>NC_083450.1:11099247-11707562 GCF_020745735.1 Hemiscyllium ocellatum | reverse complement strand
GAGTGTGTTCTCACAGAAAGAGAGAGGTGAGTGTGTTCTCATAGAGATAGAGAGACAGAGGTCAGTGTGTTCTCACAGAGAGAGAGAGAGAGAGGTGAGAATGTTCTGACAGAGAGAGAGAGAGAGGTGAGTGTGTTGTCATAGAGAGTGAGAGCGAGAGGTGAGTGTGTTCTCACACAGAGAGAGGTGAGAGTGTTCTCACAGTGAGAGCGGTGAGTGAGTTCTCACAGAGAGAGAGGTGAGTGTGTTCTCACAGAGAGAGAGAGGTGAGTCTGTTCTCACAGAGAGAGAGAGAGGTGAGTGTGTTCTCATAGAGATAGAGAGACAGAGGTAAGTGTGTTCTCACAGAGAGAGAGAGAGAGAGGTGAGAATGTTCTGACAGAGAGAGAGAGAGTGTGTTGTCATAGAGAGTGAGAGAGAGAGGTGAGTGTGTTCTCACAGAGAGAGAGAGGTGAGTGTGTTCTCACAGAGAAAGAGTGAGGTAAGTGTGTTCTCACAGAGAGAGAGAGTGGGGTAAGTGTGTTCTCACAGAGAGAGAAATACAGAGATAGAGAGGGATAAGTGTGTTCTCACAGAGTGAGAGAGAGAGAGGTAAGTGTGTTCTCACACAGAGAGAGAGAGGTGAGTGTGTTCTCACACAGAGTGAGAGAGGTGTGTGTTCTCACAGAGGGAGAGAGAGGGGAGTGTTCTCACAGAGTGAGAGAGAGAGGGGAGTGTGTTCTTACAGAGTGAGAGGGTGAGTTAAGTGTGTTCTCACTGAGAGAGAGAGTCAGATATATTTGTCCTCACAGAGAGCGAGAGAGGTAAGTGTATTCTCACAGAGAGAGAGAGGTAAGTGTGTTCTCACAGAGAGAGAAAGAGGGAGGGGAAAGTGTGTTCTCACACAGAGAGAGAGGGAGAGGTAAGTGTGTTCTCACTGAGAGAGAGAGTCAGATATATTTGTCCTCACAGAGAGAGAGAGAGGTAAGTGTATTCTCACAGAGAGAGAGAGGTAAGTGTGTTCTCACAGAGAGAGAAAGAGAGAGGTGTGTGTGTGTTCTCACACAGAGAGAGGTGATTGTGTTTTCACACAGAGAGAGATGTGAGTGTTCTCACACAGAGAGAGGTGAGTGTGTGTTCTCACACAGAGAGAGAGAGAGGTGATTGAGTTCTCACACAGCGAGAGATGTGAGTTTTCTCACACAGAGAGAGCTGAGTGTTCTCTCACAGCGAGAGAGGTAAGTGTTCTCACAAAGAGAGAGAGAGAGAGGTAAGTGTGTTCTCGCAGTGAGAGCGGTAAATGTGTTCTCACAGTGAGAGCGGTAAGTGTGTTCTCACAGAGACAGAGAGGTAAGTGTGTTCTCACAGAGAGAGAGAGGTAAGAGTGTTCTCACAGAGAGAGAGAGGTAAGTGTGTTCTCACAGAGTGAGAGAGAGGTAAGAGTGTTCTCACAGAGAGTGAGAGAGGTGACTGTGTTCTCACAGAGAGTGAGAGAGAGAGAGGTGAGTGTGTTCTCACAGACAGAGAGAGAGAGAGGTGAGTGTGTTCTCAAGAGAGAGAGAGACAGAGGTGAGTGTGTTCTCACAGAGAGAGAGAGGGGTGTGTGTTCTCAAAGAGCGAGAGAGAGGTGAGTGTGTTCTCACAGAGAGAAAGAGAGAGGTGAGTGTGTTCTCACAGAGAGAGAGGTGAGTGTGTTCTCACACAGAGAGAGGTGAGTGTGTTCTCACAGAGAGAGAGGTGAGTGTGTTTCTCACAGAGAGAGAGAGGTGAGTGTGTTCTCACAGAGTGAGAGAGGGTGAAGTGTGTTCTCACAAATAAAGAGAGCTAAGTGAGTTCTCACAGAGAGAGAGGTGAGTGTGTTCAAACAGAGAGAGAGGAATGTGTGCTCTCACAGAGAGAGAGAGGTGAGTGTGTTCTCACAGAGAGAGAGGTAAGTGTGTTCTCACAGAGAGAGAGAGAGGTGAGTGTGTTCTCACAGAGTGAGAGAGAGGTGAATGTGTTCTCACAGTGCGAGAGAGAGAGTTGAGTGTGTTCTCACAGAGAGAGAGAGGTGAGTGTGTTCTCACAGAGAGAGAGAGAGGTGAGTGTGTTCTCATAGAGATAGAGAGACAGAGGTCAGTGTGTTCTCACAGAGAGAGAGAGAGAGGTGAGAATGTTCTGACAGAGAGAGAGAGGTGAGTGTGTTCTCACAGAGAGAGAGAGGTGAGTGTGTTCTCACAGAGAAAGAGTGAGGTAAGTGTGTTCTCACAGAGAGAGAGAGTGGGGTAAGTGTGTTCTCACAGAGAGAGAAAGACAGAGATAGAGAGGGATAAGTGTGTTCTCACAGAGTGTGAGAGAGAGAGAGGTAAGTGTGTTCTCACACAGAGAGAGAGGTGAGTGTGTTCTCACACAGAGTGAGAAAGGTGTGTGTTCTCACAGAGGGAGAGAGAGGGGAGTGTTCTCACAGAGGGAGAGAGAGGGGAGTGTGTTCTTACAGAGTGAGAGGGTGAGTAAAGTGTGTTCTCACTGAGAGAGAGAGTCAGATATATTTGTCCTCACAGAGAGAGAGAGAGGTAAGTGTATTCTCACAGAGAGAGAGAGGTAAGTGTGTTCTCACAGAGAGAGAAAGAGGGAGGGGAAAGTGTGTTCTCACACAGAGAGAGAGGGAGAGGTAAGTGTGTTCTCACGGACACAGAGAGAGAGAGGTGTGTGTGTGTTCTCACACAGAGAGAGGTGATTGTGTTCTCACACAGAGAGAGATGTGAGTGTTCTCACACAGAGAGAGGTGAGTGTGTGTTCTCACACACAGAGAGAGAGGTGATTGAGTTCTCACACAGCGAGAGATGTGAGTTTTCTCACACAGAGAGAGCTGAGTGTTCTCTCACAGAGAGAGAGGTAAAGGTTCTCACAAAGAGAGAGAGAGAGAGGTAAGTGTGTTCTCACAAAGTGAGAGGGTGAGGTAAGTGTGTTCTCACTGAGAGAGAGAGTGAGGTAAGTGTGTTCTCGCAGTGAGAGCGGTAAATGTGTTCTCACAGTGAGAGCGGTCAGTGTGTTCTCACAGAGACAGAGAGGTAAGTGTGTTCTCACAGAGAGAGTGAGTGAGGTAAGTGTGTTCTCACAGAGGGAGAGGTGAGTGTGTTCTCACAGAGTGAGAGAGAGGTAAGAGTGTTCTCACAGAGAGTGAGAGATGGGTGTGTGTTCTCACAGAGCGAGAGAGAGAGGTAAGTGTGTTCTCACAGAGTGAGAGAGAGGTAAGAGTGTTCTCACAGAGGGAGAGAGAGGGGAGTGTTCTCACAGAGGGAGAGAGAGGGGAGTGTGTTCTTACAGAGTGAGAGGGTGAGTTAAGTGTGTTCTCACTGAGAGAGAGAGTCAGATATATTTGTCCTCACAGAGAGAGAGAGGTAAGTGTATTCTCACAGAGAGAGAGAGGTAAGTGTGTTCTCACAGAGAGAGAAAGAGGGAGGGGAAAGTGTGTTCTCACACAGAGAGAGAGGGAGAGGTAAGTGTGTTCTCACTGAGAGAGAGAGTCAGATATATTTGTCCTCACAGAGAGAGAGAGAGGTAAGTGTATTCTCACAGAGAGAGAGAGGTAAGTGTGTTCTCACAGAGCGAGAAAGAGAGAGGTGTGTGTGTGTTCTCACACAGAGAGAGGTGATTGTGTTCTCACACAGAGAGAGATGTGAGTGTTCTCACACAGAGAGAGGTGAGTGTGTGTTCTCACACAGAGAGAGAGAGGTGATTGAGTTCTCACACAGTGAGAGATGTGAGTTTTCTCACACAGAGAGAGCTGAGTGTTCTCTCACAGAGAGAGAGGTAAGTGTTCTCACAAAGAGAGAGAGGTAAGTGTGTTCTCGCAGTGAGAGCGGTAAAGGTGTTCTCACAGTGAGAGCGGTAAGTGTGTTCTCACAGAGACAGAGAGGTAAGTGTGTTCTCACAGAGAGAGAGAGGTGAGTGTGTTCCCAGAGAGAGAGAGGTCAGTGTGTTCTCACAGAGTGAGAGAGAGAGAGGTGAGTGTGTTCTCACAGACAGACAGAGAGAGAGGTGTGTTCTCACAGAGAGTGAGAGAGAGAGGTGAGTGTGTTCTCACAGAGAGAGAGAGAGAGAGGTGAGTGTGTTCTCAAGAGAGAGAGAGAGACAGAGGTGAGTGTGTTCTCACAGAGAGAGAGAGGTGAGTGAACTCAAATAGCGAGAGAGAGGTGAGTGTGTTCTCACAGAGAGAAAGAGAGAGGTGAGTGTGTTCTCACAGAGAGAGAGGTGAGTGTGTTCTCACACAGACAGAGAGGTGAGTGTGTTCTCACACAGAGTGAGGTGAGTGTGTTCTCACAGAGAGAGAGGTGAGTGTGTTCTCACAGAGAGAGGTGAGTGTGTTCTCACAGAGAGAGAGAGTTAAGTGTGTTCTCACAGAGAGAGAGAGGTGAGTGTGTTCTCACAGAGAGAGAGAGGTGAGTGTGTTCTCACAGAGTGAGAGGGTGAAGTGTGTTCTCACAAATAAGGAGAGCTAAGTGAGTTCTCACAGAGAGAGAGGTGAGTGTGTTCAAACAGAGAGAGAGGAAAGTGTGCTCTCACAGAGAGAGAGAGAGAGAGAGAGAGAGAGAGAGGTAAGTGTGTTCTCACAGAGCGTGAGAGAGGTAAGTGTGCTCTCACAGAGGGAGAGGTGAGTGTGTTCTCACAGAGAGAGAGAGGTGAGTGTGTTCTCACAGAGAGAGAGAGAGGTGAGTGTGTTCTCACAGAGAGAGAGAGAGTTGAGTGTGTTTTCACAGAGAGAGGGAGGTGAGTGTGTTCTCACAGAGAGAGAGAGGTGAGTGTGTTCTCATAGAGATAGAGAGAGGTGAGTGTGTTGTCAAAGAGAGAGAGAGGTGACTGTGTTCTCATAAAGAGAGAGAGGTGAGAATGTTCTCACAGAGAGGGAAGTGAGTGTGTTCTCACAGAGAGAAAGAGGTGTTTGTGTTCTCACAGAGAGAGAGAGTTAAGTGTGTTCTCACAGATAGACATAGGAAGGTGAGTTCTCTCAGAGAGAGAGTGGGGTAAGTGTGTTCTTACAGAGAGAGAAAGACAGAAATAGAAAAGGATGTGAGTTCTCACAGAGTGAGAGAGAGAGAGAGGTGAGTGTGTTCTCACAGAGAGAGAGAGAGAGGTGAGTGTGTTCTCACAGAGAGAAGGGTGAGTGTGCTCTCACAGCGAGAGAGCGGGGTGAGTGTGTTCTCACAGAGAGGTGAGTGTGTTCTCACAGAGAGTGAGAGAGGTAAGTGTGTTCTCACAGAGGGAGAGGTGAGTGTGTCCTCACGGAGAGAGAGGAGTGAGTGTGTTCTCACAGAGAGAGAGGGAGAGGTGAGCGTGTTCTCACAGAGAGAGTGAGAGGTGTATGTTCTCACAGAGAGAGAGGTAAGTGTGTTATCACAGAGAGAGAGAGAGGTGAGTGTGTTCTCACAGAGAGAGTGAGAGAGGTAAGTGTGTTCTCAGAGGGAGAGGTGAGTGTGTTCTCACAGAGAGAGAGAGGCGAGTGTGTTCTCACAGAGAGAGAGGTGAGTGTGTTCTCAGAGAGAGAGAGAGGGTGTGTGTTCTCACAGAGAGAGAGAGCGGTAAGTGTGTTCTCACAGAGAGAGAGGTGAGTGTGTTCTCACAGAGAGAGAGAGGTGAGTGTGTTCTCATAGAGATAGAGAGAGGTGAGTGTGTTCTCACACAGAGAGAGAGAGGTGATTGTGTTCTCACAGAGAGAGAGATGTGAGTGTTCTCACACAGAGAGAGGTGAGTGTTCTCACACACAGAGAGAGAGAGAGGTAAGTGTGTTCTAACAGAGTGAGAGGGTGAGGTAAGTGTCTTCTCACTGAGAGTGAGAGTGAGGTAAGTGTGTCCTCACAGTGAGAGCGGTAAGTGTGTTCTCACAGTGAGAACGGTAAGTGTGTTCTCACAGAGAGAGAGGTAAGTGTGTTCTCACAGAGAGAGAGAAAGGTGGGTGTGTTCTCACAGAGTGAGAGAGCGGTGAGTGAGTTCTCACAGAGAGAGAGTGGTGAGTGTGTTCTCACAGAGAGGTGAGTGTGTTCTCACACAGAGAGAGAGAGGTGAGTGTGTTCTCACAGAGTGAGAGAGAGGTGAATGTGTTCTCACAGTGCGAGAGAGAGAGGTGAGTGTGTTCTCACAGAGAGAGAGAGGTGAGTGTGTTCTCACAGAGAGAGAGGTGAGTGTGTTCTCATACAGATAGAGAGACAGATGTCAGTGTGTTCTCACAGAGAGAGAGAGAGAGAGGGAGAGGTGAGAATGTTCTGACAGAGAGAGAGAGGTGAGTGTGTTGTCATAGAGAGTGAGAGAGAGAGGTGAGTGTGTTCTCACACAGAGAGAGGTGAGTGTGTGCTCACAGTGAGAGCGGTGAGTGAGTTCTCACAGAGAGAGAGGTGAGTGTGTTCTCACAGAGAGAGAGGTGAGTGTGTTCTCACAGAGAGAGAGAGAGAGGTGAGTGTGTTCTCATAGAGATAGAGAGACAGAGGTCAGTGTGTTCTCACAGAGAGAGAGAGAGAGGTGAGAATGTTCTGACAGAGAGAGAGAGAGAGGTGAGTGTGTTGTCATAGAGAGTGAGAGAGAGAGGTGAGTGTGTTGTCACAGAGAGAGAGGTGAGTGTGTTCACACAGAGAAAGAGTGAGTTAAGTGTGTTCTCACAGAGAGAGAAAGACAGAGATAGAGAGGGATAAGTGTGTTCTCACAGAGTGAGAGAGAGAGGTAAGTGTGTTCTCACACAGAGAGAGAGAGGTGAGTGTGTTCTCACACAGAGTGAGAAAGGTGTGTGTTCTCACAGAGGGAGAGAGAGGGGAGTGTTCTCACAGAGGGAGAGAGAGGGGAGTGTGTTCTTACAGAGTGAGAGGGTGAGTAAAGTGTGTTCTCACTGAGAGAGAGAGTCAGATATATTTGTCCTCACAGAGAGAGAGAGAGGTAAGTGTATTCTCACAGAGAGAGAAAGAGGGAGGGGAAAGTGTGTTCTCACACAGAGAGAGAGGGAGAGGTAAGTGTGTTCTCACTGAGAGAGAGAGTCAGATATATTTGTCCTCACAGAGAGAGAGAGGTAAGTGTATTCTCACAGAGAGAGAGAGGTAAGTGTGTTCTCACAGAGAGAGAAAGAGAGAGGTGAGTGTGTTCTCACAGAGTGAGAGAGAGGTAAGAGTGTTCTCACAGAGAGTGAGAGAGGTGAGTGTGTTCTCACAGAGAGAGAGGTGAGTGTGTTCTCACAGAGAGAGAGAGGTGAGTGTGTTCCCAGAGAGAGAGAGGTCAGTGTGTTCTCACAGAGTGAGAGAGAGAGAGTTGAGTGTGTTCTCACAGACAGACAGAGAGAGAGGTGTGTTCTCACAGAGAGAGAGAGGTGACTGTGTTCTCACAGAGACTGAGAGAGAGAGGTGAGTGTGTTCTCACAGAGAGAGAGGGAGAGGTGAGTGTGTTCTCAAGAGAGAGAGAGACAGAGGTGAGTGTGTTCTCACAGAGAGAGAGAGGTGTGTGTGTTCTCAAAGAGCGAGAGAGAGGTGAGTGTGTGTTCTCACAGAGAGAAAGAGAGAGGTGAGTGTGTTCTCACAGAGAGAGAGGTGAGTGTGTTCTCACACAGAGAGAGGTGAGTGTGTTCTCACAGAGAGAGAGGTGAGTGTGTTCTCACAGAGAGAGGTGAGTGTGTTCTCACAGAGAGAGAGAGTTAAGTGTGTTCTCACAGAGAGAGAGAGGTGAGTGTGTTCTCACAGAGAGAGAGAGGGTGAGTGTGTTCTCACAGAGTGAGAGAGGGTGAAGTGTGTTCTCACAAATAAAGAGAGCTAAGTGAGTTCTCACAGAGAGAGAGGTGAGTGTGTTCTCACAGAGAGAGAGGAATGTGTGCTCTCACAGAGAGAGAGAGGTGAGTGTTTCTCACAGAGAGAGAGGTAAGTGTGTTCTCACAGAGAGAGAGAGAGGTGAGTGTGTTCTCACAGAGTGAGAGAGAGGTGAATGTGTTCTCACAGTGCGAGAGAGAGAGTTGAGTGTGTTCTCACAGAGAGAGAGAGGTGAGTGTGTTCTCACAGAGAGAGAGAGGTGAGTGTGTTCTCATAGAGATAGAGAGACAGAGGTCAGTGTGTTCTCACAGAGAGAGAGAGAGAGAGGTGAGAATGTTCTGACAGAGAGAGAGAGGTGAGTGTGTTCTCACAGAGAGAGAGAGGTGGAGTGTGTTCTCACAGAGAAAGAGTGAGGTAAGTGTGTTCTCACAGAGAGAGAGAGAGTGGGCTAAGTGTGTTCTCACAGAGAGAGAAAGAGAGAGATAGAGAGGGATAAGTGTGTTCTCACAGAGTGTGAGAGAGAGAGGTAAGTGTGTTCTCACACAGAGAGAGAGAGGTGAGTGTGTTCTCACACAGAGTGAGAAAGGTGTGTGTTCTCACAGAGGGAGAGAGAGGGGAGTGTTCTCACAGAGGGAGAGAGAGGGGAGTGTGTTCTTACAGAGTGAGAGGGTGAGTAAAGTGTGTTCTCACAGAGAGAGAGAGAGGTAAGTGTGTTCTCACAGAGAGAGAAAGAGGGAGGGGAAAGTGTGTTCTCACACAGAGAGAGAGGGAGAGGTAAGTGTGTTCTCACTGACACAGAGAGAGAGAGGTGTGTGTGTGTTCTCACACAGAGAGAGGTGATTGTGTTCTCACACAGAGAGAGATGTGAGTGTTCTCACACAGAGAGAGGTGAGTGTGTGTTCTCACACACAGAGAGAGAGGTGATTGAGTTCTCACACAGCGAGAGATGAGAGTTTTCTCACTCAGAGAGAGCTGAGTGTTCTCTCACAGAGAGAGAGGTAAGTGTTCTCACAAAGAGAGAGAGAGAGGTAAGTGTGTTCTCGCAGTGAGAGCGGTAAATGTGTTCTCACAGTGAGAGCGGTAAGTGTGTTCTCACAGAGAGAGAGAGGTAACTGTGTTCTCACAGAGAGAGAGAGGTAAGTGTGTTCTCACAGAGAGAGAGAGGTAAGTGTGTTCTCACAGAGTGAGAGAGAGGTAAGAGTGTTCTCACAGAGAGTGAGAGAGGGGTGTGTGTTCTCACAGAGCGAGAGAGAGAGGTAAGTGTGTTCTCACAGAGTGAGAGAGAGGTAAGAGTGTTCTCACAGAGGGAGAGAGAGGGGAGTGTTCTCACAGAGGGAGAGAGAGGGGAGTGTGTTCTTACAGAGTGAGAGGGTGAGTTAAGTGTGTTCTCACTGAGAGAGAGAGTCAGATATATTTGTCCTCACAGAGAGCGAGAGAGGTAAGTGTATTCTCACAGAGAGAGAGAGGTAAGTGTGTTCTCACAGAGAGAGAAAGAGGGAGGGGAAAGTGTGTTCTCACACAGAGAGAGAGGGAGAGGTAAGTGTGTTCTCACTGAGAGAGAGAGTCAGATATATTTGTCCTCACAGAGAGCGAGAGAGGTAAGTGTATTCTCACAGAGAGAGAGAGGTAAGTGTGTTCTCACAGAGAGAGAAAGAGGGAGGGGAAAGTGTGTTCTCACACAGAGAAAGAGGGAGGGGAAAGTGTGTTCTCACACAGAGAGAGAGAGAGAGGTGAGTGTGTTCTCACAGACAGAGAGAGAGAGAGGTGAGTGTGTTCTCAAGAGAGAGAGAGACAGAGGTGAGTGTGTTCTCACAGAGAGAGAGAGGTGTGTGTGTTCTCAAAGAGCGAGAGAGAGGTGAGTGTGTTCTCACAGAGAGAAAGAGAGAGGTGAGTGTGTTCTCACAGAGAGAGAGGTGAGTGTGTTCTCACACAGAGAGAGGTGAGTGTGTTCTCACAGAGAGAGAGGTGAGTGTGTTCTCACAGAGAGAGAGAGGTGAGTGTGTTCTCACAGAGTGAGAGAGGGTGAAGTGTGTTCTCACAAATAAAGAGAGCTAAGTGAGTTCTCGCAGAGAGTGAGGTGAGTGTGTTCAAACAGAGAGAGAGGAATGTGTGCTCTCACAGAGAGAGAGAGGTGAGTGTGTTCTCACAGAGAGAGAGGTAAGTGTGTTCTCACAGAGAGAGAGAGAGGTGAGTGTGTTCTCACAGAGTGAGAGAGAGGTGAATGTGTTCTCACAGTGCGAGAGAGAGAGTTGAGTGTGTTCTCACAGAGAGAGAGAGGTGAGTGTGTTCTCACAGAGAGAGAGAGAGGTGAGTGTGTTCTCATAGAGATAGAGAGACAGAGGTCAGTGTGTTCTCACAGAGAGAGAGAGAGAGGTGAGAATGTTCTGACAGAGAGAGAGAGGAGAGTATGTTCTCACAGAGAGATAGAGGTGAGTGTGTTCTCACAGAGAAAGAGTGAGGTAAGTGTGTTCTCACAGAGAGAGAGAGTGGGGTAAGTGTGTTCTCACAGAGAGAGAAAGACAGAGATAGAGAGGGATAAGTGTGTTCTCACAGAGTGTGAGAGAGAGAGAGGTAAGTGTGTTCTCACACAGAGAGAGAGGTGAGTGTGTTCTCACACAGAGTGAGAAAGGTGTGTGTTCTCACAGAGGGAGAGAGAGGGGAGTGTTCTCACAGAGGGAGAGAGAGGGGAGTGTGTTCTTACAGAGTGAGAGGGTGAGTAAAGTGTGTTCTCACTGAGAGAGAGAGTCAGATATATTTGTCCTCACAGAGAGAGAGAGAGGTAAGTGTATTCTCACAGAGAGAGAGAGGTAAGTGTGTTCTCACAGAGAGAGAAAGAGGGAGGGGAAAGTGTGTTCTCACACAGAGAGAGAGGGAGAGGTAAGTGTGTTCTCACGGACACAGAGAGAGAGAGGTGTGTGTGTGTTCTCACACAGAGAGAGATGTGAGTGTTCTCACACAGAGAGAGGTGAGTGTGTGTTCTCACACACAGAGAGAGAGGTGATTGAGTTCTCACACAGGGAGAGATGTGAGTTTTCTCACACAGAGAGAGCTGAGTGTTCTCTCACAGAGAGAGAGGTAAAGGTTCCTCACAAAGAGAGAGAGAGAGGTAAGTGTGTTCTCACAAAGTGAGAGGGTGAGGTAAGTGTGTTCTCACTGAGAGAGAGAGTGAGGTAAGTGTGTTCTCGCAGTGAGAGCGGTAAATGTGTTCTCACAGTGAGAGCGGTCAGTGTGTTCTCACAGAGACAGAGAGGTAAGTGTGTTCTCACAGAGAGAGTGAGTGAGGTAAGTGTGTTCTCACAGAGGGAGAGGTGAGTGTGTTCTCACAGAGTGAGAGAGAGGTAAGAGTGTTCTCACAGAGAGTGAGAGAGGGGTGTGTGTTCTCACTCAGAGAGAGAGCGAGAGAGAGAGGTAAGTGTGTTCTCACAGAGTGAGAGAGAGGTAAGAGTGTTCTCACAGAGGGAGAGAGAGGGGAGTGTTCTCACAGAGGGAGAGAGAGGGGAGTGTGTTCTTACAGAGTGAGAGGGTGAGTTAAGTGTGTTCTCACTGAGAGAGAGAGTCAGATATATTTGTCCTCACAGAGAGAGAGAGAGGTAAGTGTATTCTCACAGAGAGAGAGAGGTAAGTGTGTTCTCACAGAGAGAGAAAGAGGGAGGGGAAAGTGTGTTCTCACACAGAGAGAGAGGGAGAGGTAAGTGTGTTCTCACTGAGAGAGAGAGTCAGATATATTTGTCCTCACAGAGAGAGAGAGAGGTAAGTGTATTCTCACAGAGAGAGAGAGGTAAGTGTGTTCTCACAGAGCGAGAAAGAGAGAGGTGTGTGTGTGTTCTCACACAGAGAGAGGTGATTGTGTTCTCACACAGAGAGAGATGTGAGTGTTCTCACACAGAGAGAGGTGAGTGTGTGTTCTCACACAGAGAGAGAGAGGTGATTGAGTTCTCACACAGCGAGAGATGTGAGTTTTCTCACACAGAGAGAGCTGAGTGTTCTCTCACAGAGAGAGAGGTAAGTGTTCTCACAAAGAGAGAGAGGTAAGTGTGTTCTCGCAGTGAGAGCGGTAAAGGTGTTCTCACAGTGAGAGCGGTAAGTGTGTTCTCACAGAGACAGAGAGGTAAGTGTGTTCTCACAGAGAGAGAGAGGTGAGTGTGTTCCCAGAGAGAGAGAGGTCAGTGTGTTCTCACAGAGTGAGAGAGAGAGAGGTGAGTGTGTTCTCACAGACAGACAGAGAGAGAGGTGTGTTCTCACAGAGAGTGAGAGAGAGAGGTGAGTGTGTTCTCACAGAGAGAGAGAGAGAGGTGAGTGTGTTCTCAAGAGAGAGAGAGAGACAGAGGTGAGTGTGTTCTCACAGAGAGAGAGAGGTGAGTGAACTCAAATAGCGAGAGAGAGGTGAGTGTGTTCTCACAGAGAGAAAGAGAGAGGTGAGTGTGTTCTCACAGAGAGAGAGGTGAGTGTGTTCTCACACAGACAGAGAGGTGAGTGTGTTCTCACACAGAGTGAGGTGAGTGTGTTCTCACAGAGAGAGAGGTGAGTGTGTTCTCACAGAGAGAGGTGAGTGTGTTCTCACAGAGAGAGAGAGTTAAGTGTGTTCTCACAGAGAGAGAGAGGTGAGTGTGTTCTCACAGAGAGAGAGAGGTGAGTGTGTTCTCACAGAGTGAGAGGGTGAAGTGTGTTCTCACAAATAAGGAGAGCTAAGTGAGTTCTCACAGAGAGAGAGGTGAGTGTGTTCAAACAGAGAGAGAGGAAAGTGTGCTCTCACAGAGAGAGAGAGAGAGAGAGAGAGAGAGAGGTAAGTGTGTTCTCACAGAGCGTGAGAGAGGTAAGTGTGCTCTCACAGAGGGAGAGGTGAGTGTGTTCTCACAGAGAGAGAGAGGTGAGTGTGTTCTCACAGAGAGAGAGAGGTGAGTGTGTTCTCACAGAGAGAGAGAGAGTTGAGTGTGTTTTCACAGAGAGAGGGAGGTGAGTGTGTTCTCACAGAGAGAGAGAGGTGAGTGTGTTCTCATAGAGATAGAGAGAGGTGAGTGTGTTGTCAAAGAGAGAGAGAGGTGACTGTGTTCTCATAAAGAGAGAGAGGTGAGAATGTTCTCACAGAGAGGGAAGTGAGTGTGTTCTCACAGAGAGAAAGAGGTGTTTGTGTTCTCACAGAGAGAGAGAGAGTTAAGTGTGTTCTCACAGATAGACATAGGAAGGTGAGTTCTCTCAGAGAGAGAGTGGGGTAAGTGTGTTCTTACAGAGAGAGAAAGACAGAAATAGAAAAGGATAAGTGAGTTCTCACAGAGTGAGAGAGAGAGAGAGGTGAGTGTGTTCTCACAGAGAGAGAGAGAGGTGAGTGTGTTCTCACAGAGAGAAGGGTGAGTGTGCTCTCACAGCGAGAGAGCGGGGTGAGTGTGTTCTCACAGAGAGGTGAGTGTGTTCTCACAGAGAGTGAGAGAGGTAAGTGTGTTCTCACAGAGGGAGAGGTGAGTGTGTCCTCACGGAGAGAGAGGAGTGAGTGTGTTCTCACAGAGAGAGAGGGAGAGGTGAGCGTGTTCTCACAGAGAGAGTGAGAGGTGTATGTTCTCACAGAGAGAGAGGTAAGTGTGTTATCACAGAGAGAGAGAGAGGTGAGTGTGTTCTCACAGAGAGAGTGAGAGAGGTAAGTGTGTTCTCAGAGGGAGAGGTGAGTGTGTTCTCACAGAGAGAGAGAGGCGAGTGTGTTCTCACAGAGAGAGAGGTGAGTGTGTTCTCAGAGAGAGAGAGAGGTGTGTGTTCTCACAGAGAGAGAGAGCGGTAAGTGTGTTCTCACAGAGAGAGAGGTGAGTGTGTTCTCACAGAGAGAGAGAGGTGAGTGTGTTCTCATAGAGATAGAGAGAGGTGAGTGTGTTCTCACACAGAGAGAGAGAGGTGATTGTGTTCTCACAGAGAGAGAGATGTGAGTGTTCTCACACAGAGAGAGGTGAGTGTTCTCACACACAGAGAGAGAGAGAGGTAAGTGTGTTCTAACAGAGTGAGAGGGTGAGGTAAGTGTCTTCTCACTGAGAGTGAGAGTGAGGTAAGTGTGTCCTCACAGTGAGAGCGGTAAGTGTGTTCTCACAGTGAGAACGGTAAGTGTGTTCTCACAGAGAGAGAGGTAAGTGTGTTCTCACAGAGAGAGAGAAAGGTGGGTGTGTTCTCACAGAGTGAGAGAGCGGTGAGTGAGTTCTCACAGAGAGAGAGTGGTGAGTGTGTTCTCACAGAGAGAGGTGAGTGTGTTCTCACACAGAGAGAGAGAGAGGTGAGTGTGTTCTCACAGAGTGAGAGAGAGGTGAATGTGTTCTCACAGTGCGAGAGAGAGAGGTGAGTGTGTTCTCACAGAGAGAGAGAGGTGAGTGTGTTCTCACAGAGAGAGAGGTGAGTGTGTTCTCATACAGATAGAGAGACAGATGTCAGTGTGTTCTCACAGAGAGAGAGAGAGAGAGGGAGAGGTGAGAATGTTCTGACAGAGAGAGAGAGGTGAGTGTGTTGTCATAGAGAGTGAGAGAGAGAGGTGAGTGTGTTCTCACACAGAGAGAGGTGAGTGTGTGCTCACAGTGAGAGCGGTGAGTGAGTTCTCACAGAGAGAGAGGTGAGTGTGTTCTCACAGAGAGAGAGGTGAGTGTGTTCTCACAGAGAGAGAGAGAGAGGTGAGTGTGTTCTCATAGAGATAGAGAGACAGAGGTCAGTGTGTTCTCACAGAGAGAGAGAGAGGTGAGAATGTTCTGACAGAGAGAGAGAGAGAGGTGAGTGTGTTGTCATAGAGAGTGAGAGAGAGAGGTGAGTGTGTTGTCACAGAGAGAGAGGTGAGTGTGTTCACACAGAGAAAGAGTGAGTTAAGTGTGTTCTCACAGAGAGAGAAAGACAGAGATAGAGAGGGATAAGTGTGTTCTCACAGAGTGAGAGAGAGAGGTAAGTGTGTTCTCACACAGAGAGAGAGAGGTGAGTGTGTTCTCACACAGAGTGAGAAAGGTGTGTGTTCTCACAGAGGGAGAGAGAGGGGAGTGTTCTCACAGAGGGAGAGAGAGGGGAGTGTGTTCTTACAGAGTGAGAGGGTGAGTAAAGTGTGTTCTCACTGAGAGAGAGAGTCAGATATATTTGTCCTCACAGAGAGAGAGAGAGGTAAGTGTATTCTCACAGAGAGAGAGAGGTAAGTGTGTTCTCACAGAGAGAGAAAGAGGGAGGGGAAAGTGTGTTCTCACACAGAGAGAGAGGGAGAGGTAAGTGTGTTCTCACTGAGAGAGAGAGTCAGATATATTTGTCCTCACAGAGAGAGAGAGAGGTAAGTGTATTCTCACAGAGAGAGAGAGGTAAGTGTGTTCTCACAGAGAGAGAAAGAGAGAGGTGAGTGTGTTCTCACAGAGTGAGAGAGAGGTAAGAGTGTTCTCACAGAGAGTGAGAGAGGTGAGTGTGTTCTCACAGAGAGAGAGGTGAGTGTGTTCTCACAGAGAGAGAGAGGTGAGTGTGTTCCCAGAGAGAGAGAGGTCAGTGTGTTCTCACAGAGTGAGAGAGAGAGAGTTGAGTGTGTTCTCACAGACAGACAGAGAGAGAGGTGTGTTCTCACAGAGAGAGAGAGGTGACTGTGTTCTCACAGAGACTGAGAGAGAGAGGTGAGTGTGTTCTCACAGAGAGAGAGGGAGAGGTGAGTGTGTTCTCAAGAGAGAGAGAGACAGAGGTGAGTGTGTTCTCACAGAGAGAGAGAGGTGTGTGTGTTCTCAAAGAGCGAGAGAGAGGTGAGTGTGTTCTCACAGAGAGAAAGAGAGAGGTGAGTGTGTTCTCACAGTGAGAGAGGTGAGTGTGTTCTCACACAGAGAGAGGTGAGTGTGTTCTCACAGAGAGAGAGGTGAGTGTGTTCTCACAGAGAGAGGTGAGTGTGTTCTCACAGAGAGAGAGAGTTAAGTGTGTTCTCACAGAGAGAGAGAGGTGAGTGTGTTCTCACAGAGAGAGAGAGGTGAGTGTGTTCTCACAGAGTGAGAGAGGGTGAAGTGTGTTCTCACAAATAAAGAGAGCTAAGTGAGTTCTCACAGAGAGAGAGGTGAGTGTGTTCTCACAGAGAGAGAGGAATGTGTGCTCTCACAGAGAGAGAGAGGTGAGTGTGTTCTCACAGAGAGAGAGGTAAGTGTGTTCTCACAGAGAGAGAGAGAGGTGAGTGTGTTCTCACAGAGTGAGAGAGAGGTGAATGTGTTCTCACAGTGCGAGAGAGAGAGTTGAGTGTGTTCTCACAGAGAGAGAGAGGTGAGTGTGTTCTCACAGAGAGAGAGAGGTGAGTGTGTTCTCATAGAGATAGAGAGACAGAGGTCAGTGTGTTCTCACAGAGAGAGAGAGAGAGAGGTGAGAATGTTCTGACAGAGAGAGAGAGGTGAGTGTGTTCTCACAGAGAGAGAGAGGTGAGTGTGTTCTCACAGAGAAAGAGTGAGGTAAGTGTGTTCTCACAGAGAGAGAGAGAGTGGGCTAAGTGTGTTCTCACAGAGAGAGAAAGACAGAGATAGAGAGGGATAAGTGTGTTCTCACAGAGTGTGAGAGAGAGAGTTAAGTGTGTTCTCACACAGAGAGAGAGAGGTGAGTGTGTTCTCACACAGAGTGAGAAAGGTGTGTGTTCTCACAGAGGGAGAGAGAGGGGAGTGTTCTCACAGAGGGAGAGAGAGGGGAGTGTGTTCTTACAGAGTGAGAGGGTGAGTAAAGTGTGTTCTCACAGAGAGAGAGAGAGGTAAGTGTGTTCTCACAGAGAGAGAAAGAGGGAGGGGAAAGTGTGTTCTCACACAGAGAGAGAGGGAGAGGTAAGTGTGTTCTCACTGACACAGAGAGAGAGAGGTATGTGTGTGTTCTCACACAGAGAGAGGTGATTGTGTTCTCACACAGAGAGAGATGTGAGTGTTCTCACACAGAGAGAGGTGAGTGTGTGTTCTCACACACAGAGAGAGAGGTGATTGAGTTCTCACACAGCGAGAGATGTGAGTTTTCTCACTCAGAGAGAGCTGAGTGTTCTCTCACAGAGAGAGAGGTAAGTGTTCTCACAAAGAGAGAGAGAGAGGTAAGTGTGTTCTCGCAGTGAGAGCGGTAAATGTGTTCTCACAGTGAGAGCGGTAAGTGTGTTCTCACAGAGACAGAGAGGTAACTGTGTTCTCACAGAGAGAGAGAGGTAAGTGTGTTCTCACAGAGAGAGAGAGGTAAGTGTGTTCTCACAGAGTGAGAGAGAGGTAAGTGTGTTCTCACAGAGAGTGAGAGAGGGGTGTGTGTTCTCACAGAGCGTGAGAGAGGTAAGTGTGTTCTCACAGAGTGAGAGAGAGGTAAGAGTGTTCTCACAGAGGGAGAGAGAGGGGAGTGTTCTCACAGAGGGAGAGAGAGGGGAGTGTGTTCTTACAGAGTGAGAGGGTGAGTTAAGTGTGTTCTCACTGAGAGAGAGAGTCAGGTATATTTGTCCTCACAGAGAGAGAGGTAAGTGTATTCTCACAGAGAGAGAGAGGTAAGTGTGTTCTCACAGAGAGAGAAAGAGGGAGGGGAAAGTGTGTTCTCACACAGAGAGAGAGGGAGAGGTAAGTGTGTTCTCACTGAGAGAGAGAGTCAGATATATTTGTCCTCACACAGAGAGAGAGAGAGGTAAGTGTATTCTCACAGAGAGAGAGAGGTAAGTGTGTTCTCACAGAGAGAGAAAGAGAGAGGTGTGTGTGTGTTCTCACACAGAGAGAGGTGATTGTGTTCTCACACAGAGAGAGATGTGAGTGTTCTCACACAGAGAGAGGTGAGTGTGTGTTCTCACACACAGAGAGAGAGGTGATTGAGTTCTCACACAGCGAGAGATGTGAGTTTTCTCACACAGAGAGAGCTGAGTGTTCTCTCACAGAGAGAGAGGTAAGTGTTCTCACAAAGAGAGAGAGAGAGGTGTTCTCGCAGTGAGAGCGGTAAATGTGTTCTCACAGTGAGAGCGGTAAGTGTGTTCTCACAGAGACAGAGAGGTAAGTGTGTTCTCACAGAGAGAGAGAGGTAAGTGTGTTCTCACAGAGTGAGAGAGAGGTAAGAGTGTTCACACAGAGAGTGAGAGAGGTGAGTGTGTTTTCACAGAGCGAGAGAGAGAGGTGAGTGTGTTCTCACACACAGAGAGAGTGGTGAGTGTGTTCTCACAGAGAGAGAGGTGAGTGTGTTCTCACAGAGAGAGAGAGGTGAGTGTGTTCCCAGAGAGAGAGGTCCGTGTGTTCTCACATTGTGAGAGAGAGAGAGGTGAGTGTGTTTTCACAGAGAGAGGGAGGTGAGTGTGTTCTCACAGAGAGAGAGAGGTGAGTGTGTTCTCATAGAGATAGAGAGAGGTGAGTGTGTTCTCACAGAGAGAGAGAGGTGAGTGTGTTCCCAGAGAGAGAGGTCCGTGTGTTCTCACATTGTGAGAGAGAGAGAGGTGAGTGTGTTTTCACAGAGAGAGGGAGGTGAGTGTGTTCTCACAGAGAGAGAGAGGTGAGTGTGTTCTCATAGAGATAGAGAGAGGTGAGTGTGTTGTCCAAGAGAGAGAGAGGTGACTGTGTTCTCATAAAGAGAGAGAGGTGAGAATGTTCTCACAGAGAGGGAAGTGAGTGTGTTCTCACAGAGAGAAAGAGGTGAGTGTGTTCTCACTGAGAGAGAGAGAGTTAAGTGTGTTCTCACAGATAGACATAGGAAGGTGAGTTCTCTCAGAGAGAGAGTGGGGTAAGTGTGTTCTTACAGAGAGAGAAAGACAGAAATAGAAAAGGATAAGTGTGTTCTCACAGAGTGAGAGAGAGAGAGAGGTGAGTGTGTTCTCACAGAGAGAGAGAGAGGTGAGTGTGTTCTCACAGAGAGAAGGGTGAGTGTGCTCTCACAGCGAGAGAGCGGGGTGAGTGTGTTCTCACAGAGAGGTGAGTGTGTTCTCACAGAGAGTGAGAGAGGTAAGTGTGTTCTCACAGAGGGAGAGGCGAGTGTGTCCTCACGGAGAGAGAGGAGTGAGTGTGTTCTCACAGAGAGAGAGGGAGAGGTGAGCGTGTTCTCACAGAGAGAGTGAGAGGTGTATGTTCTCACAGAGAGAGAGAGCGGTAAGTGTGTTCTCACAGAGAGAGTGAGAGAGGTAAGTGTGTTCTCAGAGGGAGAGGTGAGTGTGTTCTCACAGAGAGAGAGAGGTGAGTGTGTTCTCACAGAGAGAGAGGTAAGTGTGTTCTCACAGAGAGAGAGAGAGGTGAGTGTGTTCTCACAGAGAGAGAGAGGTGAGTGTGTTCTCACAGAGAGAGAGAGGTGAGTGTGTTCTCATAGAGATAGAGAGACAGAGGTCAGTGTGTTCTCACAGAGAGAGAGAGAGAGGTGAGAATGTTCTGACAGAGAGAGAGAGGTGAGTATGTTCTCACAGAGAGAGAGAGGTGAGTGTGTTCTCTCAGAGAAAGAGTGAGGTAAGTGTGTTCTCACAGAGAGAGAGAGAGTGGGGTAAGTGTGTTCTCACAGAGAGAGAAAGACAGAGATAGAGAGGGATAAGTGTGTTCTCACAGAGTGTGAGAGAGAGAGGTAAGTGTGTTCTCACACAGAGAGACAGAGGTGAGTGTGTTCTCACACAGAGTGAGAAAGGTGTGTGTTCTCACAGAGGGAGAGAGAGGGGAGTGTTCTCACAGAGGGAGAGAGAGGGGAGTGTGTTCTTACAGAGTGAGAGGGTGAGTAAAGTGTGTTCTCACTGAGAGAGAGAGTCAGATATATTTGTCCTCACAGAGAGAGAGAGAGGTAAGTGTATTCTCACAGAGAGAGAGAGGTAAGTGTGTTCTCACAGAGAGAGAAAGAGGGAGGGGAAAGTGTGTTCTCACACAGAGAGAGAGGGAGAGGTAAGTGTATTCTCACTGACACAGAGAGAGAGGTGTGTGTGTGTTCTCACACAGAGAGAGGTGATTGTGTTCTCACACAGAGAGAGATGTGAGTGTTCTCACACAGAGAGAGGTGAGTGTGTGTTCTCACACACAGAGAGAGAGGTGATTGAGTTCTCACACAGCGAGAGATGAGAGTTTTCTCACACAGAGAGAGCTGAGTGTTCTCTCACAGAGAGAGAGGTAAGTGTTCTCACAAAGAGAGAGAGGTAAGTGTGTTCTCGCAGTGAGAGCGGTAAATGTGTTCTCACAGTGAGAGCGGTAAGTGTGTTCTCACAGAGAGAGAGAGGTAACTGTGTTCCCACAGAGAGAGAGAGGTAAGTGTGTTCTCACAGAGAGAGAGAGGTAAGTGTGTTCTCACAGAGTGAGAGAGAGGTAAGAGTGTTCTCACAGAGAGTGAGAAAGGGGTGTGTGTTCTCACAGAGTGAGAGAGAGGTAAGAGTGTTCTCACAGAGGGAGAGAGAGGGGAGTGTTCTCACAGAGGGAGAGAGAGGGGAGTGTGTTCTTACAGAGTGAGAGGGTGAGTTAAGTGTGTTCTCACTGAGAGAGAGAGTCAGATATATTTGTCCTCACAGAGAGAGAGAGAGGTAAGTGTATTCTCACAGAGAGAGAGGTAAGTGTGTTCTCACAGAGAGAGAAAGAGGGAGGGGAAAGTGTGTTCTCACTGAGAGAGAGAGTCAGATATATTTGTCCTCACAGAGAGAGAGAGAGGTAAGTGTATTCTCACAGAGAGAGAGAGGTAAGTGTGTTCTCACAGAGAGAGAAAGAGAGAGGTGTGTGTGTGTTCTCACACAGAGAGAGGTGATTGTGTTCTCACACAGAGAGAGATGTGAGTGTTCTCACACAGAGAGAGGTGAGTGTGTGTTCTCACACAGAGAGAGAGAGGTGATTGAGTTCTCACACAGCGAGAGATGTGAGTTTTCTCACACAGAGAGAGCTGAGTGTTCTCTCACAGAGAGAGAGGTAAGTGTTCTCACAAAGAGAGAGAGAGAGGTAAGTGTGTTCTCGCAGTGAGAGCGGTAAATGTGTTCTCACAGTGAGAGCGGTAAGTGTGTTCTCACAGAGACAGAGAGGTAAGTGTGTTCTCACAGAGAGAGAGAGGTAAGTGTGTTCTCACAGAGTGAGAGAGAGGTAAGAGTGTTCTCACAGAGAGTGAGAGAGGTGAGTGTGTTCTCACAGAGCGAGAGATAGAGGTGAGTGTGTTCTCAAACACAGAGAGAGTGGTGAGTGTGTTCTCACAGAGAGAGAGGTGAGTGTGTTCTCACAGAGAGAGAGAGGTGAGTGTGTTCCCAGAGAGAGAGAGGTCAGTGTGTTCTCACAGAGTGAGAGAGAGAGAGGTGAGTGTGTTCTCACAGACAGACAGAGAGAGAGGTGTGTTCTCACAGAGTCCCAGTGTCCCAGTAAGTGTTGGCCTTCTAACAATTGAGTTTGATAAAGTTTATATGAACAATTCATTTAACTATTTGGATGTTTTGAAGTTGGGGAGGAGAGCAACCCTCTGATCTCCTGGGAGAATGAAGGCCTGACTGAGGGAATAACTATGCAATTCTGATGGTTAGCAGTTTGGAAGGGAACTTGCAGATAATGATATACCCAATCGTTTACTTCCTTTGTCTTTAGGACGATAATAGTACAGGAGTTGGAGCGTGCTGTCATATGGAAATTGTTGATGATACAAAGAGCTGCGGCAGTGGTAAATGGATTGAAATTATACATAAAGTGCCATTCGATCTGGCTCAATTACCATGGAATGGAACGTTCTGAAAAAGCCAGCCGGCCTGTAAGCAACTGTGAAATGCGTCAGAGAAGTAATGTTTCTTGTCCTACATGTCTTCTCTTCAGTACTGTTCTGAAAAAGAGTCATTTTGGCCTCAAAATGTAAACTGTATATCTCTCCAAGTATGATGTTTGAGTTGCTGAACTTCACCAGCGCATTCTGCTTTCATTTCAGTTATTAATCCGCAGCATTGTCGTTTTGTACGAATGTTTCATAATGGCACTGTCCAACATCTTGAGGTATGTTGTAGATACATTTGTTCAATCAAGCGGGGAGTATTACATCACACACTTGGCGTGAACTTTCTCGGTATTAGAGAAGCGTTTGGAGACAGGAAGCCCATTACTAATGGCAGTATACTGGCCTGCTCTTGTAGCCACATTATTTATGTAGTGAGGACAGTTCATTTTGGGCTTAATAGTAACTCCCAGATTGTTGATCGTTGAAGACTAGGTAATGGCAACACCATTGAATTTTCAGAGGTGTTGATTAGCTTATCTTAATCAGGATGCGTTAAATTCATTTCACTTCTGTGCCCAGGCGTTCACATTGCCAGAAATCTGCTGCATTGTGAAATGGAATGCTTCAGGAGTTGAGGAGGTAAGAATGCTGCTGAACTCTGGGCATTTATTAACGAACAGAACTTTGAATAATTCCTGAAGTGAGGTCCTGGAGGTTAGATATCTCAGCTTCAACAGCCAAACCAGTTTCTGTGCGTCTAGAGTCACATGTATATTGCAGCAAATAAGACTGGCAGCTTTACTTCCCTAAGGGGAAGAGGCGAATCGGAAGGGATTTTCGATGCTAAATGGTTATGGGTTAATAGGCATTAGACACAGAATTTCAACTTAGAAATCATGGTATCTATCATTGCAGGTTTGAATTAGGTCTCTGATATCAATTCTGGAATATCTTCACGTGAGCTGGTTATCATGTACTGACGAGCAATGCTTCTCCAAAACTGGGATTAAGCTTATTTCTCAGAAATTTGAAAAAAATCAACAAATCTGTGCAATGCTGCTGTCTCAGTCTCCACAAGCTGCTTCCACACAGTACAAGGCAACATCTTTGGATCAGCTCAGATTTTCAAACAAGGAGCTTGTCAGTTGCCAGAAGGGAGAGCGAAAGGCGCACCGAAAACTGCATCAAACAATTCAACACGTGGAGAAGGTGATCTTCATCATCCTGGTCTTCAGTGGCGTTCTTGATTAGGCATTATGACAATTTGACTTGTTTCTAGTCTGCTGCTGATCTGCTCTTTGGTTTTAACTTTTGAACAATAAAGTCTCCAATTCACTGACTGGTTCCCTTATATAGACACAGGAAGAGCGATATCAGTTCACTGAGCAGTAGTCTCCTTACAGTTCTCCACTGATAGAGACTCCCGATGTCACTGCAAATGCAGCACTTCCTAATCTCTGTGTTCTGTCATCCCGTCCGGTTTCATACCTTTTGTAGGTTTGATAAGAGATCAGGCAAGTCAGTTGCAATGAATGGTCAACGTAAGGGAAACATTAACTCTTGCTATCCCACAGATGATGTAAGAAATGCTGATACATTTCTGTTTCTGATATGCAAATGAAACCTGTTTTTGCGACAACTTTGAATATTAAGTGGTGACCTGAGAGAAGTAATGCAAGACACTAAAATGAAGCGATAAACTGTTTCAGTTCGTTGTGGATTCTGCAATGAGGGAACAGATTCTGAAAATGAGGTTCAGAGTATTCAGGACAAATGTTAGTGCGCACTTCTGCACACAATATTTGGGAGCGGTTTCGAACTCACTTCCACAAACTAGAGTAGATGTAGGATTTTTATTTTGGTTGCCAGAATCAATCCTGTGATTGTTTACATCTATCTCGAAGGACAATAGCAGCAGAAACAAGAGAAAACTGTGACCGCAACTCACTTAACCGGGATCTCGCCTTTCTGAGTTGGAAGTATCTGGCTATTCCTAGATCCTGGAACTCCCTCCCTAACAGCATCATTGCTGTACCTCTGTGTTACGTTCTCTCAAGTTTCTGTGAAGTAGCTCATCATCTCAATCACTGGAGTAATTAGGAATGGGCAGTCCATCCTATGCCATTGAGTGATGTCTATAGCCACGAATGAGTTTCGAACACCTGCAGGTTCTATGTGGACCCCCGCAAGCGATCGGGAGAAGTGAGAAGTGGAGCAGGGCGTTTGAATAAAATGAAAGGACTGGAGGGCGTGAGGCTGTAAGTGAGAGAGGAAGTGGTGATGCAAGGCTCACTGTTGGAATTAATGGGTCAGCCTATACTGGCCAATGTTTACACTGACTCACACAACAATGCTGATCAATTCACCACAATGATACCGTTCTCTTGGTGTGGTATTCCCTCTGTGCATATTAACGTGGTTAATGGGCCCCGAGAAGATGAACGTATCTTCTTTATCCTGTCGGCTTTAACAGATGAATATATCAGTTTGAAACGAACACAATACGAGATTGCCTCTTTCTGTGCATTTCCAGTGGAGAATATCCAGGTGTGTGAACGTTTCTGTTCTCTACCAGCGGAGGTGAGATTAAGTTCTTACGGAGCAACTTTAATAAAGTAACAGATATCCAAGTTACTGTGATTGAACAGTTAATTAAATACACATTTGGATTTGAACAGCATTGTATGCGCTGTCACCTTTGATGAATTAGTTAAAGCGCCTTGTAATAACAAGATTGGGATGGCATCAAATTCTGGCGTTTCATATCCTGTACATTGAAGGATCGTTTCTTAAACTTCTTCAAAATGCTGTATTGTTGATCCACCATACCGAAAGAGTATGCTTCTTGCGTTTGAGCTCAGCGCATTTTTATTTCGTGTTACCACGTCCTGCCGCCAGCTGAGGCCCCATCAGTCAATGCTTGATCCTGTTAATTCAACGGAAAGATTCTTTGCTATGTTCCACAATGGCGTTTCAGTTAACAGTCGAATGTGCTGAAACATACAACCTAACAACTTAGACGATCTTCTAAAGCAGGCCGTGACTGAATTCCAAATTCAATCTGCCATTCCCAGAACGATAACTGTCCTCTATCAGTTTTACTTTTCCACATGAAAGACTGAACCACTCATTTTTGGGACATTGTAACTGTCTGATATCCCCACGACAGACACACCCCTGTCAATTGGAACCAGCTCACCTCCAACACGGTCAATCTCCCTTTTTGCCTCTTAGTGTCTTGTGTGTTCCAGATATTTTCATTGTTGCAGAGTCCAGATGAAGTTTCTCTTCCTCATGTACAGGAGCGAGAATTTTTTAAACGTCTCAGACCAGTTCCTGTCCCGAGAACATCAGAGTCAATGTCTGGCCTCTGCTCTGTCCGACAGTTCACCCTTCTGAATTCTCCTCTGATTCCACTTCCCAAAGAGTTTCTCAAGATTCCCAAAGGTGGAGCCTGGATTGGTTTGGCTTCTTAACATTTTTCCAACTGCCAATTGACAATATTTTCACAGCATCTCTTCACAATCCTCTGGCTTGCACCATGTCTAGTAATGAGAAGTCCCATTTGGTGGAGAGGTTCCCGAGGCTGGTGAGTTTCATTTTGGAACAAAGATGGGAGAAGCAGCGGTGGGGAATGAACACTTTGACGAGCAGGATGAAGTGCTGTCACTGGCCAGAGTCAGTGAACAGAGGATAGGGCTTAAAGGAATTAAATGAAAAGCAGCACTTCTACTCAGTACGTTCAATAACAACTGCAGAAACCCGGTGTGTCGAGCAGTGTATCCGGAAAGAGAAACAGCTATAATGTTTTAATTATGATACATTTCTGATGAAGAACTCGAGTTTTCAAAGTCTAATCAAATTATCGGTCTGGTTTGCAAAATAGGCTTTTTTGAACTTTGAGCAAAAATTCGTCCAGCAGCAACTCATTCATAGTGCAGTCAGCAGGATTCGGACCTGCGTGGGGAAACCCCAATGGATTTTTACCCTATCGCCTTAACCACTCAGCCATGACTACTGACTAAAAAGCAGAGTTGAGCATTAACCAAATCACCCGTGATCTCATTGAAAGCTGTCGCTGACTTGATGGGCTAAATGTTTCCATCTCCTCTCATAACTCTGCTGTTATTTGTAAGATGCTAGACACCAATGTCAAAGAAGAAAAGCACAAAGTTAGGAAAAGATATTTGCAGCCAAACTGAATCAAAATTATTGATTGAAAGGAAAATCACACTTGGGAATTTGCTAGACCTCTTTGCGAACATGACCAGCAGATCTGAACATGGGAGGTATTGATCTGTGTGTTCTTGGACATGAAACAATTAAAGGTTAGTGACTTAGTCATTCCTTTTTCTGGCGAATGAAATGGTTTTTCCAGACGCTCACAATAAAAGAGATTTTTCCCAATAAAAGATGGCAATTCAGTCCCGTCTTACGCTGACACCATCGTGAGCGCTGCTGTTTCACAATGCCAGAGAGTCAGGATCAATTCCCGCCCCCAAAAAAACTCAATTCGTGGAGCTTGCACATTCTTCCCGTGGCTGCGTGCTCTTGCTCTGGTTTTCTCCCACAGTCCAAAAATGAACTGGTTCGGTGAATTGGCCGTGCTAAATTGTCGGGATTAATAGAGAGGAATACATTTGGTCTCGGTTGGGTCGGTGTGGATTTGGTGGACCGAAGGGCCTGTTTCCATATTGTAACTATTCTAATCTACAGTAATCAATGACCAAGTTATGGTGCGCATTGATTGATGTTGCATATATGACTTCTCGATTGTTTTTCTCCAAAGTTTCTTTAAAATTCAAACGCGAGTGGAAGAAGGGAAATGAATGTCTCCCATAATTCTTGCCATTTTTTCATCACTCAAAGGAAGTATTTTTTTTCTTTTACGTTTAGTTTTACACTGTGGTTACGGTAAGTGCTCTTGTAAGCTACACCGGTTGGTGTCCTCTTTCCTCCCTGCTCCTCATCTCTGCCCAAACACATTTTACATCCTTATCTCCTAAATCAAAGTAATCTCTAACCATTGCTTAATTGACATGGAAACTGGGCTTTTCACACGCCTGTGAATGTAATTTTCCAACATTAATTGATCGTTTACTGTGTTGCAATTGTGCATGAGAAGAGGAAAACAAAATAGAGACAGGTAGTCCCGGGTTTCAACCGCACGTAATTGCAGCTAAAACGCAGATTACTGCACACAATACGATCACAGATGCATGCATCGAACCGTCAGGAAGTACACAATAAGTACAATTCTGGAGGTCATGTCAGGAACAGGACCAGAAACACAACAGAAATACTTCTCTTGGCTACTATTTTGGATGTATTTCTCAATGAGCTACCGTGTTTTACATATGTTTCATCGGGAGTTATCTCACACAAGGAAATAACCAGTGCTGCAGACGTCATATAATCCGAGTTCCAAGTCCCGGAATCAGGGACACTCAGTGCCCTGTGTGTACCTACAAGGAACAGTTGTGCATGGGGTTTACGGGGTAATGGAACTGCATGAATGCAGCTCGATGGTTGTCTGCCTGCTTCTCCTGTATAGTTTTCTGTGCAGTCCCTGCGTGCAATCTAGCCAACTACGTTTGTCTGGCACAAGATGGGCATTGGCCTTTTGTCTCTGAGGGAGGCTGTTGGTTTATGTGTTGTCATAATTCCGAGTGCACAGAGGAACCTGGCTGTCAGTTCCCAGAAACTTACTTTAATAAATGGAAGCGTGCTTTTTAACTTGCCGCATGGGATTTTTTACGTTGCGAAGTTCGTACACTGCGAATCACGTTGTGGGACTATCTATTTTTGGCAAAGAATTTGTGTGGCTATCACTAGTTGCCACGACCAGCTAGCTATCCCTAGTAACAATACGGGCAAATGGCAAGAACTACAAATTCGATTAGAGCAGCACAACGTTAAGGTGTCAGGGCAAACAGAAGGCAACCAGAAAATTTATGGATGTAGGGCAATCATCCAAGGTACCTTTTCATACGAAAGTCTGTGCATCAGTAGAATCCGGAACCCAACTAGTCTATGTTGGCTATTCATATTCCAGACATGTTGCGTTGCTCCCCGTTTCCTCTGAACGTGAATAGGCATAGTTATTTCACCGTTATTTCAAAATAAGATCCTGCATTGAAACTGTTCGCCGTTTTTTGATGCTGTGGTGAAAAGGTGGGCAATCACGATGTGAAACATTGCTGTACTTCTTTCATTTCCTTCATTACTGCCCTGGTGAGGGAGAAATGTGATTGGCTGTCTCGATCAGATGGAGGCACCGGCGCATGGATGGCCTAATTTAATCACGGATATAACTGGAAATCTTCACTTATAATGGTTCGTTGTTGTTCTGTTTTGTTTTATGATACTTGAGCACTTTCTGGGACTTGGCAATACACTAAATCTCCAGTAATTTTGGAATTGCCTCCCTGTTATTTGTGCGAGCAGTTCATATCAGAGACTACTCACAGTGCCTCACAGACAGCACTTCAGCTTCGGTGTGTCTGATCATGGTACTACCTTTTCAGTTTTGATTCTGTTCCACGTTAAGAACTGTCAGTTTTTGGATTCGCTGGAGAGCTGAGTGTGTAATACGATATTTGAGGTATTTTTCTTCAGCCAAAATCTTTGACGGCAAACTTGGGAAAGTGTCAAGAAGAATGGCCGTTGGCAGCAAATATCCGGAAAACCTTCATCTCTGGATCGCTTGGGCCTATCCACCCTCCAAACAAAATAGCCAAAATCGCTGGCTGAGTAACAAACAGCATGCGTTTTTTGCAAATGGTGTATTCAACCGTTTGCCAGCGGCTGGAGCATCATAGAATTGTCGAGCATGGAAACCAATCCCGCGATCCAACTTGCCCTTGCTGAACAGAAAACCGAAATTAATCCATACATATCTGCCAATATTTGTGCCTTATCTCTCCTCGGTCTTCCTGTCTATACACCCATTCAGATGCCTTTGAAATGTTGTGAGTGCACCAGACTCTGCCACTAAATGTGGCAACTCATTCCATACAAACAAAAGTTCTGTGTCAAAAATATGTGTTCCTCACATCCCTTTTAAGTTTTGCCTCTCTCACATTAAACGTATGCTAAGTAGATTTGAACGCACGTGTCTTGTGAAAGAGAGCTCCCTGACTATTTACTCTCTCTGTCTTCCTCATGATTTTATCAGCTTCTGTGAGGCCATCTCAAAACCCTGAAGCTCCTAGGAATCTGACGAAGCCTATTCAGCTTTGTGCTCATGTCCAAGCAGTGCAAACCTTGCAAATCCTTGTAAAGGTTTTCAAAACTTACACTTGCAAGAAGAGTATCCAGCTGCAGCACTTGTTTGACCGCGTGACCACTCTGGAGCTGCGGGTGGACTCACTGTGGCGCATCAGCAATTCTGAGGACATATGTTGCCTCCCAGGAGCTCTGGTCAGGGATGTCACCCATCGGCTGAAGTGCATTCGAAAAGGGGATCGTGAACAGACAGTTGTCTTGGTGCATGCAGGCACCAATGGAAAAATAATGGAGATGAGGACCTGCAGGGAGAATTCAGGGAGCGAAGAGAGAAATTAAAGAGGAGGACCTCTGAGGTAGTAATCTCGGGATTACGGCCGGTGCCACGTAACAGCTAGCGTAGAAATGAATAAAACACGGCACGATGAGCACTTGACTTGAGGAATGGTGCTGCAGGACGTGTTTCAGATTTGTTGGACTTTTCGACCAATTCTGGGGAAGGTGGCATATATGAAAATTGAGGATCTACATCTGAACCAGACGGGAACAAGTGTCCTTTTGGGAGATTTTGCTACTGCAATTGGGGAGGTTTTATACTAATGTGGCACGAGGCTGGAACCACAAGAGAAAACAAGTCGTCAGTGAGGTGGAAACTGGAAACTGTAAGAATCAGGAAGATAGCATTAATAATGGGAAGTGTCAGCAGATGAATGCAAAAGAACTGGTGGCCTGAAATGCATCTACTTTAATGCATAGAGTATAGACAGATGAAATTGGGGTTTACGTTGGTGCCTGGAAGCATGACGTTATTGCGATCACAGAGAATTAGTTGAAGGAAGGGCATGGTTGGCAACCAAATGTTCTCGGATATAGACGTTTCAGACGGGACAGGGAGGGAAGGAGAAGGGGAAGGAGTTGCATTGCTGATCAGGGATGTTATCATGGCTGTACAAAAGGAGGGCACCATGTAGGGCGTGGGTCGTGAGACACTATGGATGGAGTCGTGAAATAAGAAGGGTGAGGTTATATTTTTGGGGGTGTATATCGGTGAGCGTGAGGTGGAAGAAAAAAGTAGTAAAACAAATTATGGAAAGATGTAGAGGCAATAAGGTAGTGGTGATCGGAGATTACCATCTTCCCAACATTGACAGGGATACTGTTAGCGTCAGAGGTCTGGATGGGAAACCATTTGTAAGAAGCCTCCAGGCGAATTTTCTGGAGCCGTATATCAATAGTCCGACGAGGGAATAGGCCATATTCCAACTGGTATTGGGAAATAAGCCAGGGCTGGTGATAACAGTTGCAGTGGGTGATTTCTATTCTGAAAGTTTTCAAATACTCATTGACAAAGATGAGAGTGGTCCTGAGGAAATAGTACTAAACTGGGCCAAAGATAATTATATCAAAATTATGCAGGAGGTCGGAAATGTGGATTGGACACAGCTATTTGTAGGAAAGTCCACAGTTCATATGTGACAGGCTTTCAAAGATAGGTTAAATATAGTGCAGGATAATCTTGTCCCATTGAAGGCAAAGGATTTGAAAGACAATATTCGTGAACTGATGATGACAGGAGAATTGTACGACCCACCAAGAGGAAAAGGGAAAATACATAACGCTTCGGCAGCTAAGATCAGAATGGTCCCTGGAGGAACATGAGAAGAGTAGGATTAGTATTAAACGAGGAATCAAGGGGGTTAAAGCGGTCATGAAACAACTTCACGCTCGCAGAATTATGGAGAATCCGAAAGTCTATTATTCATATATAAGAAGCAAGTGGGTAACGAGAGAAAGGATTGGTGCACTAAAGGAAAGTGAAGGAAGGCTGTATGTCGAATCTGAGAGAGTGGGTAAGATTCTGAATGATTATTTTGCATCAGTGTTCACTGATGAGAGGAACGTGATGAATGCTGAGTCGAGAGTTAGGCATTTGATTAGTCTGGATCATGTTGGCATAAGTAGGGAAGCTGTGTTGGGCAGGCTAGGAATAATTAATGTGGAATATCCCCCGGAACGAATGGGATCTATCCCTGGTTCCTGAGTGAGGCGAGAGAGGAAATAGCTGGGGCCCTGACAGATATCTTCGTTGCATCCTAAAGCACAGATGAGGTCCTGGCCGACTAGAACGTTGCTCATATTGTCCCCTGTACAAGAAGGATAGCAGAGATATTTCAGATAACTACAGAGCAATGTACCTGACATCAGTGTTGGGCAAGTTGCTGGAGAAGGTACTGATAGATAGGATCTGTTCATATTTATAAAACATGTGCATATCAGTGAGAGACGAAGTGGTTTTGCGAGGGGGAGTTCGTGCTTTTCCAACTTAATCGAGTTTCCTGGGAAGTGACCAGTTGATACATGAAGGAAAGGCTGTTGATGTAATATACAAGCACTACAGTAAGGAGTTAGATAAGGTTCCCCACGGAATACAGAACGTAAAGTACAGAACGTGTGCGGGGTGCTCCAGACAGGTGGATAAAGAATAGGTTGAGCAATTGGAGACAGAGAGTAGCAGTTGTAGGGAGATTCTGGAAATGGAGAATGATGACCAGTAGTGCTCCGCATGAGTCAGTGTTGTGGCCACTGCTGTTTGTGATATATATAAATCATCTGGAAGAGAGCACTTTTGGAAAGATCAGAACGTTTGCAGATGACACGATGATTTCTGGACTAGCAGAAAGTGTAAGGGACTGTTAAAAAATACAGGAGGATATAGATATACTGGACAGTTGGGCGGGAAAGTGTCAGCTGGAGTTCAACACAGACAAATGTGAGGTGACGCATTTCGGCCAGTCTAATTCTAGATCGAGTTATACAATGAACGGAAGAGCTTTGGGAAATAAAGTTGATGGACAGAGAGAGAGAGATCTGTGAGTGCAGGTCCATTTTACACTGAAGGTTGCTGCACAGGTGGTCAAGTAGGCATATATTACGCTTGCTTTCACTGGACGGGGTATTGAATAAAATGGCTGGCAAGTCATGTTAAATTTGAACAAGACATCGGTCTGGCCGCACTTGGAATACTGTGTAAATTTCTGGTCGCCACATTACCAATAGGATGTGGATCTTTGGCGAGGGTGCATATAAGGTTTTAGCGGATGTTGCCTCGGATGGAAGGTGCAATCTAGGAAGAGAGGTTGGCTAGGTTAGGTTTGTTTTCATTAGAAAAAAAAGAGTTTGAGGGGGACCTTTTTGAGGTTTACAAAATCATGAAGGGTACAGACAGTGTAGATAGAGAAAAGTTTTATTTCCAAGGTTGAATGATTAAATATCGAGAGGTCACGCTTTCAAGGTGATAGGTGAAAAGTTTAAGAGGGTTACTCGCGGCAACTACTTGACCCAGAGGGTGGTGGGTGTCTGGAACACGTTCCCAGAAGAGACAGGGAGATGCAATCACGGTAGATTCATTTAAGATGCGTCTGGACAGATGCATGAGTAGGTGGGGAGCAGAGGAATACAGATGCATAGGAATTGGGTGACAGGTTTAAACAGCAAATTTGGATGGGCTCAGACTTGAATGGATGAAGGGCCTGTTCCTTGATTGTAGATTTTCTTTGGTCTTTCTTCTTGAATTACGCCAAGTTCATGACAATATGTGCGAGTTCTAAATGCCTGAAGTGAATCGATGCTGAAACACTAGTCATAACAAATCTGAGCGATGGCTTTTATGTGGTAGCGTGCTCCAGCAGTCTAACGTGGTGGATTCAGTCTCGATCGAATCTTGGCTTCAAATAGCAGCATCGTAAGTGAGCTACTATATGGAGATGTATGTGAGAGAACTGCGCATGTTTGGATGCCTTCTCATTTGAGTGCTTGCAGCTCCTCATGGTACTTACCCTCTCAGTGATAAAAGCAGCGAAATCAGCAATCGTCTCTGAAAACAACGAAAGTTCCTGCTGTCCGTCGTATCCTCATATCCTGTCGATTACTTTGCTTTTGGATATCTGCGTTGCCAATTTCTGTGTCTCAAATGGTTAACGCAGTTGGCTGAAATATTGGTGGTTGGAGCCCACCCAGAGCATAAAGGCTCAAATATTCCAGCACAAGCATTTACACCGACCATGCATCGACATTGTAACCGTGAAAACTTAGCCATGATTCACCTCAAGTCCGCAGGGAGTGAGACGTTTATACGCAGCAGAATGCAACACCACTTTCTCCAAGCTCCAGATGCAAACAGAAAACGGCCACTGCAGCTTCAATCAGCGGCTTCTTGCCAAATCATGGGAAACAACTCGCGGAAACTCCTTCCTTAGGTACAGCTCTTTCCGTGTGAAAGGTGCAAAACGTTCATTTTAAATTGGAAACGGCTTCAGGACATTAGAATGTTGCTCCAGTTCTTGGAACGTGTTATAAATAAAACTCCTGCCTTGAAAATAAGAAGTTGTAAAGGTTTTAGATGGAAAGAACAAAGAAAGCGTTGATTATAAGGACACTGTCTCGTCAACAGTGTAAACGGAAATGATTGGGTTTCCTTAGGCAATTTCCCCACTGATTTACTGTCTGCCAGAGTGACTGGAAATCACTTCAGCGACCAAAAGGTGAGGGTAAAAATATGAAGATATGAAGGTTGAACCTTAAATCCCGGGACAAGTGCTGAATAGATTGTAATGCTTTGAAGAAATAACTGAAATAAAAGATGTGAATGATGTTTTTGTGATTAGGAGGAATGAACTGGATCCTTACAAATTGCTGATGAATTATGCTCGCAATGCAATAGCAAACTAATCCACAGTGCACCGTGCTTGGTTAGCTCAGTTGGTGCAGTGTGAGATGCTAAATCTGAGGGTCGTTGGTGCAAGACTCACAATGGGCGCTTTCACTGCTTCGTAGAATTCCGGCTCTTTGTTCCACGTGCAGTATGGCAACCATGCACAGGCGAATGTTCTTGCTGCTTTCGTTGACACTTCTGTCCGCCTGCTTTTGATCACACGTCGGCTTCTGAGTGAACACTGTTTCCAATTTACTAGAGGCGCCAAAGGCAACTTTATCAGTGCAGCCGAAAATACGATGAATGATGTCCGTTTCAAAACGTGAGGTTCCAAACCAACCATGCACCAGCCAAAGTGTTCAAAGACACAGAAAGCGAATGGCCACTTGCTAGGGATCTGACAGAGACGGATCAATGTCACATGGGTCCTGAACCAATTTTAACTGATTCAGATTGTTCTGATGGAAACCGAAGGGAACTCTCCCTCAACGTTTTGCAATTGTTCTTCTTGCGTTTAACGTAATGAACAGTATATTGTCAGTAACTCGGGTGGGTGTGGGGCAGGATTGTGGGGTTTCAGTGTGGGACATATACACGGCAAGTCAAACATCCCCAGAGCATGGGAGAGCTGATTGGTCTAGGATCACTGCCATCTTCTGTTTCTGAACAAATGATATTACTGGAAAACCTCAGTAGGTCTGGAAACATCTTGGAAATAAAATACGATTTAAGACTTTGGGACTAGTGACACTTGTTTTCCATGTCCATCTCCCCTGCTTTTGCATACTCTTCCTTTTTATTGAATGTCTCTTGATTTCCAACTTTATATTCAGCTTCTCTTTTATTACTTCCTCTCCAACCATTTTTCCAGTCTCCAATTTTGTATCAGACCTGTTCCATCTTTCACAATGGCCAGGACTTCGAACTGAACAAATAACTCTGTTTCGATTTCATTAGATAGCAGATGGCCGAATTGAAGGCAGTGTTGTTCCGAAAACTCATCTATGATTCATCACGTGTTCGCACGGATCAAGACGTTTAGACGCAGCAGACACAACGTTCTCCAATCCCCTGAAGCCAACTGATAGCGGCCACTGCAGCTTCAATCAGCGGCTTCCTGTCAAACCCTGGGACACAGCTCGTCGAAACTCCTTCCTCAGTAACTGCTGTTCCCGTGGGAAAGGAGCAAAACTCCCATTTTAAATTGGGCATGGCTTCAGGAGATTGGAAGGTTGCTGCTGCTCTTGGAACGTATTCTAAACAAAACCCCTGTCTTGAAAATAAGAAGTGGTAAACATTTTAGGCAGGAAGAAGAAAGAAAATTTTGATTGTGAGTACTCTCTCTCGTCAGCAGATGGGAAATTCCCAATACTGCAAACAGAAATGATTAGGTTTCCTTAGGAAATTTTCTGACTGATTTACTGTCTGCCACTTCAGCGTTACTGGAAATCACTTCATATGAAACTATTAGGGTTGAATCTTAAACGTCGGGACAAGTGTTAAATAGATTGCAATGTTTTGTAGAGATAACAAAAGTGAAGGATGTGAATGATGTTATTTGTGATTGGGAGGAATGAGGTGGATCCTTGCAAATTGCTGTGCCAGGTGAATAATGGTCAGAAAGAAATAGCAAACTAATTCATCGTGCGCCAAGTCGGGCTATCTGAGTTCGGTGCAATATGAGGTGTTTAATCAGAGAGTCGTGCGTTCAAGCCGCATACTAGTTGTTTTCACTGTTTAATAGAGTTCCAGCTCTTCACTCCACATGCAGTATTGTAACCCAACGCTGGGGAGCGTTCTTGCTGCTTTCGTTGACACGTATGTCCTCCTGCTTTGATCACATGTCGGTTTCTGAGTGAAAACTGTCTGCACTTTACTGGATGCGCGAGAGACAACTTTATCAGTGCAGCTGAAAATACTATGAATGATGTCCATTTCAAAACGTGAGATTCCTCTTCATCCGTGCAACAACCAAAGTGTTCAAAGACAGAGAATGCGAATGGCCATTTGTTAGTGGTGTGACAGAGGCGGTTTAATGTCTCATCGGTCCTGAAAAAAAACAACTGATTCAGAATGTGCTGATGGAAACCGAACGGAGCTCTTCCTGAACGTTTTGCAATTGTTCTTGTTGCATGCTCATGTAAGTTTATGTCATGAACAGTTTATTGTCAGTAACGAGGGTGGAAGTGGGGAAAGATTGTAAGGTTTCAATGTGGGTAAGTCAAATAATCTCAGAACATGGGAGACCTGATTGGTCCAGGATCATTCCCATCTTCTGTTTCAGAATCAACAAATGAAGTTGCTGGAAAATCTCAGCAGGTCCGGTCGCATCTTGAAAAGGAAAAACCTAATTAGAGACTGGTGACACTTCTTTTTCCATCTCCATGTCCTTCTGCCATTCTGCAAACTTCCTTTTTATTGAATATGTCCTGACTTCAAACATAATATTCAGCTTCTCTTTTATTGATTCCTCTCCAACTATTTCCCAGTCTCGAAACTGGTATGATGCTTGTTCTATCTCTCACTTTGCCCAGGACTTCGAACTGAACAAATAACTCTGTTTCTATTTCATTAGATACCAGATGGCCAGAGACTGGAAGACATAGGAGGACGGTTAGAGCGTTCAGAATCTCTAGTCTGCTCCGCCATTCGATCATGGCTAATAACGTTCTTAACCCCATTCTCCAGTCCTCTCCCTGTAACACTTACTCCCTGTGAATTTAGGATCCCGTCTTATTCCCAGAGTGGGCCCTAAGCCGCCTCAAAACGCTCCACATGTATTGGCAGCTGTTACACCGTGTCTATGCGTCATAAATCTCAGTTTCAGTGATTCTCGGCAAACGCGAACTGTTCTGAGCAAAGCAATCCCCGACTGGTGACAGCTCGATCGTGTCTGTGAGCCCACTGTGATCCTACGGGGGAGCAGTAATCATCTTCATCTCCTACCAGAAGGATCGACGCTTCAAAACAAAACGGACAGAAATAACGATAGACTTGTGTGTCAAGATATGTGGAGGTAATTGCTTTCTGACCTGGTCAGTAAACCTTACTCTGTATATCCCCACCCATTCTAGCTGTTGTGGTGAAAGAGAATACAAGTCTAATTAATTGCCGTCTACGTTTTTATTTGATATGTATTCTTCCTTGTTCTGAATATGCATGGAAGTTTCCAGCACTGATGGTCACGATTTCTAATAGTGCATGCCGCGTGCCCGGATCTTTTCAGGAGAGTAGCAGTATCAGTTCACATATTCGAGTTTCGAAGCAGTAGACACGGATACAGCTCATTCAGTCAACAACAGGAATGAAAAGATTTACAGGAACAGATGAACTATCCACTCTTGTTCTCATACTGTTACTAATATTCCCATGTGGCCTGAAGTCTAAGCCATGCTGTAAATGAAAATGAGGAAATCACAGACAGCCTGCCGAATGACACAGTATGTATTTTGTTTTCTTGTTCTCACAGAGTTCCAGGAAAGTATGACAGCGAGGGAGAGGAATGCAAGACAAGTGCAGCTCTGGTAAAACACCTTCTGTCTGATTCAGTCATCAACAAGAAACGTGAATGAGACTAAAGCAGGAAACCTTTTCACACCTCGAACAAAGAACATTAACGAACAGTGACCGCCTCTTTGACATCTCAGAGCGCGTTTGACCTTTCATGAATATGTATGGAAACAAATTTTTGTCCACCTCAAAGTGAGAACTGTTTGATTTACAGACAATAAGAGAGTGGATAATGCACTATTATGGAGAAAGTAAAGGAATGTTGGAACTCTTATTGGCTCTGGGTTTCGAATAAAATCGCTACGTGTTCTGGCATTCTCGGTTTCCTGTGTTAAACCAATTTTACTGTTCATCCGAGCAGCAGGAGAGTCAGCGTTTCTGGCAGGAGCAGAATTCATCATAAAGTGATCACTTTATCTGAGGAGAGAAACTGAACAAAGTTTCACACAGTGACTAATCGGAATTGCATTCCTTTTCAGCATGGCAGCAGATATGGGCTAGCAAATTCAAAGCTATATTTGCTGATGAAAACAACAAGTACGACCCCTCAGATAGAGCAATTCCTTTCCACCGCATATTCTGCAGAACTGGTGCAGTTGCTGTGAGTGTGATACAGGGTATCATCAGGTACATGCTCTTGTGTTTCCGGTTTTGGCCTATGTGCTCGCGTGGCTGAGCAATCTGAGACTCTGATTTCAGATTCCACTTCTGAAGCCGGCTTGTGTATGCATCCCTGCGCGGTCACGTGTGCTAATGGATTAAGCTGGCAACGTTTTGCAGTGATGAGTTTTGTTAAATTTGAACAGGAAAAAAAAGCAGCCATTTCTTCTCACCAGGCTCTGATGTGGCACAGCAGAAAACAACCAACATGTCAATGCCCACGCTGTTTTCCCCTTCTGTTGTAGTTGTCACGTTCCCCTCCAGCTCGATAGGCCACCAGCATAATACGGGACCCAAAAGCAGGCTGCGCCAGGCGTTCATATTCCAGACAATTTGCACTTTTTCAGTTTTCTCTGAAAGTTTATGGAGATATTTATTTCCCCTTTGATGTGAAATTAGGTTCTACATTGAATCTGCTCGCAGTTTTCTGTTGTTGTTGCAAAAAGAAGGGAAATTGTGATATGAACTTTCCTACTTTTCCCTAATTTGATTCATTTCTGTCCTGATGAGGGAGGCTGGTGATCAGCCCTCTCGATCCGGTGGAGACATCAGCCCAATTGTTAACCTCAACTAATCGAGGTTGTAATTGATAATCTTCACTTTTCATGGTTCATTGTTAGTCAGGAGAAAGTGAGGTCTGCAGATGCTGGAGATCAGACCTGAAAACGTGTTGCTGGAAAAGCGCAGCAGGTCAGGAGGCATCCAAGGAACAGGAGATTCGACGTTTCGGGCATAAGCTCTTCTTCAGGAATTTCTTCAGTTTCCTGAAGAAGGGTTTATGCCCGAAACGTCGAATCTCCTGTTCCTTGGATGCTGCCTAACCCGCTGCGCTTTTCCAGCAACACATTTGCAGCTCATTGTTAGTCAGTTCTGTTTCATACTACTTGAGCACTTTCCTGGAAGGACTGGTGCACTAAGGCGCCAGTACGTTGAAAGCACCATTTGGAATTGCCTCACTGCCATTTGTGTGAGCAGCTCATGACCCAGACGACCCTCTCTGCCTCACAGACAGCATTCATGAGTCCGTGTGTCTGAAAATAGGTTCTCTTTGTCAGTTCTGCTTCTGTTCATGAGTTGTCAGTTTTTGGTTTCGCTGGAGAGTTGCGCGGGTAACATGATTTTTGAGGTATTTTCCGCAGCCAAAATATCCCACTGAGAAGTTGGGAATGTGTCAAGAAGAATGGTCATGGCAGCCTAATACCAGAAAAGCTTGATTCGTTACTGGTTTTAAACGAACCAGCCTGTGGAAGTTATCTCTAATGGCAGAGTTCCCACTTTGCATGAGAGAGATTGTGGCATCGATGCTATACCATCCTATATTAGGGTTGCACCGTGGCTCAGTGGTTAGCACTGCTGCCTCACAGCACCAGTGTTCCACGTTTGATTCCTGAGCGTAGATGCACATTCTCCCTGCTTCTGCATGGGTACCTTCCCAAACTCCAAAGATGTGCAGGGCAGGTGAGTTTGTCATGCTAATTTGCCCAGAATGATCGGTGCATTAGTTCGAGGGAAATGGGTTTGGGCGGGTTATTCTTTGGAGGGTCGGTGTGGAGTAGTTGCGTGGAAGGGCCTGTTTGCATACTATAGGGAATCTAATGTAACCATCTTCCAGAAAACTCACCCAACACACTGACCAAGTGATGAGAGCCTATTCAAACTGGTGATCGCCACTGTAGCATCTCAGAGGGGCTGAGCCCGAAAACAACCGCTCTATTGGCCAAATTTTCATGTTTATTCTTTTTCAACATTCCTGTCTGTATAGAGATACCTATGCCTTTGAAATGTTGAGAGTATACCAGACTCCACTAATAAATCTGACTATTCATTCCAAACACGCAAATCATTCTGTGTGAAAAAAAACAGTGTCCTTCTGATCCCTTTTAAATTTTACGACTCTCTCCTTAAACTTGCCTGCCTTGGGAAGAAATAGTCATTGACCATTTACTCTACCGTCTCACTCATATTTATATAAACCTCTGTAAGCCCATCCCTCAGCCCTCAAACTCCAGGGAAAATTTGCAGCTTTACTCTACAGTCCAAACACTGTGAGGCTTCCAACATCCTCATAAATATTATTGAACTTACACCAAGTTCGTCATTGAAAGTGCAAACATTAATCATGAAAAACGTGGTTGCGGGGGTTTGTGTGGCAGCGTGGCAGGGGTGTCGAAGGAGCTGTCTTTAAACTATAACCTCGATCCAGTTATTGATTAGAATTCCAACTACGACCAGATGTAGGGTATTCTGTTTTTCATGAAAGACCTATAGACATTGAAATGACAGGATTTGATCCCATATTTGGCTGTTTTTTGACAGGAACTTTCATTTACTAAGGCAGAGGGACTGCCCAAGCTCAACGATTCAAAATCATGCGTACATTTACTTGACTATTCGAACACAGGAACTCGGACTCATTTTTGTATGTTTCACAGTTACTCAAAATTCAAAAACTTCCGGTTATGCAGAAGAGTTCAAAGCTGGATATTCTCCACTGAAAATGCACAGGAAGAGGCAATCTCTTATTGCTTTTGTTTTAATCTGATAACTTAGCCTATTTAAACTGACAGGATGACGAGGATCCGTCCATCCTCTTGGGCACCTTTAACCGTGTTAATATCCGCAAAGGGAAACACACACTAAGAGGAATGGGCTCATTGTGGTGAATTGTTAAGGAGTGGTGTGTGAGACAGAGTAAATAGTTGTCAGTAAATACTGACACTGACATTGAACGTTGCAACACCAGCTCCTCACTCACTTGCTGTCTAATGCCTCCCAGTCATCATTGCCTTTCACATTTCCCCCTCGTCCGTTCCACTTCTCAATTTATTCCCGACCACTTGTAAGTGTTCCCTGAGAAACTGCAGCTTTAGGAAGCGTATTACTGGGATAAAGTCACTTCTCAATGTGATGGAATGCATCGTCAATCCCTAATTACCCCAGTGATTGAGATTTTGAGTTACTCCTCAGTTGCGGGGTACTGGCATGATGCCATGGAGCAAGGATTTAGAACAAGTGACATTGTAGGAACAGCGAGATATTTTCAACTGAGAAACGCGAGATTCTTGGAGGGGTAATTGCAGTGAGAGCTTTAGCTTGTATTTGCTGCCATTGTCCTCCGAGACAGAAACTGAATTGTGCTGGCAGGATCCGTGTGTGTGTTCTGTGTGCAACCAGGATTTAGTTTTCATTCGGATAATTCACAAGAAGAGAATTAAAACTTCTTTTCCTGACTGGGAATTAAAACCTGTTCTGGGCAATGCAAACTCAGACTCGTATGCAGGCATGTCCATTGATACTGCAGTAGCCTTTGGGACCTGACCTGTGCAAACTCTTGTGCCTGCTCTTCACGTCATAATCGTCTTCATCAGCAGTGTTTCTCTCTCCAAGTTTCCACTTCGGTTCATATTATCACCCTGGGTTTCAATGTGAAGAAGGCAATGCTGTGATAATCTGATGTTGTTCAGCAGATATACTGCAGGAAGTTAAGTAAAGACTGATGCCTCGTAATCTGCTAAAAGCATGAGTGAGTGAAATAAAATGCTCGATTTTTATTGTTTGCAGAAAAAAACTTGTTTCTCAACCCCTAACAGTGTACAGTAAGCGAAGACAAAGTCCAAGTCCATTTTTGTTAAATAATCACTGTCTGATTACAACTGCAATGAATTGCCACTGCAATGACACAATTATTAAAACCAATATTAACTCGCAAAGTTCATATAGCTTCTAACACCGTTTTCCTTCCAGATTTTCAGAATTTGTTGCTTCCATCTAGCCTTGCCTGCTGTCTTCTCTCTGGGTTGTCGTCTGACTTTTTATTTGCTGTTTTTTTTTGGAAAAGGTACCTTTGATATATAGTGCCTTCTGAAAGCATTCTTTTTTACAGCTCCTTTCAAATGATTGCTTTCATGCTCAATGGCAATTACTCTGATCGATTTTTAAAATGACTTCACTTCGTCACTGCTGATTAAATCTGAAACTCTGAAGAAGTGATTGGTTTCCACCAGTCAACGTTATCAGATTTTAAATTCAATTCGCTTTGAAAGGCTGAGAGTTTGGTTTAAATGAATTGTCCAAATTTGAATTGTTGTCAAGACTTCAACCAAAACTCAGCCATTTTTTGGAACAGCCTGACTTAACTGCTCTATATATGCAAGTATTTGATAAAGCTTAAACTCAGAAAAGCACATTAGGTCTTAAAGTGTCCATACACTCTTTGGACTGCGAAACACAGGAATCACTTCACACACAATTTAGCAGAAGTTTGATTGTTTATGACTCACTTACCAGATACGCCAATAACAGCAAGTGTGTTGTAATAAATTTTCAAGAGACCGTCGATTGGATAATACATTTCCATCTCACGTTTCTCCTTTTTTGATGGAGAGAGACTCACTATGTAAAATACCGGGTAAGGAGACTTTCCGAGCATTACAGATATATGTTGTTGAAGCTCGAAAACATGTTACAATAGGTGGCAACATCAAGCTTTAAAAAGAGTAATAATGTCATGAAGTCAATCTCCTGTACTGATGTAACATATTTAGTAATTAGATTCAGCTGTAGAATTCTGATTACATCAGTTAAATGTTATAGAACATAGAACATAGAAAAATACAGCGCAGTACAGGCCCTTCGGCCCTCGATGTTGCACCGATCGAAGCCTACCTAACCTACACTAGCCCAATAACCTCCATATGCTTATCCAATGCCCGCTTGAATGACCATAAAGAGGGAGAGTCCACCACTGTTACTAGCAGGGCATTCCATGAGCTCACAACCCGCTGAGTAAAGAATTTACCCCAACATCTGTCCTATACGAACCTCCCCTTAATTTAAAGCTGTGTCCCCTAGTAACAGCTGACTCCATATGCGGAAAAAATGTTCTCACTGTCAACCCTATCTAAACCCCTAATCATCTTGTGTTTATTTTTAATTGCAATTTGCTAACCAAGGTATAATTCATTCAAAAACAACACAGGAACGCATATGTGTCATGCTGTATCGGAGACATCCTCGTGACAGTTTGATCATTCAGTAATTGCTTCAAAAATGTTGCACTTTCCAGTTTATTTTTTATCCGTCTCAGCCACAGATATTTTTAAATTCACAAATAATGGATATTATTTGAATATCCACAGAATGCCTGAGATTCCGCTAAATGTTATCACTCTTGAATTTAAAGAGTTACTATTCATGAAAATGAGAATTATACCGTTTTGTTCAGAAGGAGAAATAAAGTGGGGCAAATTTATAAGGGCTACGAGTGTGCCAAAATGGGTCAAACGATTCAATACATCGTTAAAGATTTTTTTCTACAAAACCACCGGGAAAGATACTCTTCTGGAAGGGTTTCTTGGGATTCAATTCGAGTAAATGCACTTCAGGATGATAGTAGTTAAAGGTAAAATACAAGATGGAAAGTGCTAACGATGAAGTGCATGAAAGCCAATTTCTTTTACATCAGTACTGGCACTCGACTGCTTGACTGCATAACGATATTCATGTGAAATTTACTAGAAGAGCATTTTGCACATTTAGTAACAGAGATGGTGAAGGTTAATTCAAATTATACCCACAAACAATGACAAAATAGAGGAAGCAAATGTTGAACCCTGTGAATGATACCAACCCTGTGACAGATACCAAGTACAAATGAAGGATATCTATTCCTTCATTAAACCAGTAATTGCGTCCAGTGTCTGATTTGACGGTTGTGTTCGTTTCACTTATTGACCTTCCCGAATGGACGTGTCCTGAATCATTCTGTTTACACCGTCATTCATACTAAACAATTCTCAACGGATCTGCTTACCAGACTCCTGTTTCCTTGTTTACCAATTTTCAGTTTTTCGAGGCAAGTACACGAGCAGGCTCCAGCAGCTGAAATGACAGCTCTGAAACAGTTTGGAAAAGCAAACGGAGATCTCTGAGTCCCACACTGACCAAACATCCCTGCATTCCACACTATGTCAGCTGCACTTTGAGTCGGTTGCAGCATTTAGGTCGTGCTGTGTTTATGCTGTGTCTGATTTATATCACTTCATTCTGTTGACCTATTGCTTAGGAATTGGGTTTCGCTCACTCATTCATCAGTCAATAACTTTCTCGTTTTGTGCTGAGAAAGACGGTACATTTACAATCACCCACTGTGACTTTAATGCCAAAGTATTTTTTTTCAGGATTGTTGGGTTCAATAGTTTGGAAAGAAACTTGAGGTGCTTGTTGCAAACCAATATTCTCTGTCTGACCTCTTCAGGGGTCAAGATTAGTTTTAGGAGATTGAGTTTGTATGGAATTGCCCACCGACTCAAATCAGAAGAAGCAAAGCATCAAAGGCAAGAGGATCTAATTTGAGAGAATATATATGTGTGTGTGTGTGTGTGTGTTTGTGTGTTTGTGTGTGTGTGTGTATGTGTGTGTATGTATATAAAGGTCACAGCAGCAACATTTTATGTGCTTCTGGTGTCATTCTTTATGTTCTAACATGTCCCACCCCGCCAGCTCTAAAACCATTCATCCTGTTTTCTTTGAGAATCAACGGTTCCGTTCATAGAGCAATTCTTAAAATGCCCTTTTGGAGGAAATCAATGAGGCAGGGAACATTTCAGATTTTCCGGGTGAGTTGGTGAAATATTGGACATCAAGGAGCTGTTTTCTCAGACCTTATTTTGTAACAGAAAGATTACTTTATTGTATGGATTTTAGGAACATATAACTGAAATATGCCACACTCCCACCAACATGGTCTTCATTCTGACATGTATTTCTTTTCTTTATTCTCAAGTCCTGTATCATTTTTTTGATGGATGTTTAACACAAACCCCAATATCCCTATGTTGGAATCAAGAATCATACTTGCTCCATCTCACGATTATCCATTGATTGTGGAATCAGTTTGCTATAGTCCTATTTGAATTTAAATAAAGCAACGGTGGTATCTGGGACAGAATTCCAAGGGTTACTGATCTACCGGATTCTCACTGGCGCGGATGCAATAGAATGTTACAGTAGAAAGTGGAACTAGTTATTCATTGACTGTGCTTCCCAGCGGTGACTCACGTAATCAAATACTGAACACAACCAATCTGACCTCAGGGGCACCGCGAAAAAAAAAGTCAATTTGGTTTGAAGAGTAAAGAAAACCCAAGGTTTGAATTTGGACTATTCATTTCGCAATCCCTGTTCAATTTTTTTTCGCAAAAAGGTCGTGCTGGTCACGTTAATCCGAGGAATGTTCCCAGTGGTCATGGCTCCAAACCGTTGGGCTGATTTGTTTAGCTTGGAATCTTGTTGTGCTTAATATGTGCTTTGTTGAGAAGGGGGAATTGCCATCAGACCATTGTGCAGTGATCCCTGTATTCTCGCCCTCTTGCTCCAGGACTTGAGGGCGGAGCCTTTCAGCTGTCACTTCACGCTTCAAATTACCCTTGAACTCTGGCTCATTCCAAAAGACCAAAGAGACTCTGACTGAATCTTCTTCAACTTTATTCTGTTTTCCATTTGAACATTGACGGAGAAATGGCTGCAATTAACAAATCCGATAGAGAAACTAGCAAAAATCCACAGATATAAAGGAGGTTGAGGAAAACACCAGTGGATATGTTCGTAATAACATGAGAATCATATCCTTTTAAACAGTGACAAAACGTTAAATTGGAACTGGTCGCTGACTAGGAAAGAGATCTGGTTTCCTAACTTTGAGATTACAGAGGTACACATCTGGTTTCCTAACTTTGATATTTAAGAGCTGGAGCTAATAGTCTTCAGCATTTTGAAAACTTAAAATTGCATCACAAGTCGACTCAGTCCCCAGCTAATAATCCTCGGACAGGATTACTTCCTCTACACTGTTCAAATGCCCTTTCTCAATCCTTGAATTGCAGAAATGTCCCTGACTAAGTCCAGTGATGGAAGAGAGTTCTGCACTATTGACTGCTGATATTGACCTTGCTTCTGCAAACTCATCCCTATTTTATTTGAAGTTTTGTCTCTTGTGTGGACTGTCTGGATCACTGTACAAACATTCTGATCCCCTGATGCTCTTGCAGAAGGAAAAGGAGAGGGTCACGTGGGTGACATCACTGGAGAAGCGAGCATTGGACTCCCAGTTGTAACAAGAAAATGTCAGCAGTCTTCTGGTGCTGTCCAAAACGTGCAGGTAGATGCTCGACTGAACCCCGTTCAAAACGATTGCACCATCCTTCTTCCACTGCACCTACAACTTAGCGGGATAAAAGTGATTGACAAGGCACATCACTGTGGCAGTGTCCTTGGCCTTGACCTGTTCTGGAGAGGGCGCTAGCAGGGTCAGCTTTGACTGAGATCTCTGACTGCCTGAAAGACAAGAGAAGGATTACTTGTCCATGTGATTGAAAGGGATTTTTAAAAATCTGAACGGTAAAATGGCAAGACTGTTGTTTTGAAAAATTGTGTCAAATGTCTAAAAGACCTGACAAAAGAATAGACGTTCGCAAATTTTGTTTATCATTGAATACCCTGAAGTCCTACCACCAGCGTACATTCTGTAGCTTCTCCACCCTCTGTTTCCTGGAAGAGTTGTTCACCATTGAGGCGAGACTGATTTGTCACCTAAGGGAGGACTGCACTTGTTAATCAGCACGAGGTTTCTTACAATCGGAGGATCATACAATACACGCGATCAAGACTGTACCATCATCAGGGTACTGCATTTACTGTCCATCCACTTTTCTGAACTAGGGCCGTAACATTTAATGCAATGGTATTTCGGATACTCATCAATGCACTTTCTATGGATTGTGAGGTTTCCCAGCTCAACTACCCTCCCAGGCAGTGAATTCCAGATCCACAAACGTTGGGGGAGAAAATGTGTTCCTCCACTCCTCTCTAAATCTCCTGTCTTTCACACTGAATACATGTAAACTTGTTATTGACGTTACAATTAAGAAAAACAACAGCTTCCTATTCATCTTGTCCATGCCCTTCACGAAATTCCCCACTTCTGTTGGAGAAGAGGCGAACTTCCTATAGAGAAATCATTTATCAGCGCCTCACAAAACCGTTTCTGTTGCAAAGAAAACAATCTGAGCCTATCAGCAGGTTTGACATCCCAGGCAACTTCCTAGAGAAACTCCTCTGCACCCCATTCTGTGAGATCAGATCCTGCCTCTTGTGTGGTTAATGGTACTCTAGGCAGAACTCCAACCATGTCCAAAACAAAGATCTTTCCAGCTTCCGTATTACCTACCTGCGTCACCAATTCTTTCGGGCTGGTGGGACGTGTCATGTCCAGGAATCGTGAGGGTGGTGTCTGGGGCATTGTCTTTAAAGTATGATTCTGTGATTATGTTTGCATCAGGTGGTTACTTGATTATCCTGTGGGACAGCATTCCAAAATTCCCACTTGCTGCCAAAATTTAGTAAGGAGAACGAAACAGGGTAGACAGAGCTGTGTTTGATGTTGGTTCTGCTGCCGGGGGCGATGCCAGTTAGTCTGTCCAGTTTCATTCCATTTTTTAGGCTGTCCACTGATGGTTACAATGGAATGCCTTGCTCAGCCATTTCAGACTGTGGCTAAGAGTTAAACTCATTGCTGTGCATCTGGAATAACATAAAGATTAGACCAGGTTAGGATGGCAGATTTACTTCCGTGAACGACACCAGTCTTTTATCTTTATATGGCATTAACATACCTCCGATTATGTCAGATTTGGAGAACGTTTTCTGAACTCATTGGTGCAGAATTGCATCGGCACACTTCTGGAATGTGTCATGCTGTTCAAGATTGACGATTTATATGAACAATTGATACTCAACACTGGGTTGAGGTCAATGGTTAGGTTGCAAATGGTCTCAGTGTCTCAGGGTCCTATGTGACCCCATGACTCTTGGCAGGTCTGACTGTGTAGACAATGGTGAGTATCTGTATCATGGGGCAGAAAGCACAAAAAAATGCTTTCATTTGTGTTGCACCGGCTTCCAGTTAAGGACTACTGAGGCATTTCACTTTTGATTCTGCACACTGAGATACCAGGGAGCAGAGTGACAGTGAGCAGTGTATAAGAGTACAGGAGAGGTTGCTTGGGGGATTAATATTGAACAGGACACTGGTGGAATCCCCTGCAAATCGACTAGTAGTGTCATTGTATATTCTCCGTCTTCCCAAGAGGACAGATATCAGAATGTTCCATCTGAAAGATGGTCTGTCGGTTCTGATTCTCTGACAGTGCGGCACTCCCCCAGTACTGAACCCCTGACAGTGCCGCATTCCCTAAATACTGGCCCATTGACAGTGCTGCACTCCATCAGTAATCAAGGTCAGATATCACCACTCTCTCTCAGTGCTGTATTGCACTCTCAGCCTGGGAAATGTGCTCGAGTGACAGAGTAATGGAATTAGAGAATATGTATAGTGTTGATGCAGTTCATTTAGCTCAGTCATTTCACACAAAACCTCCAAGGAGCAATCCAATCGAAATACAAACCCACACACTGCCCCTGTCACCCTACGTTTCCCATGGCGAACCCACTTCCTCTGCAACGTTGAGCGTTTGAGGATAGAATACCCACAGTGAGGCCAAGCTGAGAACTCTCGGTCTAACAGCCTGGCATGCTCCTTCTGCAAGCTCACACATGGAGGAATGAGTCAACGTGGGGAGGCTGGAATAGTTCCCATCCAGAGAGAGTGCTGTCATGATAGAAGCAGACAACATATAACTTGGTTGGTTGATACGATGTATGGCATGGGAACATTTAAGCAGGTGATCTTAGGTAGAGTCTTTTGCCTGGAAGGACATTATAAGTAGATGGAGAAATTGGAGGTGCACACGAGTAACGTCTAAGTTGATGATGAGGGAAACATGGACACATCAGACGAAAGTGAGGACTGCAGATGCTGGAGATCAGAGCTGAAAAATGTGTTGCTGGAAAAGCGCAGCAGGTCATTCAGCATCAAAAGAGCAGGAGAATCGGCGTTTTGGGCATGAGCCCTTCTTCAGGAAGGCTCTCCAGCATCTGCTGTCCTCACTTTCTCCTAGAAGATTTTAACCTACTGCGAATCCTCTTGCAAGGATGTCATCCTTGAAGAAGCTCTCTTCCTCCTTCGACAAGAATTTCAGTGAGTCCCTATCTCACTGCACACCCCACGTCATCTCCTCTGCCCATTCGTGAAGAAGGGCTCATGCCCGAAACGTCGATTCTCCTCCTCTTTGGATGCTGTCTGACCTGCTGCGCTTTTCCAGCAACACATTTTTCAGCACACATCAGACGAACACGAGGAAACTTTCTGTGGATGATGTATTGGAAAACGGCTGATCAACAAATAGATTGTGGGAGCCCCTAGTTTCTCAAATGAAAATAAACAGATGCATTTTTACCCAACATTTCTCACCTCAGCCTCTCCCAAAGACACTTAGAAACAATGAGGGACTTTCATGAAAAGCAAGACACTGTTCCAATGTCGGAATGTGGAAGCCAATTTGTAAACAGTAAGATCCCATAAATATCATTGAGATCAAGCAGCATTTTAGTGATGTTGTTTAGGGGATAAATATTGGCGCGACCTCGACCAACAGAAAATAATTAAGAATATCCTCGGAAACGCTGAAACACTGCAAGCATTGAAGAGAAATTATTGCTGTAGCTGTTTCTCATCAGAACGCTGCTATGAAATAAATAGGCAGGGAAGATAGTGCACATCCTATTCCATGTGACGCATCCCGCTGTTCGAAGATAGTGAATACAAGAAATGTGGTGAGTGACAGAAGTTAGAACTCCAGATTTTGGAGAAAAGCATCAACAGCTGCTGTCAATGAGGAGCGTCTGATAAGTGGGGAGTCGGTTTCTAGATGTGGCCACTCTTCAGCTTCGGACTATGCAGGGCGCAAGGAAATAGGGGAGCAGCAGGCAATTAAAAAGACTCGGCAGCAAAGAAGGGAATCCTGATGAGAATGTTAGTTTATTTGGACATTGCCGCAAGAGCCATGTGGAATTAGGTGTGGCTCAGGGGTACGGGGAGGACTGGCGGAGGTATAAGAAAGTCGGCACGAGCGACAGTGAGAGGACATTCGAGAGCGAGTGCAATCAATATGTGTTTCTGCAGTGTCAGAAATGAGACAAGGATGGGATGTTTTCTCTGTGGTACCAATGTCAAGCACGTCACTGACGTCTTCAAAGAAATCTCATGGGAGAATGGGAACATCAAAACAGCCAGCACATCTGGTCCATGTTGCTCCCAGTGAAAATGGGTGAAAAAGGCTGTGTTCTTGCAGTTTGAATTTAGGGAAATTACCCATTAGGACTGATTTTTTGAGTATGACGATATTAGGTTTTTCTTATTTCTCGCCACTCAATAAAAGAATTAATGTGACATTTGAGCAAGGAACATTCGGCAAAAAAGCTGAACGAAATGCACTCTATCTGAATGCGTGTTTGATTCTCAAAACAAACTGAGAAAATTATTACATGCATTGAGAGAATTGGCTTTGTTTTAATGAAAATTGCGAGGCATCGTTACAGTATGATCAATATTGGGAACTAAATATCTAGAACATTTTATAGCTCGCAGTGCTGGACAGAAATCAAATGGAGGTGGCGTAAACAGCTGAATAAGGGATGGCATCTGCTTTTACATTAGAGAAAATATTACATCATTCTGTATGCGACATTCTCTGAAACATTCCGTAACCAACATTCCCCGGAACATTCTACCGCTGTCATTGTTTATGAATGGCTTGCGTCAGTGAATGGAACAAAATATGAGATCCAGAGGGAAGAAATCTCGTTCCAGAGAGAAGTAGAAACAAAAGTTAATACTTCTAAGGCAGTTGAAAGTGTGAGTACGTTTTCGCTGCATGAATACTTCTTCACGACAGAGGATGGACATCAACTTAGACTAAAGGATAGAATTCTAATCAACGTTTACCTTCAAGGCACTGGGAGAGAATCCTTCAGATTAGCAAAGTTTTCATCCACTGTAAAGAAGTGACCTGCGTCTGCTCTAAAGTGATCTAGTGTGTCAGAAAGTTCGAGACAGCAGCTATTCTTACGGATGTATCTCAGTGTGTTTTTGGGAGGGACGACTTATTGTGTATTCCGTCACACTGATATCAGCAATTCAGATATTCCATTTGCACCTTCAGGTCAATTTATTTTAATTAATCTCTGAAGGCAATGACATATTTGAACATCTCACTGGGTCCTCAGTCAATCGGATAACTTTGCCTCGAGGCTTATTGTTTTCCTTCCTCACAGCAAATGTAGTGACGCTCTATGTCCTGTTTGAGAAAGGCTGTGGATTGTCTCAATGTGCCAGTCGTTTCCTGGGGGCCAGGGCAGGAGCGGATCATTAGCCTCGAACTGATACTGAGACATATTCACATTGTTTATGCGGAACAGTTCTCTTTCTTGAAGTCCATCCCTGTGTGTAATATCCACGCCGTTCCGCTTTATGCAGCCACTGACTGTTCTGTCTGGTTCACCGTCACTTTCACCTTTGATCAGCTTGCAGCCATGTGTTGCCAGAAAAGTAAATATTGCACTGAGAAATCGGTCGTTGTTGTTATGGGAACAGTGATTGCGCTGAGCTGTTTAAAGAACATTTTCTGGTATTTTATGATCACAACTCAGTATTGGCTGTGGCACGGGCCGTGGTTCTGTAACGCACCATCGTTTGTTTATTTCTCCCGTGTCTGGATCACAATCGAGTCCATCTATTACATTGTAACTCCGGCTGTCCCATTTTTCCTGATCCTGCTGCTGAATGTTTTCACTGTTAGGCATATTGTAGTGAGAGTCCGCAGTCGGTTCTGGGCTCACACAAATAGGTACGCTCAGTCTGACACGGAAATGAGAAATCGAAAAAAAAATCCGTAATTTTACTGTTTGCAATCTCGGCCAATTTCATCTGGCTATGGTCAACATTAACAGTGTATTCGATATGGAATCGGATGCAGTATGTTGTGTATACCCCTGTGTATATCTCTATTCCTCTGTGCAGGAATTAGGTTTCATGTTCCAGCTCCGAAGTTGCTCCACAAACACTGTGATTTATTCCGTGACCCAGACTAAGTTCAGGCAGCAGCTGAAGAATGTTCTGAAATATCCCTTTATCCAAATCCGTCAATCACTCAAATTCACTTCTTAATCAAACTATCCAGGATTATCTCATTTCAGTTCTGCTTATGAGCAATGAAACAGCCAGTTGCTGTGGGAGTGCTTGTTTGTCCAACTTTCGCCCACAAGGTTTACAGGGACAGATTGCAATGCTTATCTCTACTCAGGCGCCGGTGACAAAAGGCAACATTCCACTGATTGTATATATCACTTCGATTTGTAAACAATAAACATTTTCATTAAAATGTACTGAGCAGCAGAGCGAAAGATATTGTTGTTTGTTGTCGCATTGAAGATGAGTTGGAGAGACACAGTCTCAGACTTGGGGAGGAGACCGGGACCGAGCTCTGGAGTTGTGTTGAAGTAACTCTGTTCTTGATCTCACCTCTGGGTCCTCCACACCGCTCTGGCCAGTGGTATTCTTCATCTCCATTGAAACACCTCCGTGCCTTTCTCTCTATCTCCAACTCCTCTGTCTCCCTTCATGTCCCGAACCTCATCTCTTGCACCCCCTCGCCTGGGGAAGGGTGAGAGAGAAAGGGGAGATGGGAGGGGTGTGATGGAGTTGGGGGCAAGGGAGAGAAGGGGTGTTGGAGAAACTGAGGAGGGAGAAAGAGAGGGGGAGAATGAGTGGGGGGCAAAGCGTGCTTTAAAATAGAGAATGGAGCGAGGCAAATGGTCCAGAGAGAGATAGAGCAGAGGCAGGAGAGAGAGTAGTGAGAAAGACAGAGAGACAGGGCGGGGAGGGAGGGGGTTAGAGAGGGCGGAGAGAGAGAAGGTTGGAGAGTTCGGGATGGAGACATGCATAAGGGAGGATGAAGACAGAGGAGAGAGAGAGGGTGATAAGGTGAGAGTGTGGGAGGGAGCGAAAGGGAGAGATATGGAGTGGACAGGGAGAGAGAAAGGGAAGTTACTGTGTAATAGAATCATAGAGATATATTACACGGAAGCAAAGTCATTGGTCCAACTCATTCTTCCGATCAGGTATCCCAAACCAATCTAATCCCACCTGCCAGCACCCGACCCATATCCCTCCAAATTTTTCCTATTCGTATACCCATCCAGATGTCTTTTACATGTTTCAATTGTACTAGCCTCCAGGACTTCCTCTGGCAGCTCATTCCATCGTACCACTCTCTGTGTGAAAATGTTGCTCCTTAGGTCTCATTTCTATCTTTCCCTTCTCAGTTTAAACCTATGCTCTCCAATTCTGGGCTCACCCAGGGTAAGGAAATGATTTTGTCGATTTAATCTATCCATACTCCTCATGATTTCAAAAACCTCTATAATGTCAACCCTTAGTTTCCGACATTCCAGGGAAAACAGTGTTAGCCTATTCAACCTCTTCCTATAGCTCAAATCCTCAAACACTGGCGACATCCCTCTGAAGACTTTCTGAAATCTTTCAAATTTTACAACATCTTTCAGATAGGAAGGAGACCAGAATTGCACGCGATTTCCAACAGCGGCCTAACCGATGTCATTTAGAGCTGCAACATGAGCTCCCATCTCCTAAACTCAATACTCTGACAAAGAAGGAAAGTTAGAGAAGGACAGAAGGGGAGAGAGGGATAGAGTGGGGGGAGGGAGGGGGTGTGGGGAGAGAGGGAGTATGGGAAGAGAGGGAGAGAGGGAGATGATGGGGAGAGAGGGGAAGGGGAGAGGAAGAGAGGCAGCGCGAGAGAGGGAGGAAGGGAAGGAGGCAGGGTGGTGGGAGAGAGAGGTGCAGAGAGAGAAAAGGGAAGTGGAGGATTGTGGGGTGAGAAGGGAGTGGGAGCGGGAGAGGAGGATAGTGGAAAATGGGAGGGAGCTGGAGGCAAAGCAGAGTTGCACGTTATATTCCAAAAGTGGCCAAATCAAAGTCCTGTACATTCGCACCAGAGTTTTGTATCGATCCAGAATGATCTTCTAGTTCCTAAACTCAATGCCCTTACCAAAAAGTATGCTAGCACACCAGATTGACAGATTATCGGAATGGCCAAATGGTCTAAGACGCCTGACACAACGAGTGTTCGCCGTTGCCTTGCATCAAAGCTGGCGATTTCTGTTCCCTTTCGTGGGGCGTGCATTCAAATGCCACTCCTCATATTCTCCTTTGTTCCCGAAGCACACATTACAGCAAATTTCATCGCACTCTGCTGATGAGTCACCCCATCCGCTCTTTTGGGTGCCATGGTGGCGCAGTTGTTAGCAGTGCTGCCTCACACGAAACCCGTGTTCGATCCTAGCCACAGGCAAATGTCTGGATGGAGTTAACATGTTCTCCCCGTTGTTATCGGTTCGGCCAGAGCACTCAAAACGTTCTTAATCAGGCAGCCCAGAGCATAACTTGTCAACTTGGTCCGGTAAGTATACAGTGAAAATTACCTCGGTAGATATTGTTGTGGGGTGATATTGCTGTGGGATTTTGTAATGATGCTGTTCACGGTTTGAAGTAAATGCCATCATTGTGACACATGAATTAAAGTTTGGATTGATTGAGAAAGAAACAAATTTAAAAAAAATTAAAAAAAGGGCGGCACGGTGGCACAGTGGTTAGCACTGCTGCCTCACAGCGCCAGGGACCTGGGTTCAATTCCCGCCTCAGGCGACTGACTGTGTGGAGTTTGCACGTTCTCCCCGCGTCTGCGTGGGTTTCCTCCGGGTGCTCCGGTTTCCTCCCACAGTCCAAAGATGTGCGGGTCAGGTGAATTGGCCATGCTAAATTGGCCGTAGTGTTAGGTAAGGGGTATATGTAGGGGTATGGGTTGGTTGCGCTTCGGCGGGTCGGTGTGGACTTGTTGGGCCGAAGGGCCTGTTTCCACACTGTAACTAATCTAATTAGCTCGGTTAACTGTTTCAAAACAGACAAAAATACATTCAGAATAAATACAAAGAGCAGACTAAAGAAACCCTACAGATCTCAGTCTATCCAACTAGACTTCATTATGCTGTTACGAATGTGCACAAAAGTCCCAACAAGCAAACGCAATGAAAAACAATAAAATGGAACAGCTGCTTACAGGCTGAATTTCGAAGGGAAGATGGAGAGAGAGTTTAGCAGCCTGTTTCCATATACCTGTAGCTGACCCGCCTGACTCGGTCTGGACTGAACTCCTCAGCTAGAGAGCTGCCGATCCACCTTTTATTAGACAAGTCCCATCTAAAACATGACTGCTTTGTCCTGAAATCATATCTGTTTACATAGAAACAAAATGCCTCTCAAAATCCTATTTCCTCTCTGTACAAAACTTGTCACCTTGGAGCCTGGAGTCTTTTATGACCATCATCCATGAGTCTCCAATGAACCTCTGGTGTTCCGACCCCTTTTCTATGTATGTGTCTTGATTTGTTGTGTTGAGTAGGATCACTTCTGATTCTTTCTCTGAGAGAATGGTAAGTGGGATCCAAATCTAGGATTTTGTCCCAGTCGAACTCGTGTCCCTTTTCGACAGTATGTATGGATACTTGTGATTGCTGTTCCTTGTTGGTGGTTAGTTGGTGCTCATTTATCCTGGCTGCCAGTTCCCTGCCCCTCTGTCAGATGTAATGATTGTTGCAGTTCTTGCAGGGTATTTTTATGTATGACGTTCATTTTGCAGGTTGTTGGGAGGGGTGTGTTCAAATTTTTCAGTAGATATTTAATGTGATGGCATGTTTGTGGGTTACTATGATGTCTAGGCACCAGAGTTCTCTCGTCGTCATCTTTGAGATGTCTTTGTATGGCAGGGTGGCGCGACTCCCTGGGGGTGTTTTGACATCTTGCTCAGGTTTGTTGAGCAACAATAGGTCGACTGCGCTTATTGGGTAGCTGTTGTTCCTGACGAAAAGCCAAGGGAGAGCTGCATGAATGCCACAGCCATATGTATGAATGCCACAGAACTGCATAGATACACAATTATGGGAGCAATCATCCAAAAGTCCATAAGTGAAACAGTAATAGGCCATTCTTTAAACGAGCCACAACACATTGCAGGACCGAACAAATATGAGCAACTGAGTGTTAGGATATTATAGAAGCCCATGAGAGGACAGAGATGTAGTTACTTCTTAGGACATTGGGGGCGCTGTGAACCTATAGTTTGAAATGATGACCAAAGTAATTTTTCATTCTGGGATTATTGCCATAACAAATAACAAAGCTGATGTTCAAATGAGAGAACATCTAAACTAAGCGATTAGATTAAGGTAAACTATGTGATAATAAGACCAGGAAAATGTTTCGAACATATAGTAATTCTTTGTGTCTATGATACAGAATTTCTCAAATATATGTAAAGCCTTTGTAAAAATGTTTCCAGAATACATAGAACCTTTGTTTGCAAATTATACCATTTTGAAGAAGGCTTTTGTTTGTGAAAGATCACGTTGCATGAATTGAGATTAGAAAATAGTATAACTAACGGAGCTTATCGATAGATTTTCAGAACTTGTACATTTTCTCCAGCGAACCACACGATCTTTCGTGCTTCGCTGTAACAGCTAAGTTTCTGCAGCTAAATAAACGTACATGCTTTATACCAAATAATTGGGTAAGTGTGGTCACTCCTTAAAAGAACACGCTTGGACGAATTCCGTCCTAACATATGGTGACCCCGTAAGTGGAGGAGGAGACCACAGGTTGGCAGATTGGGAAGCAGACAAACTTTTCGGCCGAAACTTTAAGGTGAGGAAGCGCCTGTTACATCAAAAGCTTCCAGTACTTAACTCTTGAGTTAGACATTTGTCTGTCTTTTTAATCCTCACCAACTTGAAATTGAATTGATTTGGACACAAAGGTAGAGAATCTTAGCTGGTAAGTCATTTTAAATCTTCTAATGTTAAGTTCTCTCCGATGTTAAAATTCTTCTAGGTGAGGGGAACCGCGGACCCCGTCGTGCACACTAAAAATTCCTAGAAGTGGGGAGTCTCCGCCGTTAAAATTCTTCTAAGTGAGGGGTTTGGTTAACTCTGACACGCTAGTGTACACTGAAAATTCTTAGAAAATTCTCCGCCGTTTAAATTCTTCTAGATGAGGGGATTAGCTATCTCCGCCGTGCAAATGTGAAAGCCCTAGAAGTGAGGAGGGAAAGTGTCGTAGAATTTGTCTCCGCCAGTTTAAAATTCTTCCAAGTGAGGGGTTTGGCTAACCTCGACGCGCTAGTGTACACTAAAAATTCTTGGGAGTGAGGAGACTTGCAGTAGGAATTAGTCTGAACCGTTTCCTTGTAGGGATTTTTTCCGCTCAGACGTCTACCTTAGACTGGTTATTAAGAGCAGAGGTCTGCCACGTGGAGGTCAGGTTCTTAAAGACGTACTGTTTTGAAAGCGGATCCCAATAGGGAAAAGAGTCAGATGATTGAAGTGGATATCTGAATTTGTATGTTTATGTAAGTATGTGATAAAGGGGCCGGCCAGAATAGGAAGAACGAACGGAAGCTGCTAATATAAATGACTATGTGTATGTATGAGTAAAAAATCTATTCGTTGTAAGAGAGAGAGAGTCTGTGGGTGTGTAAAATCTCTGTGTTTAAGTATTTTTAAGTTTGTAAAAATCTGTGAGAGTAAGAGAGTTTCTGTGTTTGTGAAGATCTAAGTGTGTATAAGAATCTCTGTGTGTGTAAAACTGATTGTGAGAGAAAGGTAGTCTCTGTGTGTGTGTGAGAATTTGTGTTTGTGTAAGAATCTTTTTGTATAAAAATCTCTGTAAAAAAGAATCTCTGTTTGTGTGAAAATTTGTATGGGTCTGTGGAATTAAGAAACTGTGTGTCATATCTCAAAAAGAGAGAGAGAATTTTACTGCTGCAAGCTTTATCAGTGTGTCTGTCTGTGAGCAGAAGGCTTCTCAGCTAACAAGCAGTTTAACACTTTGTGCTCTAGCTTGAATTCATCTGTTTGTTAATTTTTTATGTTTAAGACTTGTAGTCTGTTATTTAATTCTATGTGATATTTTTGATTGTTATTTCATGAATGCTTAACGTGATTTTTTTTTGATTAGACTTACAGTGTGGAAACAGGCCCTTCGGCCCAACAAGTCCACACCGACCCGCCGAAGCGCAACTCACCCATACCCCTACATTTACCCCTTACCTAACACTACGGGGAATTTAGCTTGGCCAATTCACCTGACCCGCACATCTTTGGACTGTGGGAGGAAACCGGAGCACCCGGAGGAAACCCACGCAGACACGGGGAGAACGTGCAAACTCCACACAGTCAGTCGCCTATCCTTTCAGGATAGAATTTTAATAGATATTGAGAAAGGAGAAAAGATTAGTTGGTAACTGATAAGGTTAAACCCCATTTTTTGAGAGAAAATTTTATGTTTAAATGAAAGTAGTATAAGGTGGACAGCAGAAAATTTTATTTTTGACAACAGCTTACAGTGAAAAAAAGGAGAAAGCGTCAAAGAAAGATAGAAACAGAAACAAAGGGGGGGGGCAAGCTTAGAGTCAGATAAGAGAAAGTAAGATGGAGGAATTAAATTTTGGACCACCAAAATTGCGCCACCTCAGGACAGAATGTCCTGGAGTTCCCTGGTGGAGACTCAGTCTAGGTGGGAATACGACCCTAGCGGGTCGACTGCTATTGGACTGTGTAGCTTTACAGAAAGAAACTTTAGACCTAGTCTTAGGACAGGCTTTAAATCAAAAAGAACTTATTATAAAAAGGATTAAGGAGACTTTTCAGAATGTTACATTAATGACAAATATACTAGAGGGTCTCCGAGAGTCTCCGAATACTTGAGTACGCCAAGTGATTGACTTGGGCAAACCCCCTACCAAGGGGATAAGTAAGGACACGAATGAGTCACTGGGGTGGAAGACCAAATTTGTGGTAACTTTTACACCACAATGGGATTTGAACTGTTTGGTAGCGTCTGTGTACATCACCCCGGAGTTAAAAAATAATGAGTCCAACCCAGCACCTGTAACGACAAACCCAATAACACAGGCAGGGAAGGTTTTAGAAGACATTAAGAAACTTATTGAAAAAAATAATACATTTAAAGAAGCTCAAAGAAAAATACAGAATCTGGATAAGAATCTTAAGCTGTGGCGGAGCAGAAACTGGTTCCCAGCAGACGACCAAACGTTTTTTTACAGCGGCTGATTTTGATGAATTTCAATCAAAAATTCAAGATAATTTGACAGAGAGAAAAGAGGAAGCAAAGGAAAATATTTTTAGTAAAATCAAATTGTCAACGAAAATAGATGATGAGGACGTCTATCTTCGGGAATTATTGGCACGATTCCAGAGCCACTTACTAACGCTGCCCACTATTGAGACTGCAGAGTTAGCTGAGGATAGACAGGGCAGATTTGATTATGTTCTATTATCAAAAAAGTTTTCCATCCGACTATTCCAATGTTCTTATAAATATAGAAGAGACAGTAGGTAATCGTGCTCAAAATTTATCACACCAGGTAACACGTCGGAAAACAAAATTAATATTTCAAAAAAAAATATCTTGTTTAGAGTGCATCTTATTGTATAGGGTCCAAAAAATTTGGGACGTCTGTATTATTGGAATCAGGACAGTAAAGCAACTAAATTAATATGGAATTTAGTAATCAGTTATGAAATACAAACTGATTTTAATAATTAATGTTCTAAATTAATAATTGTTGATTCAATTTCAAAATATAGTATTAAAGCTGCAGATAAGGATTATAAGCGAAGCAATTTCTAGTCCAGATATTAGAGTATTTGTATTATGGGATTCGGCTATAGCTCAGACACTATTTTGCGTGAGTAAAGTTTTTAAAACATTACGAAAAAAAAAGCTTTGAACTTTGGTATAATTACTGAACCTATAAAGTTCCCTTTTATGTACTCCCTGTGTCAGTTCATAGCAAGTACAACTTCCAAATAAATTGTAAATATGTTTTAATGTATATATTTTTATGATTTGGCAGTCATTGACTTTCAATTTTTTTTTCTTTTCTCTCTGGTTTCCATTGCCACTGGGGTGTGAATTGCTTGTGGTTTATAATGATTTTTTTCCATAGACTGTGGCTCCCAGGTGTGTGTGTGTGTGTTTCTATTTGGACGAGGAACTCCCATTGAGTTTAATTCACAGTTGTATAAGCGACATTGAGATATTTTTAAAATTAAAACAATATAGAGCCAAAATATGTAGTGCCCTGGATCCAGTATTATGTTGACAGTGACTTCATGGTCAAGTTGCAGACAGAGTTAATTTTTCTTTTAACCAAAATAACAAACTGAAGTTTCAGAACAAACAGAGATAGATAAAGAGAAAATGAAAGGTGAAAGAGACAAAGGGAAGATGAAGCAAGAGAGGAGGATAGATAGAAGGATTGCGAGAAATAAGGGTTAGGGGTAAGGAGATTCACAAAGGACTGTGGAAAGAGAGGGAGAGTGCGTGTACAGCTAGCAAAACAATTAACACCTTATGGTTTGGTTTGAATGCACATTTGTTGATGATTGAATGAGTATGTTTTATTCACTGAAGCTTGAGTTCCAGGATTGTTTTAAATGTAAGTTTTATGAAAACTTAACGTGATTAAACTGAGTGTCTAACTGTCTTTTTCTTTTATCTTTTTACTTACAAAATATGTGAAGGTCAGTTGAAGTTTAAGTTCAACAGTGGGTAGTTGTAAAAACAAAAACTTCCATGGTTATTATCTGTGACCTTGGATTCGACCATTGTGCATGCGTTAGAAGTTTTTAAACTAGAATTGACAAATTGTTGTACGACATCTCTGATTATTTTAAGACCTAAAGTATTTTAATTGAGTAATGATTGACCAGCAGTACTTAAGAAAACTAATTTTGGATCTAAAATGGGGAACTAAAACTGAGTGATCACAATGGTCTTCAAAATTAGTAACTGTATGCATTTTACATTTTGAAAATTGAATACTGGATAAATGGATGTAAATATATAAATATGCTTACAAGTTAGTTACAGGCATTAAAGTAAGACAAGCATGAATTGGTAAATTGGTGTTTAAGGACATGGGAATCTAAGGACATTGCAATATTTCTTAGAAGAAAGGAAAATGGAAGAACGTAATGATTTGTCCCCTTTGGAAAGTACCGATAGAAAACGAGGAGATTAGGTGAGTGTATGTTCCCCTCACTAATGGGTTGGTCGGAACATATAAGAGGAAATAACGGTCTTGGTTGAGAATTTGATAGGATTTTCAGAACAGATTAATCTATGATAAAAACCCAGTATGTATATGTGGGCTGGTTTAATGTCTAATTTAAATATACTATTTACTAGGGGAAAAAGGAAACTTATATGGGGATACTGGAGCGCTCGTCTGTTGAAAGCATTGTGTTATGGAAAGTGAAACCTTCTGCTGTTCTTTCCTCCCTCCCTCTCCAGATAGTCTTCTACTTCAATGCGTTTTGTTATTTTTTGTATTTTCTCGCCACATTGTAAATAATTATCAGGCTATTCACATAAAGTGACTGGAATGATGTATCTTTTGTTTGTGTTAACAAGACATTTGCACCATCCGGAGTTGTTCGCAGTTTATCAAAATAATCAAACAGCATTTTTTTCTCTCAATTTAATATTTAGTTTTGTGGGGGAAGTTTAGTAGGTCTCTATGTCTGTCTTTTCTAAGACCTGCAGGCAAGCATTTTTACATGATCCATCGTGCTACTGCTTTAGCCTCAGTAATCAATGATTTTGAGATGCCAATATTCTGCCATCGGTTTTGCTTAGATTCTGAGCTGAGCATATTGCGTGGAATGGGTGTTGAAACTCTATCTATTCAAGCTTCGCACTCTACAGTGAATGAAATCATTATGGTATCAATTTTGCTAAATGGTTTATTTGCACAAGGTTGATTCGAAATTTAGTTCTAGAGGGAAATGGGTTTTTCTGAAGAGGAATAAATTTTAAGTCTTAAGGATGCTTGGATGATAGAGTAATATTATATTTTTGTATTACAAAGTCTGGATTTAAATTTCTGGTTGTTTTATAGTACTTTTCACAGCTATTCACTAACAGGAGGGATTCAGTCCTGGTCACACAGATTTTGTGCCAATTCCTAATACAACTGTGGTCAAACACCTAATTTTAATTCCACAATTCCAAACCTGGTTATGACGGTTCTAGGAAAGATGAGATAAGAAATCAGATCGATTTTTCCATATTGGTAATATAACACTGTGTACTAAAATGTTGCATTTATATTGCTACAGACTTCAAGTCAAGCACTTTCTCTTCCTTTTTTTTCAATTATGCAGATCTGATGGTGGCTAAAACCTTTTAATACTTTGAACAGGTCTTCGTTATTAAGCATCTGGACACATACCTAGTAGGCTGTACAAAGACAGCTATGATTAACTTTAGCTTTTTCATTCACTAAATTTTAGTTGTGGTTAACAAAGGTGTCATCTACGTAGCGAACCCAGATTTTTGGTTTGAAGTTTGGTAGGGCTGTTTGTTCACAAAACGAAACAATACAGAAGAGACATTTAACATCGTCAACAACACCCTCACAGGCAGAAAGTTCACCAAGGAGGAAGAAACTGACAACAAACTCGCATTTCTGGACGTCACAGTAGAAAGAAAGGACAAGGGAGAAAAACAATCCTGTGTATACAGAAAACTGACAAACACTGACCAAATACTCAACTACACCAGCAACCATCCCAACACACACAAACGAAGCTGTATCAGAACATTATTCCAACGATCCACCACACACTGCTGCACAGACGAACTTCGAAAACCAGAGGAGAACCACCTATATGACGTATTCAAGAAGAATGGATACTCAAAAATCACAGTGCGCAGATTTCTCAAGAACAAACCTCGACAAGCAGACAAAACACAACCAGAAACCCTAACCACCTTACCATATATAAAAAACGTTTCAGAAATGACAGCCAGACTACTGAGACTCCTCGGAATCCTAGTAGTACACAAACCCACCAACACTCTCAAACAAAAACTAACAAACTTAAAAGACCCAGTGCCACCCAGGGACAAAACCAACGTCATCTATAAAATTCCATGCAAGGACTGCCACAAACACTACGTGGGACAAACAGGAAGAAAGTTAGCCAGCAGGATACATGAACACCAGCTAGCCACAAAGAGACACGATCCCCTCTGCCTCATAGCTCTAACACGAAATAAAAAGCACCATTTCGACTGGGACAGCACATCTATCCTGGGCAGGCTAAGCAAAGTCATGCCAGAGAATTCCTAAAGGCCTGGCACTCCAACCACAACGCCATAAACAAGCACATAGATCTAGATGCCACCTATCAACCCCTCAGAAAACGAACAGGAAATGACGTCACCACAAACCCAGGAACCCCATCCAGAAGAAAGATATAAATAGAAATCAGGAGACAACAGCTTCGCTTCACTTGGAGATCGCCACTGATGATGTTACCTAGCCTGGTAATGATACCTCTGGACATCAAACCTCCAGCTCAGCGAGCAAACCTACACCCATAACCAATTCACTCATACTGCAGATGTTCTTGATCGCTGTGATATTAAACTGCGAATTCAGGTAGGTTTGTTGACATAACTAAGCTCTTGGTTATCTTAGTAATCAATGGAACCATTCAGAGAAAAAGAACTGAATCACAGTGCTGACCAAGAGAAAACAACTGTAAGAATCATTTTAATAACAGATCTTAGAATAAAGAAGACTGAACTGTCTTTCCAGTTGTCCCACTCTACCAATAAGTTATCAATCCTTTTTGAGTATCATTGGGTAATTGGTGCTTAATGGAGATTATGAAGGGGAGACGCCAGTGTTGGACAGGGATGTACAAAGTAAAAAAATCACACAACACCCAGTTATAGTTCAACAAGTGTATTCGAAAGCTATTGAAATTTCTTACTTTAATCTTTAAGCATTTACATGAAAAAACCCAACAGGAATTTCAGTTGATTCTTTAACTCGGCTCTAAATTTATTCTGTGTTCCAACATAAATAAATGGGTTTATACATGAGCTCAATAACTGAAGCATAAACCCTGATTCTTGTAGAACAAATGTGACATTACTGAGATCAGAACCGGAAGGATAAGTAACTCTTGCAGTTCGAACATAAGCAATTGTTGCAAAACGTAACAAATTTAACAGGATGAAACTACCTGAAATGGTGAAGAGTAAAATAATAGCCTTTTTCCGCTTGTCTATTTCTGGATCATTATGATGTTCACATTTTCCTTGTGTTTTGAGTCTCCTGCGTACTTTACTGGCAATAAAAACGTGTCTTATAATCAGAGCATTAAGTACCAAAATCAAAATGAATGGGAGACAAGGAGAGAAAATAGATCGAATCCAGTCGTAAGCTATCCATGCCTGTGACACATAAAACGTGTCTTTTATGTCACAGAACCAGGGTATTCCTTTAATTGTTTTTCTGGGTTTATATATAAAATACATGAAGGTATGGATGAGCAGAGGGATCTTGGTGTCTATGTACACAGATCTCTGAAAGTTGCCACCCAGGTAAATAGTGCTGTGAGGAAGGCATATGGTGTACTGGGCTTTATTGGCAGAGGAATTGAGTTCCGGAGTCCTGAGGTCATGTTGCAGTTGTATAAGACTCTGGTGAGGCCTCATCTGGAGTATTGTGTGCAGTTTTGGTCGCCATACTATAGGAAGGATGTGGAAGCTTTAGAACGAGTGCAGAGGAGGTTTACCAGGATGTTGCCTGGAATGGTAGGAAAATCTTATGAGGAAAGGCTGAGGCACTTGGGGCTGTTCTCATTGGAGAAGAGAAGGTTTAGGGGAGATCTGATAGAAGTGTATAAGATGATTAGGGGTTTAGATAGGGTAGATACTAAGAACCTTTTACCGATGATGGAGTCTGGTGTTACTAGGGGACATAGCTTTAAATTAAGGGGTGGTAGGTATAGGACAGATGTTAGGGGTAGATTCTTCACACAGCGGGTTGTGAGTTCATGGAATGCCCTGCCCGTATCAGTGGTGAACTCTCCTTCTTTATGTTCATTTAAGCGGGCATTTGGAAGTTATTGGGCTAGTATAGGTTAGGTAGGACTCGGTCGGCGCAACATCGAGGGCCGAAGGGCCTGTACTGCGCTGTATCCTTCTATGTTCTATGTTCTATGTTCTATATTCTTGAAACAGATAAGCATGGAAACGATTCCTATAACCCAGGCTGCAGTCCAATGAGTGCAATATTTTATTTTCAGTTTCTCACAACAAATGGCAACAAATCGATCAAAAGTAAAAGCAACTGTAAACCAGGCAGAACTGTCGAGCGCTGCGTAACTCAAGGTATTACGAAAGCTGCAGATAGTGTAATGGACAAGAAGTTTACTTGGAAATATATTCCAGCAATACGGTTTAATAACACGATGGTGAACACAACGAAGACGTCTGCCACCGCCATGGACAGTAAATAATATATCACACATCTAGACAGACCGCATCTATTTCGGGCTAGTATCACAACCACTCCTACGTTAGCTGCAATAGAAAGAGACACAAAAGAAGAAGGTGTAAAATGTATGTGCGAGACAGAGCGAGGACACCAAAATAAAGTATCCATCGAAGAGTATTCCATGTTAAATGCACATTCTTGAATCAATGGTTATCCATTACTTTGGAATAAAATTTCTAAAGTTGAAGATACTGATCTTTCAGATAAGGACCTCAGAAGGTTACGATCGCTCAATAACCTACTCTGAAATAATGAAGCGCCGGATGAAATCCAGCAACAATGAAACTGAAAATAAATGAACAAAATTTATTCTGTTTGGGGTAACGGTCATTTTTGGCAAATCAAAGTCCAAGTACTTCGACTTATAATAAGACTTGATATCTTTTTGAAACACCGAATCAGGGACAAGACACTGTCATATTCAGCGCAACCCACTCTCAATGTGTTACTTCCTCTCGAATGAAATGTCCCTTCAGAATCAATACTTATTGGATTTATGCAATTTAATGTCAGGCAAAAACAGTGTGAATTAGATGAGAGAGACAGGCAAATGTTTTGAAGATTTACTAAATATGAAGTTAGTCATGAATGGAGGAAGTTTCTTGAACATTTCAGGTTGATCAGCAATAGAATTAAAACCCATATTTTACAATTATCACTTCTTAAGCAGCAGTATTAAACATGAAGGTGGAGTGCCGTATGGATTGGTGACTATTAATAGCACCGTTCTCTGGGAGCAGTGGCAATTGTTAATCCAATTTGACTTTGGTTCTAACCTGAAATCTTTTAGGTGTTTTCACTAATATCTTCAATAAATATTTAATAAGCTACTTCAGAATCACTCGATGAATCATTTGTGGCAGTTATGTTGACTATGTCAAAGTCAAAAGTACAACGGACATGCATTCCAAACTTTCTTAAATGGCGTTGATTAAACCAGAGACTCAGCAGTTTAAAACACACACACACATATACACACACGAATATTCTTCACATTGTGAAAACTGAGATTTTACTGACAGGTTACATTATTCTGTACTAACAGAACTATGTTGGCATCGCAATAATTGTTAGCTAATTAACTAACGAAGTTCTATCAGTACATCACGTTTTCATTGTCTGATTTTCGCAGTGCAAAGACATAGTATGGCATCCAACTGTTCAAATAGTACCAGACACTAGCATGGATACGTTAAGGTGAGACAATTTAGACGTAATGTGAAAAACTGAATTTTTGAAATACCGAAGTAAATACAGTATTATCCAAATTTGTGGGAGGCCTTGATATTATGCCACAAAAAAAGTATCGGCTCATTGATGAGATCATGTTTAAATTAATGCCATCAATGCAAAAAAGTCAAGAAAGAGAAATTTTGTTCATAAAGTTAGTAAATGCCTGATGCGAATTGACAGAGAAAGTATTACAAAGGAACTACAATACCTGGAAGCCCGACAGCTGCAGGGATGAGATAATAAATGGCGAAAACCAGACCTGTTAGCAATGCATGCATTTCTCCCCGGAAGTCTGAATGAGCAAATCACAGAAAAATGATGAAATTTATCGCAGAGGTTGGACTCCAGGGAGAAAGGTTATTTTTGTTGTTCAATTTAATTTTATTGGAATAAACAAATTGATGCAGCTTCAGTTCACCGTTTATATTTTGATGCAATGAATTATGGCAGTTTGAACATTAAACACTGAACGACTACAGGATAAGTGGAGTAAATGTTGTTTATACTCAAATGATATCGACTTGAATTCTAGCCAAATGATTGTCCTTTACTGGCCGCTATTAGAAATATTTTTTTTTCGGAAAAAACATTGCCAAACTTTCATTCCTGAGTATGAGTCAGGACCAACACAGAGTGTACAATCTCTTTCATACATGGTGTAATCAATGTTCTGTTATTTCTAACACAGTTACTGGAGGCAAAACTAAATTATTCTGAAGTCAACGTCTGGCCTTTACCTCGGCACGAAATTGACAAAGGAAAGTATTGCTGTGAGAAGTATTAGGATCTCTTTTGTAAATGACTGGAAGCTCCTCAATCGAGAGGGTGCCCTGCCTTTAGAATAAATTGTACAGCGGTTAAATTGTTCATAATAATCAGTCAAAAGGGCCAAGTGGATGGTCTATTGTGGTCTTCTGTCGTAATCTTCGACAGATGTCAATTGTAAGCCAGTTTATTTCAATCCAAGTGAAATCACAAAAAAACTTTGTGGACAATGAATACTGTGAAGACTCTACGTCCTGGCATTTCAGTAACAATCCTGATAATGTATGCTCCAGAAACGACCGCATCCTTTGACAAGTTGTTCCAGTTCAGCTTCAACACTTGCATTTTTCCGAAAATGCGAAAAAGGAGCACAGGTTTGTCGATTGAACAAGAACCAGAACAAATCCTACACGGCGAAAAAAATTAAAAAATAGTCTGCACTTGAACATCCGTATTGTGATAGAATGTGAAAATACAGCGCTATGACGAATCACTACTTCGCTGAAAATCTATTTACTCACACCAATTCTAGACTCCACCAGGACCACTCAGCTGCAGAACTGATCACAGCTTTTGTTCAAGCATTTTAGGAAGTGCAGAATTTCAGAAGTGACATCGAAGCTGCAATTGACAGAGTGTGACATTACGCAAACCCGGCAAAACTGGAGTCAAAGTAAATCTAGTGGAAAACCCTCTGCTGGTTGTAATCCTAACCAGCAGGGAAAAACGTCGTTGTGGTTGCTCGTGTTCAATCATCCACCATGCCAAATGCTCTTCAGCTACTTTATTAATAAACTTCCATTCATCATTTAGTCAGAAATGGGATCGTCGCTGACGATTGCACAATGTTCTTTATCATTGGCCGAACACCTCAGAGAATAAAATGTTCCTTGTCCAAGTCCTACAAAACCTTGGTAATAAGTAGGCTTGGAAGAAAACTTCAAAAATCACAATAGTGGAAAACAAATACTAAATGGTGAAGATATCCAACAACAGGCATCCCACCACTGCCCCTTGAACGAAAATGGCATAGCGCATGTATGGAACATAAACAACAGTGAATTACAGAACATCATCTAATCTAAGCAATTAGGTGATTTACATTTAGAAATAAGATTCCCATCAATGCAACCCAATGCTAATTGAAGCGATACGAACTGTTATGTGCAGGGTCACAGATAGATGGAATGAGTTCCATCTGATAATCCAAGAGCAGGATTTGGAATCAGTTTCAAATTATCAAATATACTGGAGTTAATTCGAGACTAGTATCTTATGGAAGGATTCAGGGGGTGTTAAAAACTTGGGTCAAATTTGAGACACAAAAAATGAGATAGCATGCAACAGGAAAGTGGCGGAACAAAACGTGATCTGGATGCGAATGGAAAACGGGCAAAATATGCGTCAGGGATAATCTACGGGCAAGTTAACAAAATAGCTGAGGCACGAATGCCAACTCGGAGGTGGGAACCAACACTTCAGGAGGTGCGAACTTTGGGCCATGAAAATAAGGAGAACATAATTCTTTTACAATGTTTGAAGGAGGTGGATTCAAATTACGGTGTCAAAATTTGACGTTTGTTGAAAAATTGGTGAACATGCTAAAGTGGGAGAGGTGCATAAATTGGGATGGCATGTAATTAGGGTGAGGGTGTTCTGCAACAGCTGCATAAACAAGCTGATCTTGGGGGCGTGCAATATAGTGGTGGTCAATATTTGGGGACAAGAAAGGAATTATTATATAATTGGAGCAGCTGAAGACATTGTGGGGGGAATGAGGAAGTCCAGATTTTGGAGACCAGGCAAAATTGTGTTGTTGGCGAGAGTGAACAATATCTGAAAAATAGAATTGCAAGGGTGAGCACATGATTTCTGACATAAAACTGGGAGTAATATTGTTTGTGGAACAAATCAGATTTTGCTCACAAAATTCGGTTGATCAAAAATTCTGAGGGAGGCAGAATAATGTAATTGAAAACATGAGGGTGCATTTCAATTTCTCAGAGTCAATATTTGTTTGAACTTACAATCTTGTTGTTAAAAATTGCTGTGGCCATTTTTGGATAGAATGCAGAACATGGAGGTCTGAAAATTGGAGCGAACAACACAAACTTTGGTGGGTTGGAGTGACAAATTAACGTAACGGGACGTGCAAAACATTGTGAGGGAGAAAACCTATTAGAGGATACCATATTATGTGTACTAAAAATTTGATGTTAGACGTATTGTGATGGAGGTGTATCGTTTGTGGAGGAGCTGTAAATATTTATGAACGGCATGTGGTGAGCAGAGCTACTCAAAAAAGAAATAAAGGGAAGGTCATAGCAGATGTAAAGGCAAAAGGAGCCGATCAGACTCAGCATTACAAAAGTGAAGAAGAAAAAAACAAGTACAAGCAGAGTTGGAGCGAAATGGTGGAGAAGAAATTGATACCAAGACAGAAAGAATGACGCAAACAGAGACCAGGAAAGAGAGATAGAAGGAATAAAGGGAAAAATGACAGGGAGAGACGAACTGGAGTTAAGTGAAGTCATGGAGCGATTAAGGAGGAAATTCTCGCCATTCCATCGGATCCCAGGTATTTTGAAGGTTTCTCTTGCTTTCACTCTGCCGTGAAGGACAGTCTCTGTTCCTGGAGTGTGTTTCAACCTGGCTGGTTCATCAAAAGTGTGTGGTTGAGGTGAGATGATCAAAACAGCCATTGAAGATCCAACATAACCCACGCTCATTATCACACACGAGACAGTCAGAAAGACTAGTTTTCTCCTCTCTTGCACCCTCAACGTGCCAAAGAGAATTTGACCATCATGTCTGACATACGATGCCCCCCTCTCCACACAAATCGCAACTCAAGAATTGTGTCCCCAGTTATCTCGATAGGAGCGCACCTTCCACAAGTACGTGGCACTCCAGGAGGAATAGTCTTGAGGTGGGTTGGCAGTGGGAAGGGGTAAGTCGGAGGTGACAGAGAAAGCAACAGTTCATTAGGAGAATCTTCCTTCAGATTTTGGAATCTGACCTGACACGAACAGACACTCGAGATCAAAATGGTTCAGGCAGCATCCATGGAAAGCAAGCATACATTCATTTCGTGTCCAGGTGCTTCTGATGAAGAGTAATCTGGTCTCAAAACATTACTTTTCCTCTCTCACTGTGTATCCTGCCTGCCCCATTGCGATCTCCGGCATTTGTTCTTTTCATTTCAATAGTTTAGTTTAGGCTGCCACTGTTTGTTCCCCTCCTCAGTCAGTCCCTCATCTATCAGACTTTGGCCACAGATGAAAATCCAAACAGCGACTAAGCTTCAGTTTCGAACAAGCGGAATCCTCACGAAAGATTCATTTTGACAATGTCTTCTGCAGACAACAGAAACAAATGCATTCTACAAGGCAACACAGGTCACATGCCTTCGGATTCTCCTTGAACATATTCCACAGGCAGTGGGCTGGACAAACTACAAGACTTCAAGCCAAAGACAGTTTGTTTTTTTATTTCACGTTAACTTGAAAACAAACAACAGAAAGAAGAAATTCTGGCAACTTAATTACACTGGAAAATCTAACTGAATAAAAAACACAGCAACTATTATTAATTAACTGACAAAATAAGAAACTGTCCATAAATGCATACGTTGCAAAAATACAAACTCAGACATGCATTCTCGCATGCATTTCTCCCATTCAGGAGAAAAAAAACAAAAGAAAATTCAAGGAGGAGCATTTGTTGAAGCTGCCAACTCTGTTCAGAAATCAACAGCTTCTAATGCTACTGAAAAACCAAAACCAAAACAACCTGATCATGAGAGGCGACGATATCCATTCATGCTGCATCCATTGTTCCATATAAACAAGATACCCAAAGGTCTCATGTTGATGGGAATTTCTCTACCAGATTTGGGAGAGCAACTCGCCCTTAAATCCACCACGCCGAGCCCCACATGCTGTTCTGATAGTGCAGTGCCTATCCTGAATATCTATGTCCAATGATGTGTGAAGAATGTGGAAGAGCCTGCGTCATTATATCTGTGAGTGAGAAATGGGGAACATATATCAGAAACTGGTGTGTTTCACGTACTGACACATTCGTTGATACCACTGGGATTAGCTGTCTCTCATCGACGACGAACAGGACGGGTTCATGGGAGTCTGTGTGATGGTGGAGGGAGCTATCAAAACTTTGGAGAGTAAAGATGTGCTCTTTGTGCACTCAATGGGAACATAGCAGAAAACAATGGGGAGAACGCACTAACATAGTGTTTTGAGCCAATTAACTCATTACAAATGCAATTGTGGTAGGTCATACACTCATACAGCCGTAGAGTCCTACATTACAGAGCAGGCCCGTTGACTCAAACTAATCCATTTTGACCAAACCGTCCATGAGCTCGAACCCGATTTGCCAGGACTTGACCCCTACCATGCTAATCTTTTCGTATCCATGTTTTTGTCCAAACAGCATTTAAAGTTTGTTAACTTTCACACCTCAACCATTTCTGCTGAGAGCTCAGACCATGTGCATATCACCCTCTGTGTTGAAACGTTGTCTGTCAGGTTCCATTTTATTATTTCCCCTCTTATCTTCAACTGATGCCTCCTCACCAAGAACCCCCTCCCCTAGGAAAGAAGACTGGATGCCTTCACCCTATCTATACCTCTCATGGTAATATGCATCTCACAGAGGTCCCCACCATCTCAGTCTCTTCTATGCTACACTAACGTGTCCTAGCTTGTCCATTTTCCCCGTTTCAATCAGACCATTGTGTCCAAGCAACATCCTTGTCATTTCTCCTACAATCTTTCTATTTTAGTCACATCGTTCATGTAGCAAGGTGACGAAAATTGAGCACTTTATTTCAAGTGTAACCTCGACAACAACCTGCGTAACTGCAACATAACTTCCCAATTTCTATGCTTAATGCCAAGAGTGATGAGGGCCAATGTGCTGAAAGCCAACTTTAGTTCGTGTCCACCTATGGCTCCACTTTCAGAGAACTTAACACCGTTAGTCAGTTTGCAAGTGTTCTGCTCCATATCGGGGATCGGGAAGCTGAAGACTTTCACTTATAAATGCAAATAATATCGCTCGCACTGACTGCGATAAATTTCTGAAATTGTCCTTCCATCTTGCAGCAGAGCATGACACAAGGGATGTGAGAGGCCATTTCAGTTCCTTCAAACAGTTTGGATAGTTTGTGGCCGACGTGCTGCTCTTTGCAGGAACTGAACAGCAGGACATATCCTTTTGGAAGGACGGATCTACAAGGACCTGTTCCAAGAGATGCAAATGTTGATCATAACCCTCGAACAGTAGGTGGAGAACGCTTGCATTTCCCGGTTCCTTGAAAAATAGACTGAATTAAAGACTCCTTAATGTCACAGAGAAACAGAGATGTACAGCACGGAAGGGAATATCACTCCTCTTCTACTCACCTGGGTGGTCAAGGAAAGCTCGGTCCACAGAAGACATTTATCTGAATGAATCAGATTTGCCGCTGAACAGTCCATCTATATATTCTTGTCGCCTTTAACTGCTTCGGGACGCGTCTATTAAGGAAGATCTAGAAATGGAAAACGCTACACATTAATAAATATACCTAAGACAATTGCCTGTTTTCATGAAGGAAACGTGTTTTATCTGCAAGTGGGAACAGCATTTGTTTCATAAATTGAAGTGATCTGTGGTAAATATACCTATAACGGATGTACAAATTACATCAACTCTATTCAGGGTTCTTGGATTGGAGACTGAAGTGAAAAAATGGTGACACATCAAGGAGGTTCAAAGACACCGGGAGTTTTGTTAAAGATGGAAGTAATATATCACAGGACCGGGAAGTCCAACACCACGTCTAGTAAGAAACAGGAGGGTATAACCATGAGGGTGGCAGGTAATGCTTTGGAGAAGACTTTGGGACAGGGAAAACCCTCACTATTCCCAACTCCAGTGAGGCGAAGATTTTCCAATAATTCCTCATTGCACAACACACGAATTCCCGTGATTAATTGTGTACAACTCCTCTGAATCACCTCAAATCCATTTATATTCTTTCTTCAAAACAGATGACGTAAGTGCAACAATGTTTGCGATATTGTTCTGCGAACGTCCAGGAATAACCAAAAATATCATATCGTCAATTGGATGTTTCAGAGTTCAGACAGCTTCCACTGTAATAATTCAGAACACTTTAATTCTTCCTGTTAAAGTGAACAAGTTCTCATGTTTTCAAATTATACTTCTTCTGTCTGTTTGATGTTTCTTCGGTGAATCTAACTTTACTGGTCTGTCCCCTATCATGTTATCTTCACTGCAGAATTTTCCTCCCATCTGTGAAATTGACCTTTGAGCGCCCAGTACTGAACCCTTTTGGATACACCCGGCACACGCAGACAATCTGAAAGAGATTCTCTTTTGGATAATTTATCTTCTGGTGGCCCACAAGTCTTCTGAGGAAGAATTCAGACAGGGAATATTGTTTGATAAGCTCAACTATTGCCTCAGAATGTGGTGGCAGAAGTGGCATTGAATAATTGAACTGTGTGGGTCGCAGATTGTTGTTTCATAAAAAAAAGTTGAAGAGTTATGCAAGAGTGGTGAATTATGGAATTGAGATCAAGCTTTTCCTATTGAATAAAGGAGAAGTCTTGATGCATTTAATGAAATAATTCAGCTTTAAATTGTAAGTTTCAACCAACTGCATGTCTACTTCTTCGCTACCACTCATAAACACCGTAAGAAAAAATCTTCAATTCTTCACTAGTCCTCCTGCCTATCTTGACCGTGACGATTCAGTGTTGGTGGAGAATTTGAGGAGCTGAATGATTCAATTGCTCATTCATTCTCGTCGAAGCATCACTTCATCTCCTGAAATTACACTCAACACCAACCAATTGGTCAGGACAAAGGCTCTCAGCTCAAAGGTCTTTTTTTTCACCATCGAAGTGGTGAATGTCTGTTGGAGAACAATGTTCGTGCTCTCTTCAAGGTGTCCAGCGATTCTCTGAATACGTATACATTCCTCAAGGGATCAGGCAGAGAGTAAGAGACAGTTCAATTATCGTGCAGCCTCCTGTGTCGAATTGACGTTTTCCAAGCCCATTCGAACTCATTGTCTGCCATCAAAACGAAGCAGACGTTCCCATCACAAGAGGCTGCATGATTTTGAGGACTGCTCGAGCAAATACTGTCCATTCAGCTCAATGATCAAGTTTTCAAAATTCTGACGTGAAAATAGAACACTGCCGCCAGAAATTCCACACACTCTCCTTCCCTCCAGGAAAAGAATTTGCATGTCCCTGCCTTCTCTCAAAACTGATCCTACTTTGAGTGATATCAAAAGAAAAGGAAATTTTGTCGAAGCTTTTTGTCTTACAGGTTGCAAGAAATTGCACAGACGTAACCAAACAACATTTATACTGGAGTTCACAGTGAGACAGTCAGCATCCGTGGAAGGAAAGAAATCTGACGTTTTGAGTTGAGATTACTATTCATCAGAGCTATAATGAAGTTTGGAGGGAACAATATTTATTGGAGCACTGTTGGAGAAAGAATAATGATAGTTCAAATTAAGGGATTGCAATGCTAAAAAAAAAAGAAATACTGGTATGTCTAACTACCAGACTTGAAAGGAATTACAGTCCCATCGGACAGGGTCACCCACTGTGTTATCTAGCATTTGTAGCCTTCATTACAGTTTACAGCATCTGTAATAATTTGTTAGACATGGATACTGCTGTGTGCATTGCGATAACACTTCCAACAATCACATTTCACTTCCCAACCAATCGACACTTCTCTCTCATGAAAGAAAGACAATTTCCCTTAAAGTTCTGTACCCCCAAATTATCCTGATGATACAAAATGAAAGACTACTACAAATGGATACTTTATCATTCAAGTTCTATGTTCTCAAATGACTATTTCCTCTTTTGCTTCAGGCATATTTAAATGTCCTCTTTTTCTTGAGGCATGTTTCAATTCCAAGCAGTCGTCTTGCCCCTTTTTGAATGGAGGACTGAGTTTACTATTCGTTACTGTTATAACTGCTTTGAAATATTTTGTCTCCTGATCTCGTTTCTGTAGCTGCTGTATAACTGGAGAAAGTGTCATGTTACCTTTCCATCTCTGTGTCTGCATGGTAAATCTGCTCTTACGGTATTTACTTCTTTTAGATTTTTTTTGAATATCAGAAAACCCTCTGTTCAGCCTTGAGCTTCTGTTGTGGCTTTCACCCCCTTCAATTCACACCCATCCTCGGAAAACCATCCCAACCATACCGACACTTCTCCTGCCCTATGTGACTGAATTTTCATTTGCTCATACATTGAGCGTGCACGTCGCTTCAAATAATTTGAATTCAAGTTGCCACTCTGCACAATCTGCTTATCTTCTCTCAGTTCTGCGCATGAAATATCGGTTTTGATGTTTATGCTTTGTCTAACAAATAATACAGTTGGAAACATGACCACCAGACACAGTTAATCATTCAAGTAACCCACTTCAATTCTCCCGTTGACAGAAAAACGTGCACCAACGAATATGAACATATAAGCATTGAAATGAAATTCTAAACCAAAACCAGATTATGTCGACTTGATTGAGGAGGCAACGGATGCCTAAATTCCTGACCCCGGCCTGAAATAGTCTTGGCCTTCCCACAATACGTTCAATCAAGGAACACATTTTGAGATGATGTGCTCATGTGAAATTCCCCCCTCTGCCATGACCCACACCATCTGTCAGTTACATTTATTCTGGGAATCCAATATAATCCAAGGTCGCCATTGTGTTAAAAGCCTCCAACAACCATTAATCTACCAGTTTCTGACTTGGGACCTCCCTAGGAACTGAAAAAGAAATCCCGAGCAGTTCTGTCGATGATGGGTGTAATCTCTGTTGATCTAATTTGGAGTGGATATGAACCCCTAAACGTTTGAAAACATGAAAAGAATGATCCTAATATTGCCAAGTGTCAAACCCAAAAGAATTCATAAAACATGTCAATAATTCGTATTGCCTTTAGGTTAAGTTCAGAACTATAAGATTTAAACATATTATTTTCGAAGGCAGTTACAGTTTTCTTTGGATAAAGTTGCTGCAAACAGGAACATTCAACACTGCACAAAAAAATCAAACTAATCATTTATCCATCATCATGGAGTTAAGTGTATACTTGCGTTATTGTCCCTTAGGTTCTTCGCATTTTCTAACTATTGCCCTTCACTAACTTTCCTGCAGAGGGCGGGGGTAAGCCGTGAAATAGTCGGCGGGTGGATGGGTGCGTTGCGATCGGTACAAAAATAACAAGCAAACTCAATGTCATGTTTCTGAATGTTATTTCGGCAAGTTAAACCGGTCATCATGCGGTTTGTGACTCCAATCCCAGAGTGTCATGGTGCATTCTTTATGGCCCCATGATCAGGCTCAACAAATACACAAGCCAAGAATTTGGAGAAGGACAATAAACGTTAGGTTTGTCAATGGCATTCACGCCCAGAGAAGGAAAATTGCAGATCTTTGCTATCTGACTCTGAGTCTCTGAGCCGCCACACTCTCATTGTTCTGGGTCTCCAGTCCACTGGTATTAATGTATGAAACAGCAGCAATATAGGATGACGTTTTTGTTGATCTATCATATCTTTCACACGTGAGTTTCATTTTTCAACCACCTCCCCTGCTATGAACAAGCCTTTTAACAAATGCTTGTCATCTCAGCCTTGCTGTGGAGAATAAAAGCTGTCTGTGGTCGCTGTCTTATATCTGTTTCCACTTCAATGTAACACAAAACATTTGATACTAAAACACTGTTGAGATAAAAAGAGGCGTGAAAAAAATAATGTAATGAGAACTGAGTTGGCCTTGTTAAATAAACCGAAGTTTAATTTGAAGTTTTATTCTTCTTATTAAGTAACAAATGCGCAATGGGGGCATAAGGTTTTCTACAGACTCTGCCTGAACATAGGATCGAAAAGCAGGAGTCGATATTTTGTGACTTGGTCTGCCAATGAAGAAAATCACTGCTGATCAAACTGCAGTCTCATATGCACTTCCTTCTTCTCCACAATTCCCCATGTTACTTAACTACCTTGTTCTACAAAAATCTATTTAGCTCGTTTGCCATGCTGAGATTTCCAAGGACTGTCATTCCTCACGTAGAAAACTCCATATCAGTTTCAAAAGAAACTTATTTTCTTTTCGACTGGCCCCCTTGTTCATCTGAACTTTAACATGAGCTATCATCTCAGTATCCAAATGTCACATCACTAAAGATTAGATTACTTACAGTGTGGAAACAGGCCCATCGGCCCAACAAGTCCACACCGACTCGCCGAAGCGCAACCCACCCATACCCCTACATTTACCCCTTACCTAACACTATGGGCAATTTAGCATGGCCAATTCACCTGACCCGCACATCTTTGGACTGTGGGAGGAAACCCACGCAGACACGGGGAGAACGTGCAAACTCCACACAGTCAGTCGGCTGAGGCAGGAATCGAACCCAGGTCCCTGGCGCTGTGAGGCAGCAGTGCTAACCACTGTGCCACCATGCCACCCCAAAGATGTGACACTGTTAATGAAAGAGAACAGGTATCATAAATTCGGCGTTTTCCCAGGAAAGAATTAACAGAGTTTAAGTAACTTTTTCTTTTCTAATGCCAGAGTCCAGAAAATAACAATAGATAAAACTGAAATCAGGATAATTTCAGGAAGAACTCCTTCGGACAAAGAGTTTTGAAAATCTGGAACTCTCAATCCAAAGAATGCTGTCAAATCAGTGGTTCGATTTTCAGTCTCCTGAAACAGTAATAATTACGGAACTAAGAGGGATTGTGTCCCATGTCAGCCATGGCCTGACTGACTGACTGGTGCACCAGGTCAAATGAATATTAATATAATGGTTGTGTTAAACTGAGTGTATAAGACTAAATTTCAAAATTTGCTGAAGATATAAAAATCGGAAGTTGAATGTGCAATGACGGAAATAGTGTAGAACTTAAAAACGGATGTAATCAGATGAGTGGAATGGGCATACAACTGTGGTTAAAATTTAATAGGAAGAGACTTCGATGATTCATTTGGGAAGGAAAGCATGGAGATACAAAACAAACTAAAATGAACAATTCTGAAGTGGGTGGTACCTGGATACAAATATGCATTCATAATTGAAGGTGGCAGGATAGGCATGGGAGAACAGATGATTAAAATAGATGTCATATAAGAATAAGCACATTCTCAGTACTTCCCCATTTACTTCATGGGCCATCAAATCTATCAATATTCCTTATTGTGTTCTGCTCCTGCCTACCTGCCCTCCGCCCTTGTTTACTTCTACCCTTACTACAAGTTGGGCGACACGCACCCTTAATTTAAAGTGACTTGGCTCACTTCAGCGCTGCCATGAGGGAAACGTGCTGAGCTTGGCATATCTTGATGTTCTTCTAATCAGATCTGTCTGTCTGCAACATCTTCCATTGCTTGCAGCTACATTTCATTCCTGTATGCACATTTTAGCTAATGAAAATAAACTATGTTTTTCTTCTGCGTAGTTTTCATTCCTGTGTTAGTTTATTCTATTTAATAAGCATTTCTTAATTTGACTAATATAGTTATATACTGATGTTAATAAGGAATTATGGTCGCAGGATTAACACTGATTTACATATATCCTGCAACTTCTTCCACTCTTGGTTAGGATTCCATGATAATCTCTTGACAAATCCGTCAGCCACGATTTCTCTTCCATGAAGACATAAAACTATTTAGGAAGTGGTCGCAGAACATTTGGAAAATCATAATCTAATTGAGCAAATTCAGCTTGGCTTCCTGGAAGAGAATAGGAGGTGAGGACTGCAGATGCTGGAGTTCAGAGCTGAAAATGTGTTACTGGAAAAGCGCAGCAGGTCAGGCAGCATCCTTAGAACAGGAGTTTCGACGTTTTGGGCATGAACCCTGCGAGGACTCATGCCCGAAACGTCGAAACTCCTGCTCCTTGGATGCTGCCCGACTTGCTGCACTTTTCCAGCAACACATTTTCAGCTCTGAACTCCAGCATCTGCAGTCCTCACCTCCTATTCTCTTCCAGGAAGCCAAGCTGAATTTGCTCAATTAGATTATGATTTTCCAAATGTTCTGCGACCACTTCCTAAATAGTTTTATGTCTTTCTGCAATCCGTCGATAATTACTCACATGTTGGCCAAATAGTGAAAAGGATCCTTTCCGGTCAATCGTATCTCTGTCCCTCAAAAATGCATATCCCTCTATCAGGTTCCATATCAACATTTCCTGCTCCAAAGAAAACGACTCCAGCCCTCCCAAACTGTTCTGATTGTTCACACGTGCCAGATCAAGCAGCATCCTGGCAATTCTCATTTGTATCCTGTCGAACATCATCACATTGTTCCTGTAATATGGTGACATAGAAATGCACACGTTACTCAGCTGTGGCCTAACCAATGTGTGATTTAAAAACCGAGTATAACACTCGTTTCCTGCATTCCAACAAGCAACAGTTTGTTTCCTAAGCTACCTTATTTCCCTAACTTTCCATCTTCAGTGATCATGGATGTACACATGGAGCCCCCTCTGATCTTCGGTTAACCTTTGAGCCCTCACCGTCGGTCGTGAATCTCCATTTTTCCCTCGTCCAATTCTGTGTAACGCTTAAAATCCAAGGTCTCTGGAGATGTTGATCCCATCTTCACATTTAGCGGAGCATGTTAACGCTTCGATTCACTTCGTTTTCGAAAGACTCACACTGATCTTAATGTCTAGTAACTCCTGTCTCCGTTGTTTATAAACTACAGTCAAAGTCAGCCAGGAAGATAATCAACTGGCAGCCGATCTGAGCAAAGAATCCCCACAGATTAACGTTTTTTTTCCCAGCTTCAATGGGACGCCTCTCATTTTTGATCGGTGTCACCAAGTTCCAGGCTGACCTACAAGAAGAAATAATTTCCTGGATCACCAGATCCCGGCCACTCAGGATCTGACAAGGTCCACAATTATCACCTCCACTGTTTTGAAAATGCAATGGTAAACGTTCAGATAGATCAAACTTTCCACCCTCCCTCATCCCAGTTGTCAGTTTTGTGAGACTTCCCTGAACTGCCTCCAAAGAAGCTTGTGTATTTTCTTCAATAATAAAGCGGGACTGTGTACCTTATTCCAGATGTGCTCTCACCAATCTCCTAACCCTAATTCCTGCACAGCTGCTGTAAAAATTATCGCTTTTCTTCTGCACTCCTTTTATTCTGTGAACCAACATTCCATCTGCCTTCATATTCACTTGCTGTCGCTATCTACTAACGTTGCAATTCATTTCCCACGGTACACAGACCTCCCATCCCCAAGAGAGATGCAAGCTCTTTCCATTTCGATAGGTTCCTGCTTTTGTCTCTTACTCGCAAAGTAAACAAGACCACTTCCCCCACATTAGGCTGTGCTGTCCGCACAAACTTTCTGCAATGTTGTTGGTGCATTGGTTCACATTTGCATCATCAAAGCAGCAATCCAATATCCTGTCATTGTTCTTCATAGCGTTCAATAGAATTGGCTCAGATTGGATTCCCAGCAGCTCAAATGGAGGGATGTATGTAACGTATGGAGCTGAGACAGAGAGCGAGAGAGTGCAACAGAGAATGGGAGAGAAAGAGAGAGAGAGAAAGAGAGAAAGCGAAAAAAGAGATCCTGTGGCCCCAAAACCACATGGTCCATGAGTGCAGCATGGAATGAAACACTGAGCCCTGGTTGGAATTTGCCCTGCTGCAAGGGATCCTGATGAATGTCATCACTTGACTCGATATTGCACAGGAACCGTTTCACTCTGGATCATAGGGGATCTCAGGTATTATTTAGGGAGTAAACTTGAATGGTGGAATGTGAGATGAGTCATCTCCAGAACCGGGAAAGTGAAACAATGAGAATCTAATCAGGCAGAGACTAGTGAGGGAGTGGGGAAAGGGGGAGGTAGTGGATGTTGGCACTGGACGCAATAAATAAGCTTGTGCTGTGCAAGATTCTAAATGGGTGGTTTCTGGTTGAAACCGAAGCTTCTCTAGCCTCTCCTGGCTTCTAGCTCAATCATTAAATCAGGAAATATTTCAGCAGAGAAATCTCATTTTACACCAGTAAAACAAATCTCCACCATCAGATCAGCATAAATAAGGAGTAAAGGAGACTATTCAATCCCTTCTGCCGCTCTCCCTTGTTCTGTTAACCTATTTTCCTCTCATTCGGCATTTCTCCCTACCTTTCTCTCTGTCTGTCTCTCTCTTCGCCACACTCCCCGCCCCCCGCCATGACTTATATATCTGAGGGTGTTCCCTGTGGGGCAGCACTTCTTAGAAGTAACCGGGTGTAAATGTATTTTCGATGCAGTGGCGTTTATGAGAATGGGTGGAGTTGATTCACGGTCCGTTCTTAGATGTCAAGAAGAAATGATTGCCCCAGTGTCTCAGACTGAGATGCTGTTCTTTGCTGGCCTTGAAACTAAGACATCGATTGCAATATCACTCAGCATGTCAAGAGGTTCCATTTCTTGATCAGTGGTGAGGGTGGAGCTAACTGAACAAAAAGTTGCATTTATCCACAACTGCCGAAATCCTTCACACAGCCCACAGAGTGCAGCAGCGTCTTCACCAAAGCCTCTTTCAGATCATCATAACAGCCCTGGACCTGAAACGGTAAAAAGAGAAATATATGTTTTTAAAGGCTCCTGGCCACAAAGTATACTGTGTATTTCCCACTAATGACACTCCATATTGTACTTATACTTGACATTGCAGCCCAGCTCCTCTAACAATATGTTTCAGTCCAAGAGAGAGGTAAGGGGGCTAATGAACTCCTCGTGTCAATGTAATGAGCCTACAAACACAATTCGCAATGAATTTCTCCTTGGAATGTCTTTTGTAGGGAAGTGATTGGATCTGTTGTTAGGGATAAAATTATTGACAATTATGAGCTGATCAGAAACAGTGAGGATGTATTTAAAACGAGTCACATAACTCTAAACCAAATTGGTTACATTCATGAAAGAGGTCAGTAAAGTGCGAGATAGGAGAAGACCAATGTATGCTGCTCATATGAACTTGCAGAAGACATTCAAGAAAGCTAAGCACAAGAAGTATAATGTTATAATGGGACAAAGAAATGGGAAAATGATTAAAGACACATTCTGGATCTTTCCACACAAAGGAACATCAAATCTATGCCAAAACGTATCAGTACCATACTCCATTTGAGGGAGAAATGGAAGGAAATCAACTATATGAGGGAAGAATTAGAAAGAATTTAAGTTCAATAATTTCAAAGCAATCAATAATTTACATCTCAGAATATTCAAGAATGATGCGCTTTACATTTTGAAATATTGGTGTTCATCTACCATGGGTCTCCGTTTTTTCAGCAAGTGTTCCTACCATTTACAGAGTTACACTTATGATCGCACAATTTAACAAAGGGCATGGGAGAGAAGGCAGAGAATTTTACATTCGTCAGTCTGACTGCGTTATTGAGAAAATATTCCAGTTCATGATAAAAGGTTTAATAGATGATGACACGCAGAATAGGAACAGGATTGGACAGACTCAATAAACATCGTCAATAGGGAAATCACAGATAACAAATCGACTGGAATTGTTTGAGGATGAAATGAGTGGATTTGGTAATGGGAGTCAGGTAATGTGGTTTATTTGAAGTTTCAGAAAACTTTTGATAAACCAACATAAGATGTTATGCTGGAAACTTAAGACCCATGGGACTACATGACGTTTACCGACGTGGAAAGAGAACTGGTTGGCAGATTGGAAAGTAACTGAAGGAATAAACAGTCTTTTTTTCCCTAAAATAGTACTACTGGCACTGAGCTCAGCTATTAGCATATATATATATATATGAATAATTCTGATTTGGGAACGAATGTGTGATATCTCCAAACTTTCAGGTGATAGATAAATTTGGTTTGGATGGAGAAGCTGTGAGGAGGATACACAGATGTGGCCTTGTGATGTGAACAAGATGAATACGTGGCAAAATGCATAGCAAATGAAGCACAAAGTTAATAAATATGAGGTTCCCACTTTAGTATCCAAAGCAGGAAGACCCTTTGTTATGGAAATGGTGAGAGATTGGGAATTTGGAGGTGTAATAAGAAATGGCTCTCCTTACACATCAGTCGCTGAAAATAAGTATGTGGGAGCAGCTGGAGGTGAAGAAGGTAAATTGTATGTGGACCTTTACAGTGACAGGATTTGAGTACAGAAGCAGGGATGGCTTGCTGCAATTGTACAGGGCTTTACTGGTAGCATACCTGGCCCTTTCACTCCAAAATTGTCTCTTGACTGGGGACAGGAGTAGATACAGAACTTTGGTTGTGTGACTGTGTCCAGTGTACAATGGGAGACCACATAAAGCAAGGCTGGTTCCGTTATTGTTTGAGATTTATGGAGCATTGTCAATGAGAATGTGAGGGGTGGTTGATAGTTAAGTGTTCCTAAGACACAGTGATCGGCAGGAAAAATTAAAGGAGATAGTTATGGGTGGATATATGCAGATTTGTCAGATGAGAGGATCATGACAGATGAAACTTAATCAATAAATTTGAGGTGGTCCACATTCGAAAAACGAACAAGGGAGTTCTCATTGATCGGCGGGCGATGAGCATGTTCACGGAAAACAGAGATCTTGGTCTGTTTTTCCAACGATCCCAGAGGCTCTAGGGCAGACTAGGGCAGACTCTAGGGCAGTTGTGAATAAACTCTTGACTTTATCGTCGAGAGATTGATTCTAAGCGAAGCGAGATTATGTTGGAGCTTTACAAATCTTTGGTTAGGCCAAAGGTGGGGTGTTGTGAATAGTTCTGGTCCTCAAACGATTGGAAGGAAGTGATTATGACGGTGTGCGGTTGCCGTGGAGATTTACGAGGATGTTGCGTGGAATAGAACATTCCAGCGAGGAAGAGAGGTTGGATAAGATAGGGTTGCTTTCTTTGGAACAGAGATAACTGAGGCGTGACCTGACAGAGGTGTAAAAAATAAAAGTGGCATGGGGTGGATTGAATAGAGAACAATTATTTTTGTTTTTTGGATGGTGATAAAACATGTTGGTATACATCAAAAGACAGAGGGTATTTGAGTAGCAAATTTCGCCCAGAGTATGGCTGGGATCTGAAATGCATTGCTTGAGAGTGAAACTGAGATAAGAAAACTCGTGGCCTTTAAAAATTGCACAGATAAACACATTATATATCATAGCATTTAAAGATATGCACCTTTTATTGGAATGTGGATCAAGTGTAGATTTAGTTTGACTGGCATAGATTTAATGAGCCAAAGAAAATCTTTTATACTGTGAATTCATCACATTGTTGTGATAAGTTTTGAATTCTTATCTAACGAGAGATGTTTTGGCTGTGCACGAAAGGGCACGGAATCAGTAACCAAACTGATTCATGGGATGACTGGACTTATATCTAATGAGAAACTGGAAAGTTTGGAAAAATACAGTATTCACCAGAGTTTATAAAAATGAATTGAGTGACATTGAAGTCAACAAAATCCTACTAGGGAAGGGTAGGATGAATATAGGAAAGATATTTCTGTTGACTGGCGAGTCTAAAACCAGGCATTACAGTTTAAGGTAAAGAAAGGTCATTTAAGAATGAGAAGATAAATATCTTTTCTCAGAGAGTGGGAATCCTGGAACAGTTCTGGTCACAGAAAGTAGAATAGCCAAAACCTAAAATATTTTAATATTTGTTAGGTACAGTTTATGGTGAGACAGAAGGAACAGGGAATTGATTTCGATGTTCATCCATGATCATATTGATTGGCGGATCAAGCAGAAAAGGCTGAATGGCCGACTCCTGCTCCGAGTGTCTGTGTTTTTCTGTGTTTCTCTGAGACTCGTTACAAACATGGATACGTGAACTGCACGTCGAGAAACAATATTTGTCTTAGTCCAGAATTAGTTTGGATATAGGCAGAGAGACGAGAGATAATGTGCAAGTCTTGCAACGAAGAACATGAGAATTGTGGTGCCTGCAGGCATCTGTGTTGCTTCCTCACGATATTCCCCAAGGACCTGTGTGAATAAACGATGATGTCTGGAGTCCCAACGACATAGCAGGGTTATTCAGTGTCGGAGCATTGTGATGTGGAGGTCTGTGGGCTCACATCAGCGTCGAAGATGAAGCCAAGGTTGTAAAGATTCTGGTTGAGCAGAAGAATGGGCTCTTGGAGAAGGATGGAAATTGTAGACAAATCTGAAGAAGATGGCTTTAATCTTACAAATGTGTTTCCTAGTGTGCCTTGCGGCACAGTGTTGTTCGTAGCTGTGACTTTCATTGATACAATAGTTAATATCTGAAACTCTGACGAAAGCAGGAAGCGCCAATTCAAAAGATAACTGCAAAACCTGACAGATCACAAGGTTGAAACTTTGCCAACTGTGGAATTGAAACGAGGATCTCAGAGCAGTTTAACGTTTTTACTGAGTTGGGAGAAAACTGTTAACCGTCTGCACTCCCTGGAAACATACAGCACAGGAGGAGGCTATTCATCCCATCGTGGCTGTGAGTGACGCAGTTTGTCTCATTGCTCATTTCTGCACATAACCCAGCAATTCTTTCCTTTCCAGCTGGATTTTCAAATCATCCTTCTCGACCGGGATGCACAGCACGAGGCTCTTGTAAAGATGAGCTCCAAACCAACATCTTTTTCATTCATTGGGTGGCAATCTGCCTTTGCTGGGAAATGGAGCTCTGGACCCTGAACGCTCCCTCTACCCTCCTAAGGGACACTTCATGCTGTGGAACAGGTTCATGGTAACAAATAGAACATTCCTACCTTACCCACTTTCCCATTCTACGTGTGTGAGAGACTACGTATTCTAATTTGTGAATGATGATCCATTACTGTGGTTCTGTAGAAGAGAGTGCAACCTGGAGAGAGAAAAGCACAGCAGATCTCGCAGCAGAGGGGAAGGGGAGTCGATATTTTAGATCGGAAACTTTCATCAGGATTTTCATCACTACTATTTATCTACTCTGACTCTCCAGCATTTACAGTCCTCACTAAATACTGGAGATCAAAAGAGGGATACGAATGAAGGGCGGAAGTCTGTGAGTAGACTCTACTTGCCTGAAGGTTCTTCTGAAAATGCTGTGATGGAGCGAGCAGTGTTGGGCTGTACACCCGACACAGAAGTTGGAACAGGATGGGAGAGAATGCAAGTCTGCATCAGGACATCGAGGGAGAAGGGAGAGAAGTCATGGAGGCAATTTCAGGCCTCTGACTTCAGGAGGAGTAGATCTGAGATGCCAGGGGTAAGGGATCAGTGAGTTCAACGGTAATTCTGAATTGAAGCTTGCATTAGGACAGTGAGTTGGCCATTCCATTTCGAACAATTTGAGGTTTATAAATTGTGGATTGAGAAAGCTTGGAGCAGACAGTGAATGCACAGCGTTAGGAAGCAGGTTAAACACGAACATGGGTTGATGTGGTGAAGGTGCTGATGTAATACAGAGACAGAAAATATTTTGGAGGTGGAAATAATGGAAGCGGAAAATGTACACTTTGAAGCACAGATACTGCAGAGCCTAATGAAAGTGGGCTCTTGCTTACTGGTCTCTAGTTAGACAAAATACCGGTTAGAAATGCTGAAGATCAGAGTCGAAGAGTGTGGTTCTCTAAAAGCACAGCTGGTCAAGGTAGCAATTCAGGAATAGAATAACCTACGTTTAGCGTATAAGATCTGAATCAGGAAATGTTGAATCTCCTGCTCCTCTAATATTGCCTGACCGATTGTGCTTTTTCCAGCACCACATTCTGTGACTACATGTTTCTATTGGCAAGTTCTGTGGGAAAGAGCTCCATGGTGACTGTCTTCCGTTTCTGAGTGGAATGGGAAGGAGACCATATTCTCTGTCTCTTTTTGAGGCTTCCATGGGAATATGGATCGTGTTGACCAGTCTCCGTTGGATGGTCTAGTGGGAAGGACGCCAGTCTTTGCTGTTTTCTAATGGAAGTTCTTGTGGGAAGTAGGCTCATTTGTACTGTTCATGCGGGAAGTTGGCCGATGTATAGAGCATGGAAACAGGCCCTTTTGAACAACACATCCATGTCAACCAAGTTAGCAGAACTGAAGGTGTCCAATTTCTCAGTGTGTGGCTTAACTTCATCTGAACTTCTCCTTTCCATGTAACTGACCAAATATCATTGAATAAAGGTGATTTAGAAGCCTCTACCGCTTCCTCTGACAGTTCAATCTATGTAAGTGCCGACATCTGTATGACAAAGTTGCCTCTCAGGTTCCTGGTAAATATTTTGTCTCACCTTACATCTTTACCCGCCACTATTGGACTTCTTTACTCTGGGGAAAAGATTGTGTATTCACCATACCGATGATCCTCATGATTTGGTGCAGCCGGAGTTGGACAAAAGTGGACAAATGGTAATAATCACATGACATCAAATTGTTGTCCAATAGGTTTAATTAGAAACACCAGCTTTCAAACGCTGCCCCTTCTTCAAGTAGTTCTTAACTATGGCTCTATAAATATGGATATGTTCACACCTCCGCCTTCTACGTTCCCGGGAAATGAAGTCTAGACCTATCCACCTTTATAATTCTAACTCTCTAGGCTCGATAACATCCTGGGAAATTGATTTGTTTATTAAATCTGTTCCAATTTGACAACACCCATCCTGAAGCAAGGTGAGCAGAAATGTATGCAGATTACAAATGTGGCATAAGAAAAGCCTTGTACAGGTGTAACATGATAGTCTAACTTCCCACTCTGCCCAGTAAAGGAAAGCGTGCTAAATATGTTCTTTATTATCCTACCTACCTGTGATATACCTTTCAACAAATTATTTATTTACACCTCTCAGTTTCTCGGCTCAACAACACTCCCCAATATCCCAGCTTACCAAAATGCAATTGAATTCACTAAATGTATCAGAATTAAGCTCAGTCTGCTGTTTTTCGACCCATTGACCCACTTAATAAAGATTCTCTTGCACTCTTCGACAATATTCTTCACTGTCCACACTTCCTCCAATATTGGTGTCAGCCACAAACTTAAGGACAATTCAAACTCTGTTCTCATAGAAAATTCCATGTAAATGATGCACCACAGTGGATCTCGGATTGATCTTGATGACAGACCGCTGATCACAGGCTTTCTGTCTTTCAGAACAACACTCCACCAGCAGATTATGTCTCCTACCAACATTGTTTGATATCCAAATTATTAGATCGTCCTCGATCTGATGTGATCAAACTTTACTAACCAATTTATCACGTGAAATCTTTACAAAGTCCTTGTGGACAATATATATCGATCTGTGTTCATCTCTCTTCTGAATCACCTCATCCATCTCTCAGTCAAATACTGATCTATCTTAGGTTGTCCAGTCTAAAGGAAGTCCGTGCTCAATGGTCTGTATTGGAGGGTCCAATGCGAAATGGGGTCCATTTTTAACAGTTTCCATCCCAGAGTCCTGAACGTAGCTTGCAATCTCAACGCTGTCTATTGGAGTGTTCATGTGAGAGGAGGTACATGTATAGAGGTCACTGGTGAATGGTCAAATAGGAAGGAGGCCATTCTTGACTCGTCTCTCTGGGAAGTGTTTGGGAATAGGTCCATTCTACTGATCTCTGTTCAAGTTTACAGTCGGCAGGAGTTTCATGCTCATAGATCATGACTGGAACTTCCTTTGGAACAGGAAAGCCATGTCAGTTGTGGGGTTCAGTTGTTTTCTCTGGTCGTTGTAGTGATGATCCACGCCTTATCCAAGCAAAACACTCTGACTTGGAGTCTGACCATAGAGGATGAAGGCAAAAGGAAGGAACAGGGAACATTATGAATGGGAGGATGTGTAACTGGGCCAGAACCATTCCTATTCATCCAGCTGAGACTGAATGTCTGAGGATCTCCTCCCTCCAAAATGAATTAATGGAATGACGATTACATTCAAACCAGTCGCCAGTGAGAATAGATCAACGTCACAGAACTGCCCTCCGTTTGATAGGAATATCTCTATCTTGGTGTGGGAGGCCAAATACTGGTCATTGTGGCTAATGAGGCCTTAGTCCAGGTGAAGACATGTTTCTGGTGTCAAGGGTTGATATCACTACTTGGTCTGTGCATAGGGAGACTTATATGGCATCTAACTGTCACCACCTGGGACGCTGTGGGAATTGTGGAGAGAAAGAGTGAGAGAGAGAGAGAGAGAGAGAGAGAGAGAAATTGAGGGAGAGGAAGTGAATTCGTCAGCAACAAATAAGGAGGGAGTGATAGAGAGGCAGGTTCTGTTCAACACATTTTCAGAAGAAAGTGATTGAACTTGAGAAGCTGCAGAGAAGATTTATCAAAATGCCGCTTGGCCTGGACAGTCTGAGATATCACGAATTGTTAGAATGGCGGGGTGTAATTTTTTCTTGGAGCAGTGAATGTTTTGGGGGGACCTGATAGAGGGGTTTAAGATTTTGGGAAGCAGAGATACTGGCGGGGTGAGATGGCACTTTTCCAGTGAGTCGATTCGTCAAGTCATGGAGGTGTACAGCACAGAAACTGACTCTTCAGCCTAACTCATACATGCCGATTGGATATCCTCAATTAATCTAGTCCATTTGTTGAAATCTGGGACATCTCCCTCCACACCCTTCCTATTCATGTAAACATTCAGATACCTTTTAAATGTTACAATTATAACGGCATCCACCACTTCCTCTGGCAGCTCATTTCATCCACGAACCACCCTCGGCATTAAAAAAAATTGCAAATTTGTTCCCTTTTGTAAATTTCTTCTTCCACTTTTAACCAATGCCGTCTAGTTTTTGAAAGCACTACCCTGGGGAAAATACCATGTTTATTCACTCTATCCATGCTACTCGTGATATTAGGTCACCAAATAATGTGCGATGCTCCATGGAGACTAGCCCAGGGTATTCAAATAGTGGCGTCAATAACTTGGGCATAGATTGACGGTAATAAAGACGTAAATAGAAACTAGGAGTAGGGCACTCGCCTCTTTGTGTTCCCTGTGTCATTCAATATAATCATGGCTGACTGTCCCTCTCAATGTCATGTTCCTGCTTTCTTCTCAAAACCGTTGATGTTGTTAAACCCTAAAAATGAATCTCCCTCTTTATCTTAAATATGCTCAATATCTTCTCCTCTTCAAGCTTCTGTGGCACCGAATTCCACAGGTTGACCACGGTCTGAATGGAGACATCTCCAACTAATATCCCCTGAGATTGTGTCACCCTGTTCACGTATTGACTCTGTCCGTTTCTGGAAAAATTTGACATGCTGAGATGAGATTACACTCAGTTGCTGAGAAGAGTATTGAGGTGAATCATTTTCACCTGGAGTGCGGTGGGAGACTTAAATTCATTGACTGAAATACTGATAGAATCTCAAATTCTCAGAAATTTAAAGTAGAAATTAGATATTCACTTGGTTGCTGTAGCCTTCAGGGATATGAATGAAGAGTTGCAGAATGTGATTATTATAGTCAGGTATTTGTTAACCTACATAGATAAAATGACGCGCTTCACGTCAATGAATGTGAAACTAAAACAGAGTGAAATGGATTGATTGACTTTTTGAGATTAACTGAGAGAATGAGTTGACACATAGCTGCTGCTCCAAGACTCAGTGTTACGAGGTTACAGAGATCAGGAGAAAATGAGAGATATATGGAGGATGGGAAAGACTAATTGAGTCAATAAAGTATTGAGGACACACAGAAAAAGGGGTGAAAAACAGCTATAGAGATAGTTGAAAGATAATGAGGATGAGAGATGCAGAGACAGAGGTAAACACAAAGAGAAAGAAAGACGTAGAGGGACGAACCATCATTGAAAGAGAGAGATATTGAGAGACAGACATCAGGACATGGAGACAGAAATGGCGTTAGCATTGGGAATGGAGGGAGTGATATATGTAGACAGAAAATAAAGCAGCGAATCAAGCATAAATATAAATGGAGTGAGTGAGAGTCCACCTCGTGAAATGGAAAAGAGAGAGTTGGAAGTGCAAGGGGTTGATACGGCTCTCTGTGTTTGATGTCTCGTATGTACTGAGGAACGGTCAGTAAGACTCTCACAGTCTGCATCTTCATAGAACAGAACCCAGCGAAGTTACAGTCTTTAAGGTACCAAGCACAGGAGCAGAATCGCACGCCATGATTTCAAAAACCCAGCTGCTCTGGACTTTGGCATTCTTCATCAAAGGTACAGATCACTCTCCATCTACCTTCAATTTTAGCTGCTCTCCATTTCACTCCAATCCCGCTAACTTGTCATTGAATGGAAAATGATGAAACCAGAGGATCGCTCTGTGAGTCCAAGAGTCTCTCATTTCTTAGATTCTTTCTGTGGCAGTTCTGACTTATCTGTGTTTCTTTCCCACCCGTCAGGTATCAGTGGGGACATCAGCATTAGACAGCTTCCCCCGTTGCTGTCCTTCTGCTTGGGCCAAATCACAACCATCAACTCTATGCCCATAAAGACGTCAACACCACGTCAATTAGTACAAGCAGCGAGAAGGATAGAAAACCACTCTCCTGATCAGCGATGCAAATTATCGATACAAAGAGTGTCTGAGCGAATCACTAGCAGTCAATTAAGCATCAATTTCAAACTGACAATCAGTAACGTTCGGGACGAGCATGTGGCTGAGGATTATGTTTTCCCAAAGGGTAGAAGTGCTCCCCAGGTCTAAACAGGATGCCAGTGCAGTAGCCAATAATTCCGAGATGAGTCATCACTGAAAGGCTAAGCAGCGATAATGGAAAATCATTTATATATATTACTATTCAGCAGATCAGTGATTACTTGGGAGTAAAGGTGAGGCAACACTGTGCCTGCCACCCAGCGAGTGGTGCGGCAGTGGAAATAGAGAATGCTAACCTTAAAAATAAATTGACAAAATGTTGTGAGGAACTAGAGGTGACATGGGCAAAGGCATTTCCAATTGTGCTAATGTATATGATGTAGAGGAAGAGCAAATCTTAGGATGTTTGAGATTTTGTTTGTTAGGCCGCCCAATACAGGAATTGGCCCAAGACCGAAGGTAAGACAGATAACAGACCACTGTGAGGACGATATGTTATGTTACTCGATACAACTCTCTACATTTGTATCTCAAATACCGAATCAGACGAAGGGCAGCACTACTCCAATCAGCAGAAGGGAAGATGCACAATCTAGAACCTGAAGACTGGATAGTGGTGAAAGACTTCAGGAGCAAAACCTGGAAGGTGAAAAGTGGCTAGGACCGTTCCACAACACAGACAGCTGTTAAGATCACAGAAACAGCCACATTGATACAAGCCAGCCATTGCAAACGTGTAGCTGGCCTTGAGGAGACATCGGACGACACTGGATCGAAAAAAGTGCAAGTAGTGATTAGAAGACTCACATAAATATGGGGCTGCATGGCAGGACGATTCGTGAACGCGGGGGCATTTATGATACAACCGCAGACGGTAATCTTAACCGAGGATGCTTAGTCAACTTTTACATGCGACTATAAATAAGACAATAAATATATATGCAGAGTTCCTTGTGTACCAAATTACTGGCACTTAGTAGTATCCACCACGGTTACAGGTACACTTGACACGGGATATAGGTATTCTGTTATTAAGGAAGGAGGTGCCATGGCAAGGGTAATAATAATCAAGATTCAGAAGAGTGATGAGGAGGCCTGGTGGTGTGGAATAGATAGACCCTTCTCCAATATCTATAAACAGGTGAGTATAGCGGTACAGCCTCGCCCCCCCCCCACTCCGAGATGCAGTGCTGAAGGTCCTCCAGGAAATAGTAACTCCTGGACACGAAAAGATGAATGTCCAATGACCCCCATTGCAGATGGACGGAAAAGCCTTTTCCAAGCTGACAGAAATGGAAGAAAGAAAGAAACCGATGTGCAGCTAAAATATCGGAAATGAAAAACGTAGAAGGGGATTCATTGAGAAAACTTACAGCGCCATATTTCACTTTCCCTGGAAGTCTACTGTTAGGAATTCAGTGCTCTTACTGCTGCAGCAATGGGAGATTTCCTCTGACCGTTTATGTTGTTGACAACCTTCCCAAAGCAGGGAATGTTGCATGGAACTGGCAATTGATCGAGTATTGTCACAAACAGCATTCAGACTAGCATAAAACAAAGAAGTGCGAATCCTGGAAATCTGAATCAACAACAGGAATTGGCAGACAATCTCAACGGCCCTGACAGCATCTGTGAAGACAAAGAGATTCAATGTTTCATATCGACAGAATCAGGCTACTTATGCATTTTATTGTTTTATTGCCTGGGAAATTGTCAGTTTCACTTCACGAAACAGCATACTGACCAGAATCTCTCATTAGCTGATAGACGTCATCTGTAAAAATGTAAAATGCCATTTTCGGCTGTAATGCTGTTGCTGCTGCTATTGCCCTGAGTTGGTGAAAGGTTGGCCTTCATTACCTTTCTCTTCTCCTTTCTGCCGATGAGCAACCACGGTGAATGCAGAATTTATTTTTGTCTCCCTTTGTCTCTCTCTGTACCATCTCATTCTCTTCTTCATTCTCCAACTCTCTGTCTGTCAATATCCCTCATTTTCCATTTCTACTCTTGAAAAGTCTTAAAATTGGAGGCTGTACTGTGGCTTTCTCCGCCCTCCTGGCCAGAGTATGTAGAACTGAGCTCATAGTCTCCAGGTAATGTCTCTGTCACTTCGGTCTGAGGTCAGGTGCTATTTCTTCACTCAAAACGTTACGAGCACTTACAATTCTGAATAGAATTCATAATCGACTAGAAAAAAAGCAGTTTCACTCCAATTATAGGATTTCTATGACGCCATTACCGTTTGCCTAAAATCAATGCATGGTGACAGAAGATAATTAGAGTCATTACCTCGCAATGGATGCGTTATTACCACAACATTGTCCTGCAAGTCTGCATTGTCTCCTGCGTCTCTTCATTATTCCCAAAAAACTTGAAATGACGGATGGAGATTAAAAGTAGAAGAGATGGAAAATCCTTGTCGAACAGAGTAAAAGAAAACTCTGCGTTGAATTCGCAGGGTAGAACATAGACTGATGGGTCCACAGCAGGCGGTAGAGCTTGGTAGCATGAAATAACAACGGTCTGAGCTCAAACACAAGAAGCATACTGAGCCGTCACTTTCGCGATGTTGGATAAACAATATGGCTTTTACAAGAAGTTTAAGCAATGAACTTTCAATGTACAGAATATTTGACAGCATTTGACAACATTATCGCCTGGTTATTACCACATGTTTAACTGCCGAAACCACGGACACTGTTCTTCAAATCAATAAGGGCATTAAAATAAATATTTGATCACAGTTAATCGGACCACCTTTCTGTAATAAAGCTGCTCGATGAGGATTTATATCAACCTCTGCTTGTGCAGGAAAGAGAAGTTCACAGACGGTGACTCTCCATTGAAAATGCACAGAAAGAGGCAATCTCTGCTTGCTTTGATTTCAAAATGATGCCTTCATCTGACAGGATAAAAACCATGCGTTCAACCTCTCGGGGCCGATTTATGGCGTGATTATGCACAGAGGGAAACTCATACCAAGACACCAGGGTAATAGTGGTGAATTTACCAGGAGAGTTGTGTGAGTCGTTGTTAACGGTGCACAGTAAGGGCTAAACCATTCGCACTGATATTGTTCCTTGCACCAACAGTTCCTCACTCACTTCCTGCCTCATTCATCGCTGTCGTCATTGACTTTCAGTTTATCCTACTCTACCTTCGAAACTTCACACTTGTTCCAGACCACATTCGGGTGTCCACTTGGAAACTGCAGCTTTTTAAAACGAAATTCTGGAGTATGTACGTCACTCTTTGGGATAATTACTCCAGAGATTGAAATGGTAAGTTACTTTACTTAATCCTCGAAGTACTCAGCACAGTGAAACTGCCATGATGTCGATCGGGAGGGAGTTCCAGGAATTGGACCCAGCAACATTGAAGGAACAGCAAGGTAGTTTCAGCTCAGAAGGGCGACATCCTTTCAGTGGATTTGCAGTGACAATTGATTCGTGTGTGTGCTGCCATGGCTGGAAGAGGATGTGGTGGAGGCTCGTACAATTGCAAAATTTAAGAGGCATTTGGAATAGTATATGAATAGGAAGGGTTTGGAGGGATAAGGGCAGTGTGCTGGCAAGTGGGACAAAATTGGCTTGGGATATCTGGTCGGCATAGACAGGTTTGACCGAAGGGTCTTTTTCCATGCAGTACATCTCGATGACTCTATGATTCCAGTTGGATGCAATCAATCACTGGATTCCTTCTGGCAGAACCGGGTCAGTGCTCGCTATGGAAACAGAAAATGGTTTTCATTCAGATTAGCCACAGGAAGAGAAATAAATCTTCATTCCAAGACATTGAATTGCCCAGGCCTGGGCGATTCAAACCAGACTCTGAAGCAGGAACTCCACTGATGTTGACAATAACCCTTGTGACCTAACCTGAACGAACTCTTGTGCCTATCGTTCTATCTCCCAACATTTTGAAGCACCGGTCCTTGCTGTGAGTGGTGAAGGAGCTAACTACTCCCTCGCAGAAAAACAGTGGGGCCAGAGACCCGATCGATCTGTCACGCAGCAGGGATTAATTTGCTCAGAACAGACGTGTTTGCTGTGTGTGACTGAAACTGAGCTCGAACACACACAGATACGGTGTAACAGCTGCCAGCAGATGTGGAGATGGTTGGGACGGTTTCATTCACACTCTGGGAAAAAGACTGGAAACAAAATTCAGGGGAGGTAATTGTCACAGACTGAAGGCTGGAGAATTTGTTTGGGAACGATATGAGTCAAGACTGAATGGTGTGCAGACCAGATGGATTGAAAGCTCTAACTGACTTCCGATGCCTTCTGGTCTCTGGCCATCCAGTATCTAAGGAAATAGAAACAGTCTTAATTGTTCATTTCGAAGTCCTCCTCTCATAACTCGGTGAGGTGAGAGTTGGAACACCTCTGCTATTAAATTTTGAGACTGGGATAATGTTTGGAGACGGAGTAATAAAAGTGAAACTGAGTATAAAGTTGGGAGTCAGGAGATATTCAATAAAAAGGAAGGGTGCGGTAAGGTAAATGGCGATGGACATGCAGAAAGAAGTGTCACTGGTCTTGAAAACTTAACTCGGTTTTCCATTCCAAGATTCCACGTGATTTGCTGATTTTTTTCCCGCAATTTCTTTTGTTGATACTGAAACAGAAGAGAGAAGTGTGATCTTGGACCAATCAGCTATGTCTGCTCTGCGTACATTTGAATTCCCTGTTCGACCAGATCACTTCTGACCCACAAGGAAACCTCACTATCCTGCCTCACCCCCACCCCTGTTACCGACAATAAGCTGTTCATTACGTAAACCCAAATGGGCAAACAACAGCATCATTTACTGAGTGAACTGGGAAAATTTCATGGAGAGTTCCATTCGGTTTCCATCAGAGCATTCTCAATCAGTTAATTTTGTTTCAGCACCATTTGACATGGAGCTGTCACTGCCGGTCACCCCAGCAAGTGGCCATTTGCATTCGACGTCTCTGGACACTTTGGTTGGGGCACGGTTGGAATGGAACCTCACGTTTTGGATAGAACATGGTTTATAATATATTTGGCTGAACTGTTAATCTTGTCTCTGGCACCTGCAGTACAGTGGAGACAGTTTTCACTCAGAAACCAAGAGATGATCACAAAAGGTGGTGACAATGTGTCAACAAAACATGCCTCAGCGAGCGAATTCGCTCTGACAACATTAATGGAGAGCTGCTAACCTATTAGCAAACAACAGCGCCAGACATGGATCTCGTGCACACACCATTGAGATTAACAGTCTCAAGCTCTACTGACTGAGCTAGCCAAACCAGGACTGACGTCGGTGAGTTTGTCATTTCATACTGAGTTGAATTCATCTGACATTGCAATTTTCAAGAATGTAGTTTATTCCTCCCTATTGCAAATTACATTTTTCTAGTCTTGCACTTCTCATATTTATTCCTTCAGACCATTACAACCCATTTAGGTCTTGCCTCGGGATTTACGATTCTCTGTTTCATACTTTGACCCTGATTCTTAGGTCGCCGAAATGATTCCCAGTCACTCTGGCTAACTGCAAATCAATCGGGAAAATACCTCAGGAACCCAAATCATTTCTGATTTGAATGTCATGAATCCGGTCTGCTGAAGAGACAGAGACCTCACAATCAACACCTGCCTACAACTTTTACCACTTCTAATTTTCGAGACAGGAGTTCTGATTATAAAATGTTTTAAAAACAGGAACGATCATCTGAAGCCATTTCCAATTTGAATTGGAATTTTTTTACCCTTTCACATGGCAACAGCCGTTCCTGAGAAAGAAGTTTCCATGAGCTGTGCCACAGGGCTGGGCAGGAAGCCGCTGATTGTAGCTTCAGTGGCCCCTTTCTGTTGGCAGCTGGGGCTTATCGAGAGTGGGATCGCATTCAGCTGCAGGCGATCATCTCACTCATTGTGGACTCCGAGTCAATCATGGATGAATTCTCGTGATTGTATTGTCAGTATATGGTCGGTCTCAATATTTGATCTGAAATATTTGAGGCTGTGTGCTCTTGTTGGGCTAGGATAACCAACATTTCAGCCAAATGCTCTGACCATTTGAGACACAGCAACTGGCAGCAAAATTGTGCATGTATACATACAAACGCACAGTGCTCGAGAGGACGTGGACAGCAGTAGTTCTCATTATTTTAAGAATCATTTGCTCATGTTCCCGTGGTTATCACAGAGAGGATGAGAGGCCCGAGGATCAACAAACACACCCATAAAGCAATATCAGGACCTGTGTAGTTCTGTCATAAAAAGCTGCCTGCAGGTGTTCTTTTGCAAAGTAGGGTTTCAAACCCAAGACGCAATAGAGACTGGAGCCCAAACTCAGCACATTAAACCTCTCTGGATTAGTGGTGCTGGAAGAGCACAGCAGGTAATGCAACATCCGATGAGAAGTAAAATCGACTTTTCAGGCAAAAACCCTTCATCAGGAATACAGGGTTTTGCCCGAATCGTTGATTTTACTGCTCCTCGGGTGCTGCCTGAACTGCTGTTCTCTTCCAGCACCACTAATCCAGAAACTGGTTTCCAGCATCTGAATTCATTCTTTTTACCTACATTAAACCACTCAGCGACACTCGCTGACGATAACTAAGTGCCCAAACCTGTCACGACTTTCATCATCACTTCACTTCAGGCAATTTCCCCTGGTGCTTTGCATATTTTTAAAAAAAATTACAACGATTTGAAAGTTTGCACGGTGTGGACATGAGTAAGAAGCTGAATATTCTTCGACAGTTTTCCCTGCAGCTTCAGGCCTGAAGGATGTCCTGAGAAAAGTCTAAAAAATTATGAAGTAGACGGGCAGAGAGCATAGTCAATCTGCACTTCTTTCAGAAGGCACGCGAGTATATAGCGAGATAGCATAGTTTTAATGTGCGAGTAGTACAATTTGAAAGGGATGTGAGCGTCACTTGTTTTTCTGACAGACATTTGTGTGCGTGTGGAATAAATGGCCACATTTCGTGGCAGACTTTTGCACACTCAATACTTCAAAGGCATCTAAATGGTTATGCAGACAGGAAGTGTTCGGAGAGATAAGGGACAAATATTGGTAAATATGTTGAGATTAGTTACGGTCATTTATTCAGCAGGTGCAAGTTGGATAGGAAGGTTTGCTTCCATGCACGGCAATTCTGTGACACTCCAGTACCTGACAACACTTTTAATAGACCACCTGCAAATTCGCATGCTTTTTGTTACTAAGTCGGCGTGTTTGAATTTTTTTTCTTGAGGCGTAATGTTTTGAAACGACACAGAGTGGAAAGTTTTCCAGACATTTACTGTCAATGACCATTCTCCTTGGTACATTCCCAAGTTCTCCATCGAATGATTTCGTTGATGAAAAAAACCTCACAAATCGTGTTATCCCCTCAACTCTCCAGTGAATCCAAAACCTGACAGCCCTTAACGTTGAACAGATGCAAAACTCGAAAGGCAAAGCCATTATCAGACACAGCAAATCATGACTTCTGTCTGTGAGGCAGTGCGAGACGTGTATGTCAAGAACTGCTCACACAAATGGCAGCGAAGCAATTCCAAACGGAGCTTCTGACATACTGGAAATTTAGTGCATTTCCAAGTAACAGAAAGTGTTCAAGTAACATACAACAAAACAGAAAAATGAACCATGCAAATTGAATATTACCAATCATATTCTCGATTAAGTTAGGTCAACAATGCGCTGGTGCCTCCATCTGATCGAGCGAGCCAATCTCCAGCCTCCCTCACCAGGACAGTACTAAAGGAAATGAGAGAAATTTAACAAAGTTTCACGTTGCGATTGCCCACCTTTTAGCCACAAGAACAAAAATGAGCGAGCAGACTCAGTGCAGGATCTGGCTTCACAACACCGGTGAAATACCGACGTCCACTCACTTTCAGGGAAAACGTTGAACAACTCACATTGTCCACAATATGAATGCACAGCTCAGGCAGCTCAGTTCCCATATTCTACTGCTGTGTAAAAAGTGAGGTCTGCAGATGCTGAAGATCACAGCTGAAAATGTGCTTCTGGTTAGATCACAGCAGGTTAGGCAGCATCCAAGGAACAGGAAATTCGACGTTTCGGGCCAGAGCCCTTCATCATACAAAAATGTAATTTTCAAGGAGAGCGTTTGTAGCTGTCCAATGACAGTGGCAGCTGTAACCCTTGCTCTTAATACCGCCCTTGACAGTGAAGGGGCTGGTATCGTCATCTTACACGCGGTAGTTGAGCGTGCAATTCTGTGTTGTGGAAAAGCGGAGTGTTTTGGAGCAGAAAGATGTGAAGATTGGATGCTTCTGGAGTTCTTGTTGAAAAGTTTGGTGACGCTGGGAAGATGGTTTGCAGACTTTTCCTTACCTTTCTGGGTGACATACTCAGCGCTGTAGAGGCTCCTGTGAAGCGCTGCTTCATGTTTTGGTACGAATTCATTTGGTTTAGTTTCCCCTGCTTCTGAATGTTGGGATTACAGATTGGGTCCAACGGATGGAATCCGTGGATGAGTGGTCTACATCCAAGAATTATCTGGCTGTCTTCTGCTTGCCCTGTCCTATTAATGTTGAGGTATTCTAGTCGAATGTGTGGTCCTTGGCATCTGTACGTATTGCTACGAGGGACTACCACACAAATTCATTGCCAAGAACCAATATCCACACACCTTCATCCGCAATGCTTGGTACTCTAAGATCGCAATGAGGATATGCTATGAGGTAATTTTAAAATCATGCTTCCCTGTATTAAAAACAAATTCTGGGAAACGATATCCAGACTCCTCCGAACACTGGGACTTATGACAGCATAGAAACCGAGAGCCTCACTCAGACAACAATTCACCAGAAAACAAGACCCAATCCATCATGCACAGGTCAAACGTGGTTGACGACATTCCACGCAGGGACTGCACGAAACACGACATAGGAGAAAGAGGCTGACAACTAGAGAGCTGCATTCATAAATTTCATCTGGACTGTAAACGCCTCGGACAGCTGTTCCTTGTAGTTATGCACAGAATATTAAACGTCTCTGATTCAATGGCTTGGACCTCGGATTATATGACCGTCTGCAGCACTGGTTACTTCCTTGTGTGTGGTAACTCCTGATGGAACACATGTAATTCTCTATTGCTCATTGAGAACTACATCCAAAATAGGAGCTCAGAGCAGCATTTGTGCTGTCTTTCTGGTGCGGTCCCTGACATGACCTGTGGCACTGTACTTATTCTGTGTTTCCTGAGGGTTCGGCACATGCTTCCATGATCGTATTGTGGGCAGTCATCTGCGTTTTTGCTCAATAACGCGTGTGTGAAGCGGAGGTCAGCCATTCTGTATTCTATTTTTCTCTTTTTATTCGCAACTGCAATACAGTAAAGGATCAATTAATATTGTAAGATTATATACAGAGGCGTTTGAAATACCGAAGTTTTAATGACATTTATGCAATGTTTCGAGATTACCTTGATTCAGGAAATAAGGATGTAAAGTCTGTTTGGCTGGAGTTGAGGAACAATGAGGAAAGAACTCACCAGCAGCGATCGCTGTTCTTATTCCATCTGTTTGCTCTGCTGCATGTTTTCATGTATCTAATGGGGGCAGAAATATGCTATTCAAACGGAATCTTTTCGTGTGAACAAACACAAAGAACTTACTGCAATGTTTTAATGGTTAATGTAACGAATTGTGGATTCTGGGAATCTGAAACAAAAGCAGAAACTGCTGACAAAACATGTTGTTTTGGAGGTACCTGTGGGAGATTATTGAGTTCTGATGAAGTTTTGAAATATTGTCCATGATTCTCTCTGCACGGATGCTGCCAGACCTGCTGAGTTTTGTCGTTGAAAAAATATAGAGAATTATCAGGAGACGGAGAGAGTTCTTCAAGAAGTAGGTCTTTTATTTGCAAACGAAAAACAGTGACACTGAGAAAGCAGCTTCTCGAATGCCCTCGAAACTCATTGTCTTTCTTTTTTTATCATGTTTCTTTTAGCTGATGAGCATGTCCAAATATATTAAACAAAGTACCTCACTCGAGCTGCACAATAAACCAGTATTGTTAGTTCCCATCATCTCTTTAATTGTTCATTGTACTTAACGTTATTCTAATGTCACGATTAGATATTTAATGCCAGCTTTTGCAACAATGGCCTTTCATTCCAGACCAGACTTAATATTTTCACAATGTCATTATTGGTTATTTATTGACAGCCGCCTCAAGCAGGCTGACTCTACTAAATATTAATTTGGCATTTAATGTTATGTACCAAATATTCATGTTGCCGTTCTTGTCATAATGATACTTAACAGGAAGACTAACTTGACAAACTGTGTAATCTCATCTCACCATAGTGACATTTCAGCCTCAACCTTACTCTGCTAATTGAGGTAAGAGCATTCCACTATCCTTATCTCATTCTGCATTCCACAGACCCCTTGCAACATATCGCCAGTGGGGTTCATGCTTTCACCCTTCCCTTGCTTTCGTCCTTTAACACTTCCCTTGCGTTCATGTTATTTATTTTCCATATTAACATTCTGTAATTCTGACTAAGAGCAGTCATTCCTGTCACTGGGTTTACTGAGTGTGAAGTGTCAGTGAGCAGAGCGCACTGTCCTTGTTTTTCTGTTCCTGACTCTCCAGCTCCCGCTCTGTTTGTGACCTCTCAGTCTCCCGGGAATTGTGCTGTTCGCAATTTTGTCCGATTCTCATATTTATGTTTGGCTGAGCTGACAGTTGATGGTATGAGGAATAACATTCCCAAGTGTCTCATGTCCAAGATAATAACCATTAATTTGTCTGTGTATCCTCCTCTAATCTGTGAACATCATTATTGCGGATTATAGGGACATTTGTTGACCGAAATTGAGGAGGGTTTTAAACAGACCAAATTCCCATGTGTTCAGAAGATATTCCCATTTTTCTTTTATCCTGAATGCAAATGTCAGGCAAAGCATTCAATTGGTGAAACTGCCAGGCATGAATCAAAACACAACTTGCTTCGCACTACCGTTGTAACACAAACAAAATAAAGTTTGGTCTAACCTAACTCTATTGAAAAACTTACCGAAATGAAGTATCGTTTAACTATGAAACAGCAAGTATTCAGAAAGACTAACAATCCATAAACCATAAAATTCTGGTGTTCCTGTTGTCGGAAGGATATTGTGAAAATTGAACAGATTAGGAAAAGATATAATATGATGTTTGTAATAAAGCTTTCGAATGTCCTTGAGGTGCGAATTTGATTTAACATTGACGAAATTTGACACATTTAATCCTCCCTCCCCTCCACGATAGGAGCTGTTGGATCTTTTCAAATGATCAAGGGGCTTCTGTAATTATTTAAGGTTTCTGATGATAGCAGTCTCTCACTTTTCGAACACAGCAAAACCATCCTTGTGCTGCAACTAATATTTGAATAAGCAATGGGCAGAAGCAGAGAGAAAAGTTTCCGAGCTGCCGAGCAATGCTGCCCAGTTTGTCATGGCAACCATTGACATGAAAATCCAAGAGCAATCTGTTTCACCACAAAACACAGCACTCACGATCAAGACTTTTCCTTTCAAAGTCAATTGGGAAACCAAAAAACTGCGATGGGTGGGAATTGAACGCAGATCAACTGTTGGAAGGCAACGATGCTCACCACTTCAACACCACCGCGCCATCGGCCGCTCCAGAGACTTTCCCAAACACACTTAACAAGGCCGTAATCACTACAAACTGCATTGGGGCTGAAATCAAAACATGAAATTGCTGGTGAAACTCAGAAGGTCTGACAGCACCAGAATCAGAAACCTTCAGTTCTTAAGAACTATTACATTATCTGAAAGGTTCACTCCCCACAAAAAAAATGCTCTCAGAACTATTGAGTTTCCCAGTAATTTCTGTGCTGTCTCTCAGATCTGCAACACCTGAAACTCTGATGTAGAACAGGCCTTTACTGACTGAAGTAGACATTTGATCAGGTGATAGTCCACTTCATCCACAGAGACAGATGGGAAGAAGCATAAGATCATAAAATCCTTACAGTGTGGAAACCGGCCATTTGACCCATCATGCATCGCGCCAAGACTCACCCTCTTATCAATCCCTGTAACCACACATTTCTAATGTCTCACCAACTTAACTTGCACTCACCTGTACACTTGTGACTAATGAACATTGCAAATCTACCCTAACCTGCACATCTTTGGACTGTGGGAGGAAACTGGAGCACCCAGAGGAAACGCACACAGATACGGGGAGAATGTGCAAGATCCATACAGGCAATCATCAATCAGACAGGGATACGGGTAATTGGAGAGTTTCGGGAGGGAGTCGGGAATGGAGTGTGAATAATGGGCCGAAAGACCGATTTCCTTGCAGTAAAGTCTCTACAGCAACATGAATCCATACTTGCAGCATTCAACACAGTTTGCATTTTGTTTTGATCCGTCCTGTATTGACATTATTCTGAGTGAAACGTATGGAGTGACGTTCTGCATTCACTCAGATCTGTATTTTGACAATGACATACACAATGAAAAGAGGGGAATGGCGAATTTATTTCCCCCTCCCACTCTGCGAGTACATACAGGTCCTGGAACTCCTCCATCACCACTCACTCACCACCGGACGCCTGGAGGAAGGACGCCTCATATTCCACCTTTGGACCCTCCAACCTCAGAGCATCTAAGTGGCTTTTACTATTTTCCTCATTTCCCATCCGACCACCTAACCCCAGGTCCTCTCTGACAACTCAGCAACTTCCTCATGGACAAGAGAACGAACGCAAGTTTTAAATTCGAAAGCACAGAGGGGACGTCCCGATGGCTAAACAGAGAGCCATCTATTCGAGTCGCACTTTCCAACTTTGGCCCAAAGTCTTGTGTGCTCTAATGGTTCCTGGACAAATGTCAATGAGGATATCCTGTGTTCTTAAATGGCACAAAAATGGGGCAGAAGTATGAAATTTTCACACTGAATTGTAACTGTTTTTCATGAAGTCATCCTGATTTTCACCCACAGAGGGAGACACACAGAAGATACCCCGAGACTGACAGAGGTGTCCGTTGTGGTGAGCTGGAATTTGAAATGGACAATAGAACAAACCCAAGTTTTAAATGCAAAAGTCCAGAGGCGTCGTCATGTCAGGGCTTCATGGGGAACATCAATGTAGACCACAGTTAAAGCTAGACATTCCCCACGAGCCAAGTAGTACTCAAGCTTACAACCGCCTGATCCGAAGGCAAACGCGTTTTCCATTACGCCACTGACCCAAGAAGCACACCAAGTTTTGGCAGCATGTCAATATGTAATGTCATGGACTTTCACGGAATCAGAAAGACCTCGGGTCATTTCGAGCTCAGGATGTGGAATTAGACGAGATGCGTGACACCTTTTATTGGCGGTGCCACTTCTCTGCAAATTAGCGGCTCAAAACGAGCCGTTGTTCGCATCAGCTTGATTTGTACCTTCTTGCACTGCATTGGCTAAACAACATCAGATAGATCCCATCCGGCCCAGGGGACTTGTCAATTTTCACACTATGCAGTCTTTCTAATACCTCTTCCTTGTGAACCTCAATCTCTTCCAGTCTAGACGAAAGTATCTCTCTATCTTCCTCGCCAACATTTTCATTTTCTGTAGCAAACACTGTCGAGCAGTGTATCTGGAAAGAGAAACAGAGATAATGTTTAAAATATGGAACATTTCTGATGAAGAACTCGAGTTTCCCAAGTCTCATTAAATTACCGGCCTGGTTTGCAAAACATATTTTCTGAACTTTGTTCCAACAGGAAGGCATTCAGAACGTCGTCAACAGGATTCGAACCGACGTGGGGAAATCCCAATGGATTTCTAACCTATTGCCGTAACCACCCGGCCGTGACTACAAATAGTGCCAGGACTTCGTTGAGAGCTGTTGCTGACTTGATGGGCTAAATGCTTCCCTCTCCTTTCCGATCTTTGCTGTCATTTGTAAGATGCGAGACACCAATGTCAAAGAAGAAAAGCACACAGTTAGAAAAATATATTTGCAGCCAAACTGAGTCAAAATTATTTATTGAAAGGAAAATCGCACTTGACAAGTTGCTAGATCTCTTTGCGAACATGACTAACAGAGCTTATCAAGGGAGCTATTGATCTGAGTGTTCTTGGACATGAAACAAACAAAAGTTCGTGACATATTCTGGCGAACGAAATGGTCTTTCCTGATGGTAAAAATGAAAGAGATGGTTCCCAATAAAGGACAGTGATTAAGTCGCATGTAGATATGTTTCCAGCTACTGAATGAAACAATGTTTCAAATCTTCTTGGTTTCGAACTCGTCAACCGATTGTATCCTATTTATCCCATCTCCCGTGCTGTCAGAGCTGTCGAATAACTTTTGTCTTTCGGTTTTGTCGTGGCAATCTCACAGTTTATCTGATCGGCTTTGAATGACATTTCCGCTGAACAATATGTGAACTATCGTTCTAGAGGTCCCAGTAGATGTAGAATTTCTGAACGCAAGCAACCACTATTCCACGAACAAAGTTACATCTTATTCTCGGAGGGCAATCACAAATTTATTCTTATTTCTAAATGAATACTTTTGACCACCTTGCTTCGTTGTTTCATGTAGTGAATTATTTCTATATTTTGAAAACAACAAGAAAACATGCCTGCAGATTCTGGAGAAGTGGGGGCTACAACTCCCGAAAAGGATTAGCAAAATCACAAATTGAAGATAATGAGGACAGAAGATGCTGGAAAGTCATAATCGATAAAAAAAACACAACTGGAGCTGGAAAGAAAAACCACAGCAGTTCATGCAGCATCTGAACAGCAGTAGAGTCGACGTTTAGAACAGGACCATTCATCAGCACTGGAAAGGGAAAAGGGAGCTGAGAAATAATTACAGAAAAGGGTGCGGCTTCGGGGACGGGTAGATAGTTGGGTGCATGTAGAAGGACCATGAGATTGGACAGTGGGGGCTGTGGAACGTGTCAGTTGGAAAGAACATTGACACGTTAGGTCAGTTCAAGGAAATAGGCGGAGGGGGAGGGCTGGACCTGCGATGAGCTGGATGGTGTGGAGACTTGCAACCTGGTGATTTCTATGTTGAAACCTTATGTTTTTAAGTTTCTGGCGGAAGATGACGTGTTTTCCCTAAACTTTCGCTGTGCCCTTATTTTGACAGAGGAGGAGTTCCAGGTTAGATCCACCGTTGGGGGTGTGGGAAGGGAATTTGTCATGGCTGGCAGCCGGGTGTTTGAGTTGGTAAGGGCGCGTGTAACATGGATGCTTCTGAAACAGTCACCAAGCTGCGTTCGGTCTTTCAGGTTGCAACACCTGCTGCCACACCTCACCTTCCTGACCTAGGGCGACTTAATTTCAGTTTTGTTAGGCATGGGGGAAACATTAAACCCAGTATTTACAAGTACTGTTACATAATGCAAACACTGCTACAGTTCAGGAACTGGCCGAAAACGAACCTGAATAGGAGTTTGTGCTGGGATAAAAACAAACCCAAGCTGGTCAGCTCTCTCGACCATTGGACTCTGCAATGTCTCCTCCCTGGACAAAAAGTTGGACTTCATGCTACTGTGGCAGGCTTCTCAATGTGCGTTGTAGAGACTGCTGCATCTTTGTTTTCCTGGAAACATAGCTTAGCGAGAGAGGTCCAGACATTTCCATCCAGCTAGATGGTCTTGCCTTATTTCTTGCCGTCCGTAATGCAGCTCTGTGCAGGAACGCTCGAGGTGGGAGTCTGCGTGTCTACATCAACACGAAACGGTGCAAAGATTCTGTGCAAGTCTACAGTTACTGCTCATCACTAGTGCAATTGGTGATTATTGGATGCAGACCATTTTATTTGCCATGGGAATTCGCTGCTGTACTTATAGTTGGGGTGTATCTCGATATTATTTGCAGTGTTAATGCTCAGGAGGCATCCTGTGAACTGCATGAGGGTATTAGCAGACTGTATAGTGCACACCCTGATGAGACTCTTTGTTGTTGCTGGAGATTTTAACCGTGCAAATCTCATGTCCGTGCTTCCTGAGTGGCACGGTGGCTCAGTGGTTAGTACTACTGCCTTACAGCGCCAGTGACCCGGATTCCATTCTCGCTTCGGTCAACTGCCCGTGTGGCATTTGCACGTTCTCCCTGTTTCTGCGTGCGTTTCCTCCAGCTTCTCTACTTTCCTCCCACAGTCCAAAGATGTGCAGGTTAGGTAAATTGGCTATTCTAAATTACTTGTTGTGTTAGATAAATTTGTCAGGGATAATGTGATGGGGTGCGTTGCTCTTCGGAGGTTTGGTGTGTTCTTGTTGGGCCTGTTTACATATTATAGGGAATCCAATTTAATCTAAATTCTATCAGCAAATGGATATTGTGTTGAGAGCGGGGATCGTGCCGTGTATTGTTTGTGCAAAATTCCTCAATGCAACAGGGCAGAGTCTGCCTGCACTTTGGCTCCTCAGACGACATCATTGTTATGCTAATTCTATCATACGACCGCTGATCAGATGTGTCAAAACTGTTCTGAAGCAGGTGGAAACCTGGCCAGCGGGAGCAGTTTCTGCTCTTCAAGACTGCTTTGACCACACTAACTGATACCTGTTTGATGAGGCAGCAACCGATTCTGACTCCATCAATTTAGAGGAGTACACAATATCAGTGATTTGCTTCATTAACAAGGGCACTGAAGACATCACTGTGTCCAAGGCTCTCTTCAACCAGAAGCCGAGATGACCACAAAGGTGCATGCACTGCTGAGGACCCGTGATTCCAACTTCAGAGTACGTGACAAGGTGGCATTGATAACCGCGAGGACCGATCTGTGCCAGGCCATCGAAGAGGCAACGCACGCACACGAGCAGAGAATATGCAGCCTTTTTCAGGACAGTGAGATGCAGAGTATATGCAAGAGTATTAAATCCATCTCCAAACACAGCACAGCATCTCCTGCTGGTGTTGGTGATGCTTCCATCCTGGATGAGTTTAACAAATCTCTGCATGTTTGGGCCATGAAAAGATGTTACAGTGAGGAAGACCATTCCAAGGACCAGGTTTTGTCTCTTACCACGACTGAGATGGGGGAAACGTAATGCAGAGTTAATCCACGGCAGGCTGCTGGACCACATACATCCGTGGCAGACTGCTCAGAGGATCCTCTGACGTGCAGACAGATGTTCTCACGGACATCTTTAACATGTCCCTGAGTTGCACCATCGTTCCAATGTGCTCCAAATCACTATGATCGTCCCTGTGCCGAAGACGTCTTCAGTGCCCTGTCTCAATGTTTGCTGCCCCGTTGCATTATCACTCACCATCATGAATTGTTCCGAGAGGCTCATGATGTGACATATCATGACCTTGTTGCACTCCACTCCTCCATTAAAAAAGCCCTGGAGTCAACAGTTTGCTGAACAGATGATGCCATCTCTCCAATTCTCCATCTGGCCTCATCCACCTGGACAAGAAGAACACCTTCGTCAGATTACTGTTCATTCAATTCATTTCTACATTTAATACTGTCATTGCTCATCACCTGACTCCAAAAGCCGGGTCTGTTGGGCGTGAATGCCTCCCTCTTTAACTGGATCCTGGACTTATTGACTTGGATCCCACAGTTAGTCCAGATAGGAAATAGCATCTCCAACAGAATCGCACTCTGCATAGCGCTCTCCAGGGATGTGTGCTTGGTCCACTGCTGTTCCACCTGCTTTCACACGGCTATGCATCGATGTCCAGTTCATATTATATACAGCGAACTTAGTTATATAACATGACAGTAGTGGATCTCATTAGCAGAACAGATGTATCAGCATACAGAGAGGACGTGCAACAGCTAAAGGACTGCTGCTGAGCCAACATGCTGTCTGTAAACGTGGAGAAATCGAAAGAGATGGCTGTTGACTTAAAGACGTCACAGAGCCATCATGCGTTGCTGGACATTGATGGCTCCCCAGTGGAGATTATGAAGAGCCACAAATTTATTTGGGTGTATCGGGTGGGACGTCTCACTTTGTCCCAAAACACCAGCTACATAGTCAAGAAAGCACAGCAGCGTCTCTATTTTCTGAGTAGGTTGAGGAAAGCCCCTCTCACACATGCTGTCCTCAAGACATTCGAGAGAGGGTTCATTGAGAATATCCTGAGCAGCTGCATCTCTGCATGGTTTAGGAATTGCACCAGATCGGATAGTAATAACCTACAAGCGATACTGAACCAGGATGATGGACCAATGAACTCTTGCGCGGTATTCGAGTAAAGCTCAAGGGAAAGGATTGTCGTCTGTTGAGAGTTTAAGAGACAGCAAGATTAAGGGTGGTTTTAGACTCGGAGCCACCATGGGCAGCGTTGGAGTCGCCAAAGATGTACCGGGTACGTGGGTTCTTGGTTTGTGAAAACAAAGGCAATGAGGCGGTCGCGTCCAATGAGAGGGGACCTCCAGCTTTGCAAGCTATACTGGCAAAGAAAAGATTATGGTATCGTTTGAGTGTGTGTGTGTGAGAGAGAGAGAGAGAGAAGAGGGAGAGGGAGATGAACACTTTTCCAATAACCATGAAAATCTGCTCCAGCAAGAGCGAACAAAAAGAGGGTCCACCGAGAACTCGGAATGGTCAAGAAAATATACAATTTATGCTAAATAATTATGACCTAGTGTTTGTAAACTAATTAGAAGTGTAAATCAAGGAATGTGGTTTTCTGAAGGGTGGGAGTTTTAGTAACATGCAGTTGCAAATGCTGAGGTCACGGTTGGAGGAGAGAGAGAAGGAGAAACGGAAGAGAAAAATAGAACCTGTGCATTGGAGAGCGTATAACATGTTGAAGGCTGAGTCTGATTTCAGGGAAAGACAATTTCAAATAAAAGATAGATCAAATACACATACAAACACCAGCACACATGCAAACACACACACAGAAAACAACCGAATGAAGCTGTACAGTGTTTTAAGACTGGATCAGATCCTGACCTTGATGTACCGGTTACGTGGGTTTTTGGTTCGTGAAAACCAAGGCAATGAGGCGGTCGCGCCCAATGAGGGGGACCTCCAGAGGTAAAAGCAAGTTATAGCTACAGCCCCCTTCGAGATCCACTTCGCGAAGATTCCAACTCAACGGTCGCCGGCTCAGGGTCTGCTGAATCACCGATAGCATATCGAACCCACAACCAATCGGATCAAGAATCCCAAAAGATTCTTGAACGCCTCACGAAAGTCGATAACGCCTATTTGTGGACTGATACCACCCAAGGACATAACGACGGCAGAGATCACACCATATGCGACACACCTGAGGAGCAGCTTCATCAATGGAATGAAGTACGAAACAACAAAAAAGGTAAAGAGATACATGTATCTCTGGGACACAGGAAAGCTGAATTTGATAGAACAACATGCGATACATGCTGAAAATTTGCTGGCCCAAGAGAACGATAACCAGAAATTAAAGATGGAGCAGCAATCACATAAACCTCAGCTTATTATGATGCATATGGTCATCCAGCCATTGGAGGGAGGAACTGCGGTAAAAGAGAGAGGCACAGGTGGAGGTCACAAAAGAGGAAGAGGAAGTGCGCTGGCAGAGATAGATCTGGCTGGTGCTTTGTTTGCGGAGCAATTGATCACTGGTCGAGACAGTGCCCGCACTGACAGCCTCAATCGGTCCTGGTGGCTAGACAGCATGGTGGCTGCCAGGGGAAGACTGAGGTTGAGGTGGGCAGCCCACAAGGTACAGGTAAACCTCTTTCTTTTATACTTGGCAACGAAGAATCCCTTATGCTTCTACTAACCTACCGGGCACTGAGATGTGTCCCAACTCTATATTGAGATTGCGAAGTGTGGACAATATGTTCAATATAACAATGATGTGTATACGTCGATGCCTACCTCTATGTCATATGTGGAAGGTACACCAGTTAACTTTTTGGTAGACATGGCCAGCACATTCACTCCTCAAATCAACCAGTTCAGAGAGTTGACGCCAATAAAGATGAGTGGAAGGTTCCTGAAATCAACGGATGCGTCAGGAGTCGTGAAATGAGAAAGTTTTACCGCACCTATATTGTGTGAAATAGGTAATGTGTATACATTATAATTCCCAATTCTGTTAGCGGAATTCTGCCCTTTGAATTTGATGGCTCGGGATCTCATAGTGAGACTGGCGTTGAATTTTCTCAATACTCTGGCGGTAATTCAAAGGGAAAATTCACAAGTGTAAACTATAAAATACAACCCACCACCCCTGATGTATGTCTATGAGTGGCGATTAAGCCAGAGAGCAATGAGTTCAATGAGCAATTCACTCGCCCTGGAAGCAAGTAACAATGTTAATCCTGTTAACACCGATTTTTGTTTTTGCGGGAATATGCTCCACTGCACGGCACACATACACCACGATGGCCCTTATGAAACATAACAGTAGTGTTGATCCAGGAGATTGGTTAAACCAGGTCAGTTGTCATTGTGCGAATTTTATTGAAGAGATGACAGATGTGCAGTCAGTGTGAACTTATGTAAAGTACCTGCGACGGAAAGTAGACACTATATTTTTGATGTGGCATGCTCTGCTCCACCCGTGTCACTGGCGAAGATGTCCAGTGACAGGTGGCAGGATTTGGGACCAAGGGTACTGAAGGAATAAAAACAAAAGGTTGGGTGTTCTGGGACGATGTGGGTATGTGGTTCAATGCAGATGTGCGGACATATAGGAAGAAATTAAATTGTCTAACTCAGGCAGATACAACAGTCGAGGTAACCCCTGCGAGCCCTGAAGAGCCTAGAAGGGTGGCATGGCGTTTCCCTAAGATAAACATCTCAGACCCAAGATTAGTAATGGTCCCTACTGAATTGTGGGCAAAAGGCAAACATGATGTGGGGCTTATACGAGGTTGTGAACCAATACGAATAACCACCAATTTGGAGTATCGTCCTTGCAGGGCAGAAAACCCGTTAAAAGCCGAGGCCATGGAAGTAGTTACTCCAGTCTTTCAATTCTTCCTAAAGGCTAGAGTGATAATGAGCTGAAAATGTGTTGCTGGAAAAGCGCAGCAGGTCAGGCAGCATCCAAGGAGAAGGAGAGTCGACGTTTCGGGCATGAGCCCTTCTTCAGGATTCCTGAGGAAGGGCTCATTCCCGAAACGTCGACTCTCCTTCTCCTTGGATGCTGCCTGACCTGCTGCGCTTTTCCAGCAACACATTTTCAGCTCTGATATGAGCATCTGCAGTCCTCACTTTCTCCTTGAGTGATAATCCCCTGCGTAAGCTCACCGGTGCGAACTCCCATGTTTCTGATCAAAAACGCAAACATTTGAAGTGAACCGGAGGAATGGAGGTTTGTACAAGACCTGCAGGCAGTCAATAACAGTGTTGTCCCGTGCACATCAAATGTTCCCAACCCCTATACAGAATTAGCTCAATTTCCACCGGACAGTAAATGGTTCTCTGCTGTGGATTTAGCAAATAAATTCTTTAGTGTAACGGTGCATCCAGATAGTCAATTCTGTTTCGCCTTTTCATTTAAAGGGATATCTTATGAGTTCACACGACTTTGTCAAGGTTACTGTGAGTCACCCACCATCTATAATGAGGCTCGACTCAGGAGTCTGGAGACTCTTGTTTTTACCCGGTGTCAGCGCTTCTGCAGTCTGTAGATGATTGCTTAATAGCAGCACGACAGAGGAACAATGTGAGAAGGATTTCCTTACGTTGCACGAGGGAAGGGCACAAAGCCAGTCTCGCAAAACTTCAATTTATGCAACAACAGGTGAAGTTATTTGGTCACTTAATATCTGAACAAGAGAAGGCCATTGGTCAAGACAGAGTTCAAGTAATTCAGCAAATTAAAAAGCCTCACATGAAGAAACAATTGCTATCCTTTCTGAGCATATGCTTCAACTGAAGAACGTTTATCCCACATTACACGAATCTTGACGTGCCCCGAAGTGACATGGCCCATGGAAAAGGGTGGCAGAACCAGAGTCCGTTGCAATGGACCCCAGTGACCGAGCTGAATTGAAAACGGCGTTTCAAAGTCCACCTACGCTGGGGATTCCGAATCCTAACAAGCCTTCTGTCAAATGGTAGATGAGAAACGTGGCTGCATGGCATCTGTGTTGTTGCAGGATTATGGGGGAAAATTCAGGCTGGTAGGTTATTTTTCGGCTAAGCTAGACCTCGTAGCAGCAGGATTGCGTAAATGCCTGCGAGCTGTGGTTGCAGCTGAAAAGGCTGTTGCAGCTTCCAGGGATATAATCGGCTATGGCGACTTTACCCTACTGATCGCACATGCAGTATCCTCACTGATTTCCGAGCGAAAGACAGCACATACGTCGGCAGTATGTTGGCTCAGATACAATGCTGTGCTTTTGGAGAATCCTAACATTGCAATAAAACGATGTAACGTCCTTAGTGCTGCCAGTCCTCTCACTAGAGAAGGAGACGGCGACCCACATGATTGTATCGCTGTAATTAATGAACTTTGCTGCCCCAGACAAAACTCTTGCGGAATTCACAACATCAGAATCCAAATATGGAAATATTTTTGTGGACGGGTCAGCGTTCAGGAGCAAGGAGATAGGACAGAATTGTATTGAGTATGCTGTAGTAACTGCCCATGAGGTATTAAAAGCGGGATCACTCCCTTCTCAACTGTCAGCGCAAGCAGCGTAGCTGATTGACTTGACTGAGACAGGTAAATTGGCTAAGGGACAGGCAGTGAATATTTAACAGATAGCAGATATGCATTCGGAGTTGCACAGGATGTTGGAACCCTGTGTAAACACAGGGGCTTCTTGGCCTTCAACGAGAAGCCCATCACACACCGTGATCAGATATCTGACCTCTTGGAAGCGGTCCTATTCCCTAAATCAATCGCTGTGGGTAAATATGAAGCCCACACGAAACATAATGATTCTGTTTCTCAAGGAAATGCAAGGGCAGACTCAGCGGCAAGGACGGTAGCCCAGCAGCCGGTAAATGATCAGTTTGACATGTGTATGTCAAAGATCATTACACCAACAGCAGACGTACGGGAGTCACAGTCGCAGTCCAGGCTGGAAGAGACGTTTCAGTGGAAAAAAGCAGAGTGCAGTGTGAGGTCAGAGTATGGTGTGGCCCCAATGGTAAACGTTTCCTACCACGATCATTATTTCCATTCTATGCCAAACTGAAACGCGGTAAGGAACATGTGTCAAAAGAGGGGAGGTATGACAGCAGTTCAGCACAGTACACTGAGGGATTTTCTCATTACTTCCAGAAATATTGTCAACGATGTGTTATCTGTGCCACAATAACGTGGGGAGGGGAATACAGATGAGTCATGTAGCACTCCCGAAACCCCCAAAACAATTTGAACATTTACAAATGGATTTTACTGAACTAACACACTGCGAAGGAAAAAGGAATTGTCTGGTAATAGTTGATATGTTTTCCAAATGGGTGCAAGCGTTCCCTACGGCGAAGCAGAATGTCAGTGCTGTAGACAAAGCTTTCCTAACTGAAAGAATTCAGAGCTGGGGCATCCCTGAGAGGCTTAGCAGTTCCACGGTTTGTGAAGGTTTGTAGCTCAGGTTGAGGTTTAGGTTGTAGGTTTGCTCGCTGAGCTGTACCTTTGATATCCAGACGTTTCATTCCCTGGCTAGATAACAACATCAGAGTCGACCTCCAAGTGAAGCGAAGCTGTTTTCTCCTGTTTTCTAGTTATATGTTTGTCCTGGATGGGGTTCCTGAGGTTTGTGGTGATGCCATTTCCTGTTCGTTTTCTGAGAGGTTGATAGATGATATCTAGATCTATATTTTTGTTTATGGTTGGAGTGCGAAGCCTCTAGGAATTCTCTGCCGTGTCTACGTATACAGAAAACCAACAAACACTGACCAAATACTTAACTACACCAGCAAACCATCCCAACACGCACAAACGAAGCTGTATCAGAACACTATTCCACCGAGCCACCACATATTGCAGCACAGACGAACTTCGGAAAACAGAGGCGAACCGCCTATACAATGTATTCAAGAAGAACGGATACTCAAAAATACAGTCCGCAGATTCCTCAGGAACAAACCACGACAAGTAGACCAAATACAGCCAGAAACCCCTAACGACCTTTCCATGCAATAAAGAAGTCTCAGAACCAGCAGCCAGAAAACGAACAGGAAATGACATCACCAGAAACCCCAGGAACCCCATCCAGGACAAACATATAATTAGAAAGCAAGAGACAACAGATTCGCATCACTTGGAGTTCGCCACTGATGATGTTACCTAGCCAAGTAATGAATCGTCTGTATATCAAACCTGCAGTTCTGCGAGCAAACCTACACTCTAGGCTTAGTAGTGAAAGTAGGACACCATTTGTCAATAATGCCCTCCAGCAGATCAATGATTATTTGGGAATAAACATGAGATAACACTGTGCCTACCACCAAACGAGCAGTCGGGCAGCAGAAAAAGAAAATTCTACCTTAAAAATGAATTGACAAAATGTTGTGAGGAACGAGGGATGACATGGACAAAGACACTTCCAATTGTGCTAATGTATATGAGATCTAGGAGGAGAGGGAGAGCTAATCTTAGCCCGTTTGAGATTTTGTTTGGTAGGCCGCTAAACACAAGATTTGACCCAAGACTTAAGGGAAGACAGATAACAGGCCCCTGTGCGGATGAGATGTTGTGATACTGCATGATACTCTTGACACTTTTGTCCCAAATACAAAATCAAGTGAAGGCAGCACTACCCCAACCAGCAGAAGGGAAGATGCACGATTTATAACCTGGAGCCTGAACAGTGGTAAAAGACTTCAGGAGGGAAAACAGGAAGACGAAGAGGTGGCTGGGACCGTTTCAAGTATGCCTTACAACAAGGTAGGTGTTAAAATGGCCAGAAGAGCCACGTGGATACACGCCAGCCATTAAAAACGTGTAGCTGGGACTGAGGAGACATCGCACAACACCGAAACCAAATTAGTGCAAGTATTTATTAGAAGCCTGAAACAAATGTGGGGCTGCCCCAGCTCATACTGTTGGCAAGCGCCCTGGTAGGGCTATTCATAATGGCAGGGGCGTCTGGGATGCAGCAGCAGACGGTAATCTTAACTGAGAGGACGAAGGTGACCTTTACATGCGACCTACAGCCGTTCAGTAACAAGGACGACTATAAATTCGATAATTAATATTTATGCAGGGATCCATGCCGCGCCAGTGACTGACACTTACTGGTAGCCACCACGGAAAAAGGGGCACGTGACACGGCAAGTAGATATTCTATGATCAAGGTAAGACGCAGGAGAGCGATGAGGGAGTCGCTTGGATTGGAATAGACAGATCCTTCTCTGACATTGGAAGACAGGTGAATATAGTGGTGCATTCGGTCCCCGCCCCCTGAGATGCAGTGCAGAAGGTACTACAGAAGATAGTAGCACTGAGGCATGGCAACCAATCAAACAAGATCATGGACCTAACCCCAAGCCGGGCCAAGGGCATTAATGACAAACATGATACTGAAGGGAGATGGCTGTGGCTGGAAAGCGAGTCTAAAGCTGGAGGAGAATTTCTCTGCTGGAGATAAATGGCGTAAATGCGACGCCAGTAGGTTGGGAGTTGCGAAGGGATATTGCTAGATGTGAAGGGAACAGAGCATGCGCTTTGGTCCGAAGACAAAACTAGAGATTAGACGCTTGCTACACTTGTTGGACATGTTTGCACAGAGCCCAACGGTAGACTGCCCAGCAAATTACTGAGAGCCTGGCGAGGAATGCCAGTTGTCTGCTTCCGCGGAAGGCGATTAGCATTACCCTGATGGTGAGGTGGGGGGGGGGGGGGGGAAGGGGACGATTAGGGCAAATCTCGTGTAACCACCAGAACTCAAGGCTAACTATAGTTCCAAGCCTGAAAGGCTCCCGACCACAGCCTTCCACATCGTGGATCGCAGGGGAGAAACGTGGATTTGCACCAATCGGGGGAGACTCCATTTGGGTATCTCCCAGTGTACCTTGATGCTGTACTCGAACAATGACTCTTGTCCAGCAACATCCGCAAACGATAAGATCATAAACATTGCGTGTTCCTTTATCACTGTTCAGTGCTTAGCACTGCTGCCTCACAACTCCACAGACCAGGTTTCAGTTCCCGCCTCAGGCGACTGACAGTGTGTAGTTTGCACATTCTCCCCGTGTCTGCTTGGGTTTCCTCCGGTTTCCTCCCACAGTCACAAGGATGTGCAGGTCAGGTGAATTGGCCATGCTAAATTGCCCGTAGTATTCGGTAAATTTATGGGTGGGTTGCACTTCGGCCGGTGTGTGTGGACTTGTTGGGCCGACGAGCCTGTTTACACACTGTAAGTAATCTAATCTGGCAGCTATAATATGGGCAGGTGGAGAGAAAGGATGCTGCTACTCCACGGTCCTGTCCACTAAAACAAGAGTGTTCACCCTGAAGGGCAGCAATTGCCGAACTCGAAGGGACATCCCACTGCATTGGAAGGGGTACACACTCGCAGAACATCCTCGCATATGGTATATTAGCAAATGAGACGGAGGAAGACCTAGCACTCATTAACACTGAGTTAATGGCGATTAGGAAGCCTCATCTGTACCTTTTCTGGCGTTTCTCAACCTGTGTGAACCAAAACTAAACATCTCCATCATGCTTTGGAGACTTCATATATTCGTGTTTCTAAGCAGAAGGTACAGTTACAGATCTTTCAGTCAATAACAGGAATGAAAAGATTCACATACTCAGATAAACTGCTTGACTCATGCTCTCATTCAGTCACTAATATTACGGTGTGGTCAGAAACCTAAGTCGTATTGCAACTGAAGATGATGAAATAACGGACAGGCTGCCGAATGATTGCATCCATTTTGTTTTCTTGCTATCGTAGAGTTTGAGGAAAGTATGAACAGGGAGGTAGAGAAATGAAAGATTCAGGAGGCTCTGGTGAAACACTTTCACTCTGATTCAGTCATCAAGATGAGACATGAATGCGAAAAAAGAGGGAGACCTTTTCACACCTCGAACAAAGAACAAGCACCTACCTTAAGCATCTATTTGACAGCTCAGATCGTCTTTGAGATTCCCTGAATATGTGCCGAAACTGAATTTTGTACACTTCTCAGTAAGAACTGTTTGATTTACAAACAATACGCGAGTCACATTTCCTCGAACCACACATAGGTTTCCGACTCAGATTGCAGCCAGATGACAGTTGCTCATGGCTTTGCTGGAAAATGCACGGTTCAGGAGAAAGACAAGGAACTCTTGCTGGCACCGAGTTTCGAATATCCTCACTACTTGTTCTACCATTTTCAAATTCCAGTGCAAAATCAGGTTTTCAGATGAAGGATATTCCTTTCAGCCGCTTATTCTGCAGAACTGCTGTAGTTATTGTGTGTATTTTGCAGGTTATCATCAGGTACACGCTCTTGGAAATCCGGTATTTGCCTCTGTGATAGCGTGGCTGAGCTATCCGAGACGCTGGTGTCAGGTTCCACTTCTCAAGATGGCTTGGAATGAATCCATTCTCTGCCACTTTTACAAACGGATTAAGCTGGCAACGTTTCGCAGGGATGAGTTGTGTTTTAGTTGAACAGAATAAATCGTAGTCAGTTCTTCTACATCGCGCTGTGACGTGGCATAGCACACAGCAACCAACGTGTCAGTGTCCACACTGTGGTCCTTTGCTGCTGTGGTGATCATGTTCGTCTCCAGCTGGAAACGCCCTCCGCATAATAAAGGTGCCAAGCAGACAGCGCCAGGTTTGCATTTTCAAGACAATTTGCATTGTTCATCGTTTTCTCTGAAATTGAATGGAGGTAGTTATTTCAGCACTTCCAGCATTGGAATCCACTCGCTGTTGTTTGTTGTTGTGGTGAAAAGGAGGACAATAGCAATGTGAAACTTGTTTACATTTCTCTCATTTCCTTCATTTCTGTCCTGATGAGGGTGGCTGGTGATTGGTCCTCTCAATCCGATGAAGCCACCTGTCTATTGTTCACTTAATCTCGTCGAGACAGTAATTGGTAATCTTCACTTTTCATGGTTCATGTTTTATGTTACTGGAGCACTTTCTGGGAAGTGGTGTTGCACTAAGCCTCCAGTACGTTGAAAGCACCGTTTGGAACTGTCTCCCTGAAATTTGTGCAAGCGGTTCATGTCCTCAATGGCTCGTACTTCCCCACAGACAACATTCATGCTTGGACGTTTCTGAAAACGTTTCACTTTGTCAGTTCTGTTTCTGTACCACTTCAAAAGTTTTTAGATTAGCTGGAGAGCTGTGGGGTAACACTGTTTGTGAGGTATTTTCCGGAGTGAAAACCTTTCACGGAGGACTTGGAAATTTGACAAGAAGAATGGGCATTGGCAGGCAAAGTCCGGAAAATCTTCTTATCCCGGTGGTTTTAAAACAAACACCTTACAGAAAACCACTACAACGCGCTGAATAGCGCCCTGCATTTTCAAAGCAATCTATTCCAACCACCGTTCCCACTGCTGTGGCTCAGAGGACTGAGCACGTAAACAGACGCTCGATTCAACTCGTCCCTGCTGACTAGATAATTGAAATTCATCTCCCCCATTTACCAGAATTTGTCCTTTATCCCCCCTTCACCCTCTTCCTGTCCATATACCGATCTATATGTCTATCAAATGTTGTGAGTGTAACAGATTCCATCACTAAATCTGGCAATTCATTCCAAACACGCAAAACTTTCTGTGTGAAAAACATGTGCCCCTCAGATTCCTTTTACATTTTCCAACGCTCATGTTAAAACTGTGCTCTCTCTTTGAACTTGTCTGCTCTGGGGAGATATATTCATTGATTATTTACTCTACCACCTCCTTCATGATGATATAAATTTCTGTAAGACGATCCCTCAGCGCTGAGGCTCCAGGCAAAATTATAGCAGCCTATTCAGTTCTGCTACAGTCCAATCCCGAAAAATCTTGCAATATCCTCGTAGATATTATCGAACTTATGCCAAGTTCGTCATTGAAAATGCGTGTGCAAAGTGCGTGAAGTGAGGCGATGCAGAAACACTAGTCAAGAAAAAATATGGTTGCAAGGCTTTGTGTGGTAGCATTGCAGTCGCAGGTGCTGGACTTGAACTCTCATCTCGATCCAGTCATTGGTTTGAACCACACCACAACCAGAACGACGGGTGAAATAGGGTACTCTGCTCTTTATGAAAGACCTCCACAGGTTGTGATTTCAGGACTTGATCCCATAATTGCCTGTTTATTAGGAAAGGCTTTCAATCACAAAGCAACAATGATTGTCCAAACTCTGTTTTTCAAAAACATATGTGCATTTACTTAACTATTCGATCGCAGTAACTCAGACATTTCTTTGTGTGTGTGTGTGTGTGTGTGTGTGTGTGTGTTTCACAGTCGCTCAGTGAAAAACGAAACGAGCATCTGCTTTTCCAGAACACATCACAGCTGGATATTCTCCAGTGAAAATACGCAGTAAGAGGCAATCTCTTATTGATTTTGTTTTAAACAGATGCCTTCGCCTGTTTAAACTGACAGGATAACGAGGATGTGTCCATCCTCCCGGGACCCATGAACCGCGTTAATATGCGCAAAGGGAACCTCACACCAAGAGGAGTGTGCTCATTTTGGTGAATTGCCAAGGAGTGGTGTGTGAGTAAATGTGAACAGTGGACAGTAAATACCGACACCGACACTGAGCCTCGCAAAACCAGCTCTTCACTCACTTGCTGCCTCATGCCTCCCAGTCATCATTACCTTTCACACTTTCCCACACCCCCGTTCCACTTCTCAAATTATTCCCGACCGCTTGCAGGTATTCTCTTAGAAACTGCAGCCTTTAGAAACTTATTACTGGGATGTATTCATCACTCAATGGGATGGCATTCTCCGCCCATCCCCAATTACCATAGATATTGCGATAATGTGTTACTCTGCAAAAACCTGAATGTCCTCAGTCTCGAGGTATAGCCATGATGCCATGAGGAAAAGGTTTAGACACAACGACATTGAAGGAAAAGCGAGATATTTTCAACTCGCAATGTCTAGATCCTTGGAGGGGGGTTTGCAGTGATAGTTTTCCTGTGTATCTGCTGCTATTGTCCTTCTCAATAGTTGCGAACAATCACTGGCTTGTTCTGGTAGAATTCGTGTGTGTGTTCTGTATGTAACCCTGAATTAGTTTTCATTTAGATAATTCACAAGAAGAGAATCAGACTTCGTTTCCTGACTGGGAATTATATCCAGGTCTGGATGATGCAAACTCAGACCCCTGAACATGGATCTCCGTTGATACTGAGGTTAGACGTTGGGACATGAAATGTACATACTTTTGTTCCGGATCTTCAAGTCATCATCGCCTTCATCGGGCGTGTATCGCTCCAAGGTTCCAATTCGTTCATATTATCGCCCTGCGTTTCAATGTGAAGAAGGCAAAACTGTGGTAGTCTGACGTTTTTTAGCAGATATACTGCAGGAAGGTACGGAGAGGCTGATGCTAACAGGCGCTTGTTTTGAGCTTCGCAGATGTGTCGACATCAATAATGACGTCGCTGAGCTCGTTTCATTATAGATGCCGGGCTCTTAATGGCCAAAGGCTTCTTGCTGAGTGTTTTCAGGGTCTGGACTGTAAAAGACTCCAAATAGGGAAGTACAGTGGAAGGCAATGTTTCAGAGTGGAGTCTTCCAAGTAAAGCAGTGACGGTGATTATGTTTGCTGGTTATTTACTTTGTGAATGTTGTTTCCTCGATGTACACGTTTACATTAAACGTAGACACACTGTTCTGGCTGCGCCTGGTCTAAGGGCCAGTCATGTTTTGGGTAAAGCGTCTGACGTCGGGTTAGGGGATTGTAGTTTTGAAATTAACGTCGCGAGGGTGCAACGTGCGAGTTCGTCCTCGTGACCAGCTGTCTGCCAGGAAATGAAAGGATTGTGTATTCGAATTTAAAGTTTTATTTGCATCTTCCATCCATTTGAAACTACAGCTCATGGCAACGTCGCTCATTGTCTGTGGAACTGCCTAAAGTTTCACCAAAAACTGCCGTTTTGCAGATAAACTTGTGTGGGGGTGCGGACAGTGGAAGTGAAGCACAAGGTCTAATCCTCAGGCCTGTGCCAGTCCCGGGGCACGCGTCTGCGTTTCTCCAGATTGGGTGAAAAGGAGATGGGGGTTAAAATACAGAGTGACCAATTCAAACGTCAGTCCCGTTGTTGTGTTATTGAAGACCAAAACGAGAAACGCATTGAAATTTGCACTGGGATCTTCAGAGCACATACAGTTATGGACCAAAGCTGGAAAGGGGGAATAGAATAGATGAATGGCTTTGACCGCACTCCACCATGGCCTGAAAGGACCTTTCCACTCGATAAAAATTGAAGACCAGTAGAAACCAATCTTCAGAGAAACTAATCAGAAATGAAAAGTCAAAAGCCGTATCATTGACAATAATTTCAAGAACGTCTGTCTTCGTCCCATGTAATCTAGTAGATAGGTTTTGGAGCCCCTTACGGCTGTGGCATTGCTTCTATTCACGGTCAGTTAATGAATGCTGTGTTTTGTAAATATATCGTGGTACCAGTATTTCTGACCGCTTTCCAGAACAGTGTGTCTACGTTTAATGTAAACGTGTACATCGAGGAAACAACATTCACAAACAGCCCTACCACAAATTGAACCCAAACTCTGGGTCAGATATGTCAATGACACGTTCGTTATCATCAAAAACACGGAAATAGAAAAAAACACACCGGATCATCAACGCCACACTCACAGGAATCCGATTCACGAGAGAAGTAGAAAAGGATAGCCAACTCCCATTCCTAGACGTGATAGTACAGAGAACACCGAACGGAGAATTCACCACAAGGGTACACAGGAAAACAACACACACAGACCAAGTCCTAAACTATGAAAGTAACCACCCCAACACACACAAACGAAGCTGCATCAGGACACTATTCAAAAGAGCTACAACACACTGCAGTACACCAGAACTGCAAAAAGAAGAAGAGGAACACCTATACAAGGTATTCGCCAAAAACGGATACCCGCGCAACTATACCAACAGATGCCTAAGAGATAGACCACGGAACGAGGACATGCCACAACCAAAAGGACTAGCCACACTACCATACATCAGGAGCGTTTCAGAACTGACAGCCAGACTACTGCGACCCTTAGGACTCATAAGGGCACACAAACCAACAGCCACGCTCAGACAACAACTTACTAGAACAAAGGAGCCAAAACCCAACATGAGCAAAACTAATGTAGTTTATAAAATACCATGCAAGGACTGCACAAAACACTATATAGGACAAACAGGAAGACAGCTAACAATCCGCATACATGAACACCAACTAGCCACGAAACGACACGACCAGCTATCCCTAGTAGCCACACACTCAGACAACAAGCAACATGAATTCGACTGGGAAAACACTACTATCATAGGGCAAGCCAGACAGAGAACAGCCAGGGAATTCCTAGAGGCATGGCATTCATCCACAAACTCCATCAACAAACACATCGACCTGGACCCAATATACCAACCACTACAGCGGACAGCTGAAACTGACACCCGGAAGCGGCAAGGACAGACCACTATAAATACCGGAAGAAACATTAAAGAAGCGCTTCGCAAGAGGCTCCACAGCACTGATGATGTCTCCTCGCCAGGGGACGAAACGTTTGCAACTAAAACTTCCAGCTCGGCGAACAGAACCACTACAACAAGCACCCGAGCTACAAATCTTCGCACAAACTTTGTCTTCGAAGATTTACAGAGTGGGAAAAAGGCCATCCTGCACATTGTGCATTGTGGCTCATCAGAGAGCCATCTATTCTAGTCGCAGTTTCCAGCTTTGGCCCGAAGCCTTGTGTGTTCTGATGTTTCCAGGGCAAATGTCAATGCAGTTGTCCTGAGTTCTTATATGACACAACAATGGTACAGAAGATTGAGATTTTCACAACGTATTGTAACTCTTTTGAGGAACTCGTGCTCATTTTAACCCACAGAGGGAGACAGATAGGCAGATACCACGAGAGCGACAGAAGTGTCTGTTGTGGTGAGCTGGAATTTGAAATGGACAATAGAACAAATGCAAACTTTAAATTCGAAAACGCAGAGACGTCGTCCCGACAGGACTTCAGAGGGGAGCGTCAACATGGACCACATTAAGAGAGAAGCATTACTTTCGAGGCAGGTCTGACTCAAACCTACTATTTCTAACCCGAAATCAGACGCGTTATGCATAACGACACTTGCATAAGCGTCATGCTCAGTTTTGGCAGCATGTCGATATTTAATGTCATGGATTTCCACGGAATCAGAATTAAGAAAGTGAACAAGCAGCAAAGATAATCACCGACACTGCTTGAATTCGAAGCTTCCACTTTGTGAAGCAGTGTCTTTCACTGGCAAAAGAGACACATTTGTCCTCAGTTGCCTGCTTCAGGGTCGCCTCGCTCTCTGCTGGAAGTTTCCATCGTTTTATTCACAGTTACGACGCGATTTCATGATCCACCGCAGTGAAAAGGTGTCATGGTGTCGTCCAAGCGAGACGCTGCACAAACTCAGCGAGAGAACTCTGATCATTTCTAGCTCAGGATGCAGAATTAGACGAGATGAGAGACACGTTTTATTGGCGCCGCCACTTCACTGCAAACGAGCGGCTCAAAACGAGCTTTTGTTCGCATCAGCTTGATTTGTACCTTCCTGCAGTGCATTTGCTGAACAGAATCAGATTATCACAGTTTGTATTCTTCAATTTGAAACCCAAGGCGAACTGTTTGGAAACTTGGAGAGAGAAATATTGCTGCCAAAGGTGGTTATGGTGTGATGAACAGGAACGAAAGTGTGTACAAGTCAGCTCACAAGGGTTGGGGGTCCCTGCGAAGGAGTCTGAGTTTGCATCGCACAGACATGGATGCAATTCCCAGTCAGGAAAATAAGACTTATATAATATCATCAGAATGAAAGCACGTTCTCCGTTAGATATAGAACACACACCCGGGTCCTGCCAGAATCAGCCCCAGTGGTTGTTGTGTTTTATTCAGAAGGACATTGGAATTCAATGTAGCTAAGTGTGAAGTCATTCACTTTGGTAGGAGTAACAAGAAGATGGATTACTGGGCTAATGGTAGGCTACTTGGTAGTGTGGATGAGCAGAGGGATCTTGGTGTCCATGTACACAGATCTCTGAAAGTTGCCACCCAGGTAAATAGTGCTGTGAGGAAGGCATATGGTGTACTGGGCTTTATTGGTAGAGGAATTGAGTTCCAGAGTCCTGAGGTCATGTTGCAACTGTATAAGACTCTGGTGCGGCCTCATCTGGAGTATTGTGTGCAGTTTTGGTCGCCATACTATAGGAAGGATGTGGAGGCATTGGAACGAGTGCAGAGGCGGTTTACCAGGATGTTGCCTGGAATGGTAGGAAAATCTTATGAGGAAAGGCTGAGGCACTTGGGGCTGTTCTCATTGGAGAAGAGAAGGTTTAGGGGAGATTTGATAGAGGTGTATAAGATGATTAGGGGTTTAGATAGGGTCGACACTGAGAACCTTTTACCGCTAATGGAGTCAGGTGTTACTAGGGGACATAGCTTTAAATTAAGGGGTGGTAGGTATAGGACAGATGTTAGGGGTAGATTCTTTACACAGCGGGTTGTGAGTTCATGGAATGCCCTGCCAGTAGCAGTGGTGAACTCTCCTTCTTTATGGTCATTTAAGCGGGCATTGGATAGGCATTTGGAAGTTATTGGGCTAGTGTAGGTTAGGTAGGATTCGGTCGGCGCAACATCGAGGGCCGAAGGGCCTGTACTGCGCTGTATCTTTCTATGTTCTATGTTCTATGACATTGGCAGCACATGCACGGCAAAACTACGACGGCAAACCCACATCCAATATGTCACATTTCTGAGTTGCAAATGTCTCGGTTTTTGTCCAATGTCACTTTTTCCGAATCCAGCAACTCCATCTCTCAGGGTTTCATGTCTGTACCTCCATGCTGAGGAATTGAGCAGTAACTCACCCCTCCACCTCCGGGGTAATTAATGGTCCAGACGTGAACATTATCACATTGAAATGCATCTATGTACCAGAAATGCATTTGTAAATGTTGCAGGTTCTAATTCGATATCTGCAAGCAGTCGGGAATAAGTGGAGAAGTGGTGCAGGGTTCTCGAAGGCATTTATGACTGGGAGACATGAGGAAAGATGTGATTGTGGAGCTGGTGGTGCAAGGCTCAGTGTAAGTGTCTTTTGATCAGCCTTTACGGCCCACTGTTTTAAATGACTCACACACGACTGCTGGTCAATTCACCATAATGAGCCCGTTCCTCTAGGTTTGAGGATCCCTGCGTGTTTATTAACGCGGTTAATGGGCCTGAGAGGATGAACACATCTTCCTTATTTTGCCAGTTGAAACAGCTGAAAATATCAGAAGGAAGCTAATTCAAGAGGAGATTGACTTTTTCTGTGTCTTTGCAGTGGAGAATGCTAAGCCGTGAAATGTCTACTTTTGCAAAAGCGGAGTTTCATTGCAATTCATACTGAGCAACAGTGATACAGAAAACACATTTTCGAATTCCCGTGAACAAGTGGTTAAGGAATTACAAGTATGGACAACAATATTCACGTTTCACGTCGTGCCGTGGCTTAGTTGTTTAATGGACCTCCCATCACAGTGGTGACTTCTCATTGTTTTGGAAGTTTGTTATTTCTCACAAGTACAGTGTTGCTGATGATGCAACTCAGCGTTCTGTTTGAGATCCAGCCTGTTCTGATTTGGCGTTCCCGTTTCTTTATCCTGGTTTAGTTCCAGCAGTGTATGCTGTTCTTTCTTACGACTATTTTCTCATGGAGATTCTTTCCGGTTGTTCTTCAAGCACTGTTGCTTCTGCTCCTTATATTCTCCTTCCTTCATACCGTTTTTCGTGGAAATAAAGCGGTGAGGCAAGAGTCACTGCAGAATCGCCGGGGAATGTTGTGATAATAGCACAGACACCACAAGATAGTCACCCTCATTCTCTGCTTTCGCCATTTATTTGTTAAATACCAACCGTAAATACATCCTTGTTCTCCTATAGCTGTTATGTAATTACATGTTTCTGTTGGATAAGGAATTCAATGTTAACTTCGAAAGGTTCATAATATTTTTCAGAAGAAATGTCTCCTTACCTCAGATCGAAGTGACAGAGGCATTATCCGGATCATGTGTGCCTATTTAGACCGTCTCCAGACAGGTACCAGAAAACCTCTACAGTTCCACTCTCAAACTGTATACGAATGACCGACTTTTTAACGAGCAGAAGCTTGGAATGAGGAATATGCATGGACAGAGAGTCGGAGAATATGAAAGAGAGAAATGGGCAAAAACAGAGACACTTGTTAAGGTACACACTGAAAGAAACAAATCTCTATTCGACTTGAATGCCAAATGACAGAAAGCAAAATGAAAAGGTAACACTTTAAACACAGCCTTCCACTAGCCCATGGGAATGGAAGCAGCATTACAGCCAATTAAGTCATTTTAAGTTTGTAACTTCTGAGGTTGTAATTTCTAGAGAGGTTTTGATAAATATCCTGATTCGACAGATAAAATGGATCACTTTCCCGACATTATAATCTAGAAACGTATAACTAACCTCATCTTGCCATGTAAAAAATCCGTTTCCATCCGCAGATGTTGTCAGGCGTTCTGAGTTTCTCGTTTTTAAGTCAGATTTCCAAAACCTGTCTCTTTTATATTTCTTTTATTTTGAATAACGTTTTTGCACAAAACAAATTACTTGCCAGCTTCGGAAAAAAAGTCAGAAGTATTGGTACTATTGCATATTTCCATGACAAAACTTTCATTCTCTTACCAAGAATAGAACCAATGCTGCAGTGATTGGAGCTCCAAATTCTAACAAATTAAGACATGGATGAGAAAAAAATCGGAGCAAATCACTGCAGATGCCGCAATCCGTACTGAAAACAATAAATGCTGGAAATCACAACGGGTCAGCCAGCAGCCAAGGAGAGAAAGTAACCACATGTGTTGAGTCTAGATGATGCCTTATCACGTGTGCAGTGTGAAGTGAAGTGTGGAGGATGCAATGTTTATGCAATAGTGAGGAAAGAGGTTGGCCTGCTGAAGAAGAAATAATGTTAATTATTCTGATTAAGTGATTGGAATGTGGGAAGGGCCGACCGATGGTGTTATTTTGAATGCACTCCCACTCCTTCTCTTCCATTAACTTTACCTGTTGCATTCTCTGTCACAGTGACCTCTTGCCCTTCCACCCACACCAGTGGGATTGCCTGTTCTTTCCAATCTGGCAGGTAGACACACTATTGTTCTGCCATTCTTATATTCTGTTGGAATTGTGTACTGCATGGACTGTCGGGTCTGGCGAATTAGGTATATTCAAGTTTGGGAGCGACATAGCTTTGCATAGTAAAATTGTCAAGGCTTATGAAGAATGACAAGAAATTGCAGTTCAGTATTATCACTTCAGATATGAGGTCACGGAATCGCGGAACACACTTGGGCTGAATGATCTCCTTCAGCTTCTAAAATTAATTATGTTCTAATATGAATCTGCAAAACTGACTTTGGTAAGGTTTGCCAAGTAAAAATGCAAGGATCCTCTCGAGGCACTGAACCGAGGTGAGATGGGCAAAGGACGACACACAAAGTGCTGTCATTGCGCGTGACTGATCCAGCGTGATCAGTGTATCAAAATAAAATTGATACCCCCCTTCAGCACCCACATTTTGGATGATTGATCCAGATTGATCAGTGTACCAGGGCCAACATGAAACCCACCTTCGGCACTCATACTGAGCGTGGCTCCACGGGTCCACACTCACGTCTCACAAGCAAACAATTTCACTCCCTTTTCCTGTCGTCCCCTCTGTTCTTGTTTTAAGCCGAGTGCACGTCAGGCAATAGCATCTGACATTGCTGTTGTCAGAGTTATTAACATGCAAGGAACTGATTCTGATGGGTCCACAGCTTAATTCGTATTCGAAAGATTATTATAAATGGTAATAATGTCAGTTGTCGAATCTCTGGTACAGAACGCACCAGGGCATGCTAGTTAATGAATGCTGGGTGCAGAATATTCCAGGGAATGTCAGCTATAGAATGTCAGATGTAGAATGTTCCAGGGAATATCTGAAATAAAATGTTGGGTACATCATATTTCGGGGAATGTCAGTCATTGAATGTCAGGTCCAAAATCATCCAGTGAATATCACTTACAGAATACTGGGTACAGAATGTTCTGGGAAATCTTCTACAGTTCAAATGTTACCACTCCTAATCTTTTCCCCACTACATCAATGTCTGTATCGGCGCCACATCATGCTCCCTTGCGGAGGTTGAACAGATCATCAACGTCGCCAACACATTCCACCCCGACCTCAGGCTCACTTGCACCATCTCGGACATCACCCTTCCATTCCTGGACCTGCACATATACATCCCTCCCCTTGCTGGACCAGCTAAAACAACTCCGTCCCCTTTCAGGACCATCTAGGACACCTCTCTATCTTTCCAGGACTGACTCTGACACCTCCTCCCCTTTTCAGACCATGGCTGATGCCTCCTTCCCCTTCGCAGATGATCTCAGACACTTACTTTCCCGTCCTGAAACATCTTGGAAAGCTTCTCCACACGCAGACCATCTTGGACACCTCCCTGTCCTACCTGGACCACCTCAGATGCCTCCTCGTCTTCTCAGACCATCTCAGACGCCTACCTTCCCTACCCGGAACATCTCAGCCATTTACCTTCCTGTCCTGGACAATCTTGGGCACCCCCCTCCACATCCCAGACCATCTCAGACAACTCCCCTTACTTCCTGGACAATCCGTCCACTTTTGGGACCATCACTGACATCTCCCATCCTTTTCTGGATAATCATAGACCCACCCCTCACCTTTCTGGAACATCGCATCAGCTCCCTTTTCTTCCTGGACCATCGGAGACACCTCCTTGACCTTCTTGGACCATCTCAGACACTTTCCTCCCGTTCCCAGACCATCTTGGACACCTCCCTCCCCTTCCTGGATCGTCTCCAACACCTCCCATCATCCCCTGAACCATCTCGGACACATCCCTCCCCTTTCTGGACTATGTTATATACTTCCTTCCCCTTCCCAGGCCATCGCAGAAACCTCCAACCCCCTTTCTGAACTCCCTCCCATTCACAAACTATTTCAGGCATCTCCTTCACTTCCCAGACCATTGCAGAAACCTCTCTTGACTTCGCATACAAACTCAGACTCCTCCATTCCCTTCTCAGACCAACTCTTACAGCTCCATTCTCTTCTTGATGCACCTCGAACAGCTCCTTCCATTTTCTGAACTAACTCAGATACCCCTGTCCCCTTCCTGGGGAATCTCTGACACCTACCTTCACTTTCAGGACCATGTTAGACACATCCGCCCCCCCCCCCTTCCCAGATTACCTTAGAAACACCTATCCTTTCTTGGACCATCTCCGATATCTCCATCCCCTTCCTGGTCCATCTGGGTCACCTCGTTCATCTCCAGTATTATCGCAGACACCTATCCTCCCTTTCCTGGACCATGTTAGACACCTCCATCACCTTCCCAAACCAACCCAGACACCTCTCCTTCCTAAAGCATCTCCGATACGTCCCTCCCTTTTCTGGACCATGTTAGACATATTCTCCACCACCCCCTCCCTCCAAGACCAACTCGCACACCTCCTGCACTTTCACGGACAGTCTCAGACACCTTCCTTCCCTTTCCAGAGCATTTTGTACTCCGCCCTTCTATGCTTGGACAATCTCAGACGTCACTCTCGCCTTCTTGGACCACCTGTGACGCCTCCCTCCCCTTCCAGGAGCATGTCTGACATCTCCCTCCTCTTCCTGACTCCTTCCTCTCCTTCTTGAACCATCTCGGAAACGTCCTTCCCTTCTGGGTCTTCTCCATCTCCATTTCTGGTGACCAACTGAACACATATACCTTTTCCAAACCCACTGACTCCCACAGCGAGCTCTTCCTACCTTGACTCCTACAAAAGCACACTCCTTTATTCCGAATTCCCCCATCTATGCTGCATCTGTTCCTAGGATGACCAAATCTAGAAAGCTCCAGATGGCCTCCTTCTTCTAGCATTATACTTTTTCCTCCCCCTTAGTCCGCGATGCCCTCGAGTACATCTCCTCCACTTCCCGCATTTTTGCCCTCTATCCCCACCCTTCCAGCCACACCAAGAACAAAACCTCCCGGTCCACACTTTGCTCTCCACTAACCTCCATATACGTTGCACCTTCGTCCACCACTTCCATCACCACCAAACAGAATCCACCAATTGGGATTACACTCCCCTCCCCTATCAGCGTTCCAGAGAGACCATTCCCTCCACGGCTCCCGCCACGTCCGCACCCGACCAACACCTCCTCCACCCCTGCAACTTTTCCTGCAACCGCAGGAATTCCACCTAATCTGTCTCTACAGGCCTATCACTGACTGAGCAGAGAGAGGCTTAACATACACAGCAGCCAGAATCTGAGAAGTGCTGGCAAAACCAACAAGAGGGAAACATTCTGACTATGCTATTTGCCACAGATGGATCTGTCCTGAACAGAATCTGTAGTAACAGCCAACACACAGTCCTGGTGGAGGGGAAGTCTCAGCCTCATATTGAAGATACTGCCCACTGTGTTCTGTGGCACCACCTCCTGTGAAGTCTGGCATATGCAAATTCCAAAAAATCCTTTCCCCTCACCTCCATGCAAGAACTCAAGGGGTCCTTCCACACCCGATAGAAATTTACCTCCACACATACCATCCAGTTTATCTGTTGCACTCAATGTTATCTCCTCTGCTTCAAGAACACCGCAAACCAAGTTATAGATAGTTTCAGTGATGATCTCTGAGACACCCGCACGACTGAACTCCACCGCCCAATCTCTTGATCTCACCTCCTCACCCCCCCCCCCCGCCACGCCACCAACGACATGCAGGTCCTGGAACTATTCCATCGCCACACCTGAATCATCCGACGCCTGGAGGAAGAACGCATCATCTTCCACCTTGGAACGCTGCAACTACAAGGGGTCAGTGCGGTTTTGACCAGTTTTCTCAATTCCCTCCACTTTTAAGCTGTCCCAATTGTCCCTACCCCTCTAATTCATCTCTCAACCCCCCGGCCCACAAGCCTCATTTATGATGAATGTGTTATGTTCGAAACATCGATTCCCCTGGTCCTCAGATTCTGCATGAACTGTTGAGCTTTCCAGCACCACACTCCCTGTTTTGAAAGAGTCTGACACCATCATACGCAAAGAATCAGGCCTGGTGGTTAATGTTTCATGAATCCCCAACACCAACTCTAGGTACATCCTGTCCCACTGGCAGGACACACCCACCAGTGGTGGGGTCACTATGGAATGCAGTCAGGTAAGGAGTTAGCCTGCAAATGCCCAACATTGATTCCAGATCCCGGGGAACCGCATTCTAACAGGTCAAAGATGTTTCAGGAAATCTACTTCCCTCCCCACCACACCTCGTCGATAACTCTGTTCATTCGATGTCGAAAACAAATTAGAGGAAGCACTGGCGGTGACAAGAACACCGAATGCAGTCTGAGTGTGGGGCTTCAATGTCCATGACCTAGAGTGTCTCCACAGGCCTATCACTGACTGAGCAGAGAGGCTTCACATACAAGCAGCCAGAATCTGGGAAGTGCTGGCAAAACCAACAAGAGGGAAACATTCTTTCTGTGCTATTTGCCACAGAATCTGTCCTGAACAGAATCTGTATTAGCAGCCAGCACACAGTCCTGGCAGAGGGAAATCTCAGCCTCATATTGAAGATACTGCCAGTTGTGTTCTGTGGCACTACCTCCTGTGAAGTCGGGCTTATGTAATTGGAAACCGAACATACATGAGGTATTTTTTCCTTTGAGCAGGTGGAGCATCAATGATCTTCCCACCATCATAAAGTTAGAAGTGGGATGTTCACGGATTGTTCCAAAATGTTCAGCACTTCTCACAACTACACTAAACTGAAACAGGCTATTCAGCCCATCAAGAGTTTTAAAGTGGAACAGAATGAGACCATTCAACCATTCAAGGCTTTTACACAGCAATTGTAGCAGATCTTTCAACCTCTCACATCTGTTTTACAGAAAATGGAAAAGAACATGCAGCCTTACATAGCTGCTACTCGGAAATACGAGGAAGACTGGTTACTGAGTCAGAAACAAAGATAAATTAGTAATTTATCAGTATCTATCAGTTTAAGAAAAATTAACGACTGCAGTGACACATTGACTAGTGCTGGAGCCTCAACTATTTGTACCCAGCATCGACGGTTTCTAGAAATGGAACAAATGTGTTCTGATTATATTTAAAATGTCACTGAGATAGACAGGAAATGAAGGTACCAAGAGGAGTTAGAGAATCTGTAAATGGATTCAAACAACTTGGTAAATAGACTACATCGTGGGTAACTGGGAACCTTCTTTTCAGGAAGAATAAGCATCTGCATAATACATAACTGAAGTGGGTATGCTGGACTTAGCGATACCATTTGTTTTGGACGGTTCACACGGGATATTTTGGTGTGCTTGGTTGGAGGTGCAGAGTGTTGAAGCGGAACATTTTAAGAGCAATATTTCAAGGCGGCGACCTTTATCTGAGAGGCCTTCGGTTTTTCCCACGTGCAGACCTGAGGACGATGGGAATGGCTGACTGTTTCTGAATGAAGAGGCCATGGCTGCTGCCAGGACAGTGGGTATTCACCAAAATGTTGTACTGTGCATAGCTTCACGGCAACATTAATTAAGTGAGAGGCGGAGATGAATGATAAGTAAAGGCATTGCCATATCAGCTGCTATCGTTAATTATATGACACTTTCAATCTAACTCACAGAAACAGCCCAGACACCATAAACCGAGAGATGATATATTTTCCCCATGGAACACGGTGTAGATCAGGCTAGTACAACCCAGCAATCGGTCCAGAATGTAACACTGTACCGATTCATTGATTGCACTGGTCAATGCAATCCGGAAAATTTGTCCAAAGAGGAATATTACACTGACCAAATCAGAGCATTGATCTTTAAACGTTGGCAAAGCATTGTCCAGTATGGGAAGCTGAGAAAGAGACAGAAAAGCTTCAGATTTTCGAATCAAGAGTAGACTGGCAGGATATTGGAAGGACACAGCAAGATAGGCAGCATTAGGAGGTGGGAAATTCAACGTTTCAGGTGTAATACTTCTGCAGGAGTCATCAAGAAGGGTTAAAGCTGAAACATCGACTTCTGCACCTCCTGATGCAGCCTGGCTTGCTGGGATCTTCCAGCCTCCTGCCTGTTCAGTATGGGAAGCTGTGCAGTCCGCACACGTGCATTGATTTATTTACCCCGAGTAGAGATCTGTCCAGCACTCGGATCTGCGCAGAACACAGGAGGGCATTGATGTGTAAATCGGACGAGAAATTTGTTCAGCACCAGGAGATTTACAGATCACCGCAGTGCATTAATCTATGAACCTGGATTACGTATCTGTCTAACACCGGGAGATATGGAGGCCTACAGCCGTGGATGTGATTTATAAATCCGGACTAGATGTCTGTCTAGAATGCAAGGCTGTGCAGACACCAGCAGTGCATTGATATGTAAAGCCAGATTAGATATCTGACTAACAACGGGAGCTATGCAGACCACAGCAGTGCTTTGGTCTATAAACCCTGATAGATATCTGGCCAGCACACAAAGTTGTGTCGACCTCAACACGGGTGCCATCTTTACATGGCCATGAACTTTCTCAGTTCGGAGCTGCGCTATACCGCTTACCCAGAGCATGGCACATAATGGACAATTACAGCACGGATTTGTGGACGGGGCACGGTGGCTCTGGTGCATGTGGTCCTACAGAGGGGAACCATTCTCTTCGTGGAAGGGTCCACAACACCAGACGCACCAAGCAATGTCTGAACTCAACATTCAGCTCAATGTAGTATCTTTGCTGTGAAGAAATGTCCAGCAATACAGGACAAGCATTAATAATTTTCCCCGTTCTGTCAGGATAAGGGTCACCATATTCTCTTTGCTTCCTCTCACTCACTGTATATCTGTTACAGCACCAACTCCCGAACAAGGCTAATGCTCCACCACTCTCACTGCTGCACGCAACACCTTCCCTCTCTCTCTGTCTCTCTTCTCCTCCACTCTACTATGCCCCCCAACTTATAACAATGCCTGGATAAAACACTGTGGACTGATTTCCTCCGGACCCCTAACCATATCTCCCCCACTAGCACGAACAGGAGGGGAACTCACTCCCACTCTCCCTCTCTTTCTCCCATTTCAGCAGAATCTGCCTGGAATAGGACAGTCAGGGTGAAGCCAGGTGGTGGACTGCCCGTTCTCCGCCTCACCGCCTCCCCCTTCCATGTCGGTAGGACCCTAGTACGACCCAGAGAGGATCGGGACGCCTCGTATGGAGATTCTGAAACATCCACTTCCCACCAACCGAATAAGGAGCAATGTTCAGTGAAGTGCAATTCTCACTTTAAACCCTCTGTCAGTGTCGTTTCTTCAGAGTAAAACTTAAAAGCAGTTGCCTGACACCATCTCCCTTTTGTATCGAATTGGTAGAAAGTGAATCCCACGAGGGTGGACAGGAGTCTAGGCTCAAAATACCTTGTCTCTGCCACCTCTGAGGAAGGCAGCACGGACACACCATCCTACACCTCCTCCTGTAAACAGCTCAGATACTGAAACTAATCTGTGATATTTACTGTTCTCTGCAGTTGTCCTGACAAATTCAATAATCTGTACTAGATTACGAAGAAAGTTGAGCTTTTCTGTGCATTTAGTTTCCTTTACCAGAAGGGCTGAACGCAGTGCCCTAACAGTTCCTTTGTGTGAAATGTGTGTCTCTGTGTGGAGCAGGTCTGACTGTCTCTGCAGTGTTTAAACTAATGCAATGAAACTCACTGCTGCCCTCCCCACGCCACAGAACAGGCATTGTCAGAGGGTGAAAACAAACAGTGATTCATTTAGAGAGGGAGATGGAGAGACCAGGTGCTCACAGCACCATCCAGAGTGATTTCCTAAAATGCACTGATCTAAACGCCTTTTAATCATTGTAACTGTACCTACTTCCTACACTCCCTCTAGAAGTTCATTCGACAAGCCATCTTCAGTTGAAAATAATTGCCTCTCTTTGTAAAGCTTTCTCCTCTCACACGGTTTTAATTCCCACTCAAGAGAAAGACATCTGCTCTTCAACTCACCTGTACTCCTCATGATTTTCCAAACCTCTGTAATTTCACCCCTCAATCTCATATCCTCCAGTGAAATAAAGGTTTTAGCTTTTCCAGCCTATCCTAATAGCTCAATCCCTCCATTCCCAGCAACATCCAGGTTAATCGCTTCTGAATTCTCTCCAGGATAATACTAACAAAGTCATTCATATAGAGTTGAATAATCAAGGTCTTTTCTACGAGTAGTGAAGTCCAAAACTAGAGGGCATAGGTGTAAGGTGAGAAGACAAAAATTTCAATGTGACCTAACGGGGAATATTTTCACCAGAGGGTGGTGGCAGGGCGACGAGAACTTGACACAGTATTCCAGAACAGAACTGCACCAATGTCCTATACAACCTTAACATGACATCCCAATTCCGATACTATAACGTCTGCCCAATAAAGGCAAGTGTACTAAACACCTTCTTATATATGCTATCTATATGCGATGCAAAATTTAATGACTTATACCAGACGGCCGAGGTCTCTGTTGTACAACACTACCAAATACATTAATTTTAATTGTATAAGCCATGGTCTTGTTTGATTTGATAAATCCAGTACCTCGCATTAATCCAAAAGAAACTCCATCTGCCCCTCCTCATCCCAGTATGTGATAATACCGCCTCCTCACTTTTCCCCTTCAATATTAAAAATAGCCACCCCTCTTCAGGAGCCTGCACACTCCGGGCTTGATTTTCACAAAGATCCTGAGCCTGATTTGCCTTGTGTGGTTGGGTGAGGAAGGACAGATTGCAGACACGATCAGTGCTGGACATTAATCAGCTGCCTTGTATCGGTTCATGGTTTTCAAAAGAGTGCAGTCACATGACAGCGGCTGGAAATAGTGAATCCGTGTTTTGGGGCCAGAAAATATTGTCTTTCTTCGTGTCCGGTGATCAGTAAAAATATCTATTCGAGACCCTTAATTGTGCAGAGAGTATCTGCAGAATTTTCCTCTAATATTTAAACTACAGATAATAGCGATTTACAATGGAAATCATAGCCAAGCAATTTAAGGTTTTTGTGGTTTATTTCAGTGGCACAGCACATGTACTCAGCATCCGGTCATTGAGAGAAATACCTGACAATTCTTTAACAATGAAAAAGATATTTCATTTAGTTCTGTAATGTTAAACAGAGTTTAATAAATCCACACCAAGCTGAAAGCTGGCATGTAAATTGTGACCCAATTTCTCGGCATGGTTTAAATCTTGTGTAGCAGGTAGTGCACATGCCTCTGAACTAGAATTCTGGATTTGATACCAATTCGTGAACATGCGTGGTATTCTCACCAGCTCGAGACCAGGTGGTCTGGTCCTGCCGGTTGAGGAGATGTGTCACAGCATGTCAGAACAAGCTGATGAACAAACACTCAAGAGAATAATATTGGAGCTTTAGGGGCTATTGCCGAGTAGTGGCAGTGTCCCTATCTTCGGACACAAAGTACTCATTTCAAATTCTACAGAAGTGTTTCATACTGTGTCATAAACAAACTGATGGGCAAGTAAAAGTTGTTTGTATTGAATTTCAGAATTTTGGTCCAGGGTGACTGAAAGCACAGCCATTCGTATTGATTGGAGTCACATTTCGCAGCAGTAGAAGTTAATAAATTCAGAAAGTTCATGGATAGGGTAATTAGCCATAGGTTTTCTTTCCAAGGATATGATGTCCAAAGCTAGAGGGCATTGGTTGAAAGCAAAACGAAAAAGATATTGAAGAGGCTTCACGGGGCAACTTTTTCATGCAGCGGGTGGTGTGCAAATGGAATGAGCTACCAGCGGAAATGTTGGAGGCTGGTAAGATTATGACATTTAAAAGACATCTGGATGCTGTCAGAGTTGTTCAGCTTTTCCAGAAATTTCTGTTTTTGCTAAAAAGAGTGCATTCATTTTAATTCTGGTATTCTGAATATATTCAACATTTTATTTTTAATTCACGTAGGTGCATGTAAACACATATTCAAATCGACTGGGGCAATTTTATACTCAAGAAATGGCTCTGTATATGACAGCAGCAACGATGCATTTACATAGAGCAGGAGTGTGATGGAGTCATATTTCGGACAGTGTACAAGGAGATGTCACATGGTCCAGTTTGAGAGCCGAAGGCATTATTGTTTGATTCAACTCAGAGAGGAAGAATATATAATCTGTCAGAGAAGGAACGCCCTATTTCACTCTCTCTGCTTCCCTGTTCCTCTTCAGAGCAAAGTGTGAGAGATAGAAAAATCTCCTCAGTCATCTTTAAGTTTTTTTTATTGTTTCCCTACATTGTGGACATGAGCACTTCGGTTCAACAAGTCCACACTAGCCTTCTGAAGAGTGAAAATCCGAGACAAGTTCCCCTACTCTATATTTACCCTTAAAGCAACTAACCTAGAAATCCCAGAACGCTCTGTACAATTTAACGTGACAAATCCACCTAACCTATGCATCTTTGGACGATAGGAGTAAACCGGAGCACCAATTAGCAACCCATGCAGATAACGGGAGAATGTGCAAATTGCACACAGGAAGTCGCCCGATGCTTAAATCAAAATCAAGTCCCTGGCTCTGTGAGGCAGCAGTGCTCACGGCGGACTCAACGTGCCGCCCTCGTGGAGGATTCCTGACCAGAATTCATTGGAATCTCCTCCCTGCCTAAAGCAAACGGAATTCAGCCAAATGCCTTTGGTCCAGGATGAAATCCCAGGATGAAAACACACCTTGTGTGAGCAGTACATCTTCAGAAATAGAATAACATTTTGGACAATCTCTCAATTTTTCCTTTTGTCATGAGTCAATGAGTTAACAGTGTTCTTTGAAGTTAAATTTGCAGAGTTTTTTTTATCGTTTTGTCTGTGTGTATGTGTGTTTCTTTTTGAGATAGAGAATTATGATTATATATTTGCATAATCCAAACGGTCTGCCATGCATGTTTTCATCATCGTTTGAAAAACTTTGATTTAAATCATAAATATGTCGTTTTAGGAGATTAAAGACACCAGCCGAACTTGTTCCTAAATCTGACCCTGACCCATTCTGAAACCTATACCATCGACCATATAACCAACCTGTTTACTTTTAACATTGTTGTGAGCAGTGTAATAGCAGGACGAGAAAAGGAAGCAGTGACCCCAAAAACTGGAGAACTGTAGACCGCTGAGCTTGATGACAGTGATGGGTAAGTTGTCGGATGGCCTCTGAGGGTGAAGATTTATGTCTCTTTGAGGAGGCAAGAGCTGATCGGGGTAGTCAACATGCCTTTCTGCATGTGAAAACATGTCTCATAACTTTGAATGAGTTTGTGAAGAGGTGACAAAGAAGATTGCTGAACGCAGTTTGGCAGACATTGCTTATATGGACTTCAACAAGGTGTTCATAACATCCCGGTTTGTCGACAGATTAGTAAGGTTAGATTCAATGGTATACATAGGAAGCCAGTGAATGAGATTCACAATTGGCTTGAAGGAAGAGGGCTATTGTTTTCAGATTGGAGGCTTGTGACCAACAGTGTGCAAGAATCAGGACAGAGTTCATGGGTCTTCATCATTTAGAGAAGGATTTGGATGTGAACATTGGATGCATAGTTAGTAAGTTTACAGATGACAGTGGTGTAGTGAAGCATCTCAGAGCAGCACGAGACCACAATTAGATGGGCCAAGGGGTCAAGGGGTGGCAGATAAATTTTAATTTCGTTAAACACGAGGTTTTGCATTTTGAAAAGCAAATCAGTGCAGGAATTATTCACTTAGTGGTAAGGTCCTGGGGAGTGTGATGGAACCAAGAGAGCTAAGGCAGCAGGCGCATATTTCCTTGAAAGTAGTGGCTCAAGTAGACAAGGTTGTGCAGAACACATTTGGCACATTTGCCTTCATCCGTCAGAGCAATGGGCACAGGAGTTCTGGTGGCAAGTTGCATCTGTACGGAATGTTGGTAAGGCGTCTTTAAGGTAACTGCTTACAACTCGGTTGGCGGCAAAAAAAATTATACAGATATTCCAGGACTGGAGAGTTTTAGCTTTAGGGAGAGGCTGAATAGGTTGAGGTGTTTCCCCATGGGTGTCAGAGTTTGAAGGGTGACATTATGGAGATTTACATATCATCAGGAGCATGGATAGTCTGAAAAGCCATGCTCTCTTCCCCAGGGTAGGGGAGTCCATAACTAAAGGGCACAAATTAAAGACGAGAGTGGCAAATGTTTCAGGCAGCGAGTGGGGTGTGTACAGCAAATGCTATCAGAAGAAGTGGTGAAGGGGATGGACAATCGCACATTTAAAAAGTGCCTGAAAGATGAGGGATATGGGCCAAATGACAACAAATTGGACCAGATCAGATTTGTTTATCTGGTTGGACTGGGCCGATGCTTCCATGTTGCATGACACTCTGATTCTGTAACAGGGGTGGAGAGAAATTCTGAATGGACATTTGGAGAGGGAAATCTCTTCACCGGAAGTTTATCGTGCCTCTATGTTCACTTTGATTCAAAGCTAAGTTAAACATTTGACAGAGAGTGAGGCACGGATAATGGGATACAGACAGGAAAGTGGGGCTGCGGCCACAACCTGATCAGTCACAATCTTAGTGCCTGATGGTGAAGGCTCAAAGTCTCTAATGATCCACTCCTGCTCCTTAGTCACATGTTTCTATGTCCTTTTCAGCCACTCAAACATTCTGGATCACAGCAGCTAGAAAGCTCACTTACCGGTCTAACCTGGTGCACAGAAAGAGAGGAAACCATTCAGTCCCTCAAGCCTGTCACATTTGGTTTGAGGTGATTTCGAAATTTAATTTGAAAACCCAGGCTGGTAATCAAAGAGGCCACTCATCTCTCTTTACAGAGCTTTACCTCACTGCAACTACTATTTCATTATTTGGTCGTGTTGTAGACCCAGATTCACCGTGAAAAGAGCCACCATACCTCACCATGAGATGGCTTAGAAAACTCTTTGGTTCCCTGACTGCAACATTCAGTGACAGAACGTCCCGGAAAATAACCCTTGACGAAACTTCCAATAACCGAATGTGTGAACATCAGAAACAGGAACCAGTCTGTCACCACTTCCCCCCAAGGCTGCCAAGCGCTTCAATAAGATCATAACTGGTCTACTCTCGCTCTCACATCCTCTTTAATACCCAAATCTTCATAGCCATTAACGTTCTGACAGAACAAAATCCATGTACTGCTTCCACCCTGTTCTAATATTTTTAGTCTTCTAGCTCCCTCAACATCCTGGAAAAGAACATTCCTGACTTTTAACAACCTCTGTTTGAATGTGATGTTGAACCTGTTGTTATGAACAAAAGATGAGAACACAAGGCGCCATGTAAGAGTGACTGGCCCTGATTTCAAGGTAGTGTTTGATTGAGGTCGACATCAAAGAGCCAAAAAGAAAACTGGACTTAATGGGAATCAGAGTAAAATCGCCATTGCTTTAAGACAATCCGAGCATAAAGGAAGATGGTTGTGGTTCGCAGAGGTTCATCATCTCAGTTCTGGGTCACCTAAGTAGGAGATCCTCAGGGTAGCTTCCTCTTCGCAAACATCTTCATTAGCTTCATCAATGTCTCCCCACACCCGCCCTTCCCACCATAAGATCGGAAGTGGGGATTGTCACTGAAATTTCCACAATGTTCAAAATAATTTATCCCCATTCAGCTCTTGTGTCCATGTGCAGGAAGATGCGGACAACGTTCACGTTTGTGCTGTTAAAGTGTCGGTAACAATTATGTAACAGCACTGCCTGACACTGACATTTCCAGAGTAACAAGAAGAATTCAATCAGCACCTCACGCTGGTTTAACAGGAACATGTGGAAGCAATTCAGCCCATTGACAGTGTTGCAGAAGAACAGGGATAGCACTTCCAGTCCGTCAGCCTATCACAGAGGAAGAAAAGGAGTCCAGTGTTGTCGACCACACCAGAACCCCTTGAATATACTTGAAGTCGGTATCCTAGAGTCAAATGCTTCCTCATTTTAAAGGAAATTTAAAGTGTTTATTCCAGATGCAATTTGACTGGTCAAACTACTTGGTGCGAAGAAAAACACAATGTATTTGAACACTACAGGTAAAACACAATCAAAGAAAGAACAATTTAGAAGAACTTAACTCTATTGGACAACTTAACAGAATGTTTATTATTTTTTATTATTATTAATTAACTACTGCAATATAAGGACATCCCATAAAAACACCCCTTGGTAGAAAGGGAAATTCAAACACAGATTTCCCCAATCATTTCCTCACTCCAGGAATAAATACCAGCATCAAGAGAAAATTCAGGGAGAATAGCAGCCAGGAGACATTCTCTGAAGCTTCCAACACCTTTGAGAAACCGATAGCTTCTGGTATTAACTAGCCAGCTTCGGAATGATCGCTCAATCTGTCTCAAAAGAAGTCAGGACAAAATAACCTCATACAATTTACATCATTGTCACACTAGTCAGCATATCGAGCCGTTATATAGAACCGGGGTAGCTCGATGAGGAAAAATCGTGGGCGGCACGGTGGCACAATGGTTAGCACTGCTGCCTCACAGCGCCTGAGACCCGGGTTCAATTCCCAACTCAGGCGACTGACTGTGTGGAGTTTGCACATTCTCCCCGTGTCTGCGTGGGTTTCCTCCGGGTGCTCTGGTTTCCTCCCACAGTCACAAATACCGGGTCAGGTGAATTGGCCATGCTAAATTGCCCGTAGTGTTAGGTAAGGGATAAATGTAGGGGTATGGGTGGGTTGCGCTTCGGCGGGTCGGTGTGGACTTGTTGGGCCGAAGGGCCTGTTTCCACACTGTAAGTAATCTAATCTAATCTAATCCATTTAATCCGTTGATTCACATACACTGGAAGAGAAGTGGACCATTCAGCCGCTCAAGTCACTTACACACGGAAAGAATGAGGAAATTGATGCTGTTTCCTGATGAAGGGGTTAAGCTCGAAGCGTCGATTCTCCTGCTCCTCGGATGCTGCCTGACCTGATGTGCTTTTCCAGCATCACACTCCCTACTCTGATCTTCAGCGTCTGCAGTCTATACTTTCTCCTAATTGACACTCTAATATAATGCACAATTGGAGCACAGCCTGCATGGACAGATCGCTCCACGTTGTTACTGTTGGCTCCATTGCTTACAGTACATACATGGGACTTTAACGTGGTTTTCTCGCTGTGAGGAGGAATGCAAAATGCTTTGTATGAAGTCTCAAGAGGTCATCATCCACCTACAAGAAGGCAGGCTGGTGTTCTCTATGGATATCAGAAGCTGGTGGGAATGGCAACCTGTTTGAGAAGTGAGGTATTTTGGCTGCCGTTGCGGATTGTGAACAACATGACATTCAGTACAGGTTCACAGTCCGAAGGCACATTGTTGTGTGGAGAGTTAATTAAGGCATATAAACTATTAGGAAAGCCGTATTAGACTAATGAATGGACTCTATAAGTTCATATACTGATAATCTTGTTCATATTGATATTTTTAGTGTACGGCTGTGTAGCGTAACCTGTGTGCCTTGCTCTGTCCAAGACTATTTTCACCCTATCATCTGTTTGGACATGCTTACTATGATCTGATGACAAATATAGCTTGTTTCCCTGTGCCTAGGTATTCATGACAACAAATCAAATCCATCAATCCTGGGTAATGTATGGAATTTCTCACCCTACCAATATCTCTTTTGGAAATGTTTGATTACTGCCAATCGTCAACTTTCAGCGTAAGTGTGTCTTCTTTTCTCACTATTTTATAGAGGAAACACAGTATCTTCACTCTCTCCACATGTTACAAAGATCTGTGTCTGTAGTAAGGAGAGGAAACCTTACAAATGAGATGAAATCTGTCGAGAATACCCCAAATATTCTCTCAGCAAGGCTCTAAGACTGCAGGGAAGTGGCTTTACTTATATATTGGAGTAATCTTTCAATGAAGGACAACATACTGCCCTCATTACTAACACAAGGTTTGATTAGGAGCACTCAGCGTAGCTTTCTGAGCGGGCGATCATGCTTCACAAATTTGTTAGAGTTCTTCGATGAACTGAGCAGTAATGTTGACGAGGGAAGAGCGAAAATCAAACTCTGTTTAGTGAGGTCTTTGATAAGGTTCCAAATTGTACGCTGCTCTCGAAGGTTACGGAGGAATTCAGGGAGATCTGGAAAATTGGAAACACGGTTGCCTTGATGGTAGGAAGCAGAAGGTCATAGTGGAAGGATACTTGTCAGACTGGAGATCTGACATTATCAAAAGCCTCGATTAAAGGGGTCATTCCTGGGCCGATTACTGTTATCTGTATCAATGATTTAGATGCGAATGTAGAAGGTATGATAAGTTAGTTGGCAGATAACACGAAAATAGGTAGTTTCGTGGTCAGTGGGTAAGGTTCTCAGAAACTACAGCAGCACGTTGATCACCCGATGAAGTGGGACGAGAAATGGCAAATGTAATTTCTTGCACATGTTTATGAAGCCTTGCATTTTGCAAAGTCAAATCAAGGTAGGAGTTTCACGATGAATGGTAGTGCTTTAAGGGATGCAATGAAACAGAGAGAACTTGGAGTACAGGTTCACGAATCTCTGAAAATGGAGTCTCAGACAGACAGGCAGTGAAAAAGACGTCTGGCATACTGGGCTTAGTCAATCGTTGCAGTGAGTACAGAAGTTGGGATCTTATGTTGCAGTTATACAGGACTTAAGCGAGGCTGCACTTGGAGCATTGTGTTCAGTTTTTGTCACCTTGCTCTGGAAGGATGTTATTAAATTGGAAAGAATGCAGAAGAAAATACAAGAATATTGTCAGGACCGAATAGTCCGAGTTGTATGGAGAGATTGGACAAGCTAGGACTTCTTTTATTTGGAGTGTACGAGAATAATGGAGGACCTTATAGAGGTATATAAGATCATGAGAGGAATGGACAGGTTGAATGCCCTCGAAGAATAAAGAACTGAAGTTTAATGTGAGAGTGGAAAGAATAAAAGTGAACCTTTAAGGGCTTTTTTTTTACACGGAATGTGCTTTACATTTGGAATGAGCTGATAACGGATGTGGTTGGGCGGGGAGGGGGGTACATTAACAATATTCGAAAAGCATTTGGACAACCATGTGGATAGGAAATGACTGGAAAGTTATTGGCCAACAGTATTGAAATCGGATAAGTGTGGATGGATGTTCCGAGGCATAGTTCAAACCCCTCTGTTAAGTAAACCAAACACCTAGAAAAAGTCGCCTTGCCTCGGAATCTGTTAAGATATCAGTAACAGTGAAACTCTGCATTGTACAGATTCAATATAATTTACAAAGTTATTTCGTAACTTATATATGTGAAGGCTAAGCAACAACTATTCAAAAATTCAACTCCCTTTTCTTAACTGCTTGCTATCTGGTTCCAGTTGTATAAAAATATGCTATTCCAACAACACTTTTATTAAATACTACATTAACGTCATCTCAAAACCGCACAATCTCTGTCTACTCCAATCTCTTCAATCTTTCAGCTGATGATCTCCCTGGGTCATCTGCTTTGTTTTGTTTTTACTGCAAGTACGTTTACATGAAAATGGATTTTTGACAGAGAGTGTTTTGGATGGCCAGTTAGTTCTCCTCCTCTCCAGCAATTGTTGTTGGATGGCAGTTGGTCTCCCTCTAATGTTCAAAATACCGGGTTTATCTACTCCCCAAGACATATTAAATTCTCAAAATTTGATAAGTTTCGAGGTGTTAAAACAATTACACTCAAATTCCACTGGCTTCTGGTATCCTGAGCATTATTTAAACTTTTGGGTTATATTCATTGTTGTCAAACGAGTAACCAAAACTCAGGTATCCATTTAACAGCCAATTCTTACATTTGGAACAGTCTGACCACTGTCTGGATCCTGTGGCTATATTTTATTTTGAGCGAACCACTTGCTGTTTTAACGTGACTAGACATGCATTCGGCGTTATGATATCTCCCCCGCTTCAGAAAGAAAGAAAATAATATTCTTCAGAATGAAAAATAAGCTTTCCCCTCCCTAATTCTTAATCCCATTACAATGAATTCGATATGTCATTAATCTTCATTATACCTTTCCTGTTAACTCTGAACAAGTACATAACATAAGCCAAATCTCTCCGATACTTTTTCCTTTAATTTCACGATAACTCATCTGCTTTCACATATTACGAACGCAATATGTACATTTCGCAGTTTGAAAGTACATAGCATAAGGCTCCAATGAAACAGTGTTATATTTCAGTATTTACATCGTTCCAAACATGCGAGAGGATTGTCATTATTGGACGCCACCGGCTCTAACAATGTGCTTGTCTCATGAAAATTAAAATGTTGTCAAGCAGGTCACAAACTCAATCATTCTTTATCAACAGTGGAGTGTTATTTTTTCTCTAGCGGATGTTTTTTTTAAAACAAGTAGCCATTCCATTCCATCATCACCTTCCTGCATCAATATATCTTCAACCCTTACATTGCTAACATTATATGCAATTTTGAAGGTGTTCAAAATATTTAGTGGAACTAAAACTGGTGCGGTGGTTAGTATTGATTTTAAATTCTCAAATGCCTCTGGCACTGTTCTGTATATCAGCATTTTGTGTTCTTCTTTCGTAAATCCATCAGTAGTGCCACAACACTGTTGAATTTTGGAACTATCTTCCGATAGAACGTCAACTCTGCCTCCACAAAATCTGTTTTCTTGCTCTGCCAACTGTTCCATGTGATCTTTCAATCACTTTCTAAAGATCATTACATCATACAGATAAGCTGCACAATGTGTTCATCTGGCCATAACACTGTTCCTGAGACTTTTGAATGTGGCTGGTGCATTATTCATTTAAAAGAGCATCACTTTGGATTAATACAGCCCATTTCGATTTACAAACGCAAACACCTCTTTCACTTCCTGAGATAAAGATGTCTGCCAATAGCCCTGCTGTAAATTAACATTCCTAATGCGTGTAACTTGTCAAAATTTATGTTTGCTGTCCTCCAAACTTGGTGTTGCATAGGAGTCCAATTTTGTTAGAGAGTTGCCCTTTTGATAGTCCACATAAATTGTTGAGTAAATTGGGAACTTACAAGATCAGCCAACTCCACTAGCTCTGACTCGGCGATGATATATTCGTAGAGCACCACATCTACTTCCTTCTGGACCTGTGTGGCTTTGAGAGGATTAAGCTTGTAGGATTGTTGCTTTGTCGAAGCAGCACCCGTACTTCCAACTCATGCACAATAATGAAATGTTTCCCACCTTTTTGCTGGATATATCCTCGTCTCGTTGCAGCAAACAAGAAATTGCGTTCTTTGCTCCTGCAGCATACAGATCTCTATCTTCTCGCACTGCTCAAGATCTTCCTTGTGTTTTTAAAAGTATTTTGATGCACTTCAAACACCATGACATCTGAAATTTATTCCTTATTCTGCGGGGCAGTGAGCTAGCACCTGCTTCGCCATTCCCCTGTTTCTATTAGAGTTAGGCTTCAACATATTCACATGACATATTCGACAAACTTTTTGTAACCGGTACTTTTACGAGATAATTTAACTGACTCAATTTGTTTTCAATTTGGAAGCGATCACTAAACCTTCCTATGAATGGATTTCCTCCCTGTTGTTGCAAGCTAATACATCAACACGGCGAGAAAAAGTCAAAGTGTCAGATTTTTTTATCTATCACATCCTTCATTCTATGCTGCACCCTCTTCATGTGCTGGTCAGTTAACTAAACTACTCGACCTTATCTCTCCCTCAATTTCAAAAGGCCTCACTACTGGTCCGATTGTTAACTCGAAGAGAGAAAACTGAGTAGTTCCCTTTGGGCATCTCTCATGTCAAACAACTTTATGGGAAATCTTTACCCCAATCCTTCGGGCGATCTTGACAATACGCTGTTAACATAGTGTTCAATGTCTGATGCCAACTTTCCAATGCTCCCTGGGATTCAGGATGGTGCACACTTGGTTTGAAGTGTTGAATGACTAAGCTCTCCATGATTTCCTTAAGCAGTCGAGCGGTAAAATGAGACCTCAGATCTAATTGAATCCCTCTGAGTAGTCCATACTGAGTAAAGAAAGCTACCACCTCTCCACCACCCTTTATGTCATAATACTCCGTAATGAAACTGTCTCTAGAAATCTGGTCGACAAATCCATTATGGTCAACAAATAATGTTTTCCACTTCTATTTTAGAAAGATGACCTACACACTTAAATATAACTCGCGTGAAAGGCTCTTCATATGAGGAATTCGCAACAAAGGTGCTGGTTTTATTTTTGCCTCTGGTTTACTTAACATTTGGCATGTATGGCACGTAGGAAAGAAATAAACACGTCTTTGTGCATTCCATGTTTTTTTTTACCTTTACCTGAGCCTTCCTCACACCTCCTGCAAGTAGTTCATGTGCAAGCCGTACCACTTCCTGTCTGTATGCTACTGGCAACGCAATCTGGTGCACGTCTGCCCACTTCCCTTCTGCACTAACCTGACATGGTCTCCATTTTCATTTAGAATTCTATCTTCAGGTTAATAACACTCGACAATATATTCTAATCCCTGACATATATTTCTGCTGTAAGGCCATTCGCTTTCACGGCTAAACACATCTGCCTGACCCTCTGCCTGCTTCTTTTTATTCTCCACCGTTATATCAAACAGGGTGCCAGCTAATTCCTTTTTCTTTTGTTTTAGTTTTTCCTTCTAGCTGTAAATTATTGCAGTGGATCGTGTCACTAGACAGTCTGGAAAAATTCCTGGGTATTCTTCTTTTATCACCTCCGTTACCTGGTCTTCCTTTGACTTCATCATCACAAGGGACGTCACTCCCAACGGGGGTCCTGCTAAATGGTTCCGAAGAACAAACTGTATTCCTGGAACTGACAATCTGTCACTCACTCTCATTGTTATCTCCCCAGCCTTGACTTAGATCTCCAATCTGATGTGACACAAGGAATGAATAAATCGACAAATTATCACCCGCTCAGGTAACTCATCAGAAAGCATGCAAATACTTTCGTCTCTTACTATGAGAGGCTGAGAGAAAGGGAGGAATTCTGAGGAGTTATGTTGCCTCCCAGGTGCTCAGGTCAGGGATGTCACCCATCGGTGGAAGAGCATTCGAAAAGCGGATCCTGAACTGCCAGTTGTCTTGGTGTATACAGGCACCAACGGGAAAAGAAAACGCGACGAGGACCTGCCGGGAGAATTCAGAGTGCTTGGAGAGACATTAAAGAGGAGGACCTCAAACGAAGTAATCTCGGGATTACTGCCGATGCCACGTGACTGCCAGTGTAGAAATGAATTAAAAACTGCACGATGAACACGTGACTTGAGGAATGGGGCTGCAGGGCGGATTTCAGCTTTGTTGGACTTGGCGACCCGTTCTGGGGAATTTGGGACTTTAAGAAAATTGACTATCTACATCTGAACCAGACGGGAACGAATGTCCTTTGCTACTGCTGTTGGGGAGGTTTTATCCTAATGTGGCAGGGTTGTGAGAACCACAAGAGAAAACAAGTCGGCAGTGAGGTGGAAACTGGAAAGTGTAAGAATCAGGAAGGTAGCATTAATAATGGGAAGAGTAGGCAGAGAGCAGATGAATACAAAAGAACTGATGGCCTGAAATGCATCTACTTTAAAGCATGGAGTATAGACAGATGAACTTAGGGCTTAGGTTGGTGCCTGAAAGTATGACGTTATTGAGATCACAGAGATTAAGTTGAAGGAAGGGCATGGTTGGCAACCAAATGTTCTCGGATATAGACGCTTCAGACGGGACAGGGAGAGAAGTAAAAGGGGAAGGAGTTGAATTGCTGGTCAGGGATGATATCATGGCTGTGCAAAAGAAGGACACCATGTAGGGTTTGGGTCGTGAGACACTATGGATGGAGCAGTGAAATTAGAAGGGTGAGGTTAGATTTTTGGGGCTGTATTACAGTGAGCGTGAGTTGGAAGAAAAAAAAATAGTTAAACAGATCATGGAAACATGGAGAGGCAATCAGGTCGTGGTGATCGGAGATTTCCGTTTTCCCAACGTTGACCGGGATACTCTTAGCATCAGAGGTCTGGATGGGATACCAGTTGAAAGAAGCCGCCAGCTGAGTTTTCTGGAGCGGTATATTAATAGTCCGACGAGGGAATAGGCCATATTGGAACTGGTATTGGGGAATAAGCCAGGGCTGGTGATAGCAGTTGCCGTGGGAGATTTCTTTGGGAAGTGTCTAATATTCTGTAAGTTTTAGAATATTCATTGACAAAGATTAGAGTGGTCCTGAGGAAAGAGTACTACACTGAGCCAAAGCTAATTATATAAAAATTATGCAGGAGGTCGGAAATGTCGATTGGACACAACTATTTAGAGGAAAATCCGTAGTTCATATGTGGCAGGCTTTGAAAGTTATGTTAAATATAGTGCAGGATGGCACGTCCCTTTGAAGGCAAAGGATTTGAAAGGCAACATTTGTGAACCGTTGATGACAGGAGAATTGTACGTCTCGCCATGTGGAAAAGGGAAGCATTCATAACACCTTGGCAGCTAAGAACAGAGTGGTCCCTGGAAGAACATGAGAAAAGGAGGACAAGTCTTAAACGAGGAATCAAGGGGGTAAAAAGGGGTCATGAAACAACTTAACGCTAGCAGAATTATGGAGAATCCTAAAGCCTATTATTCATATATAAGAAGCAAGCGGGTAATGATAGAAAGGATTGGTCCACTAAAGAAAAATTAAGGAAGGCTGTATGTCGAATCTGAGAGAGTGGGTAAGATTCTGAATGATTATTTTGCATCAGTGTTCACCCAGGAGCGGGACATGATGAATGTTGTGTCTAGAGTTAGACATTTGATTGTTCTGGATCATGCTGACATAAGTCGGGAAGCTGTGTTGGGCAGGATAGGGGTAAATAATGCGGACAAATTCCCAGGAACGGATTGGATCTTTCCCTGGTTCTCTCTCTCGCATGCATTTTCTCTCACACGCACACACGCATCCTCTCTCTCTCTCACACACATTCTCTCTCTCTCTCTCACGCACACAGGTACTCTCTCTCTCACACAAGCATTCTCTCAATCTCTCACAGTCTCATTCTCTCTCTCTCATGCCCATGCATTCTCTCTCTCGCACACACAGTCTCTCTCTCTCTCACACAAACTCATTCTCTCTTTCACGCATGCACACGTTCTTTCTCACACACGCATTTTCTCTCTCTCGCACACATTCGTTCTCTCTCTCACACATGTATTCTCTCTCTCATGCGCACACACATTCTCTCCCTCACACACACACGCATTCTCTCTCTCTTACACACACACATTATGTCTCTCTTGCACGGACGCATTCTCTCTCTCACACATGCATTTTCTCTCTCACACACACATTCTCTCTCTTGCACACACACATTCTCTCTGTCTTGCACACACGCATTCACTCTCTCTCGCACACACTCATCTCTCTCACACACACGCATTCTCTCACACACGCATTCTCATTCTCTCTCACACATGCCTTCTCTCACACACGTATTCACTCTCGCACACATGCATACTCTCTTTCGCACACACACGCATTCTCTCTCTCTTGCACACGCATTCTCTTGCTCATGCACATAGGCATTCTCTCACTCTCTCACGCACATGCATTCTCTCTCTCACACAAACGCATTCTCTCTCTCGCATACATTTTCTCTCACACGCACACATGCATTCTCTCTCTCACACACGCGCATTCTCTCTCTCACGCACACAGGTATTCTCTCTCACACACGTATTTTCTCTCTCACGCACACAGGTATTCTCTCTCTCTCACACACACATTCTCTCAATCTCTGACTCACGCATTTTCTCTCAGTAACACACACGCATCCTCTCTCTCACGCACACTGGCATTCTCTCACCCTCGTGCACACACGTTCTTTCTCTCTCACACACGCATTCTCTCTCTCACGCACACACGCATTCTCTCTCTCACAAACACACGCATTCTCTCGCATGCACATCTCTGCATTTTCTCTCTTTCACACTCAAGCTTTCTCTCTCTCACACATGCATTCTCTCTCTTACATGCATGGATTCTCTCTGGCACGCACGCATTCTCTCTCTTGCACACCCGCATTCTCTCTCTCACACACACATGAATTCTCTCTCGCACACACACATTCTCTCTCTCATGCACAAACACATTTTCTATCTCACACACTCGCATTCACTCGCGCGCACTCATTCTCTCCCTCTCGCACACACGCATTCTCTCTCCCTTGCACACACAGTCTCTCTCTCTCTCACACCCATTTTCTCTCTCACACACTCACGCATTCTCTCTCATGCACACACGCAGCCTCTCTCTCACACGCATTCTCTCTCTCGTACGCACACATTCGCTCTCTCTCACACGCATTCTCTCTTTCTCTCAGTCACGCATTCTCTTTCTCTCTCACACATGCCTTCTATCTCTCACACACGTATTATCTCTCTCTTGCACACATGCATTCTCTCTTTTGTGCGCACATGCATTCTCCCTCTCTCTCACTCACGCATTCTCTCACACATATTCACTCTCTAATGCATTCTCTCTCTTACACACGCACTCATTCTCTCTCACACAAAAGCATGCATTCTCTCTCTCGCATGCACGCATTCCCTTTCTCTCGCACGCACGCTCGCATTCTCTCTGTCTCTCTCGTACTCATGCATTCTCTCTGTCTTGCACGCACACATTTTCTCTCTCACACACACACGCATTCTCTCTCTCATGCACGCATTTTGTCTTTCACCTAATTTACACATTCTCTTTCTCTCTCTCACTTGTACACATTCTCTCTGTCTCGCACGCAAGCATTCTCTCTCTCTCTCTCTCCCATGCTCGCATTCTCTCTTTCAAGCACGCACACATTTTCTCTCTTGCACATGCATGCTTTTTCTCTCTCGCATGCACTCATTCTCTCATATGCATGCACGCATTCTCACTCTCTTGCTCGCACATATTCTTGCACCCACACACACTCTCACACTCATGCACTCTCTTTCTCTTACACATACACACTCGCTCAGTCTTTCATGCACCCACACAAACTCTCGCTCACATGTACTCTATTCCTCTTACACACATACACTAATTCTTTCTTGCACACACACACACTCTCACACACATACACTCTCTTTCTCATACACAAACACACTCACTCACTCGTTCTTGCACCCACCCACACACTCGCATATTTGCACTCTCTTTCTCTCACAAAAACACCCACTCCTTCTTGCACCCACAAACACTGACATACACATTTTCGTTCCAGTAACCCTTTCCTTAGCACTGATAGTTTCCATGAACATTTTGGTCCATATTCAGAAGATATGTGGGGGCGCAGTAATTAGGAAGAATCGAGAGATGGGGAGAGAGCTGAAAGAGAGAGACTAACAGTTAGACATGGGAATTGATGGATTAATGGAGACAGTTCATGGAGACAGTTAATCACTAACCACAGTTAGTGTGTAAAGTCTGGCTATGCTATAACTAGGCCTGATGGGTGTTTAGGCGGACAGGGCATGGGAAATGTCACGCCTTTAAAATGATTGAAATTGATGTGGAGTTCGGAGGGTTGCAGGGTCCTCAAGCAGAAAATGGAAATGGTCTGTTCCTTTTTCAGCATGCGCTGAGCTATGCTGGAACGCTGCAGTCAGCCTGTGGCAGAGGCATTGGCTCGGGAATAGGGCTCTGTGCTGACGAAGTAGTCAACTGGAAGCTCTGGGACATTTTTGAGGATAGAACGTGGATGTTCTGAAAAACGATCATCCAGTCCACACTTCGTTTCTCAAGGTAGTGGAAACCACAATGCGAGCAATGAATGCAGTAGACTAGATTGTATGAAGTGTAATACACTTGGAAGGTGTATTTGAGAACTTGCGTAGGAATGAGGGAGGACAGAAATGGACAAGTGAGAAGAAGCAAGAAGCAAAAGGGAAGGATGACTTAGGAGATATTATTAGAGATGTTGTTAATCATGAGGGTAAGAAAGCGACCATATAGGCACTATGCCTGAATGCTCGTACTTTTCGGAAAAAGGCAGGAGGTATAATGACATAAATCATCATGAAAGAATATGATTTAATAGCCATTGCGGAGATACTCAAGATTGGGAGGTAAATATTCAGGGTCATGAGACAATTTGGAATGACAGAAAGGATGGTAATGAAGGTGGTGTAACTCTAACATTCAAGGACAACCTCAGACCGCTGCTGATAAATGATATCAGTTCGATGGAGAATGAGTTTGAATCCATTTGGGAGGAAATAAGAAGTTCGAGGTAGAAAATGTCACCGATAGTCCGATAGTCGTAGGCAATCGGCCTCCATATTTTAAGATCACGTTGGAGAGGGCAGTAAACAAAAAAATAAATAACGCCTGGAAAAATGCATGGCAATTATCATGTGGTATTTTAATCTACATATCAATCAGTCGAAGCAGCTCAGTCAGGGTTGCCTTGAGGAGGAGAGAAAATATCTGCGATACTTTCCTTGAGTAGTGTGTAATGGCTGGCTATGGTATAACTCGGCCAGTTGGTTGGGCAGGCGGCCAGGACATGGGAGATTTCAGGCCTCTAAAATTATTGAAATTGATATGGAGTCCGGAAGGTTGCAGGGTCCTCAAGCAAAAAATGGTCTGTTGTTTCTTTCAGGCCAAGAAGGGGAGCAGCCACATTGGATCTGGTACTGGGTAATGAACGTGGCAAGATGTAAGATTTGGAGATGCATGAGCACTTTGATGATAGTTACCAAAATTCAGTTATGTTTACTTTAGCTTGTCAAAAGGGATAGATATACACTGGAGGGCAAGCGCTACAGCTGGGGGAAAGCCAATTGCGATGTGATTAGATAAGATTATGCATGCACAGATTGGGCAAGGAAACGGCAAGGAACAGGCACAATAGAAATGTGGCGTTTATTCAGGGAGCAGGTTCTGTGTATCCTTGATAAGTATGCACTTATCAGACACAGAGGAAGTTGTCAAGCGCAGGAGTAATGATTACTAAGGAGGTTAAATATCTTGTTTAGATGTAGAAGGCTTGTGTCAGTATGAGATATAAAGTCTCAGTTAGGGTGATTGAGAATTACAAGTTAACCAGGAAAGACCTGAAGAGAGACCGAAGACGAGCCAGGAGGGAAGCTGAGAATTAGTTGGCAGATAGGATAAGGGAAAATTCTAAAGCTTTCTAAAGGCATGCAAGGGCTAAAAGAATGAATGGATAAAATATGACAAATGAAGGACAGTCATGGTAAGCAGTGCATTGAGTCAGAAGCGATAGGGGAAAGGCTAAAGCTAAATCTTTTGTCAGGGCTCACACTGGAAAAAATAATATATTCAACAAGAGGGGAGGTTATATTGGATTTGGTTCTAGGTAATGAACCAGGCCAGCTGTTAGACTTGGAGGTAGGTGAGCACTTCGGGGACAGTGACCACAACTCGGTGACTTTTACTTTAGTGATGGAGAGGGATAATCGTGCGCCGCAGGGCAAGAGTTATAGCTGGGGGCAGGGAAATTATGATGCAGTGAGGCATGACTTAGGATGTGTGGATTGGAAAAACAGGCTTCAAGAGAAGAACACTAATGAGATGTGGGGATTGTTCAAGGAGCAGCTACTGCGTGTCCTCGATAGGTATGTACCAGTCAGGCATGGTGTAAAGGGCCTTGTGAGGCAGCCGTGGTTTAGTAAGGAATTGGAGTCCCTTGTGAAAGGGAAGAAGGCGGCATATGTAAAGATGAGGCGTGAAGGTTCAGTAGGGGCGATTGAGAGTTATAAGGTAGCCAGGAAGGAGCTAAAGAGGGAGCTAAGAGAAGCGAGAAGGGGACATGAAAAGTCTTTAGCTGGTAGGATTAGGGAAAACCCAAAGGCTTTCTATAGGTATGTCAAGAATAAAAGGATGACTAGGGTAGGTATCGGTCCAGTCAAGGATAGTAGTGGGAAGTTGTGTGTGGAGGCGGAGGAGATTGGAGAGACATTAAATCAGTACTTTTCATCAGTATTCACTCAGGAACAGGACACTGTTGCTGATGTGAATATGGAATCACAAATAATTAGAATGGATGCCCTGGAAATATGCAGGGAAGAGGTTTTGGGAATATTGGAAAGGATGAATATAGATAAGTCTCCTGGGCCTGATGGCATTTACCCCAGGATCCTATGGGAAGCTAGGGAGGAGATAGCAGAGCCATTGGCCTGGATTTTTATGTCGTCATTGTCAACGGGAATAGTACCAGAGGACTGGAGGATAGCGAATGTGGTCCCATTGTTCAAGAAAGGGAGTAGGGATAGCCCTAGTAACTATAGGCCAGTGAGTCTGACTTCAGTGGTGGGCAAAGTCTTAGAGAGAATGGTAAGGGATAAGATTTATGAACATCTGGGTAGGAATAACGTGATCAGGGATAGCCAGCATGGTTTTGTGAAGGGCAGGTCGTGCCTCACAAACCTTATTGAGTTCTTTGAGAAGGTGACTAAGGAAGTGGACGAGGGTAAAGCAGTAGATGTTGTGTATATGGATTTTAGTAAGGCGTTCGATGAGGTTCCCCATGGTAGGCTAATGCTAAAACTACGGAGGTATGGCATTGAGGATACATTAGAGGTTTGGATTAGGAATTGGCTGGCTGGAAGGAGACAGAGGGTAGTAGTTGATGGATTATGTTCATCTTGGAGCGCAGTTACTAGCGGTGTACCACAAGGATCTGTTTTGGGACCATTGCTTTTTGTTATCTTTATAAATGATCTAGAGGAAGGACTTGAAAGCTGGGTAAGCAAGTTTGCGGATGACACAAAAGTCGGTGGAGTTGTGGATAGTGAGGAAGGAAGTGGTAGGTTACAGCGGGATATAGATAAGTTGCAGAGCTGGGCGGAAATGTGGCAAATGGCATTCAATGTAGCTAAGTGCGAAGTCGTTCACTTTGGTAGGAATAACAAGATGATGGATTACTGGGCTAATGGTAGGCTACTTGGTAGTGTGGATGAGCAGAGGGATCTTGGTGTCCATGTACACAGATCTCTGAAAGTTGCCACCCAGGTAAATAGTGCTGTGAGGAAGGCATATGGTGTACTGGGCTTTATTGGCAGAGGAATTGAGTTCCGGAGTCCTGAGGTCATGTTGCAGTTGTATAAGACTCTGGTGAGGCCTCATCTGGAGTATTGTGTGCAGTTTTGGTCGCCATACTATAGGAAGGATGTGGAAGCTTTAGAACGAGTGCAGAGGAGGTTTACCAGGATGTTGCCTGGAATGGTAGGAAAATCTTATGAGGAAAGGCTGAGGCACTTGGGGCTGTTCTCATTGGAGAAGAGAAGGTTTAGGGGAGATCTGATAGAAGTGTATAAGATGATTAGGGGTTTAGATAGGGTAGATACTAAGAACCTTTTACCGCTAATGGAGTCAGGTGTTACTAGGGGACATAGCTTTAAATTAAGGGGTGGTAGGTATAGGACAGATGTTAGGGGTAGATTCTTCACACAGCGGGTTGTGAGTTCATGGAATGCCCTGCCCGTATCAGTGGTGAACTCTCCTTCTTTATGGTCATTTAAGCGGGCATTGGATAGGCATTTGGAAGTTATTGGGCTAGTGTAGGTTAGGTAGGATTCGGTCGGCGCAACATCGAGGGCCGAAGGGCCTGTACTGCGCTGTATCCTTCTATGTTCTATGTCCTGGAGAATACTGCGAAACAGGTTACTAGACAAGATAGAATTGATGTTCCCAAGGACGAGGTGTTACATACTCAGATAATGAGAAAATATATAAATTCCCTATGATTTAATCTAGGATTCTGTGGGAATCCAATAATCTGTTTTCCAAGCCTTTGACATTGATGTTTTCGTCGTCTTTGCCTAAAGAAATTACCATAACACGAAAGGATCGCAAAAATTGTTCCCTTATTCAAGAAGGGGAGTAGAGACAACCCTGGCAATTATAAACCACTGAACCTTCCGTCGCTTGTAGGTAAAGTGTTGTTCAAGTTTCTAAGTGATAAGATTTATAATCATCTCGATTGTAATAAGTTTATGATGGAAAGGTAAGACGGTTTTGTGAAGGGGAGGTCGTGACTCACAAACATTACTCTGCACTTTGTGTAGGTCATTAAACTGAATGTCGGTTTTGCTCGCTGAATTTGAGTGTTCATTTCCAGATATTTCCTCACCCGAATAGGTAACATATTTAGTGGGTCTCCAGGTGAAGCACAGTTCATGATTCTTTCTTTCTATTTTTATGTTTGGGTAGGTGATGTAATTTCCGGTGTGATGTATTTTCCGGTTCTTCTTTCTCAGGGGGTAATTGATGCCTCAAACTCGAAAAGTATTTTCATAGATTTCTGTTTGGAATGCCATGCTTTGAGGAATTCACGTGCACGTCTCTGCTTGGCTTGTCATCGGATGGATGTGTTGTCCAAGTCGAAGTGGTGGGCTTCTTACCGGTATGGAAGGATACCAGTGAGAGAGCGTCATGTTATTTTGTGGTCAGTTGATGTCGATGTATCCTGGTGGCTAGTTTTCTGCATGTTTGTCCAATGTAGTGCTTGTTAAAGTTCTTGCAAAATTATGAGGGGTATAGATAGGATAAACAGACAAAGTCTTTTCCCTGGGTTTGGCGAGTACAGAAGAAGAGGGCATAAGTTTAAGGTGAGAGGGAAAGATGTAAAAGGCCTTAGGGCAACTTTTCACGCAGTGGGAGGTACATGTATGGAATGAGCTGCCAAAGGATATGGTGGTGGGTGGTACAATTGCAACAATAAGAGGTATTTGGATTGGCATATGAGTAGCAAGAGTATGACAAGATATGGGTTGCGTGCTGGTAGGTGGAAGTAGATTGGTTTGGGATATCTGGTCGACAAGGACGGGTTGGACCGAAGGGTCTGTTTCCATGCTGTACATTTGTACGATTCGATTACTCTATTGCTCTTCATTTTGTAAATGACATTAGTTTATGCAAAAAAAAAGATCGATAGCAGAAGTTCCTGTTAAAATATAAAATGAAAAGGGTGGCAAAATTAAACGTTGATCCTTTCGTGGATAAGATGGTTCATTTACTTGTGGGATATGAGGAAATAGCCGAGACATTGAACAGGCATTTGCGTCGGTCTTCACAGTGGAGGACATTAAAAACATGCCAGTAATTGACAAAGAGATGAAGGTAGTTGACACCCTGGGAACAATCATAATAATGGAAGATCGAGCGTTGGATTGTTACAGCTAATTGACCAATGAATGGATAAATCTCCAGGACCTGATGGAATGCATCGCAGGTTGGAAAATGCGTTGGTGGGTGAAACAAAAGTGCACTGGTGGTAATTTTCCAAAATTCGTTGGTGTCTTGGGAAGTCCCAGCCGACTGGAAAACAAAAATGTGAAGCCACTGTTTAAAAAGGGATGCAAAAAAATGTTTGGAATTATATACCATTTGCTTATCCTGTGTAGTGTGGAAATTTCTTGAGTCTATTATCAATGAAAAAATAGCAGTGCATCTCGACAGAAATTGGACAGACGCAGCCTGGGAGCATGAAAGGGAGGTCATGCCTGCAAAATCTTTTCGAATTCTATGGTGGCATTATATATAACAGGACCCAGTAATTTGGTGTACCTAGATTTCCAAAATGGCCTCGACAAGACGCCGCACAGGGGATGGCAGCAAACAAATGCATGCTGTTAAGGGTGAAGTATTACCATGGATTGAAGATTGATTGCCCAACAGGAAGAAATGAGTGGGGATAAATGAATGCTCTTCTGTTGGCCATCAACGGTGTGCCTCAGGGATTGGTATTGGGACCACAATTACTCACAACTTAGATGGATGATTTGGAGTTGGGAGGTATGAGTACCGTGTCCAAGGTTTGCAGTTGACACAAAGATGAGTAGCAGAGCAAAGTTTGCAGAGAACTGTCAAATTTTGCAGAGGAACTTTGAAATATTGAGAGAATGGGCAATGGTCTGGTGGATGGAATACAATGTTAATACATATGAAATAACACATTTCTAGAGAAATAAAAGTTAAAAAGAAGATTTTTACGGGAATGGTAAAAAGTTGCAATATGCTGCCATGCAAAGGGAACTGGGTATACTTGTGCATGAAACACAAGGTTGTACTGCAGCTGCAACAAGTTACAAGCAATGACATATGATTTCGTCTTACATTTTTGAAGGGATTGAATTTAAAAGTAGAGAGGTTATGTTGCAGATGAACAATGTGCCAGTGCAGCTCATCCTGTTGTGCTGTGAGCAGTTTTACGATTCTTACTTGACAAAGGATGTATTGGAATGGAAGCGGAACAGAGGAGTTTCACGAGGTTGATTCCAATGAGGGATTTCGCTGATGACAGAGGACTAAGTGGATTGGGGTTATATCAAAATTCAGAAGAATGAGGGTTGATCTTATGGAAACAAAAAAAAAGGGAAAGTGTGAGATAGACGTAGAGAGCATGCTTCGATTGGCGTGTGAAAATGGGACAAGAGGGCACAGATTAGATTAGAAGGAACCGACTTAGGATGGAATTGAGAAGGAATTTCTTCAACCAGGGCGTTTTTACTCAATGGAATGGTTTGCCCAACGAAGTAGTTGATGCTACACCACTCTTTTTGTTAGAGCTAGGATGATTTTTGTCTGAATAATAAAGGAATTAAAGACTATTTCAGAGGGTGGTTAAGTGGATGGATGTCAATGCTAAAATCAGAAATGATCTTATTGAATGGCGGAGCAGGTTCGAAGGCCCGTACAGAATTCACTTGATCCTACTTCTCATGTTCTATGAATGCATGAATTTATGTGTCACATCATCAGCAATTATAGGGAAAGCTTCCCTAGGGCTGTGGGGAGTTGTTGAGAGTGAAGGCAGAGTGCACCACGGTCACCCAGAGGGAATTGTACCTGGGGTAGGCGGACAAGGGTGGGGAGGGGAATATATGTTTGGTGATAATATTTCGCCGGAGGTGGTGAAATTAGTAAAATATTTCATTGATCACTTGGAGTGCCACAGCACTTAAGGCTCCAGACCAAGTTCTGAAAAAGTGGGATGAGACTGGATAGTTGCTTGATGGTGGACATTCACAAGATGGGCCCGAAGTCCTTTATCGGTGCTGTAAAAGTCACGATGTCTTTGAGATACCATATTCACCAGCCATATAACATTGTGAACACAAGAGCAGTGATTTTCTTGAGTCCCTAAAGCATGTCTATCACATTGACTACTATTCACGCCACCTATGATTAGTCACCACCAGTCTTCATTTACAGCTATTCAAACTTCTAGCTAGATCGTTATTCGCTTCATTGTCCAAATGTTTTTCTCTGTCTTTGTGTGCTTTCCCGACCAACTGTTTACTCTTTTACAATACAGAAAGCGGCATGATGAGATCGTTCCTGCTTGCCTGGATGATTGCAGTTTTAAAGAAACATAAAAAAGCGAAGCACAGCAGATTAGCAGCTTCTGAGTAGAAAGAGATATTTAAATCATATCATTCTTGAGGACTCCTGACTGCAATTGCAACAATACTGAAAAGCTCAACACCATCCAGAACGGAGCAGCTGAATTGATCAGCAACCCACAACTAACACAACATCAACAAACATCCATTCCCTCTGCAACCAATCATTCCGCCACGCAGTGTGTACCATCTACAAGATGTATTCCAGACATTCACCAAAGCTCCTTCATGGTACCTTTGAAACTCACACTACTTCCAACTAAAAGGATAAGGGCAGTAGATAGAAAAGCCCTACAATCCACTTACCATTCCGACCTGGAAATATATTGCCGTTCCTCCAGTATCACAGGGTCAAAATTGTGGTATTACTCCTCAATAATTTGGGTCTACTGAGAGCACATGGAAAAGATGGTTCAATAAGTCATCTCATCATCACCTTGCCTAATCAATTCAGGAATTTATAATAAATGCTGATCTGTTCTGGAATACTAGTTTCTGATGAAAAATGAAAATCATATGCTTTGGTATTTTGAGAAGTTTTCTCTTACTGAGGTATTTCTATTTCTATTTCTATTTGAGGACTATCAAAGATGAGGATTTGCAGCTGGGAAACAAAAACGAAGCATCACGTCAGAATTTGATGGAATTGGTGTGTTCGATGTAGCATGAAAGTCACCGGACTTTGGAAATGAAAGGATAAAGCAACATTAATAGTAGAGTGCAATGATTCATTCTCTGAACTATCGAAACATAATTGGAGGGACGCTGGAGAGAAACTGCGGTAATCTAGTGATAATGGAAAGGATTTAATTACTTGTCTGCCCTGAAAGTTCATCAGTGCAACCACACGGGGAAAATTCATTCAAATGTTCTGAGTGTGGAAAGGGATTTGCTCAGTTTTCGAGCATGCCGAGTCTGCAGTCGGTTCATTCTGAGGAGAAACCATTTAAATGTCCAGAGTATGAAAAATGCTTTAAAGGTTTTCTCGAACTGCTGTACCATCAATGTGTTCACACTGATAAGAAACCATTCAGGTGTCTCTGTACATCTCTCTATTTATGTGTGTGGCTCTAAGTATCTGTACGTATTTCCTTTTGTGTGTCGCTCTCACACACAGACACACACACACGCAAAGTATCACTTCAAACACAAGAGGAATAGACAGAGATACAGCTAGATGTGGGCTTCAACCCCAATTGCAAAGGGTACAATCCCGAAAACAGCAGAGAGCCCATTGCACAGAGGTTCAGACACAGAGATACATAAACATGGAAACACTCACAAGTACACACAATGAGACGCACACATACTCACATAGAGACAGATAGTCCGATAGAGGTAGATTGGTAGACACACACCGAATCACAGAGACAGGAACACATGGTAATGCAGGCACTCATTCAGTGAAATACGTGCATAAAGCCACACAGAATCGGTGTGCAGTAACTGAAACTCCCCTGTGTCTAACCATCTGCAGCACAATCTGTGTCCAATCAGTTCATTCCCATTTTTTACACATGAAATGTCTTTGAGAAAGTGAACAGTTGCGTGATACCCCTCAGCATAATATTTGGGAAAAGGTGAATCTAGTTAGAAGTTCATGGTCATTTGTGCAAATAACAGACTTATACACTACATCAGCTTAAACACGGCATGTCCATCTGTGAAATGGATTGCTGATGATGGAGACTAGTTATGTTCTCCATAATTAGGTAGAATTAACTCGCATACAGCTTGCTCAGTACCACTGACACAAACATTCCCAGTCTCCACCACCAACACTCATGGCAACGGTGTGCACCACAGACAAGGTGCACTGTAGTAGTTCCCCAAAGTCCCTCACAGAGCAGGTTCCAGAAGCACAGCATTATCGCGTGGAACACTGAACACAGCAGATACGTGGGGCACCAGTTGACAATTCCACAACAAGCCACTCACCACCCTATCTTGGAAAAAACATCTCAGTTCCACAAGTGCCATTGGTTGAAAATCCTGGAACTCTCTCCCTTACATGATTGTGGGTTTGTACGTACCCATTCAATGGAAGCATTCCAAGACGAGGACTCATCGTCACCTTCGCCAGAGAAATTATATCTGAGTAATACGTGGTAACCCAGCACCAATGAGCCAAACAGATTACTGAATCACAAAATAAATATTATTTTTTAGAACCCACGTGCTCCAATGCTGCGAATTTTGAATACATTGGGTCTATATTCCAGAAAATTGAACAGCGATTTCATTTGAATGCATCAGATTATGAACACGCTTGAGAGAGTAGATGCTGAGAAATTGAACCTGTGTGTCTGAAACATGATAACACAGTCTCAGAAGTTGCGGAAAAGTTCTGCAGATCTTGTAGCATTGGAGAAGAGAAATCTGCATTATGTTAAAAAATCCACAGAAATTTCAGTTATTATTGACACACACTCAGTGTAAGGGACAGGCTATTTGGGACTGAGCTGAGGAGAGAGTGACTAACTGTAAGGCCTCTCAGTCTTTAATATTCTCTCTCCCTGAGGATTGCAGATGCTCCCTCACTGAGTGCATTTCATTTTGGAAGACGCAAATTGTTGGTGTGTCAGGGAGTAACGTGATATTTGGAAATTGACAGGAATCTGGATTTGTCATCGAAATCTAGCTCTAGTTGGATTGACTAACAAAACAGTCTGAACAGATTTATAGGCTATGTAGACTCCTCCTACTCAAATTTCCTGAATTCTTAGATGTTTACTGAACTAATTCCCAGTCAGTTTAGATTTATTTCCAAGTAACGGTTTGCCATTAATTCTCTGCAGCCTCCACCCTATTACAACCCATCCCATTCTTCCTTCAGCGTTACCACCATTCCAATTGTTCAGTAATTTTTACTTTTCTAACTTCCTCCCGCTGTGCTGAATCCTCCTACTCTCATAAAACACGAGTTAATCTTTCCCTTCTCTCTACAGATGCTGCGTGACCTTATCATAATTCTCAGAATGGCCTGTGCTTATTTCAGAGGGAATGACATCTGCTTATTCCTGTTACTGTGAGAGGAAACATTCTACAATCTGACTCCTTGATATTCTGTTGGTTCGCGGAGAAATGAGGCATCGCGCTCTCCAAATTCATGACATGCTCAGAAGGGCATTAATATATTGTGATGATTTTAAAAATAAAATACGTTAAACATAATGACATTCATGGCGAAAACACGAGATGCAATTCGATCTGTAAGGGGAAGAAATTCAATCATGCGACGTGAAAGTGAGGACTGCAAATGCTGGAGGTCAGAGTCAAGATTAGAGTAGTGCAGGAAAAGAACAGCAGGTCAGGCAGCATCCAAGGAGCAGGAGAGTCGATATTTCGGGCAAAAGACTTACATCAAGAATGAGTCTGGGAGAGTCCAGCATGGACAGATAAATGGGAGGGAGTGGGGCTGCGGAGAATGTAGCTGAGAGTGAAATAGGTGGATGAAAGTGGGGCTAAAGTTGATAGGTCGGAGAGGAGGGTGGAGCGGAGGATGGTGCTAATCTGGCACAATGGAACTGGGGTAAGGTGCGGAGAAGGGGAAATCAGGAAAATGGTGAAGTCCACATTAATGCCCTGGGGTTGGAGAGTCCAGAGGTGGAAGATGAGGCGTTCTTCCTCCAGGTGTCGGGTGGAGAGTGAGTGGTGATGGAGGAGTTCTTAGACCTGCAAGCCCTCAGCAGAGTGGGATGGGGAAATAAATCCGCCTTCCCCTTCTTGTTATTGTGTATGATGCTCCTGACCCATCAAAACACAGGTCTGAGTGAATACACAAGCAACCTCTCTCCTTCCTTCAAATTTAGGTCAATAACAGGACGGATTAAAACAAAACAAAAATTGTGTTGAATGTTGCATGTCTGGAGTCATTTTACTGTAGAGATTTTACAACACTGAAATCAGGCTTTCGTCCCATCATCCACATGCCAGTCTGGACTCCCTGTCGTAATCTCTCCAATTACCCAGATTCCTGTCTGACTGAAGACTGCCTGTGTGGCGTTTGCACATTCTCCCCGTGTCTGCGTGGGTTTGTTCCGGGTGTTTCAGTTCGTTGCCACAGTCCAAAGATAGGCAGGTTAGGGTGGATTTGCCACGTTCAATCGTCCATAGTGTCCAGGTGAGTGTAGGTTAGGTTATTTAACAATGAGAAAGGCGGGTTTACAGGAATAGGGTAGAGGGTGAGTATTGATGGGTTGCATGATGGTTGAAATGGCCATTTTTCACAGTGTAAGTATTTCATGATACTATGCTCTTTTCCATCTGTGTCTATGGAAGAAGTGGACTATCAACTGATCAACTATCCCCTTCAGTGGGCGATGTTTGTTCTCTATCTGACAAAGAACTGCGGATGTTGCAGATCTGAGAGAGACAGCACAGAAATTAGCAGGTCTGGTGACGTCTGTGTGGAGTGTACCTTTGGAATTCAGTGATTATTCTTCAGAACTGAAGGCTCCAGCTTCTGGTGCTGTCAGGTCTGCTGATCTTCACCAGCAATTTCTTGTTTTGATTTCAGACCCAATGCAGTTGATGATGATCACGGCCTTGATAAGTGTGTTTGGGAATTGTGGGGGGGGGGGGGGGGGGGGGTGGGCATTTGGCAGCATGATGGTGAGCAGAGCTGCTTTTTAAACAGTTGATCCGCGTTCGCTTCCCGGCCATCGCAGTGTTCTGGTTTCTAAACTAATTTTGAAAAGAAAGCTGTCGAGAGAGGTCTCTGCATAAGTGCTGTATTCTGTGGTGAAACAGGTCTGTCAGGTTGTTCTTCGCTTTTTCATGACGATGGTTACTGTGAATTGCTGTGTAAAATCGGGCGGCACTGCAAGGCATTTCAGAAGCTTTCCCCTCTGCTGATGACCCTTTTTTATTTAAATATTGTTTGCTGCACAAAAATAGTTTTGTTTTGCTCGAAACGCGAGAGACAGCTAGAGTCAGAAACGTGAAATAATTTCGTAAGCCGCTGGAAACACGGAATAGTTCCAACATCATCTGTCGTGGTGGAGAGGGAAGATTAAATATATCAAATTTCTTCAAGGTGAAAATAAATTCGCACCCTTAAAACATTAGCAAGCTTAAGTATGACAAACATCATTTTATATCTTTTCTGAATCCGTTCAAGTTTCACAATATTCTTCTGATAGCAGGAAGACCAGAATTGTGTAGTTTATGGAATGTTCATCTATTTAAACAATTGCTGTTTCACAGTGAAGTGATGCTTCATTTCTTTAAATTTTCCAATAGAGTGAGATTAGGTCAAACTTTCATCTGTTTGTGTTAAAACGATAGTGCGAAGTAAATTTTGTTTTGGTTCAAACCTGGCATTTTCACCAATCGAATTGCAATGCCTTCCACTTGCGTTTAGGATTAAAGGAAAAGGGCTTCTAGACTATCGTCTTCCTGGAAAACAACCTCAATTTCGGTCAATTAGTATCCCGAAAGTCCGCAACAATGATGTCCAGAGATTAGAGGAGGATAAACAGACATATGAATCGTTATTACCTTGGCCATGAGACATTCGGAAATTATATTCCTCAGAACATCGACGATCAGCTAAGCCAAGGATAAAAGCCAGGGATCCGGCTAAATTGGGAACAGTGCATTTCCCAGGAAGACTGAGGGGTCACGAACTGAGCGGGAGCTGGAGAGTCACGAAGAGAACAACAGGGACAGAACGATCTGTTCACTGACGCTTCACCCTCCGTGAATCCAGTGCCAGGAATGACTGTTATTAGTCAGAACGACAGAATATTGTTGTGGAAAATGAAGAGCATGAAAACAAGGGAAGGGTTAATGCATAGAGACCCCTGATGATCTATTGCAAGGGGATTGTCGAATGCAGAATGTAATAAGAATAGTGGAATGGCTTACACCAATTAGGTAAAAACGAAATTGACTGCAGATGCTGGAAACCAGATTCTGGGTTAGTGGAGCTGGAAGAGCACAGCAGTTCAAGCAGCATCCCAGGACCAGTAAAATCGAAGATTCGGGCAAAAGCCCTTCATCACGAAGAAAGGCAGAGAGCCTGAAGCGTGGAAAGATAAGCTAGTGGAGGGTGGGGGTGGGGAGAAATTAGCTTAGAGTACAATAGGTGAGTGGGGGAGGGGATGAAGGTGATAGGTCAGGGAGGAGGGTGGAGTGGACAGGTAGAAAATATGATAGGCAGGTAGGGCAAGTCATGGGGACAGAGCTGAGCTGGAAGTTTGGAACTCGGGTGAGGTGGGGAAAGGGAAAATGAGGAAACTGTTGAAGTCCACATTGATGCCCCGAAGTTGAAGTGCTCCGAGGCTGAAGATGAGGCGTTCTTCCTCCAGGCGTCTGGTAGTGAGGGAGCGGCGGTGAAGGAGGCCCAGGACCTCCATGTCCTCAGTAGAATGGGAGGGGAAGTTGAAATGTTGGGCCACAGGGCGGTGTGGTTGATTGGTGCGGGTGTCCCGAAGATGATCCCGGAAGTGCTCTCCCAGGAGGCGTCAAGTCTCCCCAACGTAGAGGAGACCGTATCGGGAGAAACGGATACAATAACTGATATTAGTGTATGCATGTAAAACTTTGCTGGATGTGGAATGCTCCTTTAGAGACTTGGATGGAGGTGAGGGTGGAGGTGTGGGCGCAGGTTTTGCAGTTCCTGCGGTGGCAGGGGAAGGTGCCAGGATGGGAGGGTGGTTTGCAGGAGGGCGTGGACCTGACCAGGTAGTCACAGAGGGAACGGTCTTTGCTGAAGGCGGAAAGGGGTGAGGAGAGAAATATATCTCTGGTTGTGGGGTCTTTTTAGAGGTGGCAGAAATGTCGGCGGATGATTTGGTTTATGCAAAGATTGGTCGGGTGGAAGGTGAGCGCCAGGGACGTTCTGTACTTGTTTCGATTGGCGTGGTGGGGTCTGAGGGTGGAGGTGCGGGATGTGGACGAGATGTTTTGGAGGGCGTCTTAACCACGTGGGAAGGGAAATTGTGGTCTCTAAAGAAGGCCATCTGGTGTGCTCTGTGGTGGAATTGGTCCTCCTGGAGTCATCAATGCAGTGGAGGAAGCGGTGGAAAGTGGTGCCTGTGTAATTACAGAAGATCGACTGTTCTACGTATCTCTCTGCGCTTCAGGCTCTCTGCCATGATTCCTGATGAAGGGCTTATACCAACTAGCAGAGTAAGTTTGAGGCTGAAAGGTCACTATGGTGAGGTGAGATTACACAGTTAGTCTTCCTGTTACATATCAATATAACAAGATTGGGAACATGAATATTTGGGACTTGATATTGAAGGTCTAATTTATAGTTAGTGGAGTCAGCCTGCTTGAGTCTACTGACAATAAATAACTAATCATGACATTGGGAAAATATTAAGTAGGGTCTGGAATCAAAGATTATTGTTGCAAAAGCTGACACTAAATATATAACTGTTACTTTAGAATTGCATTCAGTACAATGAACAATTAAAGAGATGATGGGAACTAATATCACTGGTTTATTGTGTAGCCAGAGTGAGGTACTTCCATGAATATATTTGAACATGCTGATAAGCTTACAGAAATTTGATAAGAAAGATATAAAAAAAAACAATGGACGCCGAGGTTTTCTGTTTGCAGTTAGTTCCGTCAGCATTTTCTGCTTTTATTTCAGATTCCCAGAATCCAAAGTTAATTACACTAACCACTGAAATATTGCAGAAACTTCAAGAACAGCGATCACGGTCGCCCTTGGAGCTCTTGAACCAGCAACCTTTCATTTTACGACTAGCTGCATGTTTCCAAAATGAAGCCTGGGACATTCATTATGGAGAAATGGGAACAGTTTGATCCCATTCACGACAGACAAACCCATATCACTGGAAACCAGCTCTCCTCCAACTGGGGCCATCTCGCTTCGAGCGTCTCAATGTCTTGCGTGGTCCCAAACTTTTTCATTGCCTGGAGTCCAGATGAGCTTTGTATTCATCATGTACAGAAATGAGAATTATTCAGATGAGTTCATGTCGCAAGAACATCGAAGTTAATGTTCTGTCTTCTTAACGAAGTTGAACCTGTCTTCACTTTCTCTGCTCAGTCGAACAGTTCACCCTTCTTCATTCTCCTCTGATTGCACTTCTCAAAGAGTTTCTGAAGATTCTCAAAGCTGGAGACTGTATTATATGGTTTGCCTCCTTTACATTTCTTCCACCTGTCAAGTGATAACATTTTTCCAAAATCTCTTCACAATTCTCTGCCTTGCACCATGTCCAGAGATTAGAAGTCCGGGGTTTTGGAGAGGTTCCCGAGGTTATCTTTGGACCAAAGAACTTTAAATGAAGATTTCCTGCGGCTGTTTATCTTGATGGGCTTGTGAGCGGTGGACGTTGACACGTTGATGAGCAGGATGAATTATGGCCACTGACTAGGGTCAGTGTATAAAGGACTGGGATTGAAAGAATGTAATAAAATGCAGCGCTTGTGCACAGTACATTCACAGAAAACTGCAGAAACCCGTCGGGTCAGGCCGTAAATATGGAATGAGAAGCAGAGATAACATTTTGAGTATGTTATATTTCTGATAAGAACTCGAGTTTCCTAAGTCTATTCGCATAACTGTCCTGGGTAGTTGAGATGGGATTTGTGAAGTATGAACGAAAAGTCTTCTTGCAGGAGGTCATTCAATACATAGTTCGCAGGATTCGAACTTGCACCAGGAAACCCCAAAGAATTTTTAATTCATCATTGCTTAATGTATCTTACGAAATGGGTGGTTCCAACCTGAAACTCCAGTATTGGTCTTGTCAGGAACATGACACCAGTATTCACGATCCCTCTATTTTGTTTCAGAACGACGGAGGTGGATGGGAGATCAAGTTGCAAAACATACTTTGATGAAAGGTAAAGTCGATGGGAACGAGGCATTTTCAAGTGCAGATGGATTAATAAACACATCGTTGGATCGAGAATGAAATAATTCCTTGCATTTGTGTAATGCCCTTCCCCTCCAGCGAAATTACTGCCAATGAAGGACTTTTGGAAAAGATTCACTATTGCCAAATCTGATGTGCAATTCTGGTCTATTTGTTTGTTCAAAAGTCAAAAAAGGGCAATGCTTCCAATACTCACAGCTGGCACTGGACAGTATAGACCGACCTTGAGGTATTTTTTTCTCCCCTGCTCTGATTTACATCCGGGATAATGTGGGATCAGAGGGCCTCACCATAGTAGAAGGGGTCACATATGTAAGTCTCAGATCTAGAGGATATTTCCTTTTTCAAAGGGAAGCAAATTTGTGGAGTTCCTTACAACAGAGGGCTGTCAAGGCTGCGTATATTCAAGGCTGATATAGACGAACATTTAGTCACTTCGGGAATCTAGGACCACGGAGAAAAGGCCGAAAACGGGAGTTCAGTATGAACCAAATCAGCCGTGATATCATGAACAGTTGTCGCTGACTTGTTGGGCTAATTTGCATCCATCTGCTCGAATGTCTTTGTTGTCATTTCGAAAATGTGAAACACAATTTCAAAAGAAGAAAAGCAGAAAGATTAGAAGAGAGGATTACAGTCAAACTAAGTCAACATCATTTGTTGAAAGGAAAATCACAATTGGCAATTTGCCAAATTTCGTTGCTAACATGACCTGCAGAATTGATCAAAGAAGCTGTTCAGTAAAGTCCACTTGAATTTCTAGCAAGCAGTCAATAAGGGGATATGTATAAGTCCGTTGCACAAGAAAGGAGTTCACGGTTTTTGGTAATAAAGCAGCATTGTCTGTCCATTGTCTGTTTAACCGAATTCCCCCAATCCAGATTAATGAGCAGTTTTCAAGTTGGAATATATATTTAGTGAAATCCAGCTTGGTCAGTCATTTGGCTTCAATGTGTTATCTCTGTCTTAACCACATGGAGGAATGGCAGAGCGAAATGTGTCCAGTTTTGCTGCCAATACACAATAGGTGGGTGAGCAAATTTGACGATATGTGGAAACCGTCAAACAAATACAGATAGTATTAGTGCGTGTTGAAATCTAGGAAGATGCAGTTTCATGTCGAGAGTGTGAGGTCATATATTTTGTTCAGAAGAATCAAAAGTCAGACCACTACTAAAATCGATAGTTACACCAAAAGGTTGCAGTGCAGAGGAGTCTGAGTGTTCCTGGACATGAAACCAACAAAGGATTATGACATGTTTATTTATTTTTGGCAAAAAATTTCCTTTTCTGATGCTCACAATAAACGAGATGCTTTCCAAGAAAATACGAAAACTAAGTCGCCTGTAAAGTAATCGGTTACCAAGGTATGTCTCGTGTTGTTCGATGAAACATGTGTGATTGGTTGATTATTGTTCTCCAAACTTTCTTTTCAATGGAACCGGGAGTTGGAGAGGGGAAATTAAGGTCTCCCATGATTATTGCCATCTTTTTTCACTCACTCATTTTTTTTTCTTCGACGTTTTATTTCGCATTGGGGTTATTGCATGTGGGCTTGTAATCTACACCTGCTGATGAGTTCTTTCCTCACTATTCCTCTACTCTATCCAATGAGAGTTTGCATCCTTAACTCCTGAATAAATGCAATCTCGTCCCTTTGCAGAAATGTCATTAAAACCTCGGTATTTCTCACGCCTCTTTACTTCACCTTAAAATATTACTTGATCCATTACTGTGTTGCAATTACACATATTAAGAGGCAAAGCAAGTGAATGGTTGACCTGGGCTTCACACGCACGTTATTGCAACTAAAACAGAGTAGTTTTGGAATACAATCATGGAATCACGCACTGATCTATCAGGAAGCACTGCGTAAGAACAGTGCCAGAGAGCATGTCAGGAACAGCACCAGAAACACAACAGAAAACTTCTTTGGGCTACTACTTTGGATATATTTCCCAATGCGCAATCGAATTTTACATGTATTCTATCAGTGGTGCTTCACACAAGTAAGTAACCAGTGCTACAGACGGTCATATAATCCCAGTTCCAAGTCCCTGAATTGGAGGCACTCAGTCCCCTGTGTGTAACTACAAGTAACAGCTGTCTGTGGCGTTTACGATCTAGGTGAAATTTATGAATGTAGCACGCTAGTTGTCTGCATCTTTCTCCTATGTACTCCTGTCCCTGCTTGGAATTTCGACAAACATATTTGTACTGCACAACATGGGTATTGGTCTTGTGTTCTAATGAGTTGTTACCTGAGTGAGGCTGTCTTTTTCTGTGCTGTCATGAGTCAGAGTGTTCGGAGGAGTCTGGATATCGTTTCTCATATTGTTTTGGAACACAGGGCAGCATGATATTGAAATTACCTCATTGGATATCCTCGTTGCGAACTTCGTGTGCCATGCATCTGCTAATGAAGGTGTGAGGATAACGGTTGTTGGCAAAGAATTTGTGAGGGAGTCACTAATTGCCACGACCAGCTGTCTCTCTGAGCAATACGTACAGACAGCAAGGGCCACACATTCGACGAGAACAGCACAACAATAATAGGACAGGGCAAACAGAAAGCAACCAGAGAATTTCTGGAAGCAGGGCTCTCATCCACCGATTCCATACATTGGACCCAATCTGCAACCTCAACAACCAGAAGCAACGGGAATGAAACCAAATGAATTCGTACCAAAACAAGAGAATGACGTTTCACAGGAGCCGATGCAGCCCTGAGAATGTCACCCAGAAAGATGAGGAAAAGACTGCAAATCATTTTAACAGCTCGCTGATCATTCCAACAAGAACTCCAGAGACATCCGGCCTTCACATTTTTCTGCTCCAAAACACTCCGCTTTTCTGTAGCAGAGAATTGCACCTTCAACTCCCGCATGCAAGGTGAGGATCTCAAACCCCTACACTACCAAGGGCAGTAGTAAGAGTGAGAGCAACAGCTGAAACTGTCATTGGACATCCACAACCACTCTCTTTGAATGGTACCTTTTCATAGCAGCAGTAAAATACGGACCCAAGCACCCTGCATTGAGTGTTCATATTCCAGACAATTTGAGTTGTTCACCATTTTCCATGAAAGTGAATGGAAACCGGTGTGTCTGATAATGGCTCTGCCTTTTCAGATTGGCTTCTGTCCCACGTAAAGACCTGTCAGTTTTTGGATTCCCTGGAGAGCTGAGGGGGTAACATGATTTGTGAAGTATTTTTCATCAGCCAAAACCTTTGTTGGAGAACTTGGGAATGTGTCAATGAGAATGGTCATTGCCAGTAAAAGTCTGGAAAACCTTCATCCCTGGGTCGCTACAAAGCTCCCAGCCTCCAGAAACACGCTGACTGAGTTACAAACAGCATTCGTTTTTGCAAATGCTCTATTCCAATTTTTTTTCAGCTACTGGAGCGTCACAGAATTGCTGAGCACGAAATCAGACCCTCCTATCCAACTTGCCGTGCTGAACAGATAACCGAAATGAATCTAAATATATTTTCCAATATTTGTCCCTCATCTCTCCGAACCATTCCTGTCTATATACCCATCCAGATGCCTTTGAATTGCAAAAAAACGCTGCCACTATATGTGGCAATTCATTCCACACACAAAAAATTCTGTGTGAAAAATGACTCTCCCTCATATCCCTTTCAACGTTTACCGCTCTCACATTGAACATATGCTATTCGTCTTTGAACTCTCGTGCCTTGTGAAAGACTACTGCTTGACTATGTTCGCTGTCCGTCTTCCTCATGATTTTATTTAATTCTCTGAGGCCATCCCTCAATCCTGAATCTCCAGGGAAATCCGTCAAAGTCTGCATTGTGCTAAAGTCCAAACCGGGCTAGCCTTGCAAATCCTTCAAACTATTCTCTAAATTACGAGTAAAAAATGAGGTCTGCAGATGCTGGAGATCACAGCTGAAAATGTGTTGCTGGTCAAAGCACAGCAGGCCAGGCAGCATCTCAGGCCTATTCCTGAAATGCTGCCTGGCCTGCTGTGCTTTGACCAGCAACACATTTTCAGCTGATTCTCTAAATTATGCCGAGTTAATCATTGAATGTACCAGGGATAAGTGACTGAAGTGAAGCGAAGCTCAAACATTCGTCATGACAAGTTTGGAGTTCGGCATTTGTGTGGTAGTGTGGCTGAGTGATGTTAGACGTTAGTTTAAATTTCAGTCTTTATTGTGTCGTGATTTCAATCCCACAGCTGCTGAGTTTGCAATTGAAACGCGTATAACAGAACTACACAGCTCGTGATGTTGCTTCATTGTATGGTTTGTGCCTCCTCAAGCCTTTCATGCTGTCTGCGATAAACATGGGAAAATTAGCCACTGACTCTAAAAGCAGTGAGGTCTCCGACTGTCCAAATACTCTCAACGACTTTGCTTTCTGATGTATTCGTGGCCAATTTTGGTGCCAGATTCCGTGTCTCAAATGGTCAGCGCATTTGTCTGAAAGGTGGAAGTCCCAGTCCCTGCAAGGCACAGACTCTCGCATATTGCCGATTCGGCATTGAGACCGACCATGTACCGTCATTGCAACCACGAGTACTCATCCACGACTGACTCTGAGTCCGCAGTGAGTGAGACGGTTACGCACAGCCAAATGTGACCCCAGTCTCCAGAAGTCCCCGCTGCCAACAGAAAGTGGCCACTGCAGCTTCAATCAGCGGCTTCCCAGTCCTGGAACACAGCTCATGGAAATTCCTTCCTCAGGAATGGCTGGTACAGTGTGTAAGGGGCAAACAATCGAATTTAAATTGGGAATGCCTTCAGAAGATTGTTCCTCTTCTTGGAACGTTTTATAAACAGAACTCCTGTCTCGAAAGTAAGAAGTAGTAAACGTTGTAGGCAGTTAGAACAAAGAAAGTGTTGATTGTGTGGACTCTGTCTCGTCAGCGGATGGGATTCACTACAGTCTAGTCAGAAATGACTAAGTTTCCTGACGTATTTTCCCGATTGATTTGTTGTCTGCCAGAGTGACTGGGTATTACTTCGGCGACTTAAGGCTTAGGGTAAAATGTGAAAATGTTAATATTGAATGTTAAATACCGGTGCAAGTCCTAAATGAATAGGAATGTTCTGAAAGTATAATGTTCTGAGAAGTGAAAGGTGTGAATGATGTCATTCGCAATTGGGAGGAATGAAATAGATTCTTGCAAATTCCAGTGCTCAGTAATCAGGTCGAACAGGGAATTCAAACATCTAAAGAACAGAGAGAGCTGATCGGTACAGGAACATACTCCCATCTTCTGTTTTCGTACAAATAAAATAAATTGCTGGAAAATCTCAACAAGTCTGGTAGCATCTTCTAAAGGAAAACAGAATTACAACTTCAAGATCAGTGACACTTCTTTTTCCATGTTCATCTCCCTCCACTTTTCCTCAATCATCCTTTTTATTGAATATGTCATGATTCCCAAGTTTTCACTCAACTTCTCTTTTATTACTTCCTCCCCAAGGATTTTTCCAGTCTCTAAATTTGTATCAGACCTGTTCCATTTCTCACTTCACCCAGTTGTGACCAGGGGACTGTGAAGTGAACAATTAACTCTGTTTATATTTCCTTAGATACCGGATGCCTAGAGACTAGAAGGCATCGGAGGACAGGTAAAGCTTTCTGTCCATCTAGCCAGCCCAGCCATTCGATCATGGCTGATATTGTTCCCAACCCAATTCTTCCATCTTCTCTCTGTGACAGTTAGCCATTCTAAATTTAAGACCCAGTCTTTTTTCCGGAGTGATTTTGAATCTGCCCCAAATGTCTCCATATCTGCTGGCAGCTGTTACACTGTGTCTGTGTATGATCGAGCTCTGTTTCAGTCCCATGCAGCAAACCCAGTCTGTTCTGAGCAAAGCAAACCCCGCTACTGGACAGGTCGATCGTGTCTCTGGCCCCACTGTGTTTCTGCAAGGAAGTAGTTAGCTCCTTCGCCACCCACGGGATGGACTGGTGCTTCAAAACATGTGGACAAAGAACGAGAGGCACAAGAGTTTGGTCAGGTCACGTTGCAAGGGTTATTGTCAGCATCAGTGGAGTCCCTGCTTCAGAGTGTGAATTTGAATTGGCCACACATGGATCCAATTCACAGTCAGGGAATGAAGATTTTTTTTTCTCTTCTTGTGGCTTATCGGAATGAAAACCATTTCCTGCTTCCACGCAGTACTCAAACGCAGATCCTGCCAGAATCAATGCAGTGATTATTTGCATCGATCTAGAAGGATAGTGGCAGCAGATACACGAGACAACTGTCACCACAAATCCCCTCTTATGATCTCGACTTTCTGAGCTGAAACTATCTCGCTGTTTCTTCAACGTCGCTGGGTCGAATTCCTGGAACTCCCTCCCGAGCCGCCTCATGGCTGTATCTCTGGACTGAGTACTTCCAGGATTATGTAAAGTAATTTAGCATCTCAATCTCTGGAGTAATTATGGATGGGCAGTGAAGCTTATCCCAAAGAGTACCATGCATTTTCCAGACTTTCATTTCCAAAAGCTTCAGAATCTAAGTGGACAACCGAAAGTGGTCGGGAACAAGTGAGGAGTTTCGAAGGGGGAGAAGGATAAACTGAAAATCAATGATGACTGGGAAGGATGAGGCAGGAAGTGAGTGAGGAACCGATGGTGCAAGGCTCAATGTCAGTGCTAATGGGTTCTCCCTTACTGCTCACTGTTAACACCGACTCACGCATCACTCCTGGTAATTTTACCACTATTACCCTCATCTCTTAGGTTGAGATTCCCTCTGTGCATATTCATGTGATTAATCAGTCCCGAGATAATGAATGCATCCTCTTTATCCAGTCAGATTAAAGAGGAGAAGGCATCAATTTGAAAGCAAACTGAGACGAGATTGCCTCTTTCTGTGCATTTTCAGTGGAGTATGACCAGCCGTGAAGTGTTCATTCCTGCATAAGAGGAGGTTGATATATCTTCTCATCTAGCAGCTTTGTAGAGAAAGGAAGTCTGAGTTACAGCGATCAAATCGTTAATTAAATACACACATGGATTTAAAGAACAGTGTCTGTGGCTTCGTCAGTTAAAGCATCTGGTAATAACCAGGCGAGAATTGTATTAAATGCTGCCAAATGTCCTGTACATTGAAAGTTCATTGTCTCAACTTCTTGTAAAAGCCGTATTGTTGATCCAACATCGCGAAAGTTATGGCTCAGAATGCTTCTTGCGTTTGAGCTCAGGCCGTTGTTATTTTGGGAACAATGGAGTGAGGCAGGAGACACTGCAGACTTGCCAGGCAATGTTATGGCAATGACGCATTCAATGCGAGATGATAGCTGTCTTTGTCTGCTCTCACCATAAATTAATTTTAGACAAAGGAATGGCGCCATTGATATCCTATAATTGGAGTGAAACTGTTTTTTTTACTGATCTGTTATGAATTCTCTTTTGAATTTTAAGAGTTCAGCATGTTTTGAGTGAAGAAATATCACCTGATCACAGACCGAAGTGACAGAGACGTTACCTGGCAAGTGTGAGCCTAGTTCTACACACCCTCACCGGGGGAGGAGAAAGCCACTTATCAGGTATACCCTCAAACGGTCACCAAATTTCAGACTTGTCTAAAAGTAGAATTGGATAATGAAGGATATTGACAGGCATAGATTGGGAGAATGTAGAAGGAAGTGAGATGGTACTGGAGACAAAGGGAGACAAATAGATATACAAATGAAGGTAGACACTGAAAACAGGCATTCTCTATTAAACGTGCTTCTTCGTGGACAGGAAAGAGAACAAAAACGTAATGAATGAAGACCAGCCTTTCACCAACTCAGGGCAACAGGAACAGCATTAAAGCTTATGAAGGCATTTCACATATTAAAGATGACGTTTGTCTGCTCATGTGAAATTCTGAAAAGTATGCTGAATCGCGAATTGAAACTGATAATTACCCAGAAATTAAAACAATAAAATGTATAGGTAACCTGATACTGTCGATCTGAAACATTAAATATCTTTCTCTCCACAGACGCTGTCAGGCCAGCTGATTTTCTCTGTCAATTCCTGCCACAGCAGTGAGAGCTGTGAATCCATACCTGTAGACTTTCAGGGAAAGTTAAAAATGGCGCTGTATGTTGTCTTAATGAATTCCATTTTACTTTTTCATTTGTGATCATTTTTGCTGCACATCAGGTTCTTTCTTTCTTCCATTTCTTTCAGCGTGCAAAAGGACTTTCCGCCCACCTGCAGTGCGCGTCATCGGACATTCAACTATTCTAATCCCTATTTCCATCATGAGGTCCATAACCTTGCGTGTTCTGATGTCTCCAGGGTAAATGTCAATGAGATTCTCCCTGTGCTCCGAAATGACACAATAGTGGGACTGAACTTTGACCTGGTCAGACTGTGTTGTAACCTCCCTGAGGAAATCATCCTCATTTTCACGCACACAGTTGGATACGCAGAAAAAAAAACCCGAGCGAAGGAGAGATCTCAGGATGAAATCAGTTTAAAGTGCCAGTTTCTCCGACAACCTCACGGCAGCCATTCAAAGATTTTGCAGCACACAAAATGCACTTCAGCTCAACAAGTTTTCACCAGTCAAACACATGTCGATGACTGTTCTCGTTTCATGTTCCAACACTTGGCTCACCGCTTCAACTCAGTTGGTGACAGAAGTATGCATCTCTATGTCTCTCAAATTTCTCTGCAGATTTCTGTTTATTGAACCATGATAGGCAGTTGGTTGCAGATTTTCACCATTCCCAATCTGTCTTTTTTTCCTTTTGATTTGACTCTTCAAGTCGAAGACAGGAACCAATCTACCTTTGCATATTTTGATATTTCTCCATCAAAACCAGTAGGTTTCGGGTTTGCATGGTGAAAGCCAAATGAATTTTAATTCCATTGCCTTAACCACGCATCCTCGACGACAGGACGACACTGGCCACGTCACTTTCTAGGTCTCTCTCTTTGTGGAGCTGAGGACGAGTAAATCGTTTTTGGGTTTGTTTGAATTCAATCATTTCACAGTTTACAAACGCGTAAAATGTCGGTGTATGGTAAGTCTGGGTGTATCATCCTGATAGGTGGAATGGGCATTCAGTTAAAATATAAAACAGAATTTGCAGGAGAAACTGAGAAGGTCTGGTAGCATCTGTATCGAGAAAATCAGTGGGAATGTTTCAGAACTTCATCAGCACTGTGTTTTCTCCCACAAGTACTCCCAAATCGGCTACTTGCTACAGCTTTTTCTCTTTGGTTTCAGATTCCCACAAGTCACCGTTTTTGACGTTAATCTTGAAAGCAATGCGAAAATGTCATTGTGGTTCGACACACGATGGTGTTTCCATTTGGAGAATATCCCACAGAAAGTCATTGAAAAACGTAGTGGACAAGATTCGAACTTGCGTGGAGAAAACCCATTGACTTTCTTACTCGTCGCATTAACCACAAGGATACAACTACATTTTTGCCATCGGCGCTTAACACATCATATGGAATGGAGGTTGACAACATGAAGCAGTATTTTGCTGGTCCTGTACGCAGCATGACCCCAGTATTCGCTGACCCCTCTCTTGTATCAGAATGGAGTAGGATGCTGGGAGACCAAGTTGAATTACACGCATTGATGAGAGATAATTGTGGCACAGCTGCATCACAGCACCAGGGTCCCAGGTTTACTTCCAACATCGGGCGACTGTCTGTGTGCAGTTTACACATTCTTCCCATATCTGTGTGGGTTTCCTCCCACAGTCCAAAGTTGTGCAGGTCAGGTGAGTCGACCATGGTAAATTGACCATAGTATTAGGTGCATTAGCCAAAAAGAAATGGGTCTGGTTGGGTTACTCTTCAGAAGGATGGTGTGGACTGGTTGGCCCGAAGGGCCACACTGGAGGGATCCCAACAAATAAAGTGGATGGGAAGTATTCATTTTCATCTGCAGGGAGATTAGTAAACATAACAATGGATCGAGAAAGAAAGAAAAGTATTTGTCTGGCGCTTTCACCACCAGCGGAATTGCAGCCAATGAAGTGCTCTTGAAGTAGATTCACTATTGGCAAGTCCAATGTACAAATTCGGTCTATTTGTTTAATCAAAGGTCAAATATGAAAATGTTTCAAATACATACAGCTGGATCCGCAGAGTGCAGACCAACCTTCAGGTGTTTATTCTGCTCTGACATGCATCGGAGAAGATGTGGGAGCAGAGGTGTCAAACATGTAAAACTCAAATGAGGAAGATATTCTGACTTTCAGAGCGGGAAAATTAGTGACTTACTCGCAGAACAGTCCAAAATCTCCTCAAATCCCCTGGACCAGCCAGCTTTCGGATACATGGAGGGCCGATTTTGGTGCCACGTGGTGTGCCTGAAATGGTCAGCGCATTTGGCTGATATGTTGGTGGCTCGAGCCCACCCAGGCACAGCGCCTCAATTGTTTCAGATCAATCATTGAGACCGTTCAGGTACCAACATTGTAATCACCAGAACTTCACCCCGAATCTGCATGGAGTGAAACAGGAACACGCAGCAGAGTGCGACCCCCCTCCCTGCAAACCTCCTCTACCAGTGGAAAACGGCCTCTGCAGCTTCAATCAGCGGCTTCCTGCCCAGCCCTGCGACACAGCTCAGATAAACTCCTTCCTCAGTAAGAGCTCTTCCTGTGTGAAAGGGGCACAATATCCACTTTAATTTGGAAACAGCTTCAGAAGATTGTGAGTTTGCTCCCTTTTTATAAAAAAAAAGTTTTTAATCAATCTTTTGCCTCGGAACTAAGAAGTGGTAAATGTTGTCGGCAGGAAAAACAAAGAAAATGTTGATTGTGAGGACTGTGTCTCCTCAGGTAGACAGGGTTTCCTACACTCGAACCAGAAATTATTGTGTTTCCTTAAGTAATTTTCCGAATGGCTTGCCGTCCGCTAGAGTGACTGGGAATAATATTGGGGATCTAAACATGAGGTCAGAAAGTATTAAAGTATTAATATTGAATATTAAATCCTGCGACTAAATAAATTGTAATGTCCCGAAGGAATAACAATGGAATGTGAAAGTTGTGAATGATGTTACTTTTGACTGGGAGGAATTAATGAATCCTTGCAAATTGCAGTGCAACATGAATTATGTTCAGAATGAAATGCCAATTATAGCCACTGCGCCCCTAGGTTGGCTAGGTCAGTCAGTACAGCAGAAGACACTTGGTGTCATGATCGTGGGGTCATGCTCCACGATATGGCCTTCCCTCATAAGTAGAATCCTGGCTCTCCATTCCTCTTGCAGTATAACACAGCGCTGCTTTTGTTGACAAGTCGTTTCCCCTATTTTTGATCACACGTCGCTTTCTGAGTGAAAACTGTCTCCACTTTACTTCAAGTACCAGAGACAAGTCTATCAGCGACACTTTCAAAACGTGATGTTCCACTCCAGCCGTGCATCACCCAAAGTGCTCAGAAACATTGTATGGGAATGGCCACTTGTTGGGGGTACTGACAGTGACGGCTCCATCTCAGTTGGTTCTGCACCAAAATTAACTCATTCAGAATGTTCTGATTGAAAGCGAACAGAACTCTCCCAGAACGTTTCCCGATTCAAAAGGAAAATGATCGTGTTGTGTGTTCATATGGGTTTACGTAATGAACAGTTTATTGTCAGCAACTGGAGTGGGGGTGGAGCAGGATTGTGAGGTTTCACTGTGGGACAGAAGTGATCGGGTTGAACAGGAAATTCAAACACCCACAAAGCAGAGAGAACAGATTGGTCCAGGATAACTGTCCCATCTTCTGTCCCTGTACAAGCAAAAGAAATTGCTGAAAAATCTCAGCAGTTCTGGGAGTATATTGGAAAGGGAAACAGAGTTAAGACCGGGACCAGTGACACTTCTTGTTCCATTTCCATCTCCCTATGCCTTTCTGAAGACTTATTTTTATTGAATATCTCCCGACTTCCACCTTTATACTCTGCTTCACGTTTGTTATTTCCTCTCCAAACATTTTCAATCATGCTAATAAACGTGTACAACATCGATCTACTCGAAACAGCAAGTTAGTGCATTGAGCAGCTGCCAATTTCAGGGCTGTCCGTTTGTCAGTAGGCACGGTTGCATTGTTGTGAAGCCGTTTATTCCATCCCGTCACACCCTGAATGTCCCAGGTTCAAAACCAAGCAGGCGTTTGGTTTGCTCTCTTGTTACATGCTGTAGCATTTTGAATTGTTGGGAACGGAGCATTCGTATTTGTTGTTCTCATTTAAAAACCATATCTGCCGCTGCGCTGAAAAGAATTACCTTTCCAATTTATTGTTGTGTGAAACCTTGTTCGGCTTCTCTCCTCAGATACTCTGAGGACTGGAGATGATGAAGCGCTCCTGCCAGAAACGCCATTTCTCCTGATTCTCGAATGCTGCCTGACCAGCTCTGCTTTTCCAGGACCGCACTTCAACTGAATTTCTCTCCTTCTTAGTTGCCTAGATGCTTCAATTTGTATACTCCGACGGGCGAAAGCGAGGACAGTAGATGCTGGAAAATAGAGCTGAAAAAATTCTTGCTGGAAAAGTGCAGCATGTCAGGCAGCACCCAAGGAGCAGGAGAGTCGATTCTCCAGCTCTTTAAAGCTGCCTGACCTTCTGTACTTTTCCAGCAACACATTTTTCATATTGCGACGGTCGTCCACTTTAAGTACAAAGTTTGGGGCATTGATTCTTTCTGTACCTGTCGTAAGGCATTTGCTTTACGTGTGAAGGCGGCCTGGTTCAGTGTCAAGGAGAACACTTATTTGGTCCTTTCACAGTGAACACTCGATTCCTGATGTACAGGCTCTGTCAAATGCATCACAAAGTCGGCTCTGAAATGCCTCATCTGGACTCTCTCTGGTGCAAATCAATCTGTATGAAACGAAACCAGAAATCCTCAATCATATTTTGGAGCAGTTCACACATTCGTGTTTCTTAGCACTGGGCATGCTTACACCTCATTCAGTCATCAACAGGAATGAAAAGATTTACAGATTCAGATGAACTTGTTGACTCACACTCTCATACAGTCACTAATATTTCCGTGTGGTCTGAAATCAATCCAATGAAATTGAGGAAACTACGGACAGGGTGCCGAATGTCATTTTGTTTTCTTGATATCACAGAGTTGAAGGAAAGTATGAGCAGGGAGAGAGGGGAATGCAAGTCCAATGCAACTCCTAACTAACGCCTTCTGTCTGATTCAATCATCAACAAAAATAAACTTGATGGAGACCATTTCGCACATGGAACAAAGAACAATCATGTAAGTTAACAGCTCTTTCACATCTTAGATCGCCTTTGACCTTCCCTCAATACGTAGAGAAAATCATTTTTGTACATCTCTAAGTAAGAACTGTTTGATTTACGAACAGAAAGTGAATCCCATCTCCTCGATTCCTACAGAGGTTTCCAACTCAGCCAGCAGCCAGATGGCAGTTGCTCATGGCTCGGCTGGAAAATACACGGTTAATGAGAAAGACAAGGGAAGTTGCAACTCCTTATGGCACTCGTTTCGAATAACCACCCAACATGGTCTGCCATTTTCGGATTCCACAGCTAGTATAGATTTTCAGGTGGAGAAACACCTTTCTGCTGCTTATTCTGCAGAACATGTGCATTTGCTGCGAGCATGCTTCAGGGTATCATCAGGTTCAAGGTCTTCGCTTGCCATTTTTTGCAAGTCTGCCAGGGTGGCAGAGCAAGCTGAGACGCTGCCTTTCAGATTCCCGTCCTTAAGAAGGCTTAGTTTTGAATCTCAGTGTTGCCACTTATGCCAATAGATTAGCCTGGCGAACTTTGGCAGAGCTGCCTTGAACAGAATAAAACAAAATTGTTTCTTCTAAACCAGGCTTCGATTTGGCACAGCACAGAGCCTCTAACATATCAATGTCCATGCTGTGTTCCCCTGCCACTGTGGTTATGACATTAGCCACATAATATGGAACCCAGATGCCCGTGTCATGTTCCAGATTATTTGCATGGTTCACTGTTTTCTCTGAAAGTGAATACAGATCGTTATTTCATCACATTTGTGAAACCAGATCCTCCACTGAATCCGCTCCCCTCTTTTTGATTTTATGACGAAAAGGAGGGCAACCCTAATGTGAAACTTAGTGATATTTCTCACATTTCCTGCATTTCTGTCCTCATGAGGGAGGCTGGTAATCGGCCCTCTTGATCCGGTGGAGGTAACAGCGTATTGTGAAACTAAGCTAATACAGACTGCAATTGGTAATCTTCACTTGTCGTGGTTCACTGCCAGTCTATTCCGTTTTATATTACTTCAGCATTTTCCAGATAACGGTGGAGCACTAAGGCTCCTGTGAGTTTGGAAGCCACGTTTGAAATTGTCTCGCTGACTTTTGTGCTAGCAGTTCGTGACTCAGATGACTCACACTGCCTCACAGAGAGCGTTCATACTTCGGTGTGCCAGGAAATAAGTTATCTTTGTCAGTTCTTTTTCTGTTCCATGTTAAGAGCTGGGAGTTTTTGGATTCGCTGGAGAGCTGAGGGGTAACATGAGTTGTGACGTATTTTCTGCAGCAAAAATATTTGACGGAGAACTTGGGATTGTGTCAAGAACAATGGTCATTGGCAACAAAAGTCAGGAAAACCTTCAGAAAACTAGCATACTGCGCTGGCTGAGGTACAAGCACGTCTGCTCCTGGCAACAAACTTTTCAAACTGGTGCTCCCCACTGAAGCGTCTCAGTTATACTGTCGTGGATATTAAATCGACTCGACTCAAATGCTAGCAAGAGCAAAAGAAATGTTTATTTTAGACCTTTGCAAAGGGACCCTATACATTGGCAAGCGACCACATGTGAGGGGCGCCTTATAGCTTTCACATATTCCTTTTATCCAATGATACTACAAAGTAAAGATTACCAATTGTAATCTGGATTAGAATAGGTTCACAATGCTTCTCCTTGTCAACATCTCAAGGCCAGGAGCCTGGAACATTCGAGATCGCATACAGATATGGAGTTCTTTTTCTCATTATTTGAAAGTTGATATGGCAGTTTAACTGGCCTTGAAAGTCACCTGTTAGGTTGGTTTAACTGGCCTTATAAGGCGGCTGTTAGGTCGGTTTGCCTTCAGTTTTTTTTTCTGTCTGTCTGCAATACTTGCCATTCGTTTCAGTCAGGTCCTTACTTCTTGCTTTTCCCTTTGCTTTAATAGATTTCAGTATCAACGTTAGTTTTTCATTACATTTCCCACCTGTTTGTCATTTTTTGACAAAAAGAAAAAAATATATAAGAAGGCCCATAGCTATACATCAAACTGCTTAGGGAGCACAACACCTTTCCTTGGACACCAGCGACCTGTAACACAGCTTTCTGGTGGTAACTACACTTGCTCTGGTGTGCCTTGTACATAGCGCATTTTTCACACGTCACACACTTCGACGTTAAGGTATGGTGGTATCCATGTAATCGGATATTCCTGCTGTGGGGCCTCTGTTACTTTTACCATTTGGTATCCCGCTGCACTCATAAGCAAATGCCGTAGGCAGGAACACAAGCAGGGTCCGACACAAAGCATTATTTGTAAGACCAGTCCCACAATTAGTAGAGAGTGTAGGATCCAATACTCTCATTCTCCCCCATTGGAACAAGGAGTCAACTGCTGGGGAGGCGATCCTGTTGCCGCCTTCAGAGGATTTATTACACTGGTGATATTCTGGAACTCATTTGGAATATTAAAGAAGCATGAGGGACCAAACATTTTACAATCGCCATTTCTTTTGGCGGTCATTATGTCTATTACTGATCGATTTTGTATTGCTGCTTCGCTTACTGCCTTTAACTCAGCATTAATCAGCGTTAGACCTTCCTCCGTTTCATTTGCTAACAGTAATACACGATTTGCGAGGTCATTCATCTTGTTTATTGCCATCGTTGTACGTACTCACAAACGAATTGACGACTCAATGTTCGCTCCTAATGTAGTCCAGGGTTCTGTGACTGTGTACGTATTACAATGCAGAGGGATGTCACCCGTTCCTGGTCTTTGGGATGAACACTACCGTACCAAGAGACAGTACTTCTGGGTAGCAGCACCCATCCATCCCAGGGGATGGTGGTGGCACCCTCTGTCTCCACAGGACCATTTTCTAACTGCCATTATGGCCTGATTATTGATAAAGAAACAAGTAATGTTAATGTTCTTACCATTTGCGTAGGTTGCAGAGCAAGACTCATTGTCCACGTACAGCGCCTTAGTACACTGGGACATCCCCAAATGAAGCCTCCCCTGATTGTGCAAATACACGTTCCTCCCCTGCCTTCGACTATATGGATGGCTGTGGTTGGTAGCGTGTCAGCATTGGGACTACAGTTAGCCTTGAGTTCGAGTGGTGGCAAGAGATTTGCCCTCATTGTTCCGCCTATGAGGGAAAGAGCTGTCGCCGCCCGCAGAAGCAGGCAGCTAGCATTTCTTGCCAGGCTCTCTGTAACTTGTTCGTCAGTCCACCTTCGGGCTGTGTGCAAAAATAAGCAACAAGGGATGCCAACTTCTAATCTCGAGTGGTTTATTATTGCCAAGGCACACAGTTTGTTCCCATCACATCTAGGGATAGCCCTTCGCAACTCACAACCTACTGGTATCGCATTTACGCCATTTATCTCATAAAGGGCCAAGTCCACTATCGAGTTAGACTCGCTCTTGAGCCCCGACAAACTCCCTTCTGGTCCTGGCGGGACATTAATGCTCTCGATTCTGCTGGGGGATAGGTCCATGATTTGGTTTGGGCAGTTGCCATGCCCTGGTGCTACTATTTCCTGTAGAAACTTCTGCATTACGTCTCGGAGCGGGAGGAGCGCTGGGCCTCTTTATTTACCTGTGTACAGATGTTGCAGAAGGGTCTATATTCCACACCTTCAGGTTCCCTCATCGCTCTTCTGAGGCTTGGTTATTATTACCAGTTCCATGGCATCTCCTTCCTTGATAATAGAATACCTATTTCCAGCGTCAGGTGTCCCTGTACCCGCGGTGGCTACTACTAAGTGTCAGTCATTCGGACCACAAGGAACCCTGCTTTAATATTAGTCGCCCCATTTATAGTCATCCTGGTTACTGTACGGCCATGTGTCGGATGTAAGTATCCCCTTTGCATCCTCAGTTCAGATTACCGTCTGCAGCTGTATCCCAGATGCCCCTGCCTTCACGAATCGTCCTGCCAGGGCACCTTCATATTTGTATGAGGCTTCCAATTACTACTTGCACTTATTTGTCTCCGGTGTTATCCGATGTCTCCTCAAGTCCATTTACATGTTTGCAATGACCGGCTTGCATCCACGTTGCTATCAGATGTTTTGTAAGGAGCATTTCAAACGGTCCCAGCCACCTCTTTGCCTTCCAGATTTTCCTCCAGAGGTCTTTCACCACTATCCAATCCGGAGTTTCCAGATCGTGCATTCTTCCTTCTGCTGATTGGGATAGTGCTGCCTTCACTTGATTCTGTATTTGAGATAAAAGTGTAAAGAGTTTTATACGATAACATATCATATCATCCTCACAGTGATGTGTTATCTGTCTTACCTTAGGTATTGGGCCAATTCCTGTATTGGGCACTCTACAAAACAAAATTCCAAACGGTTTAAGATTGGCTCTTGCTCTCCTTCTAATTCTCATAAAATTATCACAATTGGAACTGCCTTTGTCCATGTCACCTCCAGATCCTCACAACATTTTGTCAAATTATTTTTTTAAGGTAGCATTCTCAGTTTCCACTGCCCCACTGCTCGCTGTCTGGTAGCACAGTATTTTCTAACATTTATTCCCAAGTAATCACTGATCTGCTATCGGGAAATATCGAGAAATGGTCTCCAATTGTCACTGCTAAACCTTTCAGGGATGCCCCACCTCGGAATTATTTCAGTTCACAAAGCCCTGGCTACTGCACAGGTATCTGTTTAGACGTGGGGAGCGCTTTCACTCATTTGGAAAATATATCAAACATTACCAGACAATACCTTTTCCCTTCGTTGGGTGTTAGTTCAATAAAATCCATCTGTAAATAAGCACATCGACCTGGACCAATATACCGGCCACTGCAACAGACAACTGGAACTGACAACCGGAATTGGCAGAGACAAACCACTCTAAATGCCGGAGTAAAGATCACAGAAGCGCTTCACAGTAGGCTCCCAAGCACTGAGGATGTCACCTAGACAGGGGACAAAACGTCTGCAACACAAATTCCCAGCTCGGCGAACAGAACCACAATAACCATCTGGAAATGTTCTAAGGGTATTTTGGTTTCGGTGTGTGCTGCCTGACTCATCTGTATTCCCCTCCCCACATTATTAGTGGAGTTGATAACACATCGTTCACAATATATCTGGGAGTAGTGACTAAATCCCATAGTGTACCAGTGTGCCGAAATACTGTCGTACATCTCCCTTTTTGATACTTAGTCCTTACTGTGTGCCAGTTTGGCATAGGACAGGAATAATGATCACAGTAGACAGGGTTTACAATTGGGGCCATACCAGACCCCTTCCCTCATGCTGCATGCTGCTGTTGTCCATTCACGCTTCTCCTCTGGTGTGGCCTGCGACTGTAACCCCCGTACGTCTGCTTTAGGGTTTCACATTTTTGTCATAGACATAAAAGCCTGATCACTTGGTGGCTGCTGGGCTTCTGACCTTGCGGCTGAGTCTGCCTTCGCACTGCCTTGAGAAATGTAATCGTTATTTTTGTGTGGGCTTCACATTTACACACAGCGATTGATTTAGGCAATAGGATCACCTCCAGGAAGTCATAAATCAGGCCACGGTGAGTGATGAACTCTCCGTTGGAGGTTAAGAAGCCTCTGTGTTTCCACAGGATTCCAAAATCATGTACAACTCCGCTTGCATATCTGCAAACGGTGCACATATTCACTGTCCTTCCCTTAACCAATTTGCATGCCTCACTCAAGACAATCAGATCTGCTGCTTGCGCTGACAGATGATACGGGAGTGATTCCGCTTTGGCTATCTCGTAGGTAGTTCCTAAAACATACCCAACACAATTCTGGCCTGCCTCCGTGCTTCTGAATGCTGACCCATTCAAGAAAACCTCCATGTCCGGATTATGAAGGGGTGAATCTTACAATAATGATGTGGGGCTGCAAATTTCATAAGTTACAGCGATACAGTCATGTGGGACTCCATCTCCTTCTGTGTGGAGAAGGCTAGCAGGGTAAAGGACGTTACATCGCTTTATTGTAATGTTAAACATCTCCAATAACACAACATAATATCTGAGCAAAAGTCTTGCCAACATCTTTGCTGTCTTTTACTCGGAAAGCAATAACGATACTGTATATGGGATCATAGGATTTGGTCAACATAGCCGACGACAGGCAAACTTGCATCTATGGGGTCTAGTTTAGCTGAGAAATAAGCTTCCGGCCTCAATATCCCACCATGATCCTGCATCAGCACAGATGTCATTAAGCTCTGCTCTCATATACCGATTGTATAAAAGGCTTGTTTGGATTCAGAATGTCCAGTGCATGTGAGGTTTAGAGAGTCTTTCTCAATTCAACCAAGCCACTCTCGACCTCTGGGTTCCACTGCAGTGGATTCTGGTTCTGTACCACTTTTCCATGGGCTACGCCACTTAGAGGCGCCTTAAGGGTTGCCTAATGTGGGAGAAAAGTTCGACAGGAACAGCACATTCCCAAAAAGGATAGTAATTGTTTCTTCGTGTGAGACTTTGAAACTTGCTGGATTGCATGAACTCGGTCCTGATCAATGTCCTTTCCTTATTCAGAAATTAAGTGGCCGAGGAACTTCACCTGTTGTTGCACAAATTGTAGTGTTGTGGGACGAGCTTTGTGCCCTCCCCTCGCTAGATGGCAGAGTGACGGACGGGTATCTTTCTCACATTGTTCCTCTGTTGGTGATGCTCTTTAGTAATCGTCCAGATATTGCAGAAGCGCTGACTCCGTGGTTAAAACATTAGTTTCCAGACTCCTGTGTAGAGCCTCATTATATATGGTGAACTCACGGTAACCTTGACAATGACGCATGAAAGTGTGCGATTTACACTTGAATGAAAAAGCGATACATAATTGACTCTCTGGGTGCACCAGTATACGAAAAAAAGGCATTTGCTAAATCCACTACAGAGAACCATTTACAATTTGGTGGAATTTGAGCCAATATAGCATAGGGTTTGATAACATTTGGGACGTCCAGAAGAACAGTGTTATTGACTGCCTGCAGGTATTGAACAAATCTCCATTCCACCAGTTCAACTGGAATATTTCCTTTTTGACCTGAAAAATAATGGGTTCTCACCGGTGAAGTTTCACAGGGGATTATCAATCCATATTTCAGCAGTGAGTCAAAAACTGGAGCAATTCCTGCTATAGCCTCGAGTTTTATTGGATATTGTGTTCTGCAAGGACGATACTCAGAATTCGAGGTTATTCCTATGGGTTCACAGCCTGTTATGAGTCCCACATCATCATGTTTGCCTTTTGCCCACAACACCGTAGGAACCCTTCTCAATCTTGCATCCGAGACTTTTACCTTAGGAAAACGCCAGGCTACCCTCCTGTGCTCTTCAGGGCGAGTGGGAGTTTCCTGAACTGCCCTGCCTGCCTGCCTGAGTTAGCCAATTGAGTTTCTTCCTGTATGTCCGTATATCCTCATTGAAGCAGATTCCATCATCGTCCCTTCAGACCCATTCTTTCGTTCTTGCGCCTTTCGTACCTATGGCCCCATATCCTGCCACCTGTTGCTGGACACCTTTGCCAATGACACGTGAGGAAGAAAACCTTCCACATCAAAAAAATACGTCTACTTGCCGTCACAGAATCTTTTGATAAATTTACACTGACTGCACATCTGAGATCATTCCAATAAAATACACGCAATAACAACTGATCTGGTTTAATTAAATTCCTGAACCAATCCTTCTTATATGATTCATCAGAGCCATCGTGGTGTCTGTGTGCTATGCAGTGCAGCATGTCCCCAGCAAGAAAATCGGTGTGAGTAGGATTAACAGGGCGAGTGAATTGTTCACTGAACTTATCACTCTCTGGCGTATTTTCAAATTTGCGTCGGTAAATCTTCTTTTCGTATTACCTGCAACCCCGTCGGGTTACTGAGGAAATCCAACCACAGTCTCACTATGAGATCCCGAGCCATCAGATTTAAAGGACTGAATTCCGATGACAAAAATGGGAATTGGAATGTTTCCCCATTACTGTTCCCGCACAACTGGGGTGCGGTAATCCTCTCTCAGATCATGACTCCTGATACACCCATTGAAATCAGGAACCACCCACTCATCGTTACTTCTGTCGAATCTGTGTACTGGCTTGATTTAAGAACTGAATATGTTGCCCCAGTTTCTGCCAAAAAGGTAACTGGTGTACCTTCCACATATATCATCGAGGTAGGTAGAGGTGGGACATGCTTCTGTGCCCGTGACGTTAGTAGCAGAGATTAGCATAAGTGATTCTTCGTTGCCAAGCGCAAAGGAAATAGACTTCCCTGTGCCTTGTGGACTACCCAACTCCACCTAAGCCTGTCCCCGTCAGCCACCATGCTGTCCAGCCTCCAGGGCTGCCTAAAGCTGTCTGTGCGGGCACTGCCTCTCCCAGTGGCCCATTGCTCCGCAAACAAAGCACCCGACGCATCTACCTCTGCTTTTCCCTCTTCCTTTTCCGCGATCTTCGCCTCTGTCTTTCTTTTCCCGCAGCACCTCCAACCAACGGCTAGGCGACCAAAAGCATCATAGGGAGGTGAACTTTATGTTCTTGCTGTTCCCTCTTTAGTTTCCGCTTATCCTTCTCTTCGACCAGCACGTTTTCACCATGTACGGCATGTTGTTTGATCAAATTCACCTTTCCCGTGTCCCAGGTAATACATGTTCCATTTAACTTTTCTTGCTACTTCTCCCATCAGTACTTTGATGAAGCTATTCCTCAGGTGTGCCTCATATGGTGTGATTTCTACTGTCATATTTGTCTTCAGGTGGTATTCGTCCATTATGGGCGTTATGGATTTCAGTGAGGCACGTAAGGTACTGGTTGTTGTTTACATATTACAAATTTGGTCATGTCCATTCTCAATGGGAATGCCTCCCCCAGGCAGTTGCCAGCGCTGCAACAAAAGCATCAAAGTCTTTGTTCTCCTCCACCTGCGGGTCGTCTGCTCTGGCATGGATATTTCTGGCTGGCCATTTATTCTTGATTTTGGTAACATTGACACCTAGTTTTCGTCGCAGGAGGCGTCTCATCTCATGTGAACTGGAATGGAACTCGATATAGAACTTTGTCGCTTCTTCGGCGAACTCATTACCTCCAATCTCACGTGGGTCAGTCAACTGCACATACAGACTTGCCAAATCCTTCATGGTCCATGCCATTGGACAAACACTAGGTGCCCTTCCGTACCTGCAAATTCAACCATTTGTGTTTGCTGAACCACCTGATTTTGTGATCGGATGCCAGTACTCCCTCCGTCTGACATATAGTCTGTGGTGGGTTGATCGCAAGCAGGCCCTGGACGCCTTTCAATCTTGGGAAGGAGTCCTCCTTTTGGGCTTCTTGCTTCAATTGGTTATGGGTACGATACGCTATTGGTGATCAGCAAACCCTGAGGCAGCGGTCGCTCACTTAGAATCTTTGCCAGTTGTATCTCGTAGAGGGGCTGCAGGTCTCAGAGGGAAGCATTCAAGGTCTGGATCTGAAATAGACTTAAGACACTGGATGGCTTCATTAGGTGTTTTTTCCTCCAACTGTGACATCGGTATTCCCAACTGTCTTTTACTGAAAGTTCCTCTCTCTGAAAAACCACATTCCTTGATTCGAATTCCAATTGCTTTACAGACTTTGGGCCATAATTATTTGGCATGCATTGCATTTTTGATTGATCATTCCTTTCAGCGTTATTGGAAAAGTGTTCAGCTCTCTCTCTCTCTCTTTCTGTCTTCGCGTGCGCGATACTGTTTTCTTTTTTGCTAATATAATTTGTTTTTACATCCGGAGGTTTCCTTTCATTTGATGCGTCCGCCTCAATGCCTTAGTTTTGGTAAACCAAGAAACCCCATACTGGTACGTCTTTGACAAATCCAACTCAGATAGTGGTGGCTTCTATTCTAAAAATCACACTTAAACCTGTTGTCTACTAATTTCTCGAGACTCGGCAATCCTTTCCCTTGAGTTTTACTGGAATACCGCTTGAGAGTCACGGAACCTCTTCCTGATTAATTTTATCTCTTAGAACGAGTCTCTATGTAGGATTACTTAAGCCATAACACTTATCGCGACCCTATGTTTCAGGTTTCACAAAGAATGTTAATTTTCCATTGCAGAGTGTCAGGCTGATAGTGACTCCGTAAGTGTGAAGTGGTCAAGGATGATAGTGACACAATGGGGGTGAGCTGTAAGTTGGCCATGACGCAGACTGTGTCGTGGGTTAGGTTGGTAATAGCGCAGTAAGTTAGAGGGGGTCAGAGTAATAGTGATGCAGTAAGTCTGAAGGATCAGTCTGACAGTGACGCAGTAAGTGTGAGGTGGTCAGGGTGATAGTGAAGCAATAAGTGTGAGAAAGTCAGTGTGACAGTGACGCAGTAAGAGTGGGTGATCAGGCTGATAGTGACACAGTAAGTGTGAAGAGGTCAGGGTGATAGTGATGCATTAAGTGTGAGACGTCAGGCTGATAGTGATGTAGTAAGTGTTAATATGTCCGGCTGATACAGACACAGTAAGTGGGAGCAGACAGTGTGACAGTGACACAGTAAATGTGAGAGGTCAGTCTGATAGTGATGCAGTATGTGAGAACTCAGGCTGACAGTGACGCAGTAAGTGTGAGGGGGCAGACTGATACAAATGGAATAAGTTTGAAGGGTCCAGGTGATAGTGAGTCAATAAGTGTGATAGTGTCAGAGTGATAGTGATGCAATACGTTTGAGCAACTCACGATGAGAGTGAAAGGTGACTGTTAGGGGATTGGATGATAGTGAGGCAGTGAGGGTTAATTGTCAGTCTGATAGTGACACAGACTGTGTGTGTGGGTCAGTGTGATAATAACATGGTACGTTGACAGGGTGACAATGATGCAGATACTTTGAGGGGTCAGGTTGTTGTGACACAGTAATTGTGCGGGGTCAGGATGAGAGTGATGCAATGAGTGTGAGGTGTCAGGGTGGTAGCAATGCAGAACAAGTGAGGGGTCAGGATGATAGTGACGCAGTAAGTGTGAGGGGTCAGGATGAGGGTGACGCAGTGAGTGTGAGGTGTCAGGGTGGTAGTGATGCAGAACATGTGAGGGGTCAGGCTGATATTGACGAAGTGAGTGCAAGGGGTCAGGGTGACAGTTACACTATAATTGTGAGGGTGTCAGTGTGACAGTGACGCAGTAATGACGCAGTTGGTCAGTCTAATAGTGGATTCAGTTAGTGTGAGGTGGCCAGTGTGACAGTGCCGCAGAAAGTATGAGGTAGTCATTGTGTGAGTGACGAAGTAAGTGAGGGGGACATTGTGATAGTGATGAGATAAGTGTGAGGCGATCAGGCAGATACTGACGTAGTAAGTGTGAGGTGGTCAGGCTGATAGTGACTCAGTAAGTGTGCTGGGGTCAGGCTGACAGTGAGGCAGTGAGGGTTAGGTGTCAATGTGATAGTGACACAGACTGAGTGAGTGGGGCAGGGAGATAGTGACGCAGTAAATGAGAAGGGGTCAGACTGACAGTAACGCAGCAAGTGTGAAGTGGTCAGGCTGATAGTGAAGTAGTCAGTGTGATAGTAACGCAGTAAGTATGAGGGGGCAGACTGATAATAACGCAGTTAGTATGAGTGAGTCAGTGTGGTAGTGCCGCAGTAAGTGTGAGGGGTTCAGGGTGAAAGTTACGAAGTAAGTGTGAGGAGGTTCAGGCGAATAGTGACGCAGTAAGTGTATAGAGTCAAGGTGATAGTGAAGTGTGAGGGCGTGAAAGATAGTGACGCATTAAGTGTGTGGTGGTCTGCTGATAGTGACACAGTAAAAATGAGGGTGTCAGGATGACAGTGACGCAGTAAGTATGAAGGAGTCAGATTGATAGTGATGCAGTAGCCTGAGGGGTATACGGTGATATTGAGGCAGTAAGTTTAACGTTGTCGGCTGATAGTGACGCAGTAAGTGTGAGGGGATCAGGGTGGTAGTGAGACAGTAATTGAGAAGGTGTCAGCGTTTTAGTGAAACAGTGAGTGAGTTGGTCAGGGTGATCGTCATGCAGTCACTGTGAAGTGTTGAGCGTGGTCATGACACAGTTTGTGTGAGGGCATCAGGATGATTGTGAGGCAGTAAGTGTGAGGGGTTCAAGATGATATTGACGCACGAAGTGTGACACTGATGCAGTACTAAGATTACTTAGATTACTTGCAGCGTGGAAACTGGTCCTTCGGCCCAACAAGTCCATACCAACCCGCTGAAGCGCAACCCACCCAGACCCATTCCCCTACATTTACACCTTCACTAACACTACAGGCAGTTTAGCACGGCCAATTCACCTAACCCGATATTTGTAGACTGCGTGAGGCAACCGGAGCACCCGCAGACACGGGAAGAATGCGCAAACTTTGCACAGTCAATTGCCTGAGGAGAGAAATGAACCCGGGTCTCTGACGCTATGAGGCAACAGTGCTAAGCAATGAGCCACCGTGCCATTTTGAGGGAGTCAGCCTGATCGTGTCAGAATAAGTGTGTGGGTGTCAGACTGATGGTGATACAGTAAGTGTGAGGTGGTCAGGCTGATTGTGACATGATCAAAGTGCGTTTGTCAGGTTGATAGTGACACAGTAATTTTGAGGATTCAGTAAAACAGTGAAGCAGTAAGAACGAGGTGTTGAGTGATAGTGACGCAGTACGTTTACAATGTCAGGCTGATAGTTACGTTGTAAGTGTGAGTGGGTCAGGCTGACAGTGACGAAGTAAATGTGAGGGTGTTGGGAAGATATTGAAGCAGTAAGAGAGCAGGGGACAGGCTGGTCGTGACGCAGTAATTGTGAATGTTGAAGCGGATAGTGATGCATTAAGTTGGAGGGGTCAGGCAGATCTGGACGCAGTAAATGTGAGGTCTAAGGTCAGAGTGATGCCGTAGGTTATGGGGTCAGACTGATCCTCACAGAGTCAGTGTGACGGGGTAGGATGATACTGGCGCAGCAAGTGTGAAGGGATCAGGCTCATGATGGCGCAGTAAAAGTGAAGGTCAGGATGAAGGTGACGCAGTAAGTGGAAAAGGGTTAGTGTGATCCTGACGCAGTAAGTTTGGAGGGTCTTGGTAATTGTGACATCAGAAGAATGAGTGGGTCAGTCAGAGAGTGATGCAGTATGTGTGTGTTGAATAGGCTGGTAGTGATGCAGTAACTGTGTGGTGTTCAGGGTGGAAGTGATGCAGTATGTGTGAGGGCGACAAGGTGATTGTGGGACAGTAAGTGTGAGTGGTTCCAGGTGATGGTGACGCAGTAATTGGGAGAGAGTCAGAACGATACTGACGCAGTAATTGTGAGGGGCTCAGGCTGATATTCACGCAGTAGGTGTGAGAAGTCAGGGTATTAGTGATGCATTATATGTGAAGGGGTTTCAGGCTAACAGTGCCACAGTACGTATGAGGGGGTCAGGCTGATAATTACGCAGCAAATGTGAGGGTGTCCTGTAAAAGTGAGGGAGTAAATGTGAGGAGGTTAGGCTGATAATGACGCAGTAAATGTGAGGATGTCCGGTGAAAGTGAGGGAGTAAATGTGAGGAGGTCAGGCTGATAGCGACGAAGTGTGAGGAGTCATGGTATTAGTGGTGCAGTAAGTGTGAAGGTGGCCCAGGCTGACAGTGGCACAGTACGTGTGAGGTGTTCAGTGTGATATTGACGTGGTAATTGTGAAGGAGTCAGGCTAGTAATGACGCTGCATATATGAGGGGGTCAGGGTGACGGTGACGAAAAAACTGTGTGGAGGGTCAGAGTGACAGTGAAGGAGTGAGAGTGGGGAGATCAGGTTGACAGGGACAGAGTGACATTAATGTGTCAGAGTGATATTGGCTGAGTGAGTGTGAGGGTGTCAGGGTGACAGTGACAGAGTGAGTGTGTGGTGTCAGAATGAAGGTGACAGGGTGAGTGTGAGAGTGTTGGGGTTTCAGTGGCGAAGTGAATGTGAGGGGGTCAGGGTGACAGTGATGCATTGAGTTTGAGGATGTCAGGGTGATGGTTATGGATTGATGCTGAGTGGTTCAGGTTGACAGAGGGTGAGTGAGTGTGAATGGGTGAGGGTGACAAAACGGATGTGAGTGAGAGCGTCGTGTTGATGTTGAGGGAATGTGTGTGAATTTGCGAGCGTGACAATGACAGAGTGGGTTTGAGGGTTCAAGGTGTAGGCAACAGAGTGAGTGTTTCGTGGTCAGGGAATTGGTGACGGATTGTGTGTGATGGGTTTAGGCTGACTGTGACAGTGTGAGTTGAGGGGACAGGGTGACGATGATGGATTGAAAGTGAATGGCTTAGAATGGCAGTGACGGACTGAGTGTGTGGGGAAAAAAGTGACGGTAATGGCCTGAGTGTGAGGGGTTAGGGTGACGGTGACAAAGTGAGTGTGAGGGGTCAGGGTGATGGTGATGGAGTGAGTGTGATGAGTTCAGGGTGACGATGATGAAGTGAGTGTGAGGGGGTCAGGGTGACGATGATGGAGTGAGATTGAGAGATCAAGATGACACTGTTGGAGTAATTTCGAACGAGTCAGGATGACGGAGATGGAGTGAGTGTGAGGGTCAGGGTGATGGAGGTGAAGTGAGTGAGAGTGCGTCAGGGTGACTGTGGTCGAATGAGTATGAGGGGTCAGGGTGATGGTGATGAATTGAGTGCGAGGGCGTCAAGTTGACGGTGATGGTGCGAGTGTGAAAGTTTAGGAAGACGGATTGAGTGTGAGCGGGACCCGGTGACAGAGATGCAGTGAGTGTGAATGGGTAAAGGTGGCACAGTAAGTGTGAGGGGGTCAGCCTGAGGATGACGGTCTGAGTGCCAGGAGCTCGACTGACAGTTGCAGAGTGAGTGTGAGGGGTACAGCATAACCTGATGGAGTTAATGTGAGGGGTCAGAGTAATGCATTAGGTGTGAGTGAGACGTAGTCAGTGTGACAGTGATGCATTGAGTGTAAGGGTGTCATTGTGACGGTGATGGGATGAGTGCAAGGGCGTCAGTGTGACTTTGGGGGATTGACTGTGAGGATGCCAATGTGAAAGTGATGAAGTGATTGTGACAGGGTATGAGTGAGGGAGTGATTGTACGGGGGTCATTCTAAACGTGACCGTGTAAATGTGAGGGGTCAGGTTGAAGTTGATGGAGTGAGCCTTACAGGCATCAGTGTGACCCTGGGGGAGAAATGTGAGTCGGCCAGGGTGACAGTGATGGAGTCATTGTGACAGGGTATGCGTGACTGCGTGAGTGTCAAGTGGTCATGGTGTCTATAACAGAGTTACTGCCAGAGGGTTAGAGTTACACTGACGGAGTGACTATGATGGTGTGAGGGTGACAGTGATAGAGTGATTTTGAGGGGGTCAGCGTAATGATGATGGAGTGATTTTGAGTTGTCCAGAAGTAGGTGTTAAAGTGAGTGTGACGGGGCCAAAGTGACATTGACAGATTTTGTGTGCGGGCATCAGGGTGACTGTGACAGACTGAGTGTGATTGCGTAAGTGTGAGTGTGTAGCGGTGATGAGGATTACAGTGATTGAATGAGTGTGAGGGTGACAGTATGATTGTAATGGAGTGAGTGTCGGGAGTCAGTGTGAAGGTGATGGTGTGAATGTGCGTGGGTCAGGGTGACGGTATCTGAGTGAGTGTGAGCGGATCAGTATGATCATAATGATGCAGTGAGTGAGGGTGTCAGTGTGACGATGCGGGTGCTGGTTTAAGGGGTGAGAGTGACAGTGAAGGAGTGAGTTTGAGATGTTAACAAGTCGGTGATGGAGTGACTGTGACAGGTTCACGAAGACGGTGATGGAGTTAGAGTTACAATGAATGAGTGCGAATGGGTCAGCTTGACAGTGATGAAGTGAGTGCGAGGTCACAGCGTGAGGTTGATGGAGTGAGTGTGAGGGGGTTATGATGATGTTGATACAGTGCGAGTATGGAGGTCAAAGTGACGGTGATGGAGTGACTGTGAGCAGGTATGGGTGACTGTGATGCATGTGTGTGAATGGGACAGAGTGACGCAATGATTGTGAAGGAGTCATAGTGACAGAGACAGAGTGTGTTTGAGTGGGCAGGGTGTCATGCCTGCCTGGTCTGGGCAACATGTGATTCCAGATACTGATCAATGTGTTTTGCTCTTCACTGCCCTCTGAGCAATTCCGGGCGGGCAATAAATTCTGCCTAACCATTAACACCTACATCCCGTGAATATACAAAAAAAAAGACTTCATGCATAGAATTGGATTAGTTTTCACAAGCGTTTTCGTGATAGATGAAGAAGGAATCATAAAATAATAAACTCAGGAGAGAAGAAACCAATGTCTGCAGGAACAAGGAGCAATTCAGAAAGTAAGTGATAGCAATGAGGGAGTTGTTCAGATGCTTTTCACTTTAGGCTACAGTCAGAACATGCCCTTGCTAGTGTCATGTTTGGGAAATATCTTTTGACATGCGGAATCAGGAGATCTTTCCTGAGGATAGGAGCTCCACCTACAAGTTCTGGAGTTGAGTATATGGCTATGTGATGCAGACAAATTAACGAAACGAATGTTGGGACGTGAGTTGGGGTTGGATTAAGGAGACTGCGAAATGAGTGTATAAAGAAAAGGAGTCTGTAAATTGTGTGTTGGAGGAGAAGGGACTGCAAAAGGATCATGAGAGGACGAAGAGGCCAAAATGAGCGTGCAAGAAGTGGGTTTAAAATCTTTTCAAAGTGCAATGGAAATTACCAGGATGAGAAAGGGAGGCTAATGGAGTCAGAGATTTTACACCTGACAAAAAAAGGTTCATACAGTCAACTGGGATCCATTAGATCTTTAGTGTCACAATGACTTTCTTGCTAATTAGTATGGAATTTCTTATTAACGGCTGCGACAACTATGAAGGGAGAAGGAAACACTTTGCTGCCCTCTTTAACTGACAACCACACTTCCCTAACATTGAATTCAACACTCTCGAAATCTTCTGTCATCCCACCCCATCCCAGATCCAACCCTCTGACTTGGCCCCGCTCTCCTGACCTGAACTACCTGTCCATCTTGCTTCTCAATTATCTGCTCCACATTTTCTACCAATCTATCAAAATCAATTCCTACTTTTGCATATCTTTCACCATCCTTCCTACATTTCACTCACCCCGACACACCTTTCTCTATTTCTCAGGCCCCTCCCCCTCCTCACTCCTGGTGGAGTGTTATGCCCGAAATGTTGACTCTCCAGCTCCTCAGATGCTGCCTGACCTGCTGTGCCTTTCCCAGCAATACAATGTGTCAACTCTTGTTTGTGGTTTTGCAATTTCAGGAGCTACCAGTATTCTTAGGAAATATGGTAGTTGAACTGAATGTAACAGCACTGTGATAATTAGTAAATCTAAATCAGAGATTCAGAAAAAAACCCAATAACGACCTGGTTAAATGTTCCTGTTGCTTTGTATTTGTGATGGAAAAGTACCAATTGTGACCTTGTTAATCTGTGTAAGATATGTTAAGGCTTACCGAATTTTATATGTGGAAGGGTATAAGACTTATTTTGGAAAATAAAATTGTTGCTTGCTTCGTCGCTTGTGCCAATTTCAGTCCTGTGGTATCAAGAAAAATGATGTTTCCATTGTATGTTGCAACCTTAAAGATTAATTGAGAGTTGACATAATTTGAAGAAATTGGTGAATTCGAATTATTGTTTCTGTGTGAGTCTAAATTTGAGTTCAGTGGTAACTAAAATAACTGAGTCCAGTTACTGCACGGCAACATCACCTATTTAAATAAGCCATTGAAATTGAAAAAGTAGTCCTCAAACAAAACCAAGAGGTGTTTCAAAATAGTTCTGTTCAATCATGAAATGTCATATTACTAGAAATGCTACTATTCTTTGTTACACTTTTTGAAATGAAATATAGAGCATAACAGCCCAGAGCAGATTCTTGCAGTTGTTTTATTTGACCCTAATTGATATTAACAAGTCATTGCTAAATTCTAGTCAGTTACCTTGCGATTAGGAAAAAGAATATTTCGATGTGTATTAAAATGTAAGCAATTGGCAATAACTTGCCAAACCAATAATGAGCAGAAAAAGAAAACTTAGATTAAAAAAACTCCTGTCAATGGGTTATGACTCTCAAATTGCAAGCTGGAAGTAGTATCAGTGCTTGAGTAAAAAAAAAACAGTAGTTCCTTTAAGAATGCAGAACCAGTTTCAGACCAGAAGTTTCCAGTCCTCTGCAACCTTACTACCAAACAAGTCCTCATTATCCGTTAGCCCTTATAAATGATTTTTGCCCAGTCTCTACATCTCACTCTGTGCAAATTCTGTGGAAAGACGTAATAGGAAAAAGATTGCAAAATAGAAAATATATTCAACAGCAGAGCTAATGTGTTGAGGCAATCTAACAGACACACAATCGGAAGATCAGAAAAAAAGTGAGGTCTGAAGAAATCGAATCACAATCACAGGAGCTCTCTGTCAACTCACATTAGAAAGAGAAATGGCTTGAACAAGACAAATGGAGGCCATATTATTAAGCACAGGGCAACATCACAGCAAACCTCCCACTTGCATCTCAATTCTGTTAACGCATTATCAACAAGTGGAAGAACTCAAATCCTAGGAAGGAGATCAACACTTTGATCTCTTCAGGAATGTAGAAAGTATAGGAAGGACAGAAAGGTTTCAAGGTGTGCGGGGGTTGCAAAGCATGGGCATCATGGCAGGAGAAGAGGAGTAGTAAGCATTTGGGAAACAGTGAAGCAGCAGAGAGTGCGAGGGAGCAGCATAGAATGCAGGAATTAGGGGCAGTCAGGTGCCGTGTCAGGGCAGCAGGAGGATGGGCACTGGGAGAGGGATGTGAAGGAGAGGATACAGGGAGCAGTGACACAACACCTCAACTCCTCCCCACCCACTCTGCCATGAACGTGCAGATCCTAGGCGTCATCCATCACCACCGTTTTCTCTACCAACGTCTGGAGGAAGACCGCCTCATCTTCTGCCTTGGGAAACTTCAATACTTTGGCATCAATATGGATTTCACAAATCCCTCATTTCCCCTCCCCTCACCTTATGCCAGTTCCAACCTTCTCGCTCAGCACCATTTTCATGACCTGTCCCATCTTTTAATCTTCCTTACCAACTATCCGGTAACGCTCCCCTCCTACCTATAACCTTCACTCCTCTAGCCATCTAGCTATTGCACTCTCAGCTTCGTTTTCCCAGCTGCATGTCCTCCTAATTACCTCTCCACGCCCGTGGCCTCATTCTTGATGAAGGGCTTTTGCCCGAAACGTCAACTTTCCTGCTCTACAGATGCTGCCTGGCCTGCTGTGCTTTTACAGCACCAATGTAATCTTTACTCTCTGAGCTCCAGCATCTGCAATATTCACTTTCGCCTCGAAGTGAGACACGGAAGTGGTGTGGTAGAATTTCAAGGGCCAGGAGCTTTGGGGGCGCTTACGAGGCGGTAGGAGGCAAAGGAAGAACAGGTACAGGCATTCGGTACAGTAGCGATTGATGGGGCTAGAAAAATGCGCGAAGCAGTGAGCAAAGCCGGCAAGGGGATAGGTAATTAGGAAGGCAGATAGCAGGCATGTTTGAGGAAACAAGCAAAACACAGGTTCTAAAGCAGTGAGGTCAGGTGGGGCAAACAAGTGAACGTGCAAGAGACAGAGTGACAACACAAGGTGGGCAGCAGGAACAGGACGATAGCGGAGAAGAGAGTAGAAACTGGCAGGTAAGAAGGTGGTTTCAAGAGGAGAGAGCGACAGTGGAGGAAAGAGTGCTACAGTGACAGGACAGGAAGAGAGTCACAGGAAAATATGGGCATAATCATGGAAACGCAGAGAGCGGAACAGAGGAGAGGCATAGTTACTGCCATGTGACTGGCAAAGCAGGCAAGATCGAGGGGCAGTGACCAGAGAGGAGAAGGAACAGCTGGACGGCTATGAAATGGGGGAGGGGAACAGGCCGTTGTAAACAGGGGATTGGACGGATGGTATAGAGACAGGGCTGAAACAGGACGAAGGGATAATTCCAGTGACGAGAACACCCCTCGCCATTGTGCTCTCTCAATGCCCAGGAGTCACTGTGACACCGGTGTTTGCTGGAGCGAAAGAAGCCGCCACTCTAACTGTACCATCATGGCAACAGGTCCACGGGTAGTCACACTTGACCCTCTGCCAAATCCTCGACAGCCTTCACTCTGGAGGCTTCTCTGTGGCAACACCTACCGAACTGAGGGCGTACGGCGCAGTGACATCATCATATGACGTTGAGCGTGAAGAGGTGTCAATCAAAGCAACTCGGGCACATTATTCATTCATAATAATCGCAGGTTTCCACCTGATGGCAGCAGAAGACAGCATACATACAACAAACGATTGTCAGTCTGTCTGTATCTGTCCAATCAAAACCTTCAATTTTCTTCAAAGCATCTACTATTGCTGAGTGGCATAGGCGTGGAACTTGTAATCTCAAGGGTTTTCCTCTTGCAAGATCGAGCCCAAAAAGATGGAATCTATTAAAAGGGATTCTGAGCAGAATAACATCAGCCATGATCATGCTAAATGGCGGAGCGGCCTCGAAGGGCTGAATTGTCTACGCCTGATTCTAATTTCAACTTTTCTCTCCGGAACAATATTTCAAGTGAAATTTTGGATTGTTTTTGCAGAATATGACATCAGCAACTCTCAGTTTCAACGACAGAAATAACTTATCTTTTTGTTGCTCCAAAACATGGTTCGATTTCCAAATTCACGAAAGTAAAGATTAGAGACCATGTTAGTGCTGCTGTTCGCTTTCGCTCTCAAAAGTTCTCACTCTCAATACAACCTATCTCCTGACACCGGGCAGACATCCATCGAAAGTAACATTACTCGTATGTGTGACTCACAAAGTCACAGAGTCTCAGCTGTTGGCAACTGGTGACATTCGCAATTGAGATCCATCTGTGGCATCTGAATTGCATTCACGACAGATATCAATTGCAGATGTCTGGCTACGTTCTGAAAAGCAATCGGGCTCTGTGCACTTGACTATAATCGCAATGAAGATCTATCTGCAGGCACTTGGCTACATTTCTATATAACTATACCTTCTTGTACTTGGTCGTGTTATTTAGAATTGGCACCTGCCTAAACATAGTTAAAACTTCGGCATAATGGCGACTTTCAGCGTCGTTAAGAACTTAGCCTGATCTCTGAGTTGAAAATTTACCAGTTTCGGTTATTAATGCTACATTAACACAGAATCAGAGTGACTGTGAAAATGAATCAGAATAAAAACACTTTTTGTCTCAGGAAGACATGGGATAAACAACGAGTAGCTAAATCTACTAAGCAATCACTTTAGACGACAGGACACGAACTTGCGCAGGGAAATCCCTACAGTTTTCTTGGAAGTGTGGAATTGCTTCCATAGTCAAGAATATGAGATATTCCAGAGCGTCCTCAGATGTATGGTCAATAATTTGGATTTAAAACGCCGATTTTGCAAATGCTAAAGTAGCATCTCAGGAAGAGCATATAATTATGCAGTTGTTTTTAAGTTTTAATACATATGCCATTCTTTCTGACCAACAAATATAGTAGATATGAAAATAAGTTGAATTTTGAACTGATTGCTCAGTTGAAAATTATATCCACCAAGAAAACAAATTGGGGAAAGCAATTCTTTGCAGGACTTATACACCGAATGGAATTGTCCAAGGAAGTGATACTGAACAAAGAGACCTTGGAATGCAGGTTCATAACTCCTTGAAATTGGAGTCGCTGGTAGATAGTATAGTGAAGAAGGCTTCCGGTATTCTTTCCTTAATTGGTCAGAGTAGTACATATAGGAGTTGCATAATTTGTTCTCCTATGCTTTATGGTCTATGACATGTCGAACGGCGTGCTAATCCAACATAACAATTTGGTGATTATATGAAATGCATGTTCATTCCAATCGTGTCTTCGTCTCCATCTGACTTCAGATGCTCCAAAGTATCGTTGACTTATGGAAGGGCAGAGATAACCTCGTTTGGGAACATTCTGTGATGATTCTTGTGATGCAGTCAATGTTGCCTGAACTCTGGACCATTGGTCTTTATATTTACTGATAAAATTGAAAAAGAAAACTTTTAAATCATTTTTTTCGCTAGAATGTGTTTCTGGGACCAAAGGAAGAGCCCTGTATGAGAGACAGTGTTGTCAACGGAGCAGGTTCACTCTGAATGAATTATCTTTGGAGTGTATACAGTGCAATTGTGAAGGACAGAAAAGAACGAGTACGCAATTTAATCTAAAAAGCCTCATTCACTATTTAAGTTGATTATGCGTGATTGAACAAATCCAAGAATTGTGCAGACACAACCGCATAAAGCTTCAGGTTGCTGTTATTTCGAAAACGAACAACTTAAAGACAGTCAAAGACGGAATTTCCACGGCTCAGTGAAGTGGAGAATTGCAAAACACCGCAAGGCTGAGCCTAAAATCAAATAGTCCTTATCTTGGTCATACATCAGAATGCCTTATGTTAAAATTATGACCGCGTGCTTCCAGATTCAGCTGTGTAAGAATGCAGGTTATGATAAAAGCCTGACAACCTGAAAAGGTAGCAATCCTCTTGGTCTGTTTTATGCATTCGATTGTTTTACTATAAAAATGGTGGACTGCAGGGGTACTGTGATGGCCGAGAGGTTAAGTCGTTGGAGTTCATACCCAAGTGTGGCTTGCTATGCAGTTTCGAAAATTGCTCCCCACGTTGACGCTTTAAATGGTCACGAACTCCTTTGGCCAATTTTGAATGACGTGGTGCTTGAGCTTCTGTTCAATTCAAAGGCAATTTTCGACTGCAAAGAATCAGAAGTAACTTCTATCAGACAATAGCGTTTGTGCTTGGCTTTCGTGGTTATGAAGGTGGTGTCGAGAGACCAGGTGAGTTTATTGTCAAATCGACACAAAGAAATTTGGTGCTCTTGACAATCTCCACGGGGTAAAGGAGCGACATTCAGCAGAGAGTGATCTGTCTGTACCGTGTTGATGTCAGCAAACATCTCTTTCGTTTCGTCCATGTTCATACACAGGTTGATGGCTCTGCACTAGTCCGTTGCCGCAGCACTTTGCCTCTGTATGCTGACTCTTCGTTCCTGCTAATGAGACCCACTACCACCCTGTCAACAGCTAAGGTAATAATATAATTTGAGCTAGACATCAATTATCTTTCGTGGGAAAGCAGGGTGAACAGCAGTGCACTCAACTGACAGGTTTGGGGTGCCCAGATTCTCAGTGTGGTGCTGTTGGAGATGTTTTTCCCAATCTGGGTTGCTGGGGGTCTCCTAGTAAGTAGCTCCACGATCCTGTTACAGAGGGGAGTCTTCAAGCCCAGCAGAATCAACTTCCCAAACAGGTGCTGACGAATGATACTGTTGAATGCAGAACTGAAGGCAATGAACAGTAACAGGATGTTGGTGTCCTTCTGCACCAGGTGGGTGAGAGCCAGATGCAGGGTGGTGGAGATGGCGTCATCTGTTGAGCGGTTGGAAAGAAATGCAAACTGCCAAGTGTCCAGCGAAGGTGTTTTGGGGCAGTGGGGATCAGCGTCTATATATGCCTCATCACGAGCCTCTCGAAACACTTCATTATGATGTGTTTATGCAACGGGCCAGCAGTCAATGCGGCAAGACACTGAAGAGTTCTTTGGCACAAGGACGATGGTAATGGCCTTGAAGCACGTTCTAACGATGTCACACTCGGGGAAGTGTTACATATGTCCATGAGAACATTGGCCAGCACGTCAGAGCAGACTGAGAGATGTTATGTTGTCCAGCAGCATTACTTGGTTGACTGTGCATGGAGTTTGCTCCACGTCCGTCGTGATAAGTATCAACACCTGGTGATTGGGAGGGAGAATGGTCTTCCTCGCTTCCACATCATTTCAATGCTCAAACCATGCACACAATTTGTTCAACTCATCTTGGATCGGGACATCACCAGCACAAACAGGCAATGCTATGCTGTGTTTGGTGATGGCCTTAATACTCTTCGACATGCTCTGCATATCACCACTTCCCTCATAAAGTATGTATATTCTCCGTGTGGATGCATGCTTTACCTTTTTGATGCCCCATGACTACTATTTATAGCTGCCTGAGCGATTGTTGAATTAAAGTCACATGGTTGTATTTACATTTTGTACATGTTTCACAATAGCTGTTTTAAAATTAAATTTCACAGGACATTTGAATATAAATTTTCATCTTAAAGTTACAATCTCGCGTCATCCCAGTCTTGCAATATCCGGCAGGGATATTTAATGCACTAACAGCAAATCAGTACCAACATGTTCTGCCCCACATTTCATACAGTTAAACAATCAAACCGTGAAAAGAACTTTCGTTACAATGCTCTAACAGAGAGTGGCGTTCTTTTAAATTCCAGGCAGAGACTCGGGGTTTCCAAAGAGACAGAGACAAAGAAAGAGAATGAGATAAAAATGACCTCAATTGGAGCAATGTGACATATTGACCATGAGTTGTATAGACACGTTCCACGATTCCAAGTGTTTGACAGTTCAGGAAGTGAGAAATTGCTTCCATTGTCACGAATTTGCGATGCCCCAGAGTGCCTTAATACATGTACTCAATACATATGCCTTAACACATGTGTTTATTAATACACCGATTCTGCAGATAATAAAGTAGCATTTTATTAACAATGTATAGTTATGCAGTATTTTTTTAAATAAAAGGTTTGAATATGTATGACATTTTTTATCAGCTGAAAATATGAGTTATCAAAACTAGGTGATCTAAGAAGTGATCATTCAGTTGAGAATAATATAATCCAGGAATCAAAAATAACGCCTATGGAAAGGAAAATATTAGAACAGGAAGCATTTGCCTATTGTAAACAGAGACAGGAGAACGGTAAAAATTTTGCAACGTAAAAATCTGAAAATAAAGCCTGAGATACCCTGTGACTGCCTTCACAGATAAAGGGCAAGGGCTGATCGGCCATATTGCTCAGAACACTGCTGATGCATACCAAAAAAAGAACAAACCCAACAGCCATCGTTCAGCTTCACACAAAAATGATTTTTAACTGCTAGAAATGCACAGCAGCGTTGCTAGCGCTATGGCATCAAAAGTGGGTTCGACTTTTCAGCTTATAACCTTCCATTGGAATTGAAAAATATTGCCAGATTTGCTGAGCATCTCGAAATCTTTCCATCTTTTGATTCTCCCATATTCACAGGAGGAAGAAGAGTCTAGATCAGTAGCAGCCATGTATCCTGTCAAGAACTCAAGTACTTGTTCAAAGGAGAACAACTGTTGGAAATTCTCTGACAGTTTTCAAAGAAATCAAAACGTATCGAAAAGTGAGGGCTCTGGCTCACATATGTCTTACCTGATATCCGACTCCCATTGCAGATTTGATTCAGTTAGCAAGCTATGGCCTGGTTGAGGGCTTAAAAAGTCAACATAGATGTAACCCCTAAGGGAGTAGAATTGATAATTAATTACTCCTTAGTGCAAGGTGTTCAGAAAACATAGGAAAGCAAGGAAAGGAGGTTTATTGGTGGTATGAATATAGTATGAATATAGTGGCAAGAATATAGTATGAAGAGTGCGGATTAACCAAGGATATGTAGAATGATAGAATGTGCTGGAGGTGACTGACTTGGACATGGAGTGGAATTAAGTATCAACAGTTTCTCCACTGTGACTTACCTTCGATTTCTGTTTAGGGAATTGAGCTGTCTCAGCTGTTTTCTCGGTTGCATGAGATCTGTTCCAAAAAAAAAGAAATTGTCCTCACTATGGAAGCAGACACTTGTCATAAATAATCAAGGAATACCTCCAGTCCATTAAATCTATTGTGTATGGTGCAAAGTGATAACTTTTTGACTGCACTCAAGCAAGTGGTAATTAAAGATTCGAAAGGCTGCACCTTCCCCATTCTCTGCCAAATTACTGTAGATGAACTTCACCGCATGCATGGGAAAAAACCTGCAACGCAATTTTGTAGGCCTGAAGAAATTTCCCAATTTTGGTCATTAAACCTGTTGAAACCCATGACCTTGATTGCAGGAACATCCTTTGAATTGGGTGATTCTGGTTAAGTTTCATAACATCGCTCCTCCACATTAGCGAAATCGGGTTTCCTTTTATACTGTGTATCTTCCTTAATGTTCAGCAATTCCCCACTTACATACAGGCAGGACCTTGCGCTAGTGGATTGCGATTGTGGTGGAGTGTGTTGTGGATCTGGGTGGCGTTTTGAACATGTGCAGATGCATATTTGCCAGAATTAGCACTTTGTTTTTTTTAAAATAGAATCCCTCCAGTGCGGAGACAGGTCCTACAGCCCATCAAGTCCACAATAATTCCTCAAAGAGTAACCTAATCAGACGCATGGCCCCTAGCCGATTATCCTATATTTACACGTGGCAAATGCACCTAACGAACACATCCTTGAACAGAAAAGGGAAATTCGCAAGGCCATTCTGGGAACTCATAAGTCCTTGGGTTGTAGGAGATTCTTACATTATCTACCAATCAAAATTCGGATTTATGAAAAATAGAACGAAATGCGTCAATGAACCATTTTGTACTCATCACGCCCGAGGTATGACAAAGGCCAGCTTGACATTTTGCTTTTTTCTGTGATGCTCTCAAAAAGTAAGAAAGAATGAACTGAGCTTGCATGCAGAAAGACTAACTTTTCTTAACGTGCCCTAACATTTTCTTCAGAATGTAACCTTCTTACAAGTCTGTACTTCGGTTGAAAAATACAAAGCCACATCGTTTTTAATTTCTGCTTTGCCCCACACGCATCTGTCCATAAATTTCCTTATAATGTCATGCAATATTTTAACTATGTTGACAATGCTACGTGGTTTCTGCTGCCATGCTGGTAAGCGGAGATATCTGTCATAACTTCACTATGTGATTCTCAATTGTCCTTTACGGTAGGAGACTAGGTTCAAAGTAATTCCATATCGACACATAACTCGTTGAAACTCAATGCCATCTGAGCAATTAGGGATGGAAAATAAATGCTGACCTAGCCAGCCACGTAGTCATTCCATGAATGAATTTTTAAAAATCAATAATGGGAAGTTCGGGAATGGAATGCACAACATGGAAATGTCCTGGAAAACGAAACAATTGAGGCAATCAAGAGAGCATTGGATAGTTATACAGATAGAAATAGTGTGCAAAGTTAAGGCGAAAAATCAGGAGACATTCAGGTGTAATGATTCTCATTTCACAATCGCCATCAGGCACGTTTCAGATGGGGTTCACTAGAATAGTCCGAGGAATGGAAACCTTCTCATTTGGGGAATGTTTTAAGACTGTGGATCTATACTCGATGGAGTTTGTAAGGATGAAGGGGAATCTTATTCAAACATAAAGAATACTGAAAGGTCAATGCAGTGTCGAAGTTGGAAAGTATTTGCATTTTAGGGAGAGACTCCTAACCGAATGCACAGCCTTAGCATAAAGGGAAGACATTTTAGAACGGAGAGAAGCAGAAACGTCTTTACCAGTGAGTGATGAATCAAAGGAATTCATTTCAACGAAAGACTATGGAGCTCAGGTCATTGCGTATACTGAAGATACAGATAGATTAATAAGTATCAAGGGTATCAAGAATAACGCGCATAAGGCAGGATACAAGTGCTGAGGACTTGTTGAACATCCATGATTGAAATGTGGCTTAATTACATAATTTCTGCTCTTATGACTTAATGTCATCGACGTGTCGAATGGTGTCCTTTTCCATCATAATAATTTTGTGATTCTATGAACTGTGTCTTCAATCCAATTGATCATTATCTCCACATGACTTCAGGTGCTAAAAAATATAGAAGCCTTATGGAAGCGCAGAGACAGCTTTGTTTGACAACATTCTATGATTAGATTTGATTACTTACAGTGTGGAAACAGGCCCTTCGGCCCAGCAAGTCCACACCGACCCGCAACCCACCCATACCCCTACATTTCCCCCTTACCTAACACTACGGGCAATTTAGCATGGCCAATTCACCTGACCCGCACATCTTTGTATTGTGGGAGGAAACCGGAGCAAACCCACGCAGACACGGGGAGAATGTGCAAACTCCACACAGTCAGTCGCCTGAATCGGGAATTGAACCGGGTCTCAGGCACTGTGAGACAGCAGTGCTAACCACTGTGCCACCATGCCGCCCATCAATGATGATTCTTGCAATACAGTCAATATTTAGCTGAACTCTGGACGTTTATCTACAGGGCAGATTTTAAGCGCCTGAGACATGGTCGTTTTCTTCACTGAAAAAATTGAAAACTTTAAAATCAATTTTATCGATGAAAATATGTTTTTTGAAACAATGGAAGAGACCTGTGCGAGAGAGAGAATGTCGCATCTTTGGCGTGTCTGCTGGCTAATGGTGAAAGGACAGAAGAGCACGTGCAGCTGATTTATTCTGGACAGCATTCTACACTATTTAAGATGATCACGGGCGCTTGAACACATCTAAGCATTGTACAGGCACAACCACATGAAGATTCAGGCCGTTGTTATTTCGAAAAACGAGCAAACGTAACTTAAAGACAGTGAAAGACCGAATATCCACGGCTCACTGTAGTCGATAATTGTAAACCTTCACAAGGATTAGGTTAAAATCAAATACTCCTCATCGTGGTAATAAATCAGGATACCTTGTATTAAATTGTGCCCACCTGCTTCCAGATTCATTAATGAGAGAACACAACTTAACTGCACCATCCTGAATAGCTCTTCAAATATTTTGCAACTTTCACAGAGATTATCTCTCATGTTTTGAAATTGTGTAAAAAACATAATGCTGGATTTGCCAAATTTCAACTCAGAGGACAAACACCCAGCTATGGAGTCAATGGTAATGAATATCCGTGGTATTCTATATACTGCAATAGTGTATATTATAAATTGAGGATTACAAGTACCCATTCTGTACTCCACGTCCGGTCGAACCGAGCTAACATACATTGGAAATAGGACTTCTTACTTACTCGTGCCCCAAAATCCTTCAGCTGGAAAGGTTGTTATTCTGAAGCTTAGACAACAGATTTCTGCAACTGCTCCGAGATGTCAATGACTTATTAAAAACGACGGTGAAATTCATTTCTAGAAGTCTGTACATCAGACGGGCTGCATCAATCGGTTTTCAAACTGTTACATTCGAAGACATAATCTACACACATTTCCCATCTGACATGTATGATGAAGTCAAATATTTGCTTTTTATTAAATCATGAGGGACTTGGATAGTGTGAGTAGACAAGGTATTTTCTCACTGGTGAGGGAGCCCAAAATTAGAAAGCAGAGCTTTAAAATTAAATGGCAAAATTTGAAAGGGACCTAAATGGAATCTTTTTCACTCATGTCTAGAATGAGCTGCCAGAGAAAGTTGTGGGGAATGGTAAAACTGCAAGATTCAACGGTGCATTTATGGGTATATGAGTAAAAAGGCTTACAGAGATGTGGGCCAAATGTTGGCAAATTCGACCAGATTAGTTTAGGATATTTGTCCAGCATCGTCAAGTTGGAGCGAATGGTCACTTTCCGTGCTGTATTGCTGTATGATTTGATGACTCTTGAACAACTGCACAAAAAATGCACATGATTTCATCAAAACAGTTTCCAGTTACAAATCTTCGGTCAATATTCCTCTCTTATGCACACAAGTACTTTGCATGATGTCAGAACTTAAGAGTTTCATTCTTGGATCCATTCCTGTGAATCGATTCTACATTCTTTCTTATTCCTATATCTTTTCTCTCATGTGCGTCTGTACTTAGGTACACAGCATGGATATTTCTGATAACATATTTCTCTGCATTTTAAAACTCAGATGCATATCCGTTTCGCCGCCAGGTTCTGGACAATTGAGTCAAAATTGATTGCAAATGCAGACACAATGAGGCAAAGGACTTGTTTACGTGTGGAGTAGATTGTGTGTTTCTATAACTCGATCACGAGTCATTCCCGCAATTTCAGCTGTGTCAGAATCCAGATTGCGATGAAAGCCTGTCAACCTGCAAAGGTGACCTTCATTTGCGTGTCTGAAATGGATTTGGCGAAATCAATGCGTCTCGACAATTTGTTCTTCCAACAACGCATTTGTTTGATGGAGTCAATTGTTTTACAATGAAAACTTCTGACTTGGCATGGGGCTGCATTGGCCGAGAGATTAAGGCATTGCAGTACAGACCCTTGAGTCGAAATTGTCCACGTAGCCCAGATATCCTGACCTAATCTATTCGCATTTGCCAGCAGTCGGTCTATATCTCCCCAAACCCTTCTTATTCATAGAGTCATCCAGCTGTCTTATAAAGTCATTACAAGTCCCAGCCTCCACCACGTCCCCTGGCAGCTCATTTCATGCATATACTTACTTCTGCGAGCAAAAGTTGTCCCTTAGGTTCCTTGGACATCGTTCACCTCGAACCTAAACATAGTCGTCTACTTCTGGACTGCACCACCCGAGGGGAAAGACCTGTTGTATTTATCCTCTTCGTATCCGTCATGATTTCACAAACCTCTTAAAAGTCTTCTATCAGTCTTGGTGCTCCAGGGAAAGCACTCCCAGCCTACTCAGTCTCTCTTTGCAGCTCAAATTCTCCAAACCTGGAACCGTGCCTCTGAACTCTTTATGAACCTGTTCAAGTTCCACAAAGTTCTTCTGATAGGAAGAAGACCAGAATAGCACACAATATTTCAAAAGTGAACTCTACAGAGTCCTGTACAGTCGCAAGATGATCTCCACACTCCTATACTCAATGCACTGACAATAATGTGAAGAATACAAATCAAATTCGTCACTATCGTATCTGTATGCGACTCTACTTTCAAGAAATTATGAACCTGCACTTCAAGGTCACTTTGTTCAGCAACACTTCCCAGAACTTTGCCATTGAGTCTTGCTCAAGAAAAAGCAGAGCCGACCATAGATGTTCCCTGAACCAGTCCTGAACTTAGGAGCAATGGATGCAGTAAATCAGGTTCTAGGAAATTCAGGCAAATCTCTGGCGGGTTGCAATAGTTCTTTGGGGCCATGCATGGAGATAACAGAGAGTAGAGTAGGGTAGATAGAGAGTAGATAAGATTTATTTATTATTTCTACCATATGTAACTGGAACATAAAAAACGAGACTGCTTGCTCCAGCAACAAGGTGCTACTTGCACACACAAGCTACATGACAGTACAGTCATACGCGGGCAGCATAAAAGGCATAAGAATGCAAAATACGCCAGACAGCGCAGCAATTCCTGACAAGACAATAGGGACAATGGTGGACAAATTACAATTTAACAGTGAATGATGATTATTCAAATATTGTTTCAGCAGCCATTCAAAATATCGTTCAAGAATTGCAATTGGAAGAGTGTGTAATCATGCAATGTTAAGAAGTCTGAAGGATTGTGTGAAGAAAGCTTTGTAGAATTTGACTGTGAGAGATTCAATGCTCTGGGATCTTCTGCCAGATGGCAGGAGGGTGAACACCGTTAATCAAAGATACGTGGGGTCGTTCACAATGCCGTTGGCCTTGCAGATGCAATTTGTGGTGAAGATGTCTGTCATGGAGAGAAGACGATTCCGATGATCGGTTCAGCTTTCCCCACAACACGTTGTCGGTCTTATGATTCACGATGATGTAATTCCCGAAACAGGCAGTGATGCAGCTGCTCAGTGTATTCTCAATTAACCCTCTGTAGAAGGTGACGAATGGAAATGTCAAATGGGATTTCCTCAATGACAGAGAATGGAGACGCTGCTTGTCTTTCTTGGCTATGATTTTGGTATTGAGTGACCAGGTGAGATTATCTGAAAAATGGATGTAAATAAATTTGGTGCTCTTCGCAATCTCTCCACATAAAACATCGACATCTTTCAGAGACTGACTGGTCTGAGTTCTCCTGAAGTCACAACCATCTATTTCGATTTGTCCGTGTATATAGACAGGTTGTTGGCTCTGCAATCGTCCATTAGCCCCAGCACCTTCTCTCTCTATGCTGACTCTTCGCTCCTGTTAATGAGACCCGCTACAGACGTGTCAACAGAGGGACATATTCAAGTGCAGCAGACTCAGCTTTCCAAAAAAGTGCTGACGAATGATACTGGTGAATGCAGAACTGAAGATAATTAACAGTAGCCTGATTGTTTGTTTCCTTCTTCATCAGGTGCGTGAGGGCCACATGGAGGGTGGTGAAGATGTCATCATCTGTTGTGCGGCTGGAATGATATGCAAACTGCAGAGTGTCGAATGAAAGTGGGGGGGGGCGGAGGCGGTGGACAGCACAGCCTAAATATCCCTCATGACGAGCATCTCGAAACAGTTCATGATGATGAGTGTTAACGCCACAGGGCATAAGTTACTGAGGCAAGACACTGAAAAGTTCTTCGGCACAAAGACAATGGTAGAGGCCTTGAAGAATGTTGGAACGATGGCACAACTCAAGGAAATGTTAAAGAAGTACATGAGGACATCCACCAGCACGTCAGAACATCCTCTGAGCAATCTGCGAGGGATGTTATGTGGTCCAGCAGCCTTACGTGGGTTTACTCAACATAGAGTTTTCCTCACGTCGATCGTAAGAAGACACAACACCAGTTCATTGGGGCGAGGGGGGCGTGGTGGTGGGAATGGCCTTCCTCACTTCCACGTCATTTCGTGCATCAAACCATGCACAGAAGTTGTTCAACTCATCTGGGAGGTCGGTATCACCAGCACAAGTAGACGATGCTATGTTTTCTTTGGTGATGGACTTAATCATCTTCGATATACTCAGCATATCACCACTGTCCTGATAAATGGTTTATGTTCTCTGCGCGTATGCATGCTTTGCTTCTTTGATGGCGCATGACTATCGTCTATAGCTGCCCCAGGGATTGACGAATTAAAGTTGCATATCTCGCTTTGTTATTTTTTCATGTTTCATGGCGGCTGATTTAAAATGAAATTTCACGAGATATTTGATTATAAATTTTCAGCTGAAAACAACTACTCTCACGTTATCCCAGTCTTCCAATATCCGGTAGGGTTATCGTATGCCATAACAGCAAATGACTGGAAGTATTTGCTGCTCCACAGATCATACAGTTAAACAATCAAAGCGTGAAGAAGAATAATTACAATGATCCACCCGAGAGGGACTTCTTTTACTCAGCGTGGACAACGAGGCAGAGAAAAAGGAAGCAAATGAGACAATGAAATGTATAGACATATTTCACAATTCAGGATCTTCGACTGTTCAGCATGTGAGGATCTCTACCATTGTCACGCATTTGCGATGTCCCAAAATGCCTTAATACATGTGGTCAATAATTAGGGGATAATACACTGATTCTACTAATGCAAATGTAGCATCTTATTAACAATGTATAATTATGCACTTTCTAACAGTTTTAATACATGTGCCATTCTTTATAAGTTGCAAGTATATTACAGATGAATGTATATTACAGATGAAACATGAACTGACGGCACAGTTGAGAATTATATACTCCAGGAATCAACAATAACGTACATGGAAAGGAAATTAATGGAAAAGCAAATATTTGCCTATTGCAGACAGAGACAGGAGAACGTTTAGAATTTTGAAACGTAAAGATCACAAAACAAAAATGAGGTATCACCCTGTGGCAGTCTTCATAGATAAAGAGCAAGCGATGGTAGGTTAGGTTGCTCAGAACGCTACTGATGCACACCAGTCAAACAAGAACTCAACGGTCATCTTACAGCTTCATACAAAGTCGATTTGCAATTGCTGGTAATGCACAACAGTGCTGCCAGCACCATGGAATCAAAAGCGGGTTCTACATTTCCGCTGATAAGCTTCGATTAGATTTAAAACATACTGCCAGATTTGCTGAGCATTACGATAATTTTCAATCTTTTGTTTGTCTCAACTTCAAAGGAGTCATGTGAGTTTACATCAGAAGCAGCCATCTGTTCAAACTGTTATTCAAAAGAGAAGAACTGTTTGAAATTCTCCGACAGTTTTCAATGAATTCAAGATGTGTCCAAAAGTGAAGTCTCTGGAACACATATGTCTTAGCTGATGTCCGATTCCCATTGCAGATTTGTTTCAGGTAGCCAGCTATGGTCTAGTTGAAGAATTAAAAAATCAACATAGATCGAGCCCCAAAGGGAGTAGAATATATTGTTACTTTCTGCTGGGTGCAAGGTGTTCAGAAAAGATACGCAGGCCAGGAAACGTGGATTATTGGTGGCATTGGTTGAAGAGAAGATTGAAGTGATGAACGAGAACACCATAGGAGTTTCAAAGACAAAACAAGGCCAAAGATAAATATTAAGATTTGTTCAATTCCACTGAGCAGTGTAGTTCATATACCACCTGTTCTAGAAAGGTAGTCCCAGAAAAATTCGGGAGCAATGTTCATATTGAGAAAGTCAATGATAGCATTTTGTATCATCGTTCTAAAGCAATAAATTTATCGTGACATCTTATTTACATTTGACTGAACATACTTCCATACATTTGCACACAGGAAAATCAGTTATCGTGCCAAATTGTACAGTCCTTGATTCGATTCCGACTGATTATCGCATGCTGACCAACATCGAAAGTAATGATCATGAACATCTATGTCATTACCAAGTAATTCTGATATTTCAGCCTGTGAACTCTTCATTTTGAAAACGTTGGCACTTCTTTCTCTCTCTGAAAGTTAGTGTGTTCGTATCTTCTTCCAAGTATACACTAACAAATTATCACCCATGTTCCAATTCAATATGATGCTTTGTCTTCAGCCCCCAGTTTCATATCGGCATTCTGCCAAGTTCCTTCCCATTCAACTCACTCCATTCCTTCCTTGTCTTGAGGAGCAGGAAACTTCATCGCGGATGATTGCCTGGTGATGACATAAATTCTCAGAATGCTTTTGACCAGTTCTCACATGGAGAATATATGAGGGAAAACTGAAAGACCCGAACCTTGGCAGAATATTCTATTACAGATATGAATTGGCTTGTAAACAGAAATAGAATGGAATCATATTGTCTTCTTTCTCGGTGAAGCGTTGATTAACCACTTATTGCAGCAAAATAAAACTAATTGGGGTTGTGAGTTGAGAGGAAGATAGAAGGAAATATAACAGCAGTCTAGAAAAATTGTATGCTCAAGCAAGCTGATTCAGTACAGTGTGAATTCGCATGACGTTATGCGAAATGATTTCAAAAAGGAAGAGGTGGAGAGGTCATCCAGCGACAACACCAAGCTGACATTGGAACTGACAGTCTTTTCATTTAAGAAGAGATTGATTCGGCTGGTATGTTTCCACAAAATGTATATAAATGGAACGGAACTTTTTTGAAATACATAAAATTCTCACAGGAATAGAGAGAGTAGCTGGATGTTTCCTCTGATTGCAGAGTATAGAACGAGGAATTCCAGAAATAGTATAGTGCGTGGAACAAAAGGATTGACATGAAGAAACATTTCTTGAGTCAGAGTATCTGTAATTCGATACCACAACAGGTTGTGCTGGCTCAATCTCCTAGTATATGCGAAAATACATTCATTTTATTTGATATCAAAAGATTCAGAGGGCGTGAAGAGCAAACAGGAATATGGTAAGGAGGTAGACAATTAACCAAGGTTATATAGAATGACAGAATAATGTTGAAGTGTCAAATTCCTGCTCTTAGATTTAACGTTTCTATCTCTGCATGCAGATGTGCTGGAGGTGACTGACTTGGGCAGGGAGTGGAGCTGAGAGTTAACAGCTTCAGAAGAAAATGAGTGCTATGTTTTCTGTGCTGATGCTGAAGAGACGAAAGTAAATCATGAACCGTGAGGCCGTAATTCGATCCTGTTGAGACATCAGAGTTAATTGTGCGGGTCAGGAGAAGCCATTAACAGATGATTCCCAGGCTGTAATTGGTTAGGTAGCCATGAAAGTAACCGTTGGTTCTGTTCCTTGCAGTTGAAGGACATTGCAATGTTGTTCAAGCAATATGCTTTATCTGATTTTGACAGATGCTTTGATTGTCGTGCCTTGGCGTTCTCGTGTTCAGCACTTAGTGCTTTCCCCACTGAGAATCACGTTCAATTCCTATTCATGGGTGAAGCTGTTTTTTCTCGGTTGCATGAGATTTATTTCTGAAAGGAAAACTTTCTCTTCACTATGGACTCAAACATTTGTCACTAATAATCAAGGAGTGCTTCCAGTCCATTCAATCCAATGCACGTGGTGCAAAGTGCAAAATTTGGGCAAGTGGTGATCAAGGATTCGAAAGGCTGCATCTTCCCCATTCACTGATATAAAAAGACAATCACCGGTCATGAACTACAGCATGCACATGGGAAACGATTTCATTCGCAATCTTTGTTGAACTGAAGTAATTTCTCAATTTCAGACCTTAAATCTTTTGAAACTGATCTTTTTGATTGCAGGTACATCATTTCAGTTGGGCGACTCTGGTCAAGTTTCACAATATCACTCTGCGACATTCTCGAACCCACGTTTCATTTTATAGTATGTCTTCCATACCGTTCAGCATCATTCAACTTACATGAATGCCGTACATCCCACTCATGGACTGCCATTTTGGTGGGGTGGGTAAGGGAAATGTTGAAAAGGTGCAGATGCATGTTAGCCAGAATTAGCACGTTTTTTTAAAATGGAATTTCTAAGGTGCAGAAACAGGTCCTTCGGCACAACAAGTCCACACCGACACTGCAAGATTAACCCAATCATTAGCATTCCCCTTTCCCCATTATCCTATATTTACAAGTGACAAATGCACCTCACCAAAACGCGCTTGAACATTGTGGGGAATTTTGCATGGTCAGTTCTGCTAATCTGCATATTTTTAGATTGTGGGAGAATCTTGCATTATCTAGCAAAAGAAGTTCAGGCACAGGGAAAAAGAAAAGAGCGAAATGTTTCAAAGAACCATTTTGCACTCACAACGTCCGAATTATGACAACAGGTCTACTTGATATTTTGTTCTTTGTGATGCTGTCGAATAGAATAAAAGAATGAACTGAACTGGCATGCAGAAAGGCTTACTTTTCTAGATGCGCAACCCAGTTTCTTCAGAATATAACCTTCTTAAAAGTTAGGTTTAAAAAGTACAAAACTACATTCTTTCAATGCTTGCTTCACTCCACGGGCATCTGTCCATAAATTTCCCCATAATTTCAGGCAATCCTTTAAAGTAAGGCTTATTTTCAATGTTAGCAATTTTTCTTCCATGCTGCTGCTATACTTGTGAGCGGAGGTACCTGTCATATCTTTACCATTTGATTCACCATTGTCCATTACGGTGGGAATGTATGTTCAGATTCACAAAATTCTCGTTGAAACTAAATACCTTCTGAACAATTAGAGATGGACAACAAATGCTAATATAGCCAGCCACATAATGATCCCCTGAATGAATGTTGAAAAATCAACAATGAGAAGTTAGGAAATGGGATCCACGTGATGGAAATGCCCCAATACAATAGTAATTGGGGCAGTCAAGTGGGCATTGGGTGATCATATGGATAGTAATAGTGTGCAAATTTAGAACGAAAAATCAGGGGACGTTCATGAGGTCATGATTCTCAGTTAACAATTGCGAACAGGCACGTTTCAGAATCGGTCCTCTGGAATGGTCTAAGGAATGAAATGCTTCACTTTGAGGAAAGTTTGAGGACTCAGGGTCGTTACGCGATGAAGTTTGGAAGTATGATGGAGAATCTTATAAAAACAGAAAAACTACTGAATGGCCAACGCAGAGTAGATGTTGGAAAGATGTTTTCAATTTGGGCGAGACTCGTAACCGAGTGCACAGCCTTAGGACAAAGGGAAAACTTTTAGAGCGGAGAGAAGGAGAACCTTCTTCAGCCAGCGAGTGGTGTGTGAAGGGAATTCTTGCCACAGAAGGCTACAGAGTCCAGTTCGTTTAGTATTTTCAAGACTGTGATAGATACGTTAATGAGTATCAAGGGTATCAAGGATGAAAGGGAAGTGTGGGAGACAACGTTTGTGAAAGTGATAAGCCATGATTTAATGGTGGACCAGACCCCATTGGCTTAATTGTATAATTTCTGCTCCTATGCCTTAAGATCTATGATATGGCGAATGGCATCTTCTTCCGCGTTAACAATTGTGTGATTCTATGAACTGTGTCTTCAATCCAATTGGGTGTTTATCTTCATCTGCCTTCAGGTTCTCCAAAGTATAATTGCCTTATGAAAAGGCGGAGATTGTTTTGTTTCACGATATTATTGTGATGATTATTGTGGTGCAGTCAATGTTATCTGAACATGTTCTTCATATTTACTGACAAAATTGGAAAAAAATGTTTAAATTAATATTATCGCAAAAATGTGTTTTTGGTAAAATGGAGGAGCCCTGTATGACAGAAATTATTATCAACGGAGCAGGTTCACTCTGAGTGAAATATCTTTGGAGTGCATGCAGGGTGATTACGAAAGGCCAGACGATTTATACTGGAAAGCCTGCTTCAATACTTATGTCGATCACGTATGCTTGAACACTTCTAAATCTTGCACAGGTAAAACCACATAAAACTTAAGGCCGTTGTTAATTCGAAAACGAACAAACACAACTTAAAGGCATTCAAAGACCAAGTATCCATGGTTCACTGAAGTGGAAAATAGCAAAACTTCTCAAGACCAAGACTAAAATTTAATAGTCCTCACTGTGTTCATAAATCACAATACTTAATTGTAAACTTGTGCCCAGCTTCTTCTCGATTAATCAGCGAGGACACACAATTTAACTGCGTCATCCTGTTTATCTCTTCAAATATTTTTCAGCTTTAATGAGATCACCTCTTACGTTTTGAAATCATAAAAATATTAAGGCAGGATTTGCCCAATTTCAATTCATAGGACAACGCCAATAGACAATAAGTGCAGGAGTAGGCCATTCTGCCCTCCGAGCCTGCACCACCATTCAATATGATCATTGCTGATCATCCATAATTAGTATCCTGTTCCTGCCTTATCTCCATAACCCTTGATTGCACTATCCTTGAGAACTCTATCCAACACTTTCTTAAATGAATCCAGCGACAGGGCCTCCACTACCCTCTGGGGCAGAGCATTCCACACAGCCATTACTCTCTGGGTGAAGAAGTTTCTCCTCATCTCCGTCTTAAATGATCTTCCCCATAGTTTTAAGCTGTGTCCTCTGATTCGGCACTCACCCATTAGCGGAAACATGTTTCCTGCCTCCAGTGGGTCCAATCCTTGAATAATGTTATATGTCTCAATCATATCCCCTCTCTGTCTTCTAAGCCCAATGGTATACAAGCCCAGTCGCTCCAGTCTTTCAGCATAAGGTAGTCCCGCCATTACAGGAATTGACCTCGTGAACCTAAGCTGCACTCCCTCAATAGCCAGAATGTCTTTCCTCAAGTTTAGAGAAGAGAACTGCACACAATATTCCAGATGCGGTCTCACTAGGGCCCTGTACAGCTGCAGAAGAACCTCTTTGCTTCTATTCTCAATCCCTCTCTTTTGAAGTCCAGCATGCTATTATCATTATTCACTACCTGCTGTACCTGCATGCTTGCCTTCATTGACTGGTGCACAAAACACCCAGATCTCATTGTACTGCCCCTTTACGTAAGTTGACTGCATTTAGGTAGTAATATGCCTTCCTGTTCTTGCCACCAAAGTGGATAACCATACATTTATCCACATTAAACTGCATCTGCTATGCACCTGTCCACTCACCTAACCTGTGCAGGTCATCTTGTAATATCCTAACATCATCCTCACATTTCATCCCACCACCCACATCAGCAAATTTGTTAATGTTACTACTAATACCATCATCTATATCATTAATGTATATTGTAAAAAGCTGCGGTCCCAGCACTGATCCCTGAGGTACACCACTGGTCACTGCCTGCCATTCCAAAAGGGAGCCATTTATCGCTACTCTTTTTTTTCCTGTCAGCCAACCAATTTTCAATCCAAGTCAGTACTTTGCCTCCAATACAATGCGTTCTACGTTTACTCACTGACCTCCTATGTAGGACTTTATCAAAGGCTTTCTGAAAGTCCAGGTACACTACATCCACTGGATCTCCCATGTCCATCTTCAGAGTTGCATCCCGAAAAAAAATCCAGAAGATTAGTCAAGCATGATTTCCCCTTCATAAATCCATGGTGTCTCTGACCTATCCTGTTACTACTACCAAAATATGTCGTTATTTCATCCTTCATAATACACTCCAGCATTTTTCCCACCACTGAGGTCAGACTAACTGGTCTATAAATTCGTGTTTTCTCTCTCCCACCTTCCGTAGAAATTGGTACAACATTAGCCACCCTCCAATCCGCAGGAACTGATCCAGAATCTACCGAACTCTGGAAAATAATCACCAACATACCTCCGATTTCTTGAGCCACCTCTTTCAGTACCCTGGGATGTAGATCATCAGGCCCCGGGGACCTATCAACCTTCAGACCGAACAGTCTCTCCAACACCAGTTCCTGGCAAATATAAATTCGCTTAAGTTCAAGTCATTCAGCGACTGTTACCTCAGGGAGATTGCTTATGTCTTCCCCCAGTGAACACAGATCTGAAGTACCAATTCAATTCTTCTGCCATTTCTTTGTTCCCTGCAATATATTCTTCTGTTTCTGTTATCAAGGGCCCAATTTTAGTATAAACCATTTATTTTTTTGCCTTTCACATACCTAAAAAAGCTTTTACTATCCTCCATTATATTTTTGGCCAGTTTACCTTCGTACCTATTCTTTTCTCTGCCTATTTCCTTCTTAGTAATCCTCTGTTGTTCTTTAAAGCTTTACAGTCCTCCGTTTTCACAAATATTTTTGCTATGTTACTTTTGTTTCTCTTTTAACTTTACACGTTTCTTAACTTCCCTCGTCAGCCACAGCCACCCATGCCTCCTCCGAGGATCTTTTTTCCTTTTTGGAATGAACTGATCCTGTATCTTCTGCATTATACACAGAATTATCCGTTATTGGTCCTCCACTGACATCCCTGCTAAGGTATTGCACCATTGAACTGTGGCTGGCTCCATATTTCTCTTTATTCAACAGAAAAGTGTCACTTCTGATTGTACCCTTTCCCTTTCAAATTGCAGATTGAAGCTTATTGTATTATGGTCACTACTTCCCAATGGCTCCTTCACTTCGAAGTCTCTGATCAATTCTGGTTTGTTGCACATTATCAGATCCAGAATTGCCATCTCCCTGTTAGTCTCCATCACCAGCTGTTCTCAGAATCCATCTCGGAGGCACTCCACAAAGTCTTTTTCTTGAGGTCCATCACCATCCTGATTCTCCCAGTCTACCTGCATGTTGAAATCCCCCATAACACATGTCATAACATCTTTGCGACAGGTCAATTTCAGCTTCTGATTCAATTTATATCTGACATCCACACTTTTGTTTGGGGGCTGTAGATAACTCCCAAGAGGGTCTTTTTACCCTTAGCCTTTCTCAGCCCTATCCACACTGGCTCTACATCCCCTGATTCTAGGTTCCCCCCGCGCAAGGGACTGAATATCATCCCTTACCATCATGGCTACCCCATCGACTCTGCCTGTCAGTCTGTCCTTACGATAGCACGTGTAGCCTTGAATATTCATTTCCCAGGCCCTGTCCGCTTGAAGCCACGTCTCAGTTATCCTCACAATATCGCATCTGCCAATATCCAAAAGAGCCTCAAGCTCATCCATCTTATTTGTTAATCTATGCTGTCAAGGCTCATCAACATTCGTGGTATACCTCATACGGCAATAGTAACTTTCATAAATTGTGGATTATAATTCCTTATACTGTGCTCGAAGTGCAGTCTAACTGAGCTATCGTACATTGGAAATATGACCTCTATCTCGTGCCCTAATGTCCTTCAGCTGGAAAGGATGGCATTCTGCAACTTTCGCAACTGATTTCTGTAACTGCTGGTATACTTCAACGACTTTCTAAAACGACACCAAGATGGATTTATACAATTCTGTAAGTGAGACTTTCTACAACAATCAGTTTTCAAATTGATACCTTGGAAGGAAAATCTACAGACTTTTCCCATCTGACAAGTATGATAAAGTCAATTCGTTGTTCTTTATTAAATCTTGAGGGACATCGACAGAGTGACTAGACAAGATGCTTTCCCGTTGGTGAAGGAGTGCAAAATTAGAAAGATTATGTTTAACATGAGAGGTTAAAGATTTAAAAGGGACCAAATGGGCAACTTTTTCAGGCGTGTCTAGAATGAGTTGCCAGAGTAAGTTTTGGAGACTGGAACAACTACAAAATCTAATGGCATCTGGATGGGAATATGAGTCACAAGCGTTTAGAGGGATGTGGGCCAAATGCTGGAAAGTCGGACCAGATTAATTTAGGATATCTGTTCTCCATGGTCAAGTTGGAGCAGAGGATCAGTTTTCGTTCAAAAAGAACGCAAATGATTCACCCAAAACTGCTTCCAGTTCCAAAACGTTAGTCAATCTTCCTCTCTTGTGCTCACAATTCCTGTACCTGATGTCAGAACTTAAGAGTTTCATTTTTGGAACTTTGACTGTCAATCATTTCCGAATTCGTTCTAATTCGGATTTTGTTTTCGAATGTGAGCCAGTGTTCAGGTATTTAGTATGAATATTTCTGGTACCAAATTGCTCTGAATATTAAAACTAATTAGCATATCCACTTCGGCACCAGTGCTGGACAATTGAGTCAAAACCGTTCATATGCAAGGAGGCAAATGACTCATTTGTGGTGTAAATTCCGTGATTCTCTAACTCCACGAAGAATCATTCTCAGAAGTTCATCTGTGGCAGAATCCAGGCTGCGGTGAATGCTGGTCAACCTACAAATGTAACATTGTCTGCAAAGGCTTTGGCGAAATCTTTGTCTCCTGATAAATGTTCTGTCAACATCTTATGGTTTCATGGTTTTGAGTGTTTTTAGTGAAAACTAAGCACCTGGATGTAGCTGTGATGGCCGAGTGGTTAAGGCGTTGGATTCGAAATCCAATGGGGTTCCCCACACAGGTTCGAATCCTGTTCACAGCGTTCTACTCGTTCGAAACCGCTATCTTCTTAGTGGGCTTTTGCATATCATGAAGCTTGACTGAGACGTTCAATTTAAAGTCGATTTTCGAACGCAAAGATCCGAACTAATTTCCAGAGTGACCCAGTGAGTTTGATGAATAAACTATGTGTCGAGACAACAGGAAGGCACCAACGTGAATTAGGGTCGACGTAGGTGATGAGGTGTTGTGAAATTTAGATGCTCGGGCGGGAATGAAGCAAAGTTAGATGCAATGCAAAACATGTAACTGCAGGCAATGAATGCCTCATTTACTAGGATCTGTTGAAAGACAAGCTGTGATAATATTTCAGACGCACAATTTGTCACAGAGTCATACAGATGTAGAGAAAGGAAACAGACCCCTCAGTCACATCATCAGGCAGACGAGATAGCCTAACCTAATTTATTCCCAGTTGCCAGCACTCAGCTAATATCCCGCTAAACCCTTCTTATTCATAGAATCATCCAGGTGGCTAACACTCTCCACCACTTCCACTGACAGCTCATATCATGCACATGCCCCCTCTGCCTGCAACTGTTATCACTTAGGTTCCTTGTAAAGCTTTCAAGACTAACCATAAACTTATGCCCTCTCGTTCTGAACTCCACCACCCAAGGGAAAAGACGTGTGCTATTTATCCTATTTCTGGCGTCACGATTTCATAAACCTTTATAAAGGAACTCCTCAGCCTTCGATTCTACATGGAAAACAACCTCAACCTATTCAGCCTCTCCTCATAGCTCAAATCCTCAAAACCTGAGAATATCCCTGCCAATCTTATGGGATCCTGTTCAAGTTTCACAACATCCTTCTGAGAAGAGGGATGCCAGAATTGCACACAATAATCCAAACGTGGTCTAGCCATTGTCCTGTGTACTCGCAACATAATCTCCCCTCTTCTGTACTCAATGCTCTGACAAATAAAGAAAAGAATACCAAGGAGCTTCTTCACGATCCTATCGACATGCGAATCTACTTTCAATGAATTGTGAACCTGCACTCCAAATTCTCTTTGTTCAGCAATACTTCCCAGAACCTTGCCATTAAGTATATATTGGGAAAAGCTAAGGAGACAATAGATGTTCCCTGAACCAGTCTGCAATTTTGCGCTAGGTCTCTCTGATGTAGAGGAGAACACACCAGGAGCAATGGATGCGAGAAATCATGTTCGCGGAAATCCAGGTAAATCTCTCGTGAATTGAAACAATTCTTTGAGGCCTGAGTTGGGGATAAGAGAGAGTTGAGTAGCGTGGAGAGAGCGTAGAGTAGCTTTATTTGTCATTTCTACCATATACAACTGGGACAACAAAAGTGAGACAGTGTTGCTCCAGGACGAGTGTACCATTTGAACACACAGACTACACGACAGTACAGTGATGCACAGGGGAGCTTAAAATGCACAAAAGGTGCGATACCTGAAACACTATGCAGTAATTCCTGACAACAAAAGACAACAGAGGGAATGGCGGACAAATCACAATTTAACAATGAATGATCATTAACAAAATATTGTTTTATCTGCCATTCAAAAAAGTCGTCGAGAAATGTAAAATGGAAAAGAGTGTGATAATACGGTGTTGAGAAGCTTGAAGGCTTGGGGAGGAGAAGCAATTGTACAGTCTGGCCGTAAGAGACTGAATTTTCTTGTATTTTATGCTAGATTGCAGGAGTGCAACGTATTTGAATCAAAGATCCAGAGTCGCCCAAAATGCTGTTTCCCTTGCGGATGCAGTTTGAGTTGCAAATTTCTTTGATGGAGGGAAAAAGACACCGATGATCATCTCAGCTATCACCACTATCTCTTGTCGTTCTTACAATCCGAGCTGGTGCAATTCAGAAACCAGACATTGATGCAACAGCCCAGGATATTCTCAATTGACTCTCTATAGAACGTGGTGAGGGCAGCATGTGGGAGATCGGCTTTCCTCAACCTACTAAGAAAATGGTGGCGCAGGTGTGCTTTCTTGGATATATAGCTGGTGTTGTGGGACGAAGTGAGACTACCCACCAGATGGGCGCAAGGAAACGTGTTGCTCTTCTCCATCTCCACGGGGTTGCCATTGATGTTAAGCAAAGTGTGATGGCTCAGTGTCATATTTAAGTCATCAGCCATCTCTTTCGTTTGATCTACGTTTAGAGACAGGATGTTGTCTCAGCAGCAGTACTTTCTCTGCTGCACCTCCTCTCTGTATGCTGACTCATCCATCCTGCTAATGAGATCCACCACCGTCATTTTAACAGCGAATTAGTTATATAATATGAGCTGGACATCGTAGCACAGCCACTTTAAATGAGAATGAACAGTAGTGTACCGAGCAGCAGCCCTGGGAGGTCGGCGTACTCAGCGTGATCCTGTTGGAGATGCTGTTCCCAATCCGGACTGACACTGGTCTCCCAGTCAGTAAGTTCAGGGTCAAGTGAAATAGAAGATATTCAAGACCAGCAGACACGTCTTTGTAGCCGGGTGCTGAGGAATTAGTGTTAAATATGGAACTGAATTCCATGAACAGCAATCTGACGTCGGTGTCCTTCTTGCCAGGTGGGTGAGGGCCAGATGGAGGGTTGCAGAAATGTGTTCAGCGATTGGGACGATACACAAGCTGCAGAGTTTCCTGTAAGGGAGGAAGGGAGTGCAGCAGAGTCTTGATACGTCTCATCAAGACCCTCTCGAAACAATTCATGACGATGAGTGTTAACACAACGGGGCAGCAGTCATTGAGGCAGGACACTGAAGACGTCTTCGGCACAGGGACGATGATAGTGACTTGAAGTACGTTGGACCTATGGCACAACTCAGACAGATCTGAAAGGTGTCCGTGAGAATATCCGTATGCACGTCAGAGCATCCTCTGAGCATTCTGCCAGTGATGTTATGTAGTCCAGCAGCCTTTCGTGGGTTCACTCTCCATTGAGTTTTCCTCATGTCAGTCGTGGTAAGAGACAGCGCCAGGTCATTGGAATGGTCTTCCTCGATGCAACATTATTTCATGTTCCAAATCATGCATAGATTTGCTCAATGCATCAGGGAGGGAGAGATCACTAACACCAGAAGGCGATGCTATGCTATGTTTGGTGATGGCTTTAATACTCTTGAACATGCTCTGCATCTCACTGTCCTGAAAGAGGCTGTATATTCTCTGCAAGTATGCACGCTTTGCCTCTTTGATGGCCCAGTCAAGATTGGTTCTCGCTGTTGTCAATGCCATGTTGTCACGTGCTCTCAAAGTGGAATCACATGTCCTCAGCAGTGCACGCACCTTTGTCGTCATCCACGGCTTCTGGTTGAGGAGAGAGATGATAGTCTTAGACACGGTGACGACTTCAATGGACTTACTAATGCAGCAAATCACTGATATCGTGTATTCCTCGAAGTTGATGGAGTCACCATCGATTGCTACCGAATTAAACACGTACCAGTCAGTGTGCTCAAAGCATTCTTGAAGAGCAGAAATGGCTCCTGCTGGCCAGGTTTTCACCTGCTTCAGAATCTGGGTTGACACATCTGACCAGCGGTTTGTATGTTCGAATTTGCATAGCAATGATTTCGCCTGAGGAGCTAAAGTGCAGGCAGGCTCTGCAGTGTTTGCATTGAGGATGTTTGCACAAACAAGATACAGCGTGCACTCCCCCTCAACACAAAGTCCATATGCTGAAAGAATGTAGGGAACACAGACTTGAGATTCACATGGTTAAAATCTCAAGCAAAAACAAACATTCCAAAAGGCTGTGCACTATGCAGTCCGCTAATATCCTTACACAGTTCACATAATTCTTACTGAGCCTTTAGCACTGCAAAGAATATAGAGTGACATCCCGACTATGAGGACAGCCGTGGGATATAAAATGGTCTGCATCCAAAAATCACCAAATGCACCAGTGATACGCAGTAATTGGAGACTTGCACAGAATCGTTGCACCATTTCGTGTTGATGTGGACATACTGACTCCTACCTCGAGCTACATTATTGTCAGCGGGATAAAATGCACGACGATCTAGCTGTATGTAAGTGTCTGGAACTCTGTCGCTAAGCTATGTATCCATGAAAAGAAAGATGCAGCAGTCCCTACACTCACGCTGAGAAGTCTGCCGCTGTGGAATGCGGTCCAATTGTTGTTCATGGAACTTCCGTTACAGAGTATAATGGATGGGAGAGCTCACCAGCTTTGGTTTGCTTTTATCCGAGCACAAATCCCTGGTCAGGTTCGTTTTCAGCCGTTTCCTGGACAGTAGCAGTGTTTGTAGACTGTAACAGTACATGTAAACACTGGGTTTCCTGTTTCCCCTGTGCCTAAGAAAGCTGAAGTTAGGTCGCCCTCGGTCAGGAGAGGACCACTGCGAGGTGAGGTGTGGCAGCACGTATTGCACCCTGAAAGACCAAGAGCAACTCTGAGACTGTTTCAGAAGCATCCGTGGTACGCACCCCCAAATCAAGTCAAACTCCCGGTTGCCAGCCATTTCAAATTCCCCGCCCATTCCACCAATGACGGATTTAATCTGGAACACCTCTGTCAAATTAAGGTCACACATAATCTGGAGGAAGAACACTTCACGTTCCGACTCAGAAACTAACAAACTTAAGGCTTCGACATATAAATCACCAGGTTTGAAATCTCCACACCACGCACTTCATCACAGATCCAGCCCTCCCTCTCTGCGCTATCCCGGGAACTTATCTAATTTGTCCACCTTCCTTCCAACCAATGCATCCCACATCCTCTACCGTCCAATCTCTGCTCCTCGTACCAGCACCCATTTTAACACTATCTACTTACCTGTCCCCCAAGACCCAGCCTTTCCTGTAATTACGTGTTCGCATCGTTCCACCTTCCCAGTCGAATCTCCTGCTGTTATAATGCTGCAGGAACTCCTGTGGTTTTCGTTTCCATCACTACTATTTTTTTAGGAGAAAGTGAGGTCTGCAAATGCTGGAGATCAGAGCTGAAAATGTGTTGCTGGAAAAACGCAGCAGGTCTGGCAGCATCCAAGGAACAGGACATTCGACGTTTCGAGCATAAACCCTTCATTAGGATGAAGGGCTTATGCCCGAAACGTCGAATTTCCTGTTCCTTGTATGCTGCCTGACCTGCTGCGCTTTTCCAGCAACACATTTTCAGCTACATTTTTTAAATCGACTCTGACTTTCCAGCATCTTCTGTTCTCATTATCCCCATTTGGTGATGTTCCTAATACTTTATAGAAGTTCTGGCCTCCACTTATAGTTCATTCTCCAGAATTTACAAACACGTTTTCTTGTTGCTTTCAAATTATAAATAAATTCAGTGCATGAAATCATGCAGCAAAAGTGTTCAATTCGAATTAACAAGAAATTGTTGACTGTGCTTCAAGCGGATTAGATGGAGAATTATTCGTGGAATAGTGGTTTATCTTGTCCAGAAATTCTACATCTCCTGGGGCCACTTGAATGGATAGTGCATACATTGTTCAGCAAAAATTGCCATTCAAAGCGGATCAGGTAAACTGTCAGAATGCCACGCCAAAACCAAAAGACGAGAATCAATCTGACAACATATGAGAAGAGATAAACAGGATCAAACTGATTAACGAATTCGAAAACAAGAAGATCCGCAACATTCTTTCATTCAGAGGCCGGACTAGAAAAGAGATCACGAGTAGAACGAAAGTAAATATACTATCAAAGAATGTTTAGAGCGTACAATGACACCATTTGTTTTGTCCCATCAATGCCAGCTGCCAGGAAGAAGAATAGCTCAACAGAAACTCTGTAGATCATAACAATCGAATATTAAAGGGTATCCACTGTCCTCATTCGTAAAAAAAATCTGTGCATTAAGAACTGAAGTTGAAAATTAATTGTGAAAAGTAGATTTAGCCCTCTGCTTGTGGTGCAGCATTGTTCAAAACAATAGGTTGTTGTTGAGGCTAAAATTTACAAAATATTATGGATGGGGATCTTATCTATGACCTTAATTGGAACAGTTGGTATGAAGAGCTCAGCTTGAAGAACCGACTGCCAAATATTCATCTTGTCTTTCTGAATTACATGGTTAAATATCCTTCCAGTTTAATGGAAAAAAACTTAGCTATCATTTCTAGATAATTTCAAGTCATCGTGTTCAGATATGAGAAGACACTCCATGAAGTAGATGCGACGTAATTATTGTCTCTAGTGTTAGAGATGTTGACACAGTTCCACACCAAAACATCACTACCATAGTTATCAACTCAAAACTAACAAAGCACGAGTCACTTCGACATATCCTGTCTGTAGATCCTGTCAATGAACCACTTCAGGCTCGTTGTAAGAATGGGGCGTGGTGACATCTATTCGCCAGCGGATCATTTCATTATTGCTCTCGATCCACAAACCGTAATTCCTTTTCAACTTCTTATCCATAATCCAATAGAATTGTATTATGCACAGGTTTGCTCCTCGAAAGAAACAGCGAAAACTTATTCAATGCAGACGCAAATTCAAGTTCTTTCTGGTCGACCAGAAGACAGATATGGCGATACAAAGTTAATACAGAACACAATCAATGTTTTCTGGGAGTGAAATAAATGTACTGGAAGAATGGAAAGATATATTTCGAAGAAAAGTCACATACCACTTTCACAAACTAAATGTTCTTGAACCGTAACCTTAATCTGCCCTCATGTCCATCAGTGCTACAAAAATTCTCTTAGCAAATCAGTGATTTGTGTGCTTTGACATTCTCTCTGTCTTGTTTGTCCTGATTTTGAAACTGAAACCGAATAAGAGTAATACACCTTATTTCATTGCAAAGATCAGAAGGAGATCAATTTGTAAGAGAACAGAGATAAAGCAACGTCTGTATTCAGACAGAACACACAGTTACCATTTCGACTTCAAAAAACCTTCTTCAGAAGTCTTCACAATGAACTCGAAAGGACGAAACTGTAAGAGTAAACATAAAATGAAATGAAACGCCAAAATCCCGCCGAATACACCACCCGCAAGCGCAGCAAGTCTTATTCAAATATTCTGTATTATTACTATCAACATCAGTGGATTACGAAAAACAAAGCTCATTCTTCAGTTCTCAACCTGTTATGACGTAGTTGCTAAAGTGAGACATATGATTAGGTTAAGGTGCATGAAAGCGGGATGTATGAACTCTGAAAAAAGAACAAGTGCGTGATTTGCTTTGAAGAAGCGTTGCAGTGATGAAAATGGAATGTAATTACAGTAAGAGGGCCTTAACTAATACTCAAAATCATTGCTGCACACAGGGACGCTGTTTTTTGGGAAGGTTTTATTCAGACATTTTCTAATCATGACTGCTGTCGGGTTTGGTTTCCATTCCAGGTTCGGGTGACTGCCTGAGTGAAGTTTGCGCATTCGTACAGTTTTTGTGCCGGCAACCTAGTTTGCTGCCACATTCTAAGCGTTTGCAAGTTATTTGGAATAGCCATGGTTTCACAGATAGGGAAGTGGAGAGGGTCTGGATAGGATGTACTTCAGAGGATTGTTATGGAATTTTATAGACAGATTGCTCAGTCTGCCCTTTCGTGGGTAGGTTACATGGACAGAGAGGAGGCAGGATGTCCTTCCCTGAGCGAGATACATTGACAGAATAGCGTTAGCTGCTCTTCTCTGTGTCAGTTACACAGATAGAGTAAGGTCAGTTTGCACTTCCCTGGGACAGTTGCTTAAACAGAGTGGTGACAGTCTGTTCTTCACTGCGTGAGTTAAACTGAAAGGCTGGGGGCAGTATTCTCGTCGCTCGATAATTTATGCTGACAGTGTGGGTTCAGTCTGCTCTTCCTTGGACGAGTTGCATTGGCAGAGTGGAGTAAGTGTGCTCTTCACTGGGTGAGTGACATAGAAAGAATAGGACCAGTCTGATTTTCCCTTTGAGAATTACATTGACAGAGTGGGGTCAGACTGCTCTTCAGGAACGATTTATATTGACCGTCAGGGATCAGTCTGCTGAGTTACACTGAGAGGGTGGGGGTCAGTCGACTCTTCCCTGGGTGAGTTACATTGACAGAGTGGCGTCAGTTTGCTCTTTCCAGGGTAAGTTTCTTTGATAGCGTGATGTCAGTATGCTCGTCACTGGTCGAGTTTTATTGACAGAGGTGAGTCAGTCTTCCCTCGGAGAGTTACTTTCCCAGAGTCGTGACAGTCTGCTCTTCCCTGGGTGAGATCAACAGAAAGTGTGGTTTCAGTATTGTCGTCGCTGAGTAAGTTATATTGACAGTGTGGGTTCAGTCTGCTCTTCCCTGTGTGAGTGACATAGACAGAATGGGATCAGTTTGCTCTTCCTTTGCTGATTTATTTTGACAGAATGAGGTCAGTCTCGTCTTCATGCATGCGTTTCATTGACAGAACCGGATTAGTCTGCTCTTTCTTGGCTGCGTGACAGAGACAGAATGAGGTCAGCCAACTCTTCCTGTGTGAATTTTATTGATAGCGTGGTGTCAGTCTGCTCTTTCCTGGTTGACTTAGATCTTGAGGGTGCCATCAGTCTGCAATTTCCTCTTTGAGTTACTTCAGCAGCGTGAGGTCCGTCTATTCTCCACTGGTTGAGTCACACTGACATAGTGGAGTCTGTATGCTCTTCCCTGGGCTAATTACCTTAAAGAATGGGGTCAGTCTGCTCTTTTCTGGGTGAGTTACATTCACAGAGTGCGGTCAGTGTGCTCTTCCCATTGTGAGTTACGTTATCAGAGTAGAGTCAGTCTCCTCTTTCCTGGATGAGTTACACTGACAGGGTAGGGTCAGTCTACTCTTCCCTCGGTAAGTCACATTGACAGAGTGGCAGCAGTCTACAATCTCCTGGTTGAGTTACATTGATACCGTGAGGTCAGTCTGCTCTTAACTGGGCGAGTTACCTGAACAGAATGGGGTCCGTCTGCTATTCCCTCGATGAGTGAGATTCACAGAATGGGGTCAGTCCGCTCTTTTCTGTGAGAGGTACATTCAGTGCCTGCGGTTTGTTTATTATTCCATGGATTAGTTACTGCAACAGTTTGGAGCCAGTCTGCGCTTCTCTTGGCGAGTTACTTTCACAGAGTCGTGAAAGTCTACTCTGCCCTGGGTGAGATAACCAGAAAGAATGCATCTGTACTCTCTTCGCTGTATCTGTTACATAGATTGTGTGGGTTCAGTCTACCTTTCCCTGGGCGAGTTACATTGAGAGTGGGATCAGTGAGTGAGTAACATAGACAGAATGGGATCAGCCTGCTCATCTCTGGGTGAGTTACATTGACAGTGTGCGGTCAGGCTGATCTTCCCTGCGAGTGTTTCATTGACAGAATCGGATCAGTCTGCTCTTCCATCATTGTGTTTCATTGACAGAGTGGCGTCAGTCTGCTCTTTCTAGGGTGAGTTTCATTGATAGCGTGGGGTCATCCTTCTCTTTCCGGTTGGAGTTACATTGACAGTGTGGGTTTTGCCTGCTCTTCCCTGAGGGAGTTACATTGGCAGAATGGTGTCAGTCTGCTTTTCCCTGGATAGCTTACTTTGACACAATGCGGTATGACTGCAATTTCCTGGTTGAGTTGCATTGAAAGATTGAGTTCAGACCGCTCTTCCATGGGTCAGTTGCATTGAGAGAGTAGGTCAGTCTGTTCTTCTCTGGGTGAGTTACATTGTCAAAGTGGCGTCAGACTGCCCTTCTCTGACCGAGGTACATTGACAGTGTGGGGTATGTCTGCTTTTCCATGGATGTGTTATATTTACAGTGTGTGGTTAGCCTGCTCTTTCCTGGGTGAGTTACATCGACAGGTTAATGTAACTGTTAGTGACATTAACAGAGTGGTTTACGTCTGCTCTTTACTGAGTGAGTTATCGTGGCGGATTGGCGTTTGTCTGCTCTTACCTGTATCAATTAAATTTACATGCTGAGGTCAGTCTGCTCCTCACTGGGTCAGTGCCATTGAGGGACTGGCGTCAGTCTGCTCTTTCCCGAGTGAGTTTCATTAACAGAGTGGGTCAACCTGCCTTCCCTGGATGAGGTACTTAGACTGTATATAGTCAGTCTGCTCGTCCCTGATTGAGTTACATTGACAAATTAGCATCAGTCTTTTCTTTCCTGACTGAGTAACATTGACAGAGTCGCGGCAGTCTGCTCTTTCCTGGTTGAGTTACATTGGCAGAATGGGGTAAGTCTGTTTTTTTTTTCTCGGTGAATTAAATTAACAGAGTGGGTACAATCTGCTCTTAACTTGGTCAGTTACATTGACAGAGTGACGTGAGACTGCTCCTTCCTGAGTTCGTGACACTGATGGAGTAAGCTCGGTCTGCTATTCCTCAGTGAGATGCATTGACAGAATGGGCTCCGCCTGCTCTTCCCAGGGAGAGTTACTTTGAGCTGTGTCAGGATTCTCTTTCGTGGAAGAGTCAAACAGAAAGAGTGGGGTCAGTATTCTCTTCGACGGAGTATAGTCAGTCAGCAATTTCCTGGTTGAATTGCATTGATAGGCTGTGTTCGGAACGCCCTTCTCTGGATGAGTGGCATTGCTGGAGTGGGCCAGCCTCCACTTCTCTGGTTGAGTTACATTGACAGAGTGGAGTCAGTCTGCTCTTCGCTGAGAGCGTTTCTTTGACAGTTTGGCGTTAGCTTGCTCTTTCCTAGATGAATTAAATTGAAAGAGATGTGTCAGTCTCTTCTTCCCTGGGTGAATTGCATTGCCAGAGTCGGTTCAGTCTGCTCTTCCCTAGGTGCATGACACAGACAGAATGGGTCAGTCTGCTCTTCCCTGGTTGAATTAATTTGACAGTATGGGGTCAGTCTGCTATTTCCTGGGTGATTTAATTTACAGATTGGCGTCAGTCTGCTTTGCCCTGGGTGCTTAGCATTGAAATGCGTGGGGTCACTCTGTTCTGCCCTGGCCGAGTGACATAGACAGTTTGGGGTCAGTCTGCTCTTCTCTGGGTGTATTATATTAACAGAATGGGGTCAGTCTGCTCTTCCTTGTGTGTGTTATATTGACAGAGTGAGGATAGTCTGCACTACCATCAGTAAGTTGGATTGACAGAACGGGACAAGTCTGCACTTCCTTCAGTGAGTTTCATTGACAATGTGGCATTAGTCTGCTCTTTTCTGCTTGAGTTACATTGTATGAGTTGTGTCATTCTGATCTTCCCTGGAGAGTTACGTGGACTGGTTTGGGTCAATCGGCTGTTCACTGGGTGAGGTAAAAAGGCAGAGTAAGGTCTGTCTGCTCTTCCCCGGGCGATTTACATATAGATAGTGGAGTCAGTCTGTTCTGTCCTGAATTAGTTACATTGACAGTATAGGGTCAGTCTGCTCTTCGCTGGGTGAGGTACATTGAAAGAATGGCGTCCGTCTGCTCTTCCCTGTGTGTGTGGCATTGACTAAGTTCGGTCACTCTGCTCTTCCCAGGGCGAATTATATTGACAAAGTGGGGTCAGCTTGCTCCACCCTATGTGAGTTAAATTGACAGAGTGATGTTCGTCTGCTGTTCAGCAAATGAGTTATTTTGACAGTGTGGGGACAGTCTGCTGTTTTCAGGGTGAGTTACACTGACAGGGTTAGGTCATTCTGTTCTTCACGGATGAGTTGCACTGAGTATGTGGTGTCAGTCTGCAATTCCCAGAATGGCTTACATTGATAGAGCGCGGTCAGTCTGCACTTTCCTGGTTGAGTTACCTTCACAGACTCGGTTCAGACCACTCTTCCATGGATGAATTACATTGTCAAAGTGGAGTCAGTCTGTCCTTCTTCGGGCGAGTTGCATTGACAGAATGGGGTATATCTGTTCTTCCCAGGATGAGTGACGCTGACAGATTTCCGTCAGTCTGCTCTTTCCAGGGTGGGTTTACATTAATAGCATATCAGTGGTTACTGATTTTTAGTGACTCGAAAATTTTCCAATGGTCAATGGTTACTGATTTACCTTGGAACGAGTAACAGGAATAAAAAATAATGTTCTAATGGTAAATTATTGGCAATGTAGATTAGCAGAGAGATCTTGGTTTCATTCACATACATCCCATAAAGATGCCACACACGTTGATAAAGCTGTTAGAAGAATACAGTGCGCTAACATTTATTCGTAGAGAGATTCATTTTCGCATGCCGTGTGGTCATGCTGCAAACATATAATATTCTGGTGTGGTCGCGCTTGTTGCTTTTCGTATTGTTCAGGTCCACACTTTATAGGAAAGAGGTGGAAGCACTAGAAAGGCCCTAACTGGAAATTTACCAGCATTCTGCCTGGTATGGAAGGAAGGTCTGATGAGGAAAGGCGGAGCGACTTGAGGATCTTTTTCACTGAAGTGAAAAAGGTTGAGAGATGTCTTATTAGACATATTCAAGATGATCCAAGGATTGGTAGCGTGGACAATAAGTGTAAATTTCCTTGGATGGAGATGCCTTGGACGAGGAGACACAGCTTTACATTGAAGAGTGATAAGAGACCACACCTGTGCACAACACTGCACAATGATCGAGATGAGGTCCCACTAAGACCTCTCAGCTGCAGTAAGACATCTTACATCTATCGTACTTGGACTCAATAAAACAACTTTTCCCTTTTAGTTTCTGATCATTTTCGTTGCAGATTATTCTACTTGTGTTCAATTTTTTACAGAGTGGGTTAAGGCCCTTCTGCCCATTGTGCACTGCAGCTTATCAGAGAGCCACCTATTGTCTTCCCAGTTTCCAGCTTTGGCCCAAAGTCTTGTGTGCCTTGATTTTTCCAGGACAAATTTCAATGAGGTTGTCCAGTGATCTCAAATGATGCAACAATGGGACTGAAGTTTGACTATGTCACAATGTATTGTAACCCCTGAGGAACGCATCCTCATTTTCCCGCAAACAGAGAGACACACAGCCAGATACTACGATAGTGTCAGAGGTCTCGGGACTCTACTAACTCCATGTGCTCCAGGTATGCTCTCCACCTCTGTTGATAATTTCTTCTGAAAATAGGTAGCTTTTGGTTAAAATTCATGCCTGTTCGACAGCAATGAGAGCTGTTGTGGTGAGCTGGAATTTAAAATGAACATCAGAACCAAATGCAAGTTTCAATTTCGGAAGCGGAAACAAGTCATCCCTGAAGCACCATCTAGAGGAGCGTCACCATGGACCACGTTTAAAGAAGCAATTGTACTCGAAGTAGGAAAAACTCAGGCATACTCTCTTCTCGTCCGAAGTTGAATGCATTGCCCATTATGCTGCAGGCCTAAAGCAGACATGCAATGTTGACAGCTTGTCGATGTATAATATAATGCACTTTCATAGAATCAGAATTATCAAGGTGAAAAAGCAGCCAAGACAATCACCGTCAATACTTCACCTCGAGGATTCAAATTCGTGAAGTAGTGCCTTTAGCTGGCAAAGGAAACACGTTTGTCCTCAGGTGCCTGCTTCAGGTTCCCCTCCTTCTCTGCTGTGAGTTTTCATCATTTTATTTACAGTCACGACGTGATTTCATGATTCACTCTCATGTAAAGAGTCATGGTCTCTTCTGGTCAAGACCGAGGATAAATTGATCGAGAGACCACTGGTCATTTCTAGCCCGGGATGTGGAATTAGACGAGGTGAGCGACTACTTTTATTGGCGCCGCCCCTTCAATGCGAAATAGCGCCTCACAACGAGCCGTTGTTTGCATCAGCCTGTTTCGTACCTTCTTGCAGTGCAGTTGCTGAACAATATCAGATTATGACAGCTTGCCTTTTTCAGTTTGAACCCCAAGGCGATATTATGAACTGTTTGAAAACTTGAGAGAGAAAGATTGCTGTCAAAGTAGGTTATGATGTGAAGAACAGGAACGAGAGTGTATACAAGTCAGGTCGCCAGGGGTATTCTCAGCGTCATTGGGGAGTGTCTGCGAAGGTGTCCGCGGTTGTATCGTCAAGACCTGAATGCAATCCCAGTCAGGAAAGGAAAACTTGTTTCATTTCATCCGAATAAAAACGAGTTCCTCGTTAGACACAGAACATACACCCAGATCCAGCCAGAATAAGTCCAGTGATTATTGTATTTTAATTAGAAGGACAATGGCAGCACATACAGGGGGGAACTATCACGGCAAATGCCCCTCCAATCAACTCACCTTTCTGAGTTGCAAATATCTCGGTGTTCCTTCAGTGTTGCTGGTTCTCAATCCAGGAACTCCATTTCTTGTGGTTTCATGTCTGTGCCTCCATGCTAAGAAGTTGAAGAGTTACCAAAATAACTCATCCCCTCCATCGCAGGATTAATTTGGGATGGGCAGTGAATCTTACTGCATTGAAAGACAACTAAGTCGCAAAAATGCATTTCTAATAATTGCGTGTTCCAATTCGTCACCTGCAAGCAATCAGGAATAAGTTGAGAAGTGGCGCAGGATAAAGAAATAAAAGTCAAAGGCACTGATGACTGGCAGACATGAGGCAGGATGTGAGTGTGGAGCTGGTAGCGCAAGGCTGAGTGTAAGTGTTGTTTGATCAGCCTTTACTGCCCACTGTTTGCAATGACTCACACATAACTGCTGGTCAATTCATCACACTGAGCCTGTTCCTCTTGGTTTGAAAAATCTCCACGTGTTTATTATTCATACGGTTAATGGGCCCCTATCGGATGAATGCATCTTCTTTATTCTGTCAGTTTCAACAGCTGGAATTATTAGATGCAATCCAATGCAAAAGGAGATTGTCTTTTTCTGTGCGTTTTCAGAGGAGAATTCTCAGCCATGAAATGTCTTCCTTTGCAAAAGTGAAATTTGATTGCAATTCATACGAAACAACGTTGATCCAGAAAACACATTTTCGAATTCCTGTGAACAAATGGTTAAGAAATTGCACATATGGACGAGAAAACTCGCTTTTTGCGTGGCGCCGTGGTTTAGCCGGTTAAAGCACCTCCCATCACAGTGGTGACTTCTGATTGGATTGAAGGTCATTCTTTCTCGCAAGTGCTGTGTTGCTGATCGAGCAACTCAGCGTTCTTTTCGAATTCCAGTCAATTCTGATTTGGCATTCCTGCTTCTTTTTCCTGGTTATTTCCCGTAGTGTATGTTGTTCCTTCTAACTACTATTTTAAGCTGGAGATTCTTCCCAATGTTCCATAAGCACGTCTGCTTCTCCTCCTCTTATTCAACTTCCTCCAATCCCAGTTTGGTAGAAAATAAGAAGTGAGGCAGGAGACACTGCAGAATTACCGGGGAATGTTGTGGTAATGGCAGGGAGACGACGAGCTGACCACCCTCATTCTCTGATGTCACCATTCATTCGTTGTATCCCAGCAGTAAATACATCCTTGTTCTCCTGTAGCTGTCATGTAATAAGTTTAACTTCGAAAGAGTCATAATATTTTGGGAAGAAATGTCTCCTTGCCTCAGTTTGAAGTGTCAAACGGATTATCCGCAGAACGTGAACCTACTTCGACCGGATCCAGCCAGGTGCCAGAAAGCATCTCAGCAGCCCTACTCCCAAGCTATCTCTGAATGCCAGCCTTTTCAAAGAGCAGAAATAGGAAATGAGGGATATGGGCAGACACGAAACCGACAGAGTGAGAGAACGTGAAAGAGGTTCAGGAGGAGTCACACAGACAAATAGAGAAAAACAGAGACACATATTGAGGTAAACACGGAAAGAAACAATTCTCCATTCGACGTGTCTGCTAACTGTCAGAAAGGAAAAGGTAAATGTTACCATTTAAACGCAACCTTTCACCAGTTCAAGTAAATGGAAGCAGCATGGCAGCCGGCTAAGTTCTTTTATGTTTATAATTTCGTCGGTTGTAAGCTCAAGATAGTTTTTCTTTTAAAGTATCCTGCTTCGACAGTTAAAATTGATCATTATCTCAAAAGTATACTGTGGAAATATACATCTAATCAGGTTCTGTCCATCTGAAAAAAGATATGTTTCTCTACACAGATGTTGTCAGGCGTAGCGAATTTCTCTATCAATTTTCGTTTTTAGTTCAGATTTCCAAAACCTGCATCTTTTTGATTTCTGTTAACCTGAATAACGTTTGCACAAAACCAATCACCTGCCAGGTTTGGAAAAGTGGTCAGAGATACTGGTAGCATGGCACATTTGCGTAATGAAACATCTATTCCCTGATGGAGAATAGAACGAATGCCGCGGTGGTGACTACTGCAAATCCTAACTATTCGATTACAAGGGTCGAAGAGAGACACTCTTGTAATTATTCTCAATAAAACGGCTTTTGCCTTTTCATGTCTGATCGGTTTCGCTCCAGATTGCTTTTTGCTAGTCTTCAAGTTTTGCAGAATGCAAAAGCCCATTTGGCCCATGCTGCAAGGCGCTTCAAAGACATTCATCTATTGTAACCCGAGTTTCCTGCTTCGTTCCATAACCTTACATATTCAGATGATTCCAGTGCAAAAATCAATGAGAGTCTCGCTTTGATGTTAAATGGCACAACAATGGAACTGAATTTGACATTGACTCATTGTGTTGTAATCTCCATGAGGAACCCAATTCGTTTTCTATCACAGAGGGAGAGACACAGACACATATCGCGGGAGCAGCAGAGGTCTCAGGATTAGACCAACTCATTGTGCTTCACTGGTGCTGTCCGCTCCCACACTCAAGTTTATGCACCACAAGGCTGCTTTTGGTGAAATGCAAGCCAGTTCTACAGACAATGAGAGACGTTGCTGTGAGCTGGAGTTTAAGGTGGAAGAAAGATGAAAATGTAAATTCGCAAACCCAACCCCTTCCGTTCCTGATAGACAACAGATAACGGGAACGAACTAGCTTGATGGATACGCGCGATGTTCAATTCGAATCAACAATCCCCTAACTCGACACCAGATGCGTTATCCATTACATCACTGGCCCAAAGACCAGGCATGACTGCGACAGCTGGTCTAAATGCAATGTAAACATCCACATTGGGGAAACAGCATTCACAAGGCGAAAAATTAGCAAATATAATGATCATCACTGCTTCACGTGGAAGACCTGACTTTGTGAAACATTACCTAACACTGTACTTTTGTATTTGGAGTCTTTTACATTCCAGGCCCTGACCAAATTCAGTGATAAAATTCTGGTCAATTCAAGCCCGTCGTCCAGAATGAGACGAATTAAACGACGCCTTTATTGTTGTCGACCTATCAACGCAGCTGAAAACGAGCTCCGGTTGCATCAGCCTTTACATGCTTTCCTGCAATATATCTGCTGAACAACATCAGATTATTACAGCTTTGCCTTCTTCACATTGAAACCCGGGGCGATAATATGAACTATTTGCAAACTTGGAAAGAGAAACACTGCTGATAAGGCCATTAGGACGTGAAGATAAGGCACGAGAGTTGTACAGGTCAGGTCCCACAGGTCAGTATCAATGGAAATCCCTGTTTGGGAGTCTGAGTTTGCATTGCCCAGACCTGGATTTAATTCCCACTCAGAAAATGAAGATTTAATTCTCTTCTGGTGAATTATCCGAAAGAAAACTAATCCCTGGTTATGCATAGAACACACACACCCTGCGGGAACAATCCAGTGATTGATTGCATCTATCCAGAAGGACAACAGCAGCAGATACACGTGAAAACCATCACCGCAAATCCTTCTCCAAGTATCTCGCCTTTCCGAGTTGAAAATATCCCACTGGTCCTTCAGTGTCGCTGAGTCTAAATCCTTCCCTCATGGCATCATGCCTGCATCTCCGTACTGAGCACATCCAAGGTTATATTAAATTAGATTCCCTAGTTTGCAGACATGTCCTTCGGCCCAACAAGTCCACACCGACCCTCCGAAGAGCAACCCTGTAAAGTGTCGCTATCTCTGGCGTAACTAGGGATGGAATGTGCATGCTATCCCATTGACTGATGACTGCATCCCAGTAATGCGTTTCATAATGCTGCAGTTTATGGTGAGACACCTGCAAACGATCGGGAATAAATTGAGAAATGGAACAGGTGAGGGGAAAATTGACAGGCAATAATGTCTGGGAGGCATGAGAGAGCAAGTGAGTGAGGAGCTGGTTGTGCAAAGCTCAGTGTCGGTGTCAGAATGTACTGCCAGTGTTCACACTGATTCACACAACATTCCTTGTCAACTCACCACAATGAGCCCATTCCTCCTGGTGTGACATTCCCTCTGCGCATATTAATGTGATTGACGGGATCGACACATCCTCCTTATCCAGTCAGTTTAAAGAAGCGAAGGCATCAGATTCGAACAAAAGCAATAAGAGATTGTCTCTCACTGTCCATTTTCAGTGGAGAATATCTAGCTGTGAGCTCTTCTGCAATAGCGGTCGTTGATGTAAATTTTCACTGAGACACTGTGAAAAAGAAAGAAAGTGTCTGAGTTACTGTGATCGAATGGTTGAGAAATTGTACATATAGTTTTGGAAAGTCGAGTTTGGGCAGTCGTTATTTACTTGATGTTCCTGTCAATAAATAGGCGATTATAGGCTCATATCTCTACATCATAACCTGCGTAGGTCTTTCATAAAGAACAGAGTACCTTACTTCACACGTGGTTCGGGTGGTGGTGGGATTCAATCTAATGAGTGTACAGTTTAAGTACAACGCCTTCGACCACTCTATCATGCTGCACACAAAACCGCACAGCAACGTTTTTAATAACGATTATTTCAGCATCGCCTCAATTCAGGCATTTTTCCCCATGCACATTCAATGACGAACTTGACCTAAGTTCGATAACATTTATCATGATGTTGCAAGGTTTGCAGGGTTTGGAATGCAGAGGGGAACTGAATAGGCTGCGATAATTGACCCTGGAGCGTGAGGGCTCAGTGATGGGTTGACAGAAATTTATATAATCATGACAGAGACTTATAAACTAAATCGTCAACGAATATTTCTTCACAAGGCAGGCAATTTCAAAACTAGAGAGCACAGGTTTAAGGTGAGAGTGGTACAATTTAAAAGGTATCTGAGGGACATTTGTTTTCACATAGAAATTAATTTCCAGACAAAGTGGCGGAGTCTGGTACACTCACAATATTTCCAAGGCATGTGGATCGGTATATCGGTAGAAGATGAAGAGGGATAAAGGACAGATAAAGGACAGATTTTGGAAAATGGTGGAGATGAATTTCGAATATCTGGTCAGCAGGGACGAGTTGCATCGGAGGGTCTTTTTACGTGCTTTGCCCCTCTGAGATGCTGCAGTGGCGAACAGTAGTTTTAATAGGTTATTGACAGAAATAAAGGAAACTCATCATTCGTTCAGCGTAGGGCGAGTTTTCGAGAAGATGATTGATTCAAATCCAGCAATAGATGAAGGTTTTCCGGTCTTAGGCTGCAAATGACGATTCTTCCTGACACAATTCCAAGTTCTCATTGAAAAAATGGGCTGCAGAAAATACCTTACGAATCGTGTTACCCACTTAGTTTCCCAGCGAATCAAAAAACTGACAACACTTAACATAGAACAGAAGCAGAACTGACAAAGAGAGGTTATTTTCCGATACAACGACGCATGTATGCTGTCTGTGAGGTAGAGATTGGGTCATGAACTGCTCACACAAATGACAGCGAGGCAATTCCAAACGGTGCTGTCAAAGTACTGGCATCTTAGTGTACCACTACTTTCCAAAACATGCTCAAGTAACATAAATTAGAACAGAATAATAATGGACCATGAAAAGTGAAGATGAACAATTATAGTCTCGATTGGATTAGGTTAACAATGCGCTGGTGGCTCCACCAGATCGAGAGGGCCGATTACCAGCCTCCCTCATCACGACCAAAATGAAGGAAATGAGAAATGTAACCAAGTTTCACAACGCGATTGCCCTCCTTTTCGCTACAACAACAGATAACGGCGAGTGGATTCAATGCAGGATCTGATTTCACATCAACAGGGAAATAACTGTCTCCATTCACTTTCAGAGAAAAAGGAGAACAACGCAAATTGTCTGGAATATCAAAACATGACGGAGCCTGCTTGTGTCCCCTATTAAGCTGGGGGCCTTTCGAGCTGAAGACAAATGTGATAACCACAGCAGTAGAGGAAACAGCGTGGACATTGGCGTTGTTTTTGCTTTTTGCTCTGCAACATCACAGCGTAGTTTAGACGATCTGATTTTTTTCCTGTTCAACTTCAACAAAACGAATCCCTGCAAAATGTCACCAGGCTAATCAATTAACACAAGTGGCAGCGCAGGGATGAAAACCCAAGCCTTCTTCAGAAGTGGAACCTGAAACCAGAGTCTCAGATTGCTTAGCCAACTGAGAACAAAGGCAAAAGCTGGATACACAGGAGCGTGCGCCTTCTGATTCGCTCCAGCAAACTCGCAGCAACTGCATCAGTTCTGCAGAATAAGCCGTGGAAAGGAGTTCCTCCATCTGAGCCTTCGTGCTTATTTTTCTCATCGGCAAATCTGGCTTTGCATATGCTAGCACATATCTGCTGCCATGGTCAAAAGGAATGCAATTCCGATTAGTTGCTTTGTGAAACTTTGTTCAGTTGCTCTCCTCAGATAAAATGAGCACTGAAGATGATGAAGTACTCCTGCCAGAAATGCCTATTCTCCTGCTGCTTGGACGAACTAAAAAACTATTTTAACGTTGGCATACGAGAACGGCAGAACACGTAGCGAGGTTATTAGAAACGCGGTGCCAGTAGGAGTTGCAACTTTACTTGTCATTCTCCTTAATGGTGCATTTTCTCCAGCAGAGCTAAGCGCAACTGCCGCCTGGCTGCAAGCTGAGTTGGAAACCTTTGTGGGGATCGTGGAGATGTAACTCAATTATTATCGGGAAATCAAACAGTTTTACTTTGAGGAGTACAAAAATCAGTTTCTACACATATTCAGGTAATGTCAAAGGCAATCTGAGATGTCAAAGAGCTGCCTACTGTACGTGATTGTTCTTTGTTCAAGGTGTGAAAAGGTCTCCCTCTTTAGTCGCATTCACGTTTCTTGTTGATGACTGAATCAAACAGAAGTTGTTTCACCAGAGCTGCACTTAACTTGCATTCCTCTCCCTTGCTGTCATACTTCCCTGCAACTCTATGATAACAAGAAAACAAAATGCATACAATGTCATTCAGCAGTCTGTGAGTTCCTCATTTCCAGTTTCAACATGGCTTTGATTTCAGACCGCATGTTAATTTTAGTAATTGTATGAGAGCAAGAGTCGAGAGTTCATCTGAGTCTGTAAATCTTTCCATTCCTGCTGTTGATTGAATGAGATGTAACCGTGCCTGCAGCTTAGAAACTCGAATATGTGAACTGCGCCAAACTATGATTTAGGATTAATGCTTTTGGCTCACAGAGGTTGAGAAACGCCAGACAGAGTCCAAATGAAGTGTATCAGAGCCTTTTTTGGGATGTATTTGACAGAGACATACATCGTGAATCCAGTGTTTGCTGCGACAGAAGCAAATGAGTGCTCTCCTTTTTGCTGATCTAGGCCGCCTTCACATGGAAAGCAAATGTTGGTATGGAAATGATCAGTGCCCGGTAACTGTGCCCTTAAAGTGGACGGCCATAGAAGATGTACAAATCGATGCATATATTTGAGCAGGAAGGAGAGAAACTTAGTCGAGAGTGTGGTTCTGGAAAATCAGAACAGGTCAGGCAGCATCCGAGCTGCAGGAGAAACAGCGTTTCAGGCAAGAGAGCTTCAACATCGCCAGTCATCGTTTTATCTGAGGAGAGAAAATGAACAAAGTTTTACAAAGCAATTAATCAGAATTGTATTCCTTTTCACCATGGCACCTGATATGTGTGAGCAACTTCAAAGTGAGGGTTCCTGATGAGAACAACAAGCACGAATGCAACATTCCTGTCAATCCAAAAGGCTACCACCAAGGGAAAGGCTCTTGCCTGGTTTTGAACCATGGACATTTCGAGTGTGACACGAATGGAATAATGATGTCACGACAGTGCGTCCGTGCCTGCTAATCTTCATGCAGCCTTGAAGTTAGCACCAACTCAACGCATTAGCTTCCTGTTTTGAGTAGACTGATGTTGTCCCGGTTTTTAGCATGATTGAAAAAATAAAGAATATCACATAGAAATGCTCAGGAACTATTGACAAACATGTTGCAAGGTTTGCAGAGTTTGGGCTGTAGAGCAAAGACGAAAAGGCTCAGATAATTTCCCTTGCAGCGCCGAGGCAGAGGAAAGTTCATAACTGCACTCTGAAACAGGATAGCCAGCAGGGATGTAGACATCGCTGCATATTCAGGACCACTACAATGAGAAAATTGTAAAAAATCACGTAATAGTTGTTTGGAATTATATTTCTTTTCACCACTAGAGTAGTAATGGACGAGTAAATTAAAAAAAGGTTTGCTGATGAGACTGCAATAAAGCCCCATCCATCACTATCTGAAAGATTGTCATCTGTAAAGGGGGAACAACAATATTTCTTCTCAGCTCTGAACTGGGCCACTTTCGCACAATCTGATACAGCTACTCTCCATAAAGGATCAGTTCCTGCCGTATCATCTGTGCTAGAAACATCCATGCATATTCAGGACAAGGAAGAATACATATCGAATAAAATCGTATCGGGCAATTAATTGAACTTGTATTCCCTTTCACCACAACAGCTGGAATATTCAGAGTAAGGTTTACTGACCACGACAGAAAGCAATTTCCTCCTCCTATCTTCACACACAATCCTATCTTTCTTTCTGTCGGTTTTTTGAAGCATTGATCCTTCCCGTGCGAGGTGAAGGTGATAAATGCTCCACTGCAGAAACACAGTGTGGTCAGAATCCTGATCGAGCTGTCCTGAAGCGGGGAGTGCATTGCTCAGAATAGACCGGGTTGCCGTCTGAAACGAAGCTCGATCACACATAGGCACGGTATAACAGCTGCGAACACATGTGGAAAGATTTTGGCGGATTCGAAACCCCCTCTGGGAAAATAACTGTATCCTAAATTCAGAGGGAGTACGCATGAGAGAGAGAGAGAGGATGGAGAATGGGTTTGAGAATGATGTTAGCCATGATCAAATGGCGGAGCAGACCAGATGGGCTGAAAGCACAAACCGCCCTCTTATGCCTTGCAGTCTCTGGCCATCTGATATCTAAGGAAATTGAAACAGAGTTATTTGATCAGTTCGAAGTCCTGGACAAAGTGAGAGATGGAACAGGTCGGATACAAAATTAGAGACTGGGAAAATGGTTGGACAGGAAGTAATAAAAGGGAAGCTTAATATAAAGTTGGAAGTCAGGATACATTCAATAAAAAGGAAAGGAGTGCAAAGGCAGAGGGAGATGGACATGGAAAAAGAAGTGTCACTCATCCCGAAGTCTTAAATATGCTTTTATTTCCAAGATGCTCCCAGACCTGCTGAGATTTTCCAGCAATTTCATTTGTTGGTTCAGATGCAGAAGACGGGAGTGATCCTGCACCAGTCAGCTCTCCCGTGCTCTGGGGATATTTGACTAACCTGTTCGAACTGATCACTTCTGTCCCACACTGAAACCTCACAATCCTGCCCCACCCCCACCCTCGTTACTGACAATAAAATGTTCATTACGTTAAACACAAAAATAGCAATTGCAAAACGTTCAGATAGATTTCCCTTCGGTTTCCATCAGAACATTCTGAATCAATTAATTTTTGTTCAGGATACATGTGACATTGAGCCGCCTCTCTCAGACCTCGAGCAAGTGGCTATTCGCTTGGTGTGTCTTTGAACACTTTGTCTGGTGCATGGTTGGTGTGGAATCTCCTGGTTTGAGAGAGACATCATTCATAGTATTTTCGGCTGCACTGATAAAGTTGTCTCTGGCACCTGCAGTAAAATGGAAACTATGCTCAATCAGAAGACTACGTGTCATCAAAAGCAGGAGGACAGATGTGTCAACGAAAGCAGCAAGGGTGATCGCCTGCATTGGGTTACAAGGCTGCATGCGGAACAAAGAGCTGGAATTCTATTAAATATGAAAGCGCCCATTGTGAGGCTCGAAACAACGACCCCCAGATTAAGCATATCACAGTGCACCGAGTGATCTAATCAAGCTTGTCGCACTCCGGATCAGTTTGCCATTTCATTCCGAGCATAATTCACCTGTCACAGCAATTTGTTAGGATCCAGTTCATTACTCCCAATCACACCTTTCACACCTTTCACCCCTTCAAAACATAACAATCTGTTCAGCACTTGCCCCGGGATTTAAGGTTCAACCTTAATATTTTCATATTTTTACCCACATATTTATGTCACCGAAGTGATTTCCAGTACCTCTGGCAGACAGTAAATCAGTCGATAAATTACCTGAGGAAACCCAATCATTTCTGTTTACAGTGTTGGGAATTTCCCATCTGTTGACGAGACAGAGTCCTCACAATCAACACTTTCATTGTTCTTCCTGCTTAAAAGTTTTACCACTTCTTATTGTCTTGACAGTTTTGTTTATAACACGTTTTAAGAACAGGAACAATCTTCCAATGTCCTGAAGCCGTTTCCAATTTACAATGGAAGTTTTGAACCGTTCACACGGGAAGAGCGGTTACTGAGGAAGGAGTTTCCATGAGCTGTCTCCCAGGACTGGACAGGAAGCCGCTAAATCAAGCTGCAGTGGCCGCTTTCTGTTGGCATCGGGGGCTTGGAGAACGTGGTGTCGCATTCTGCTGCATGTAAACGTCTTACTCCCTGCGGACTCGGGGTGAATCATTGGTAGGATTTCTTGGTTACAGTGTTGGCACATGGTCAGTGTCAATGCTTGAGCCGAAATATTTGTGGCTCTGTGCCCTGGGTGGTCTCGAGCCACCAATCTTTCAGCCAAATGCGCTGACCATTTGAGACACAATACCTGGCAACAAAACTGGCCATGCAGATATCTGAAAGCAAAGTTGGCGAAGGGATTTGAGGGGATTTCGGACAGCAGGGACTCTTGTTGTTTTCAGAGACGTTTTATGATTTTCCCGCTTTTACCACCGAGAGGGTCAGACGCTGAGGAGCCGCAAACGAAAAAAGCATCAGAACCTGCTTAGTTTCATGATTTCCAGGATCAAATAATAGCTCATTCTCGATGCTGGTAGTGGGGAGCGTCAAACCCACACCTCGATAGAGATTGGACCTTAAACCCAGCGCCTTTGATCTCTCAGCTGTGCTTCCACAGCAAATTTACCTGACTGATTTATTATGACTAGTGTTTCAGCATTGATTCACTTCAGGCACTTCGACCTTGCACATTCAGTAATGAACTTGGCGTAATTTAAGAACAAAGAACAAAGAAAATCGACAGACAATGAACTGGCCCTTCGTCCCTCTAAGCCTGAGCCGATCCAAATCTACTCTTTAAGCCTGTCACCCAATTCCTAAGCATCTGTTTCCATCTGCTCGTCCCATTCTCATGCATCTGTTTAGATGCATCTCAAATGAATCTCCCGTGCTTGCCTCTACCGCATCTGCTGGTAACGCGTTCCAGATACCCACCACCCGCTCTGTCAAGTACTTGCCACGTGTATCCCTCTTAAAATTTTTATCTCTCACTTTGAAAGCGTGACTTTTCGCTATTTAATTCTTCACCCTGGATAAAAGCCTTTCTCTATCTACCCTGTCTATATGCTTCATGATTTTGTAACCTCAACAGGTCCCTCTCAATCGTTTTTTTCTAAGAAAACAAACCTAACCTACTCAACATCTCTTCATAGCTAGTACCGGCTGAACTAGGCAGCATCCACTTAAACCTTTTCTGCAACCTATTGAAAGCATCAACATCCTTTTGGTGATATGGCGACCAGAAATTTATATATATTCCAAATGCGGCCAGAACAATGTCTTGCACAATTATAACAAGACTTGCCAGCTATTTTATTCAATACCCTATCCAATGAAGGAGGGCAAGCTAGATGCCTGCTTGTCAACTCTATCCACCTGTGCAGCAACATCAGGGTGCAATGGACCAGCACTCCCAGATCTCTCTGTCCATCAACATTTCCCACATCTCTTCCGTTCAGTGTATAACTTGCTCTAGAATTAGTCTGGCCTAAATGCATAACCTCATATTGTCTGTATTTAACTCCATCTGACACGTTTCCGCCCAAATCTCCAGGCTATCTATATCCTCCTGTATTCTTTGATAGACCCTTAAAACTTCTGCTCGTCCGTGAATCTTCGTGATCTGCAAACTTTCTGATCATCTCAACAGTGCTTTCTTCCAGATCATTTACGCATATCACAAACAACAGTAGCCACAACATTGACCCCTGTGGAACACCACTGGTCATCTTGCTCCTATTCCAGAAACCACTTTCAACAATTACTCTCTGTCTCCTATTGCTCAACCAATTCTTCTTCCACCTATCTAGAACACCCTGAACACCATCTCATTACCGTTCTTAGCATGTAGGAATTGGTATCCTCACCTTGCACTTCGGTGTTCAGTGCACAATTTTCTGCTACGAATAACCAGATGAGGAGCTCATGTGCCTCGTGGAGGTGCTGTTAGAATGTTTGTGGACCTGGTAAGATTTGAAAAACGTGGTACTGGAAAAACACAGCAGGCCAGGCAGCATCTGAGCAGGAGAATTGAAATTTCGGGCATAAGACCTTCTTCAGGAATGAGGCTGATGTGACAAGCAGGCTGAGATAAACGGTAGGGGCAGAGTTTGGGGAGGTGCGCTGATAATATTATAGGTGGAAGAAGGGTGACGGTGATAGGCCGGAGAGGGGGTGTGGGTGGAGAGGTCGGGAAGAAGATTGCAGGTCAAGAGGGCGGTGCTGAATCCGAGTGTTGGGCCTGAGATAATGTGGGGGGAGGGGAAATGAGAAAGCTGGAGAAATCTTATTAATCCCGTGTGGTTGGAGGGTTCCTGGTAAGATGGTTTGCAAGTCTTTTTCTGGGTACCATTCTCACGACTGCAGAGCCTCTTGTGAAACGCTGCTATCCTGAGGCTGTTGGAATTGATTTGGTTTCATTCCCGCTCCTTGGTGATGTTGAGGTTATAGATTGTGTCAGGATCATTCTATTCATTGATGGAATCCGTGGATGAGTGCCCCACTTCTAGAAATTTTCTGGCTGCCTTCTGTTTGCCCTGTCATATTAACTTTGTGCTCTTCTCATTGAATTTGTAGTCCTTAACAATTGTACGTATTGCTGCTAGGAACAGCTGGTCATGGCAGCTAATGTCTGCCACAGAAATTCTGTGCCAGAATTGGATAGTCCCACAACTTGATTCACAGATGCTTGGTACACGATCTTCGCAACTTGGATATGCCATGCGGCAATTTAAAAAGCATGCTTCAATTTATTAAAGTAAATTTATGGGAACTGACAGCCAGATTCCTCCGTAAATTCGGAATTACGACAACACATAAAGCCTCTCTCAGAGAAAACTGACCAGAACACAAGATCCAATGCCCATCATGTGCAGGACAAACATAGTTGAAAAGATTGCACACAGGGACTGCACAGAAAACTATATAGGTGAAGCAGGCAGACACCAACGAGCTGCATTCATACAGTTCAGATACTCCATAAAGCCACGGACTGCTATTCCATGTAGGTATACGCAGACCACTGAGTGTCTCTGATTTCGTGGCTTGGAACTCCGATTATGTGACGACCGTCTGCATCTTCGATTACTTTCTTGTGTGAGGTAACTCCTGATGGAACACATGTAAAACTCAATTGCTCGTTGAGAAATACAACCAAAATAGTAGCCATGAGAAGTATTTGTGTTATTCTGGTGCTGTTCCTGACATGCCTAACAGCGCTGTACTTTTTCTGTGCACCGTATTGTTGGCAGCAATCTGCTTTTTAGCTGCAATTACGTGCACTTGCTTCTATTTTGTTTTCTCTTATTATGCACAATTGCAAGACAGTAAAGTATCAATTAATATTGGAAGTTGACATACACAGGCATGTGTAATGACCACGTTTTAGAGCCATTGATGCAAGAGTTCGAGATTTGTTTGATTCAGGAGATAAGAGTGTAAAATGTGTTTGGGTAGAGATGAGGAACAATGAGGAAAGAGGTCACCAACAGGTGTAGCTTACAAGCCAACTTACAGTAACAACAGTGTAAAATAAAATGTACAAGAAAAAATACTACATGTGAGTGATAAAAGACGTGCGAATTTTGGACGATCTTCATTTCCCCTCTCCCACTCCCGTTTGATTTGCAAAGAAAGTTTGGAAAAAAATAATCAATAAATCATATATGTCCCATCAAAAAATGCACGCCATACCTTGGTCATCAATTACTTAACATGCAACTTGATCTTTGGTTTGTTTTGGGAACCACCTCTTTCCTTGTGAGCATCAGGAAAGACCATTTCGTTTGTCAGAAAAATAAATTAATATGTCACGAACCTAAGCTGGTTTCATGTCCAAGAACACTCAGATCAATAGCTCACTTGATCAGTTCTGCCAGTCATGTCTAAAAAGTGATCTGGCAAATTACCAAGCATGATTTTCATTTCAATAAACGATTTTTGACTCCGTTTGATGCAATCATTTTTTGCGAACATTGTGCTTTCCTTCTTTTACAATGGTGTCTAGAATCTTACAAATCCAGCAAAGATATGAGAAGAGATGGAAGCATTTAGCCCATCAAGTCGGCGACAGCTTTCAATGAGATCACGGCTGATTTGATAAATCCTCAACTCCCCTTTTCAGCCTGATCTCCGTGGCCCTTGATATCGAATTGACTTAATATCTGTCTATCTTAGCTTCGAATACACCCAGGTTTTGCAACTCTCTGCTGTAAAGCATTCCACAGATTTGCTGAACTCTAAACAAGAGAATATAGTCCTCATCAGAGCCCTAAATGCTTGAACGCTTCCACTGTGAGAAATCCATCTGTTTCCATATTTTCCAGGGAGTAAATCAGAGCATAATAAACCACTGAAGATCGCTCTGGACTGCCCAGTGCCAGCTGTGTATATTTGAAAACTTTTCACATTTTGAATTAGGATTAAAGGATTGAACCAGATATGCACATTAGATCTGCCAATGGTGAATCTTTTCAACAACACCTGAATAGCTGTAATTCATCTGGTTGTGAAAGCGTTAGACAAATACAATGACATTTTTGTTTCTGTGTTTATTAACCTCGCTGCACATGAAAATGTACCTTACCCATCCAGTTTAGCTCTCATAAATATGTACAAAGTTAAAAACCACACAATACCTGGTTATAGTCCAACAGGTTAAGTGGAAGCACACTAGCTTTCAGAGCAACGCTCCTTCATCAGGTGATAGTGGAGGGCTCGATCGTAACACAGAATTTGTAGCAAAAATTTGCAGTGTGATGTAACTGAAATTATACATTGAAAAATTGATTGTCTGTTAAGACTTTCATCTGTTCGAATACAGTGATAGTTTCATTTCTTTCATGTGTAAATCACAAAACCTTTTTTTTAAATGTTGCATTCTCGGGTTAGTTGTTAACAATGATGGTAGCTAGACAATATGCTGAAGGCGTTAGCCCCCTGTGTTCTCTAGCTATGACCTGATGTTTAGATTGATTCTAATCAAAAACGTGAGATAACAAAGTTTTACATAAATGCATGCAATTTTTGAGTAAAGTGCAACGTAACTCTGCAAGTACAAATTCATCACACAAAATATATGTGTGCATGTGGGTCTTTGTCTGTCAGTGTGTGTCTGCCTGTCTGGGGTGGGGGTTGTGAGTGTGATAAAGTGTGTGTGTGTGCAGTGAGTTCAGAGTGTCTTAAGTCTGTGAGGGGGTGCATGTGTGAGTGTGGGAGTGTGTGTATGTGGATGTCTGTGTGTGCGTCTATGTGCCCCTGTGTCCGTGTGTATGTGAGAGTGTGCGTGTGTGTAGGAATATCTGTGCTTGCGTGCATTGCAATGGTGATCACCTATCATGTCACATGAACCGAAGGTCCCGGTTGAGGCCCTCCCTATGGGTACCGAACTTAGCTATCAGCCTCTGCTCAGCCACCTTGAAGGATGGTCACCCGAAGGTCCGAGGCTGAATGTCCTGGACCACTGAAGTGTTCCCCAACTGGGAGGAAACTCACCTGTCTGTTGATTGTTGCGTGGTGGCGATTCATCCGTTGTTGTAGTCTTTGCTCGGTTTCCCCAATGTACCATGCCTCCGGGCATTCTTGTCTGCAACGTATAAGATAGACAATGTTGGCTGTGTCACATGAATACCTACCATGTACAAGGTGGGAGGTGTTCCCACGCGTAATAGTGGTATCTATGTCCACGATCTGACACGTCTTGCAGCGTCCACTGTGGGCAGGGTTGTATGGAGTTGTCTTGAGAGCCGGGCAGTTTGCTACGAACAATGATCTGTTTGAGGTTTGGCGGTTGTGGGGAAGGGCTTGGTGAGGTGCTCATGTGTTGCAGGCCATGAAGAACATGGCGTAACTCCAAATCATCAATATGTGTGCAATTCGAATTGATCTCCAAACATCCTCCTCCATTCTGAAGCACGACAGGGTGACAGTGAATACTGGGGTCATGCTGTGGCAAGGAAAAGCCAAATACTCGTGTTTCAGGTTGATATGCTCCACTCCATAAGACATATTAAAAAAAAAGCACGACGCCCGTGTAGTCATGGCCGAGTGGTTAAGGAGATAAATTAAATATCTCTTGGGGACCCCCCACGCAGGCTCGAGTCCTGCTGACTACATTGTGATTGACCCCGACAGGGCTACGTTTCGCTGATAGTTCAAAAAAGCGGTTTTGCCAACCAGGCCAGTAATTTGATTAGACTGGGGAAACACAAGTTTTTCATCAGAAATGTACCACAATGAAAATATTAACTGTTTCTCTTTACAGATGCACTGCTCGGTTTCTGCGGTATTCTTTGAACGTCCTGAGCAGAAATGCTGCTTTTCATTAGATTCCTTTAATCCATGTCTTCTGCTGACTGACTCTGGTCAGTGGCAATACTTCCTCCTCCTCCTCAAACTGCTTATTCCCCACTACTCCCTCTCCCAACATTACAAAAAACCGCAGGAAACTGCCGGTTAACCATTTTTATTCCAAAGTGAAACTCACCAGTCTCGGCAATCTCTCCACAAAACATAGTGCAGGCCAGAGAATTGTGATGAGATACAGTGAAAATATTGTCATTTGGCAGTTGAAAAAATGTGAAGGAGGCAATCCATATAATCAAGGCTCCAGATTTGGGAATCTTGAGAAATTCTTTGGGAAATCGAATCAGAAGAGAATAGAGAAGAATGGACTATCGGATCGAGCAGAGGACAGGACATTGACTCGGATGTTCTAGGGACAGGAAGTGATCTGAGACATTGAAAGAATTTTCGCTCCTATACATGAGGAATAGAAAATTCATCTGGACTCTGGGACAATGAAAAACTCTTCAACACACAAAACACTGAGTGGCTAAAAGGGAAGTTGTCCCTGTTGGCGGTGAGCTGGTTCACAGTGAAATGGGTGTGTCTGTAGTGGGTGGTATCAGACTGTTACAATGCCTCCAAAATGAATGGTTCAATCTTTATTTTGTAAACATAAAAATGATAGAGGACAGTCGTCATTCTTGGAAGGGCAGATTGAATTTGGAAGTCAGGTACGGACTAATTTAGAGGATCGTCCAAGTTGTTAGGTTGGAAATTTTAGCACATTCGACTGTTGACTGAAATGTTACTGTTTCAAGGGCTCCCGGGGCGACAGTGATTGATACTCTTACTGCATCTGTTTTCTGAGCTGCACAGTTTCATGTTTCTAATGGCGTCAGGAAAATGTTGTAGAAACGGAAGACTTTCGTGTGACGAACCACAAAAAAAACTGTCTACGTTGCTTTAATGATTAATGTAAAGAACTGTAGATTCTGGGAATCTGAAATAAAAACAGAAACTGCTGTCAAAACCAGTCGGATTGGCAATGTCTGTGGAAGATGACCGAGTTCTGATGAGGTTTTGAAATATTGTCTCTGATTCTCCCAGCATAGACGCTGCAAGATCTGCTGAGATTCGCCTGCAATTTCTGTTCTTGGTTTTCACTGAATGTCCATTCCATCTATCAGCATGATACAACCAGACCCACCATGAACCAAAATTTAATGCTTTTGAAAACTGTGAACTGATTCGATTCAAACAAACACGATCATGATTCACTCTTCCTCAGGTCTACAGGGAGAGAGAACTGGAAAGTGAAGAGGTCAGTGTGGTTCTATAGTCATGGACGGGTGGTTAATGCAATGGACGGGATATTCATTTGGCCTTCCCCGCACTGTCTGTATTCCTATTGATTGCAATTGAGGAATGTCAACAAATAAAAACGGAGATTGCACATGTCTTCTTTTTTCATATTCAAATCACAGGAGAAGGAAAAATAAAAGACATATCAGACAGATTGGGAATGGTGGGAATCTTCAACTCACTGCCTGTCAGGGTGCAACCTGTGCAAAATGTGACGATAACAGTCAGGGTCCCGTCTTCACAAGGTGCAGACTTCATGGGCCGAAGGACATTTTCTATGCTGCAGATCTCTTTGACTACCTGCGATGAGCATGATCGGAGAAACTGGCGAGTGTGAAGCATATGGAACGGGTCTAATCCTGAGACCTCTGTGTATCTCCATCTATTGGTGAATTTGACGATGAGTTCCGCAGTGGAGTTACAACATAATGTGCCCATATCTACCTTCAGTTCCATTGTTGTGGCCTTTACGATCACAGGGAGGAACTCATTGAGATTCACTCTGGTAACGCTAAATAAATAATGTTATGGACCACTTACTGTAAACTGTGATAAGAATGGATTGCACTGTAGACGGTCCGAAAGGCCTTTTTCACGCTGTAATAATTGTAAGAAAGTGGAAACTGATCTGCAGCTAAAATGATCAGAATTTAAACGATGCAAACGGTTTCATTACGAAGACTCACAGTGCCTTTTCTTTCTACTTTGTCTGGTGGTCTATTGCTGAAAATTCAGTTTTGTCACTGTTGCACCAAATGGAGTCTTCCTCTGACCATTAATCGTTGGGACTGCCTTTTCGAAGCAGCGGATGAAGTATGGAGTTGGCAGTTGGTCGAGTTTTGTCCCAATCATGATTCAGACGATCTTAAACAAAGTCACTGCGAATGATGGAAAATAGAATCAGAAACAGTAATTGACAGAGAAACTCAGCAAACTTGGCAGATTCTGCGGTGATTCACCAATTTAATGTTTCAGATTGATATCATCAGGCGAGTTATGGATTTTGTTGTTTTGATGCCATGTTAATTGTCAGTTTTACTTACTAAATCAGCATATTTATCAGAATATTACATTATCCGACAAACACCAACTTTCTGAATGTCAACTGCCTTTTCGATCGTAATGCTGATTCTGTTGTCCTGTGCTGGTGAAAGGGTAGCATTCAGTCGTTCCTTTTCCTTTTCCTTTCTGTCAATGAAAACTAATGTTGAATTGTGATACTCTCTTTTCAGCCTCAAACGCAATGTGCGTCTCTAATTGTCTATCATTTCCTCTGTGCATTCACCTCGTTCTGTTCCACAGTCTCCCACTCTCTGTTTATCAAGATCCCTCATTTTCAATTTCGGCTCTTTGAAATGTCTGACATCCAGAAAAAGTTTGAGAGTTTGCTTTGTGCACCCTTGGTTACAGTGTGTCCGACCTTACTTACATTCTCCGTGTTTAGTCTGTGTGATTTAGTTACATAGAACACAGAACATAGAAAAATACAGCGCAGTACAGGCCCTTCGGCCCTCGATGTTGCGCCGACCAAAGCCTACCTAACCTACACTAGCCCAATAACCTCCATATGCTTATCCAATGCCCGCTTAAATGACCATAAAGAGGGAGAGTCCACCACTGCTACTGGCAGGGCATTCCATGAACTCACAACACGCTGAGTAAAGAATCTACCCCTAACATCTGTCCTATACCTACCACCCCTTAATTTAATGCTGTGTCCCCTAGTAACAGCTGACTCCATTAGCGGAAAAAAGGTTCTCACTTTCAACCCTATCTAAACCCCTAATCATCTTGTACACCTCTAACAAATCTCCCCTAAACCTTCTTTTCTCCAATGAGAACAGCCCCAAGTGCCTCAGCCTTTCCTCATACGATCTTCCTACCATGCCAGGCAACATCCTGGTAAACTTCCTCTGCACTCGTTCCAATGTCTCCGCGTCCTTCCTATAGTATGGTGACCAAAACTGCACACAATACTCCAGATGAGGCCGCACCAGAGTCTTATACAACTGCAACATGACCTCAGGACTCTGGAACTCAATTCCTGTACCAATAAAGCCCAGTGCACCATATGCCTTCTTCACAGCACTATTTATCTGGGTGGCAACTTTCAGAGATCTGTGTACATGGGCACCAAGATCCTTCTGCTCATCCACTCTACCAAGTAGCCTACCATTAGCCCAGTAATCTGTCTTCTTGTTACTCCTACCAAAGTGAATGACTTCACACTTAGCTACTTTGAACTCCATTTGCCACCTTTCTGCCCAGCTCTGCAACTTATCTATATCCCGCTGTAACCTGCCACATCCTTCTTTGCTGTCCACAATTCCACCGACTTTCGTATCATCCGCAAACTTGCTCACCCAGCTTTGAAGCCCCTTCTCTAGGTCATTTATAAAAATGACAAACAGCAATGGTCCCAAAACTGATCCTTGTGGAACACTGCGAGTAACTGCACTCCAAGATGAACCTATACCATCAACTACTACCTTCTGTCTCCTTCCAGCCACCCAATTCCTAATCCAAACCTCTAATGCACCCTCAATGCCATGCCTCCGTAGTTTTTGCATTAGCCTACCATGGGGTACCTTATCGAAAGCCTTGCTAAAATCCATATACACCACATCTACTGCTTTAACCGTCGTCCACTTCCTTGGTCACCTTGTCAAAGAACTCAGTAAGGTTTGTGAGGCACGACCTGCCCTTCACAAATCCATGCTGACTATCCTTGATCACATTATTACTATCCAGATGTTCATAAATCCTATCCCTTACAATTCTCTCTAAGACGTTGCCCACAACAGAAGTGAGACTCACTGCCCTATAGTTACTCGGGCTATCCCTACTCCGCTTCTTGAACAAGGGGACCACATTCGCTATCCTCCAGTCTTCTGGCACTATTCCCGTAGACAATGACGACATAAAAATTAAGGCCAATGGCTCCCCTATCTCCTCCCTAGCTTCCCAGAGGATCCTAGGATAAATGCCATCAGGCCCAGGGGACTTATCTATTTTCACCATTTTCAGTATGGCCCGGACCTCTTCCCTACATACCTCAAGGTCATCCATTCTAATCGCTTGTGACTCAGTATTCACATCAGCAACAGTGTCCTGTTCCTGAGTGAATACTGACGAAAAGTATTGATATAGTGTCTCTCCAATCTCCTCCGCCTCCACGCACAACTTCCCACTACTATCCTTGACTGGACTGATACCTACCTAGTCATCCTTTTATTCCTGACATACCTATAAAAAGCCTTTGGGTTTTCCCTAATCCTACCAACTAAGGACTTTTCATGTCCCCTTCTCGCTGCTCTTAGCTCTCTCTTTAGATCCTTCCTGGCTACCTTATAACTCTCAATCGCCCCAACTAAACCTTCGCACCTCATCTTTACATAGGCCGCCCTCTTCCCTTTCACAAGGGATTCCAATTCCTTATTAAACCACGGCTCCCTCACAAGATCCTTTCCTCCCTGCCTGACTGGTACATACTTATCAAGGACACCCAATAGCTGTTCCTTGAACAATCTCCACATATCATTTGTGTTCTTCCCTTGAAGCCTATTTTTCCAATCCATGCATCCTAAGTCATGCCTCACCGCATCATAATTTCCCTGCCCCCAACTATAACTCTTGCCCTGCAGTGCACACTTATCCCTCTCCATCACTAGAGTAAAAGTCACCGAGTTGTGGTCACTGTCCCCGAAGTGCTCACCTACCTCCAAATCTAACGCCTGGCCTGGTTCATTACCTAGAACCAAATCCAGTATTGCCTCACCTCTTGTTGGCCTGTCTACATATTGTGTCAGGAAACGCTCCTGCACACATTGCACAAACACCGACCCATCTAAGGAACTCGAGCTATAACTTTCCCAGTCAATATCTGGGAAGTTAAAGTCCCCCATAACAACCACCCTGCTACTTTCACTCTTCTCCTGAATCATTCTCGCAATACTTTCCTCTACTTCTCTCGGACTATTAGGAGGCCTGTAGAAAACTCCTAACAGGGTGACCTCACCTTTCCTATTTCTAACCTCAGCCCAAACTACCTCAGATGGCAAGTCTTCCTCCATCGTCCTTTCCACCACTGTCATACTATCCTTGACAAGCAATGCCACACCTCCCCCTCTTTTACCACCATCTCTGACCCTGCTAAAACATTTAAACCCTGGAACCTGCAACAGCCATTCCTGTCCCTGTTCTACCCACGTCTATGTAATGGCCACAACATCGAAGTCCCAGGTACCAACCCACGCTGCAAGTTCACCTACCTTATTTCTTATACTTCTGGCATTGAAGTATACACACTTCAAGCCACCTTCCTGTTTACAGGCACCCTCCTTCGAGATCCATGCCTTGTTCCTAACCTCCCTACACTCAAGATCCTGTACCCTAAAGCTACAGTCCAGGTTCCCATGCCCCTGCAGAGTTAGTTTAAACCCTCCCAAAGAGCACTAGCAAACCTCCCCCCAAGGGTACTGGTGCCCCTCAGGATCAGGTGTAGACCATCCTGTTAATAGAGGTCCCACCTTCCCTAGAAAGAACCCTAGTTGTCCAGAAACCGGAATCCCTCCCTCCTGCACCATCCTGTAGCCACGCATTTAACTGTTCTCTCTCCATATTCCTCGACTCTCTATCACGTGGCACGGGTAACAAACCAGAGACAACAGCTCTGTCCGTTCTAACTCTGAGCTTCCAACCTAGCTCCCTGAAAGCCTGCCTAACATCCTCACCCCTCTTCCTACCTATGTCGTATAACGTGGACCACGATCTGGGGCTGCTCCCCCTCCCCCTTAAGGACCCAGAAAACACGATCAGAGACATCATGTACCCTTGCACCTGGGAGGCAACATACCAATCGTGAGTCTCTTTCGCCCCCGCAAAACCGCCTATCTGTGCCCCTCAGTATTGAGTCCACAATAACTATCACTCTACCTTTTTCCACCCTTCCCTACTGAGCAACGGGGGCAGGCTCCATGCCAGAGGCCTGAACCTCGTTGCTTACCCCTGGTTAGTCATCCCCCCCGCCACAAGTATCCAAAACAATATACTTGTTCTTGAGGGGAATGACCACAGGGGGTCGCTGCACTGGCTGCTTGCTTCCTCCCAGTCCCCCTCACTGTCACCCAACACTCTATAGCTTTCGGAGTAACTACTTCCCTAAAGCTCTGATCTAAGACCACCTCTGCCTCCCGAATGATCCACAGTTCATCCAACTCCAGCTTCAGTTCCCTAACACGGTCTTGGAGGAGCTGGAGATGGGTGCACTTCTTGCAAGTGTAATCAGCCGGGACGCTAATGGCTTCCCTCACCTCATACATATTGCAAGAGGAACATTGCACTGCCTTCGCTGCCATCCCTCTAAAAGGTAAACTTTAAAAAACTAGATCTAAAGAAACAAACAAGCAAATGCAGCACTTACCTGCTTACCACAACGTTTACCTGCTTACCACAACGAGGTAATTCTGAGGTAATTTAACACTTCTTCAATCAATATATTATGAGCTTTTACAATTCTTAATAGAATTCATAATCCACTAAATAAAAACAATTTCACCACCATTATAGATTTCAATGAAGCCTTTGCTGTTTGTGTAAAATCAATGAATCGTGATAGCAGAAAATGACAGTATCATCTTGCGATATGTGGATCAAGTTACAACATTTAAAATACAATTAGATAAGTGCATGAATCGGACATGTTTAGAGTGGTATGGGCCCAGTATACGTAGTTGGTACTACGTTAGTTTTGGTAAATGGTAGCATGGATTGTTTGGAACAGCGGCCTGTTTCAGTGATGTCTGAGTCAATTACTCGATTTGTTTGAAATTTACAGAGTGCTGAGAGGCCTGTGCAGAGCCAATGTGGCAAAGATATTTCAACCACTATGACACACTAGAACCCGATGGCAAAGAGTCAAGTGAAACGATAACATTTAGGAAGTGAGACATGGAGGAATATCTTCAGTCAGAGAATAGTGATTCTTTGGAGGTAGTTGCTATAGAGGGCTGCAGGCGCCAAATGTGTGGCACGGTGGCTCATTGGTTAACATGGCTGCTTCATAGCAAGCGGGTCCCAGGTTCAATTCCAGCCTCGGGCGACTGTCTGTGTGGAGTTTACACATTCTCCCTGTGTCTGTGTCTGTTTCGTCAGCGAACTCCGGTACATCAATTGCATTGGCCATGCTAAATTGTCCGTAGTGTTAGGTGTATTAGGCAGGGGTAAACATAGGGTTGGGATGGGTTGTTCTTCAGAGGGTTATTGTGAACATGCTAGTCCGAGGGACCTGTTTCCATCCTGCAGGGAAACTTACCTAATCATTTCAATTCAGATTAAAATAGCTCAGGATCATTTCCCACGACCCAATGCCCTCTGCGCAATGTCAACAGAAGTTTCTCCTGGCGAATTTGGATCTCTCAGCCTCGGCGTTTCACGTGCCTCTCTACCTTCACAGGAGAACTGCATGATCACGGACTTTGTGACTGGCAGATAAAGTAGAGATGCACGCGTTTGTTCCACTCTCAATTTCCAATCGGATCTGCGCCACTGCGTTCACAGTTTCACTGATTCCAGACCTGGGAACTGGTGTGATGTGAGTGTGCGTTAATAGTTTCTTCCTTGTCCCACAGCACTGGTAAAGTTACGATGTGAAACTTCATGTTTACTGAAATCGACATTTCAACAATATTTATGCACACTCGCCTGTACATTTCATCTTTTATTGAAATCTATCGAATTCATTCTTTTACATTCTCAATGATGGAATCTCCGCAGCCATTGGGGACATCGAAGGTGACGATTCAAACCCATCTCAGTGGGCTTTCCTGTTGTGCATGTGATGATTTTGGTCGTCTATTTCTGCCATTGCATGAATTGCTTTTGTATTGTGCTTTTTCATGTAATCGAATAGCGGTTCGTCCTCTGCGTTGTGGTCAAGCAACCTCCATTCAAATCCGAATATCAGTAATGCGTATTTGTTCCATGTTACTCCACATAATCTGTGAAAAACAAATGCAGAAAGGACGCAATCAATTTTAAGGTAAAAATACTCACTCAGGTATTGGTTTTAATACCTTCAAGCCGCCACTCTCAGCATCAAATCTCGGAGATTAACAATCACCAATACACCTTTCCATCCCGCCTCCTATGTCACTGGGGCATTGCAAAAATTAACATTCACTTTCACATTGACAACGTAAAGTCTGTGCTGCAGCTGTCACTCTTGTTAGGTGAACGTTAGGATTCCTGAGGAAGGGCTCATGCCCAAAACGTCGACACTCTTGCTCCTTGGATGCTGCCTGACCTGCTGCTCTTTTCCAGCCACACATTTTCAGCTCTGACACCAACATCTGCAGTCCTCACTTTCTCCTTGAGGGATACTACCCTGTGTAAACTCACCAGTGCGAACTCCCATTTTTTTTCTGATCAAAAAGGCAAAAATTTGAAGTGAACCAGAGGAATGGAGGTTTGTTCAAGACCTGCAGGCAGTCAATAACAGTGTTGTCCCGCGCACAACAAATGCTCCCAACCCCTATACAGTATTAGCTCAATTTCCACCGGACAGTAAATGGTTCCCTGCTGTGCATTGAGCAGATCACTGAGCGGCACGGTTGCTCAGTGGTTAATACTGCTGCCTCACAGCAGTGGACGCCCAGATGCGATTCCAGCCTAGAGTGTCTGTCTATGGGGAGTTTGAAGATTTTCTCCCTGTCTGTGTGACTTTTCACCAGGTGCTCCGTTTTGATCCTACAGGGCAGAAACGTGCAATCTGGTAAATTGCCCAGAGTTTAGAATGCATTAGTCAGATGCAAATGGGCCTTTGTGGGTTATTATTTGGAGGGTCGGTGTGAAATTGTTGTGCTCAAGTGCGTGTTCCCACACTTCAAGGAATCTCATCTGATCGAATCAAACTGAAAGTGATGGTGTTCACATCAGTCTGCTGCGCTGCTGTTTCTCAGTGGTGGAGCTGGAGTGTTTGGAAGCTTCTGACGACGCTCTGGTCATAGGGAATAAAATGTCCTTTGTGTTCTCCAGGGTTATAACATCAGACCTGGTCAGGATTTTGGTTAAACCAGATCAGTTGTTATTGTACGGATTTTATTGTAATGATCACAGATGCGGAGTCAGTGTAAATGTATGTAAAGTATCTGCGACAGCACGTGGACGCTATCTTTTTGATGTGGAAGGTTCTTTTCCTCACGTGTCATTGCCGAAGGTGTCCAGTAACAGATGGCAGGATTTGGTGCCATCGGTAGTAAAGGCACAGAAACATTAGGTTGGGTCTGGAGGGACGTCAGACCGTCATCATTGGCCCTTAGTTTTCGTCCGAGGAGGCGTCTCATCTCATGTGACATGGAACGGAACTCGCCCTTTCTTTGGCGAATTCATCACCTCCAATCTCGCGTGGGTCAGCCAAATCTTTCATGGTCCATGGCCACTGGACCAACACTAGGTGCCCTACCGTACCTGCAACTTCAACCATTGGTTTTTGCAGAACCGCCTGATTTGATGATCGGATGCCAGTACTCTCTCCATCTGACATACAGTCTGCCGTGGGTTGATCGCAAACAAGACCTGGACGCCTTTAAATCTTGGAACGGAGTTCTTCTTTTGGGCTTCTTGCTTCTATTGGTTACAGGTACGATATGCTGTTGGTGATCAGCAGACACTGAGGCAACCGTTGACTGGGAATCTTTGCCAGGTGTATCTCGTAGAGGGGCTGCAGGTCTCAGAGGTCAGCATTCAAGGTCAGGATCTGAAACAGACTTAAGACACTCAGGTTTCATTAGGTGTTTCTTCCTCCAACTGTGGCTTCGGTACTTCCAACTGCGTTTCACTGAAAGTTTTTCCCTCCGAAAAACCACATTCTTTCATTTGCAATTCAAACTGCTTTACAGACACTGGTACATAACTATTTGGCGTGCATTACATTTTTGATTGACCATTCCTTTCAGTATTTATTGGAAAAGTGTTAAGCTCTCTCTCTCTTTCTCTCTCTCTCTCTCTCTATCTCTCTCTCTCTCTCTCTCTCTCTCTCTCTCTCTCTCCCTCTCTCTCTCTTTCTCTCGTGGGCGCGAGCACACAATACTTTTTTTTTGACAATATAATTTGTTTATACCTCCGGAGGTTCCCTTTCAGTTGGTGCGTCCTCCTCAATGCCTTTGTTTTCGTAAACCAAGAAAACACATACTGGAACGTTTTTGGCAAATCCAACTCAGATAGTGATGGCTCTAAGTCTAAAACCACACTTAAACATGTTGTCTACTAATGTATCTCGAGACGGCAATCCTTTCCCTTGAGTTTTACTCCAATACCCCTCGAGAGTCACTGGAACCTCTTCCTGATTCATGTAGGAACACTTAAGCCATAAAACTTATCGCGACCCGAGTCGATTCAGACCGCAGCGCTGGAGTCATCCACAGTTCTCCAGCCCTATCACGCAAAGGGGCCAATTTAGCACTGGAGATGAAGTGAAAGTCCTTCAAGGCGCTGGCGCTTACGTCTACTGGTTATCTTTAGAACGTTTCCTAGACGTGGGGTCCAAGGCGAGCCTCCAAGTTTATGTCGTGGAAATTAAAACGACTCGACACAAATGCTATCCAAAGGAAAGAAAATGATTATTTTTGGACACTGCAGAGTTGACCTGATACATTGGAACGACGCCTCACGTAAGGGGCGCCTGACGGTTTCCACATGTTCACTTTATACTATACTTCGGCTTTCCTTATGACACCACTGGCCAGGAGCCTGAATCATTCGAGTTCATTTCTACGTATGGAGTTGTTTTTTTCTCATTCTTTGATTGCTGACGTGATATTTTATTGGCTTTGAGAGTCTGCTGTAAGATTGGTTTCACTTCTTTTTTTTCTGTCTTTCCGCAATACTTTTCCAAAGTCAGGCACTTACTTTTTTGTTTCAACTAGGCATTTACAGGTTTCACAATGAATGCTAATTTTCCATTGCAGAAGGTCAGGCTGATAGTGACTCAGTAAGTGTGAAGGGATCAGGCTGATAGTGAGGCAATGAGGGTGAGCTGTCATTTGGTCGTGGGTTGTGGGTTAGGGTGGTAGTAGCGCAGTAAGTGAGGGGGGCCAGGGGAAGGATGTCTGAGGGATCAGTCTGACAGTGATGCAGTAAGTTTGAGGTGGTCAGGGTGATAGTGAAGCAGTAACTGTGAGAGAGTCAGTGTGATAATGACGCAGTAAGTATGGCGAGGGCAGGTTTAACGTGATGTATTAAGTGTGAGGGGTCAGGTTAATAGTGATGCAGTAAATGTTAATGTGTCAGGCTGATGCAGATGCAGTAAGTGGGAGCGGACAGGGTGACAGTGACACAGTAAATGTGTGGGGTCAGTCTGATAGCGATACAGTCTGTGAGAGCTCAGGCTGATAATGACACCACAAGTGTGACGGGGCCAGGTTGATAGAGATGGAATAAGTTTGAAGGGTCCGGATGATAGTGAGACAGTAATCATGAAGGGGTCAGGATGATAATGATGCAATAAGTGTGATGGGGTCAGAGTGTTCGTGATGCAATAAGTTTGAGCAACTCAGGATGATGGTGAAAGGTGAGTGTGAGGGGGTAGGATGATAGTGAGTCAGTGAGGGTTAATTGTCAGTATGATCGTGACACAGACTGTGTGAGTGGGTCAGGGTGATAATGACATGGTAAGTGTGATGGGGTCAGGGTGACAGTGATGCAGATGTTTTGAGGAGTCAGGTTGTCGTGACACAGAAAGTGTGCGGGGTCAGGATGAGAGTGACACAGTGAGTGTGAGGTGTCAGGGTAGTAGCAATGCAGAATAAGTGAGGGGTCAGGATGATAGTGACGCAGTAAGTGTGAGGGGTTAGGATGATAGTGACGCAGTGAGTGTGAGGTGTCAGCGTGGTGGTGATGCAGAGCATGTGAAGGATCAGGCTGATACTAAGTGAGTGCAAGGGGTCAGGGTGACAGTTACACTGTAATTGTGAGGGTGTCATTGTGACAGTGACGCAGTAATAATGAGTTGGTCAGTCTAATTGTGATTTAGTTAGTGTGAGGGGGTCAGTGTGACAGTGCCGCAGAATGTATGAGATAGTCAGTGTGTAAGTGACGAAGCAAGTGAGTGGGGCATTGTGAGAGTGATGAGATGAGTGTGAAGCGGTCAGACTGATACTGATGCAGTAAGTGTGAGGCGGTCAGGTTGACAGCGACTCAGTAAGTGTGATGGGGTCAGGATGACAGTGAGGCAGAGAGGGTTAGGTATCAGTGTGATAGTGACACAGGCTGTGTGAGTGGGGCAGGGTGATAGTGACGCAGTAAATGAGAGGGGTCAGACTGATCGTGACGCAGCACGTGTGAGGTGGCCACGGTGATAGTGAAGCAGTGAGAGTGGGGAGGGGGTTATTGTGACAGTGACGCAGTAAGTATGGGGGACAGGCTGATAGTAACGTAGTTAGTATGAGTGGGTCAGTGTGATAGTGCCGCAGTAAGTGTGAGGTGATTAGGGTGAAAGTGACGTCGTAAGTCTAAGGAGGTTCAAGCGGATAGTGACTCGGTAAGTGTATGGAATCAAGGTGATAGTAACACAGGAAGTGTGAGGGCGTGAAAGTAAGTGACGTATTAATTGTGTGGCGGTCAGCTGATAGTGACACAATAAAATGAGGGGGTCAGGATGAAAGTGACGCAGTAAGTGTGAGGGAGTCAGATTGATAGTGATGCAGCAAATGTAAGGGGTATACGCTGATATTGAGGCAGTAAGTTTAATGTTGTCGACTGATCATGACGCAGTAAGTGTGAGGGGGTCAGGGTGGTAGTGACACAGTAATTGCGAAGGTGTCAGCGTTTGAGTGAAATAGTGAGTGAGTCGGTCAGGGTGATCGTCATGCAGTTACGCTGAAGTGCTGAGCGTGGTCGTGACGCAGTTTGTGAGGGCGTCAGGGTGATTGTGAGGCAGTAAGTGTGAGAGGTTCAAGATAATGTTGACGCACGAAGTGTGAGAGGTTCAGACTGATACTGATGCAGTATTTAAATTTCTTACAGTGTGGAAACTGGCCCTTCGGCCCAACAAGTCCACACCGACCCACCGAAGCACAACCCACCCAGACCCTTTCCCCTACATTTACCCCTTCACTAACACCACGGGCAATTTGGCACTGCCAATTCACCTAACCCGCACATTTTTAGACTGTGGGAGGAAACTGGAGCACCCAGAGGAAACCCACGCAGACATGGGGAGAATGCACAATCTCCACACAGTCAGTTGCCTGAGGAGGGAAATGAACCCGGGTCTCTGGCGCTGTGAGGCAACAGTGCTAACCAATGAGCCACCGTGCTAGCTTGAGGAGGTCAGACTGATAGTGAGAGAATAAGTTTGAGGGTGTCAGACTGATGGTGACACAGTAAGTGTGAGGTGGTCAGGCTGACTGTGACATAGTCAAGGTGCGTTGGTCAGGCTGATAGTGACGCAGTAAGTTTGAGGATTCAGGGAGATAGTGAAGCAGTAAGAACGAGGTGTTGAGTGTGATTGTGATGCAGTGCGTTTGAAGTGTCAGGCTGATAGTTACACTGTAAGTGTGAGTGGGTCAGGCTGGTAGTGACGCAGTAAGTGTGTGTATTGAAGCTGATACAGATGCATTAAGTTGGAGAGGTCAGGCTGATCTTGATGCAGTAAGTGTGAGGGTGTCAGGTCATCGTGATGCAGTAGGTTATGGGGTCAGACTGATCTTCACAGAGTCAGTGTGAAAGGGCAGGATGATACTGGCACAGCAAGTGTGAAGGGATCAGGCTTATGATGGTGCATTACATGTGAAGGTCAGGATGAAGGTGATGCAGTAATTGGAAAAGGTTAGCGTGATCCTAACGCAGTAATTGTGGGGTCAGGGTAAGTGTGACACAGTAAGTATGAGTGGGTTAGTCAGATAGTGATTCAGAACGTGTGTGGTGAATAGGCTGGTAGTGACGCAGTAACTGTTTGGTGTTCAGGGTGGTAGTGATGCAGTATGTATGCGGGTGACAAGGTGATTGTGAGGCAGGAAGTGTGAGAGGGTCAGAACGATACTGAGGCAGAAATTGTGAGGGACTCAGGCTGACAGTGACACAGTTATTTTAAGGGCTCCGGATGATCGTGATGCAATAATTGTGAGAGTGTCAGTGTGATAGTGTCACAGGAAGTTTGAGTGGTTAAGTTTTATAGTATACTTGGATATTTTAAGTATGATGTTGCCAGGGTGATAGTGATGCAGTACGTGGGAGGAGTTAGGCTGATAGACAACCAGCGTTTGTTTGAGTGTCAGGGTGTTATTGACTTAGTAATGGGGACAGTATCACGGTGTTAGTGACGCAGTAAGTTTGAGGGGGTCAGACTGATATTGACGCAGTAAGTGTGAATATATCAGGCAGATAGCAATTCAAGAAGTGAGAGGAGGTCAGGCTGATAGTGACACATGGGTGTGGGAATTCAGTGAGATAGTCATGTGGAAAATGTGAGTCGGTGAGGGTGACGGTGACAGGGTAAGTGTGAGTGTGTCAGTCTGATAGTCACGCAGTATGTGGATGGGTATCAGGTGATAGTGACACTGTAAGTATCAGGAGGGTCAGGGTAATAGAGACGCAGTAAGTGTGAGGGGGTCAGGCTGTTAGTGACACAGTATGTGTGTGGAGCCATGGCGATGGTGATGCAGTAAGGGTGAGGGGGTCAAGGAGATAGTGAGCCCGTAAGTATGATGGTGTCAGATTGATAGTCACGCAGTGAGTGTGAGGGGATGAGGCTGATAGTGACGCAGTAATTGTGATGAGGTCAGGATGATAGTGATGGAATAAGTGTGAGGGGTTAGGCTGATGCTCACGCAGTCAGCGTGAGTTGGTCAGTGTGATAATGACAAAGTAACTGTGCGGTGTTCAGGGTGGTAGTGACGCAGGACGCGTGAGCGCGACAGGATGATTGTGAGGCAGTAAGTGTGAGTGGTTACGGGTGATAGTGACGCAGTAGTGTGAGAGGGTCACAGCTATACTGAGGCAGTACGTTTTGAGGGTCTCAGGCTGATAGTGATGCAGTTATTGTAAGGGTTCCGGGTGATAGTGTTGCAACGAATTGTGAGGTTATCAGGGTGATGGTGTCACAGAAAGTGTGAATGGTAAAGTTTATCAGTGATGATTTTAGTGTGAAGTGGTCAGGGAGATATTGACACATTAAGTGTGAGGCGGCAGGCTGATAGAGGCGGAGTATTTGTTTGGGTGTCAGGCTGATAGTGCCTTAATTATGGTGAGGGCATCAGGGTGTTAGTGGCACAGTCAGTTGGAGTGGATCAGGATAATATTGACGCATTAAGTGTGAGCACATCAGGCTTATGGCGATGCAAGAAGTGTAATGGTGTCAATCTGACAGCTACGCATTTTGAGGCTGGGATCCTCAGCAGTAAGTCTGAGGGGTCGATGTAATAGTGACGCAGTAAGTGTCGTGCGTCGGGCTGGTAATGACGCAGGAAGTGAAGTTTCAGGGTGATAGTGACACAGTATGTATCGGGTTCATGGTAACAGTGACGCTGTAAGTGTGAGAGGGTCAGGCTGATAGTGACGCAGTAAGCATGAGAGGTTCTGCGTGAAGGTGATGCAGTTAGTGTGAGGGGGTCAGGGAGACAGTGATGCCATATATGTGAGTGTGTCAGATTGATAGTCACGCAGTAGGTGTGAGGGGCTTAAGGTGAAAGTGACCCAGTAAGCGTGACGAGGTCAGGCTGATAGTGATAGAGTAAGTATGAGGTGTTAAGCTGATGCTGACATTGTAAGCGTGAGTGTGTTAGCGTGATAATGACACAGTAAGTGTGAGGATGTCAGGATCATAGTGACGCAGTCAGTGTGAGGGGATTAGGCTGATAGTGATACAGTAAGCATGACGGTGTCATTCTGATAGTGACGCAGAAAGTGTGAGGTTGTCAGTCTGACAGTGATGCAGTAAGATTGTTGTGGTCAAGCTGATAGTGACGCAGTAAAAGTGAGGATGTCAGGGTGATAATCACGTACTAATTGTGAGTTGTCAGGCTGATAGTGACGCAGTAAGTTTTGGGAGTTTCAGGCTGACTTTGACGCAGCAAGTGTGAAGGGGTCAGGGAGATAGTGACGCCATCAGTGTGAGAGTATCAGATTGAGTGAGGGGATCAGGCTGATAGTGTCGCAATAAGCGTGATGGGTTCAGTCTGATAGTGACAGAGTAAGTATGAGGGGTTTGGCTGATGCTGATGAAGTAAGTGTGAGTGTGTCTTTATGATAATGACACAGTAAGTGTGAGGGTGTCAGGCTGATAGTGAAGCAGTCAGTGTGAGGGGATTAGGCTGACAGTGGCGCAGTAAGCGTGACGGGGTCAAGGTGATAGTGACACAGCAAGTGTGAGAGGATAAGTGTGATTGTGTCACAGTAAATGTTCAGGATGGCATTGAACCTGTAAGTCTGTAAGTCTGATGGGTTCAGGGTGATAGTGACGCAGTATGCGTGAGGGGGTCAGTTTGATATGGACGCAGTAAGTGGGAGAGGGCGACGTTGATAATGACGTGGTAAGTGCGAGGGAGTCAGGGTGATTGGGATGCAGGAAACGTGAGGATGTCAGGGTGAAAGTGAGAGAGTAAATGTGAAGGGATCAGGCTGAGAGTAGCACGGTAAATTTTGAGGGGGTCAGGCTGATCGTGATGCAGCATATGTGAGGGTTCCAGAGTGATTGGACGCAATAATTGTGTCGGGGGTCCGGGTTAACAGTGACACAGTCAGTGTGAGTGGACCACTGTGACAGTGACGCAGTAAGTATGATGGCGTAAGTGTTATTCTGTCACAAGAGGTATGAGGGTGTAAGGCTGGCAGTGTCACAGCCGGTGTGAGGGAGTCAGGATTATCGTGATGCAGCAAGTGTGAGGGGTTCAGGCTGATATTGACGCAGTAAGTGCAAGTGAGTCAGGCTGATAAAGGCGCAGTTAGTTTGAGGAGTTCAGCGAGACAGTGGTGCAAGAAAGGTGAGGGGTTCAGATTGATAGTGACACTGAAAATGTGAGTGTGTCTGGCTGATAGTGACACAGAAAGCGTGAGGGGGTCAGGCTGATATTCCTGCAGTTAATGTGAGGAGTCACGGTATTAGTGATGTATGACATGTGAGGGGTTTCAGGCTAATAGTGGCACAGTACGATTTAGGGCGTCACGCTGATAATGACACAGTAAATGTGAGGGTGTCCTGTAAAAGTGAGGGAGTAAATGTGAGGAGGTCAGGCTGATAATGACAGAGTAAGTGTAAGGAGTCAGGGTATTAGTGCTGCAATAAGTGTGAAGGGGGTTCAGGCTGACACTTAAGCAGTACGTATGAGGGGCTCAGGGTGATATTGACGCGGTAATTGTGAAGGAGTCAGGCTAGTAGTGACGCAGCAGATATGAGGGGGTCAGGGTGATGGTGACGCAGTAACTGTGTGGAGGGTCAGGGTGACAGTGAAGGAATGAGTGTGAGGAGGTCAGGGTGACAGTGACAGAGTGAGTGTATGGTGTCAGATTGATGGTGACAGGGTGAGTATGAGGGTGTTGGGGTGTGAGTGATGAAGTGAATGTGACGGGGTCAGGGTGACAGTGACGGTTTGAGTTTCAGAGTGTCAGAGTGATGATTATGGATTGATTATGAGTGGTTCAGGGTGACAGAGGGTGAGTGAGTGTAAATGGGTCAGGGTAACTCAACGGGTGTGAGTGAGGGTGTCATGTTGATGTTGACAGAATGTGTGTGAATTGGCGAGCGTGACAATGACCAAGTGAGCTTGATGGGTCAAGGAGTAGGGAACGGAGTGAGTGTGGCGTGGTCAGGGAGTTGGTGAGGGATTGTGTGTGATGGGCTTAGGCTGGCTGTGACAGAGTGAGTTGAGGGGACAGGGTGACGATGATGAATTGAATGTGAATGGATTAGAGTGACAGTGACGGACTGATTGTGAGGGGCAAATGGTGACGGTAATGCCGCGAGTGTGAGGGGTTAGGGTGACGGTGACAGGGATATGATGATGGAGTGAGTATGAGGAGTTCAGGGTGACGATGATGATGTGAGTGTGAGGGGGTAAGGGTGACGATGATGGAGTGAGATTGAGTGGTCAGAATGACACTGATGGAGTAATTTCAAGGGAGTCACGATGACGCAGATGGAGTGAGTGTGAAGGTCAGGGTGATGGAGATGAAGTGAGTTTGAGGGCGTCAGGGTGACTGTGGTGGGGTGAGTGTGAGGGGTCAGGGGGACGATGATGTTGCGAGTGTGAGAGGTTAGTATGACGGATTGAGTGTGAGCGGGACACGGTGACAGAGATGCAGTGAGTGTGAACGAGTAAAGGTGGCACAGTGAGTTTGAGGGGCTCAGGTTGACGATCACGGAGTGAAAGTGAGAGGGTCAGTGTGGCGGTGCCAGAGTGAGTGTGAGAGGGTTGACCTGACTGTGTCAGAATAATTGTGAGTGGTACAGGAGTGAGTGTGAGGGGGTCACCCTGAGGATGACGGTCTGAGTGGAAGGAGCTCGCATGACAGTTGCAGAGTGAGTGTGAGGGATACAGCCTAACAGTGACAGAGTTAGTGTGAGGGGTCAGGGTAATGCATTAGGTGTGAGTGTGTGAGGATGACAGTGATGGTATGTGTGAGGGGTTCAGGGTGATTGAGACATAGTGAGTGTGAGGGGTACAGGGTTACAGTGAAGGAGTGAATGTGACGTAGTCAGTGTGACAGTGATGCAGTGAGTATGAGGGTGTCATTGTGATGGTGATTGAGTGAATGCAAGGGGTTTGGTGTGACTTTGGGAGATTGACTGTGAGGATGCCAATGTGAAAGAGATGGAGATGTTTTGAAAGGGTACGAGTGAGGGAGTGATTGCAAGGGGGTCATTTTGACCGTGACCGTGCAAGTGTGAGGGGGTCATGTTGACGCTGATGGAGTGAGAGTGACAGGCATCTGTGTGACCCTGAGAAAAAAATGTGAGGCGGCCAGGGTGACAGTGGTGGAGTCATTATCACAGGGTATGGGTGACTGAGTGAGTGTGAAGTGGTCATGGTGAATGTAACAGAGTGACTGCCAGCGAGTTAGGGTTACACTGACGGAGTGGCTATGATGGTGGGAGGGGGATATTGATAGAATGATTTTGAGGGGGTCAGCGTGATTATGATGGAATGATTTTTAGTTGTCAAAAAGTAGGTGTTGAATTGAGTGTGGCGGGGTGAAAGTGACATTGACAGATTTTGTGTGAGGGCGTCAGGGTGACTGTGACAGATTGAGTGTGATGGCGTTAGTGTGAGGGTGTAGCGGTGATGGCATAGGTGTGAGTCTGTGAGGATCACGGTGGTTGAATGGGTGTGAGGGGGTCAGGGTGATTGTGATGGAGTAAGTGTAAGGTGTACAGTGTGACAGGGAAGGAGTGAGTGTGAGCAGGTCAGTGTGACACTGATGCAGTGAATGTGAGGGTGTCAGTATGATTGTGGTGGAGTGAGTGTAGGGGGTCAGTGTGAAGGTGACGGTGTGAATGTGCATGTGTCAGGGTGACGGTGTCTGAGTGAGTGTGAGCGGATCAGTGTGATCATGATGGTGCAGTGAGTGAGGTGTCAGTGTGACGATGAGGGTACTGGTGTAAGGGGTGAGAGTGACAGTGAAGCAGTGAGTTTGAGATGCTGACGAGTTGGTGATGGAGTGAGCGTGACAGGGTCACGGTGACGGTGAAAGAGTGAATATCAGGGGATTGAGGTCACAGTGATGGAGTAAGTGCGACTGGGTCAGGGTGACAGTGATGAAATGAGTGCGAGGTGTCAGGATGACGTTGATGCCGTGAATGTGAGGTGGTTATGGTGATGTTGATACAGTGCGAGTGAGGATGTCAAGGTGACGGTGATAGAGTGACTGTGAGCAGGTCTGGGTGACTGTGATGGATGTGTGTGAATGGGACAGTGTGACTCAGTGATTGTGATGGAGTCATAGTGACAGAGACGGAGTGCGTTTGAGTGGGCAGGGTGTCGCACCTGCCTGGTCTGGGCAACATGTGATTCCAGACCCAGATCAATGTGTTTTGCCCTTCATTGCCCTCTGAGCAATTATGGATGGGAAATAAATTCTGCCTAGCCATTGACATGTCCATCCCGTGAATATACAAAATAAAATGAGACTCCATGCATAGAATTTGATCAGTTTTCACAAGCGTTTTCGTGATAGATGAAGAAAGAATCATAAAACAATAAACACAGGAGAGAAGAAACCAATGTCTGCAGGAACAAGGAACAATTCAGAATTTCAGTGATAGCAATGAGGGTGATGTTCAGATGTTTTTCCACTTTAGGCTACGTCGGAACTTGCCATTGCTAGTGTCATGTTTGGGAAACATCTTTTGACAGGCAGAATCAGGAGACCTTCATGAGGATAAGAGTTCCACCTACAAGTTCTGGAGTTGAGAATATGGCTGTGTGAACCAGAGAAATTAGGTCAACGAATGTTTGGGCGGGAGTTGGGGGTGGGTTAAAGAGAGTGCGAAATGCATAGAGAAAATGAATCTGTAAATTGTGTGTTGGAGGAGAAGAGACTGCAAAAGGATCGTGAGGGGACGAAGAGGCTGAAAATGAGCGTGCAAGAAGTGGGCTTAAAATCTTTTCAAAGTGCAATGGAAGTTACCAGGAAGAGACAGGGAGGCTAATGGAGTCAGATATTTTACACCTGACAAAAAAGTTACATACAGTCAATTGGATCCACTAGTTCTTGACTGTGACTATTAATTTCTTGCGAATTAATATGGAATTTCTTGTTCACGGCTGCAACAACTGTAAAGGGAGGAGGAAAACTTTGTCGCCCTCTTGACCTGACAACACCACTTCCAGAACATTGAATTCAGCACACTCGAAATCTCCCCTCACCCCACCCCATCCCAGATCCAAGCCTCTGACTTGGCCCTGCTCTCTTGGCCTGACCTATCTGTCCATCTGGCTTCCCAACTATCTGCTCCACACTTTCTAACAAACTATCAAAATCAATTCCGACTTTTCTCTATTTTTCACAATCCCTCCTACATTTCACTCACCCCGAAATGCCTTTCTCTATTTCTCCGTGCCCTACCCCTTATCACTACTGGTGGAGTGTGAAGCCCAAAATGTTGACTCTCCAGCTCCTCAGCTGCTGCCTGACCTGCTGTGCATTTTCCAGCAACACAATTTATCAACTCTTGTTTGAGGTTATGCAATTTCAGAAGCTCCTAATTTTCATAGAAAATATGTAGTTGAACTGAATGTAATGGCACTTTGCTAATTAGTAAATTTAAATCAGAGATGCAGTTAAAAAAAAGCTAGTAATTACCTGATTGAATGTTCCAGTTGCTTTTTACTTGTGATGGAAAAGAGCCATTTGTGATCTCATTAATCTGTGGAAGATATGTTCAAGCTTACCGAATTTTATATGTGGAATGGTATAAGACTTATTTTGGAAAATAAAATTGTTGTATGCCTCGTCCCTTGTGCCAATTTCAGTTCTGTGATATCCAGATAATTAGTATTTCCATTGTATGTTGCAAGCTTAAATATTAATTGAAAGTTGACATAATTTGAAGAAATTAGTGAATTCTAATTATTGTTTCTGTGTTAGTCTAAATTTGAGTTCAGTAGTAACTAAAATGACTGAGTCCAGTTACTGCATGGCAACATCACCCATTTAAATAAGCCAAGAAAATTGAAAAAGTAGTCCTCAAACTAAATCAACAGGTGCCCTGAAAAGAGTTCTGTTCAATCATGAAATGTCATATTACTAGAAATCCTACTATTCGTTGTTCTTCTTTTTGAAATGAAATTTAGAGCAGAACAGCCCAGAGAAAGTGCTTGCAATTGGTGCTTTTGACCCTATTTGTTATTAACAAGTCATTTCTAACTTCTAGTCAGTTACCTTGGGATTAGGAAAAATAATATTTCGATGTGTATTGCAATGTACGCAATTGGCAATAATTTTCCAATTCAATAATGAGCAGAAAAAAGAAAACATAGATTGAAAAAATTTCGAATTCTGTCAGTGGGTAATGATTCTCAAATTGCAAGCTGGATGTAGTATCAGCGTTGAGTTAAAAAAAGTAGTTCCTTTTAAGAATGAAGACCCAGGCTCAGACCAGAAGTGTCCAGTCATCTGCAACCTCACTTCCAAACAAGTCCTCATTATCTGTCAGCACTTATAAATTATTTATGCTCAGTCTCTACATCTCACTCTATGCAAATTCTGTGGAAAGATGTAATAGGAAAAAGATTGAAAAATAGAAAATACATTCAACAGCAGAGCTAATATATTGAGTCAATCTAACAGATACAATCGAAAGAACAGAAAAAGGTGAGGTCAGTAGAAATAGAATCGCTATCACAGGAGCTCTCAACTCACATTAGAAGGAGGAACAGCTTGAAAAAGACAAATGGAGACGCCCTATTATTAAGCTCAGGACAACTTCACAGCAAACCTCCCATTTGAATCTTAATTCTGTTAAAGCGTAATCAACAAATGGAAGTACTCAAATCCTAGGAGGGAGATCAACAGTTTGGTCTCCTCAGGAATGTAGAAAGAATAGGAATGTCAGGTAAGGTTTCAAGGTGTGCGGGAGGTGCAAACCATGGGAGTCATGGCAGAAGAAAAGGAGCAGTAAGCATGTGGGGAAACAGAGAAGCAGCAGAGAGTATGGGTGAGCAGGGTAGAATGCAGGAATTAGGGACAGTCAGGTTCTGTGTCAAGGCAGCAGGTGGATTCGGCACTGAGAGAGGTGTGTGAAGGAGAGGATACAGGGAGCAGTGACACAACACCTCAACTCCTTCCACCCACTCTGCCATGAACTTGCAGATCCTGGGCGTCATCTATCACCACTGTCTTCTCTACCAACGTCTGGAGGAAGACCGCCTCATCTACTGCCTTGGGAAACTTCAATCCAATGGCATCAATGTGGATTTACCAAATTCCTCATTTCCCATCCCCTCGCCTTACGCCAATTCCAACCTTCTCGCTCAGCACCATCTTCATGACCTGTCCCATCATTTAATCTTCCTTACCAACTATCCGCTTACACTTCGCTCCTACCTAACACCTTCATCCGTACGTCCATACACCTATTGCGCTATCAGCATCCTTTTACCAGCCCCATGCCCTCCTATTTATTGCGCCACGCTCGGGGGTCCCAGCCACATTCTTAATGAAGGGCTTTTGGCTGAAACGTCAACTTTCCAGTTCTACGGATCCTGCCTGACCTGCTGTGCTTTTACAGCACCAATCTAATCTTTACTCTCTGAGCTCCAGCATCTACATAATTCACTTTCGCTCGCAGTGAGATAAGGAGGCAGTGTGGCGGAAGTTCAAGGCCCAAGAGCATTGGGGTGCTTACGAGGCGTTCGGAGGCAACGGCGGAACAGGTACAGGCATTCGGTAGAGGGGTCATGTGCACAGTAGCGATTGGAGGGGCGAGAAAATTGCGGGAAGCCGTGAGCAGAGCCGGCAAAGGGATGAGTAATTCGGAAGACAGAAAGCAGGCAAGTGTGAGGAAACAGGAAAAACACAGGTTCTAAAGCTGTGAGGTCAGGTGTGGCAAACAAGTGAACGGGTAAGAGACAGAGTGACAGTACGAGGTGGGCAGCAGGAACAGGAGGAAAGCAGAGTAGAAAGAGAGTAGAAACTGGTAGGTAATAAGGTGGTTTCAAGAGGAAAGAGCGACAAGTCAGGGAAGGGTGCTGCAGTGATGGGGCAGGAAGAGAGTCACAGGAAAACAGGGAGAAGGACAGAGGAGGGGCATAGCTAATGCGATACGACTGGCAAATCAGGCAAAGTCTAGGGGCAGTGACCAGAGAGGGGAAGGAACAGCTGGACGGCTATGAAATGAGGGAGGGGAACAAGCCGTGGTAAACGGGGGATTGGACGGATGGTGGAGCGACAGCGCTGAAGCGGGACCAAGGGATAATTCCGGTGACAAGAATGCCCCTTGCTGTTGCGCTCTCTCAATGCCCAGGAGTCACAGTGACACCAGTGTTTGTTGGAGCGAAAAAAGCCGCCACTCTAACTGTGCTGTCATGGCAACAGGCCCACACGTGGTCACACTTGTCTAAATCCTCGACAGCCTTCACTCTGTAGGCTTCGCTGTGGCAGCGCCTACCCACCTCGGACGATGTTGATTGTCCCCTGGCTCAGTTCGTTGAAAAGGCTGAATCCAGCTTCTGGAGGAAATAACCCAGCACGTCTGAGTTTTCACCTGGATGTACGGAGCAGTGACATCGTTGTGTAACAACGTATGACGTTGACCGTGAAGAAGTGTCATTCCAAGTAACTCGGGCTCATTATTCATTCATAATAATCGTAGGTTTGGACTTGATGGCAGCAGAACACAGCACACATACAGGAAAGAGTTGTCACTCTTTCTGTATCTGTCCAATCAAAACCTTCCCTTTTCTTCGAAGCATCTCTGATTGCTGAGTGGCATAGGCGTGGAACTTGTAATCTCAAGGGTTTTCCTCTTGCAAGTTCGAGCCCAAAAAGGTGGAATCTTTAAAAAAGGATTCTGACCAGAATACCATCAGCCATGATCATGCTAAATGGTGGAGCGGCCTCGAAGGGCTGAATTGTCGATGCCTGATCCTAATTTCAACTTTTCCCTTGGAACAATATTTCAAGTGAAATTCTGGGATGAATTTGGAATGTTTTTGCAGAATATGACATCAGCGACTCTCAGTTTCAACGACAGAAATAAGTTATCTTTTTGTTGCTCCAAAACATGTTTCGATTTCCAACTTCACGAAAGTAAAGATTCGAGACCATATTTTTGCTGCTAGTCGCATTCGCTCTCAAAAGGTCTCGCTCTCAAAATTTCACACTCTCAATAAAACCTATCTCCTGCCACGGGGCAAACATCCCACGAAAGTAACATTACTCGAATGTGTGACTCACAGAGTCACAGAGTCTCAGCTGTTGGCAACTGGTGACATTCGGAATTGAGATCCATCTGTGGGATCTGAATTTCATTCACAATAGATATCAATTGCAGACGTCTGGCCAATGGGGCTCTGTGCACTTGAATATATTCGCAATGCTGATCTATCTGCAGACATTTGGAGACATTTCCATGCAACTGTACCTGCTTGTCCTTGGTCGTGTTTCTTAAAATTGGCAACTGCCTAAATACAGTTAAAATTTCGGCATACTGGCGACTTCCAGCGTCTGAAAGAAGTTAGCCTGATCTCTGAGTTGAAAATTTGCCAGTTTCGGTTATTAATGCGACATTAACACAGAACTAGTGTGACTGTGAAAATGAATCAGAATAAAAACACTTTTTGGCTCAGGAAGACATGGGATGAAGAACGATTTGTTAAGGAAACGGGACAGTTGTCATTGCGGCAAGACACTGACGACTTCTTCGGCACAGGGACGATAGTAGTGGCCTTGAAGCACGTTCCCAATTCAGGGAAATTTTACATATGTCCATGAGAACATTGGCTAGCGCGTCAGAGCATCCTCTGAGCAGACTGTGAGGGATGTTATGTGGTCCAGCAGTGTTACGTTGCTTGACTGTACATGGAGTTTGCCCCACGTCAATCGTGACAAGTATCAACACCTGGTGATTCAGAGGGAGAATAGTCTTCCTCGCTTCCACATCATTTCAATGCTCACACCCTGCACAGAAAAAGTTCAACTCATCCTGGATTGGGGCGTCACCAGCACAAACAGACAATGCTATGCTGTGGTTGGTGATGGCCTTAATAATCTTCGACATGCTCTGCATATCACCACTTTCCTGATAAAGTTTGTATATTCTCTATGTGTATGCATGCTTTGCCTCTTTGATGGCCCATGATATCTATCTATATCTGCCTGACCGATTGTTGAATGAAAATCACATTTATTGTACTTACGTTTGGTACATGTTTCACAGTAGCTGTTTTAAAATTAAATTTCACTGAATATTTGAACATAAATTTTCATCTTAAAGTTATAATCTTGCGTCATCCCAGTCTTGCAATATCTGGCATTGATATTTAACGTAATAACAGTAAATCAGGGCCAGCATGTTCTGTCCAACATTTGATACAGTTAAGCAATCAAATCGTGAAAATAACTTGCATTATAATGCTCTAACCGAAAGGGACTTTCTTTTAAATTCCAGGCAGAGACTCAGGATTTGCATGGAGACAGAGACAAAGAAAGAGAATGTGATAAATGACCTCAGCTGAAACAATGTGACATATTGACCATAAGATGTATGGACACGTTTCAAGATTCCAGCTGTATGACAGTTCTGTAAGTGAAAAAGTGCTTCCGTTGTCACGAATTTGCGATGCCCCAGAGTGCCTTAACGCATGTGCTCAATACATGTGCATTAAAACATGTGCTCATGAATACTCCAATTCTGCAGATAGTAATGTAGCATTTTATGAACAATATATATTTATACAGTTTTTTTTTAGTTTTAATTGATATGCCATTTTATAAGCTGCAAATATTAGATATAAAAATTAGGTGATCTAAAAACTGGTCGCTTAGTTGAGAGTAATATACTCCAGGAATCTAAAATAACGCCTATGGAAAGGAAATTATTAGAAAATCAAGTATTTGCTTCTTGCAGAGACAGGAAAACGTTAAAAATTGTGTAACGTAAAAATCTCAAGATAAAACCTGAATTATCATCACTTTAAGCTAGCGGTTATCACCCTGTCACTGTCTTCATAGATAAAGGCTGATTGGTTAGATTTCTCAGAACACGGCTGATGCATACCAGAAAAAAACCCCCCAAACTCAACAGCCATCGTTCAGCTTCACAGAAAAAAAATATTTTGAACTGCTAGAAATGCATAGCAGCGCTGCTAGCACCATGGTTTCAAAGTGGGTTCGACTTTTCAGCTAATAACCTTCCATTGGAATTGAAAAATATTGCCAGATTTGCTGAGCATTTCGATAATTTTCCAAGTTTTGTTTCTCCAATCTTCAAAGGAGTTAGAAGAACCTTCATCAGCAGTAGCCATGTATCCCGTCATTAACTCAAGTACATGTTCAAAGGAGAACAACTGTTAGAAATTCTCCGACAGTTGTCAAAGAATTCAAAACGTATCGAAAAGTGAGGGCACTGGTTCACATCTGTCTTACCTGATATCCGACTGCCATTACAGATTTGATTCAGTTAGCAAGCTGGGGCTCAGTTGCAGGCTTAAAAAGTCAACATAGATGTAGCCCCTAAGGGAGTAAAATTGATAGTGCAAGGTGTTCTGAAAAGATAGGAAAACAAGGAAAGGACGTTTATTGGTGGTATTGTTTGAGAGGAATATTGAAGTGATGAAAGAGAAAACCGTATGAGTTTCAAAGACAAAATTGGGCCAAAGATAAATATTAACAAGTGTTCAATTTCGCTCAACAGTGTCGTTCATAGATCACCTATTCTGGAAAGGTAGTCGCTGAACAAATCGGAATCGCAGTTCATATTGAAAAAGAATATGTTATCATTTTGTATCATCAATCATAAACGTTATGTTTATCGTGACATCTTATTTAGACTATATTTCCACATATTCGCACACAGAACATTTATCATAACTCCACGTTTTAGAGACATGGATTTGCTTCCTACTGATTCTCCTATTCTGATCAATATTGAAAATAATAATCAGGAACATCTGATCATTTCGCCAAATACTTCTGAAATGTTGGCCTTTGAGCTCTCTATTTTGAAAACGTTAGCAATTCTTCTTCTCTCTTAATTTAAGTTAGTGCGTTCATAACTTCTTCCGAGTATACATTTACTTATTCACTCATACTCCAAGTTTAATAGGTTGCTCTGTCCTCTGGCCAAAGTTCCAAATGGACATTCTGTCAAGTTCCTTCACATTCAACTCACTCCATTCCTTATTTGTCTTCAGGAGCAGGAAAAGACAACACAGAAGTCTGGTCATGACACAGATTCCCAAAATGACTATGACGAAGACTCGCATGGAGAACCTATTTGGGAAAATTGAAAGACTTGACACTTATGGAATATTCTAATATGGATTTTGAATTCGTTGCAAATAGAAACTGAATGGAATTAAGTTGTATTTCTTTGTTGATTAACAGCATGTTGCTGCAACATAAATTAATTGGGGTTGTGAATTGTCAGGAAGATAGAAAGAATTATAAGTGCGGTCTAGAAAAGTTGAATGTGCAAGGAAGCTGATGCAGTACAGTGTGAATTTGTATGAATCTATGCAAACTGGAGAGGGAGTACAGCACCATCACCAGGCTGACACGGGAAATGGCAATATTGTCATTTGAAGCGATTGGTTCACCTTGGTATGCATCCACTTAAGGTTAGAAAAATGGAACGGAATCTGATTGAAACACATACAATTATGACAGGAATAGAGAGATTAGATGCATGTTTCCCCCGATTGCAGAGTGTACAACGAGGTGTCCAAGATTTAGTATGGTTCGTGGAACTATTAGGACTGACATGAAGAAACATTTCTTGAGTCAGAGAGGACACCTCGGTAATTTGCTACCACATTAGAATATGGAGAGCAGTACCACATAACGTTATGGAGGGCTGGTCACCGACTATATGCAAGAATACATTAATTGCATTTGATTTTTTTAAATAAAAGCTTCAAAGGGCGTGAAGTGAGCGCAGGAATATGGTATGAAGAGTGCGGATTAACCGAGATTATGTAGAATGACAGAATGTGCTGGAGGTGACTGACTTGGACATGGAGTGGAACTAAGAGTCAACAGCTTCAGATGAAAACGAGTACGATGTTTACCGACGCTGACGCTGAAGAGAGGAATTCAGACAATGAATTGTGAGGCCGTAGACAGAGTGTGTCAACAGAGTTGATTGTGCGGGTCAGGAGAAGTCACTGTAGGAGATTCTCAGGCTGCAATTTTTTAGATAGCAATAAAAACTAGCTAGTGCAGTTTCTTGCAGTTGAAGGACATTATAAAGTTGTTCTAGCAATATGCTGGACATGACTTTAACAGATGTAGTTCTCAGGAGGGCTGGTATTTAGCAATTGGCGTTTTCTCCACTATGACTCCATTCAATTTTATGCGCATAGTCCAAAGTGCTAACTTTTTGACTGCACTCAAGCAAGTGGTAACTAAAGATTCGAACGGCTGAACCTTCCCCATTCACTGACAAATCTCCGTTCATGACCTTCACCACATGCATGGGAAAAAAAATCTCCAACGCAATTTTGTAGTCCTGAAGAAATTTTACAATTTTGGTCATTAAATCTGTTGAAACCGATTATTTTGATAGCAGGAACATCTTTTGAATTGGGTGATTCTGCTTAAACTTCATAATTACACTCCTCCACGTTCGCGTAATTGGGTTTCCTATTATAGTATGCATCTTCCTTAATGTTCAACAATCTCCCACTTACATACACACAGGACATTGCACCAGTGGATTGCGATTGTGGTGGGGTGTGTAGTGGAGCTGGGTGGCGTTTCGAATATGTGCAGATGCATGTAAGTCCTTAGCACTTTGTTCTGTTTTTAGTAGAATCCTAACGGTGCAGAGACCAACAAGTCCACAACGATATCTGAAAGAGTAACCGAATCAGGCGCATGTCCCCTACCCGATTATCCTAAATTTGCACGTTGCAAATGCATCTAACCAACACTTCCTTGAACACGAAAGGAAAATTCGCAAGGCATTCTGCTAACTTTTAAGTCCTTGGGTTGTATGATATTCTTACATTATCTAACAATCGAAATTCGGACGCACGAAAAATAGAAGGAAATTCCTCAATGGACAATATTGTACTCATTACGCCCGAGGTATGACCAAGGCCTGCTTGACATTTTGTTTTTTTCTGTGATGCTCTCTAAAAATAGGAAAGAATGAACTGAGCTTGCATGCAGAAAGACTTACTTTTCTTAATGTGATGTAACATTTTCTTCAGAATGTAACCTTCCGGTTGAAAAATACAAAACCACTTGGTTTTAATTTCTGCTTCACCCCACACGTATCTGTCCATAAATTTCATTATAATGTCATGCAATATTTTAACTATGTTGACAATGCTACGTGGTTTCTGCTGCCATGCTGGTGAGCGGAGATACGGGTCATAACCTCAGGATTTGATTCACAATTATGCTTTGTGGTGGGAGACGAGGTACAAAGTAATTCCATATCGACACAATACTCGCTGAAACTTAATGCCTTCTGAACCATTAGGGATGGAAAATAAATGCTGACCACGCCAGCCACATAATCATCCCATGAATGAATTTTGAAAATACTGTAATAGGAAGTTAGGGAATGGAATGCACCACATGGAAATGTCCTGGGAAAAGAAACAATGGAGGCAATTAAGAGACCATTGGGTAATTATACAGAAAAAAAAGTGAAAAAATTAAGGCGAAAAATCAGGAGACATTCAGAGGAAATGGGTCTCATTTAACAATCGCCATCAGGCACGTTTCAGATGGGGTTCGCTAGAATAGTCCCAGGTATGGAAAGTTTCATATTTGGGGAATGCTTGGAGACTGAGTCTATACTCGATGGAGTTTGGAAGGATGAAAGGGAATCTTATTCAAACATAAAGAATACTGAAAGGCCAAAGCAGAGTTGATGTTGGAAAGGTATTTGCATTTTTGAGAGGGACTCCTGTCCGAGTACACAGCATAAAGGGAAGACCTTTTAGAACGGAGAGAAGCAGAAACGTCTTAAGCCAGTGAGTCATGAATCAAGGGAATTCATTTCAACGGGAGACTATGGAAGTCAGGTCATTGGATATATTTAAGACTCAGATAGGTTAATGAGTGTCAAGGAAATCAAGAATAACGCGCATAAGGTAGGACACTAGTGTTGAGAAACTGAACATTCACTATGAAATGTGGTGAAGACCCAATGGGCTTAATTGCGTAATTTCTGCTCTTATGCCTTAATGTCGTCGACATATCGAATGGTGTCCTTTTCCATCATAATAATTTTGTGATTCTATGAACTGTGTCTTCAATCCAGTTGATCATTATCTCCATCTGACTTCAGGTGCTCCAAAATATATTAGCCTTATGGAACCGCAGAGGTAGGTTTGTTTGACAACATTCTGTGATGATTCTTGTAATTCAATCAATATTTACCTGAACTCTGCACTTTTATCCACAAGGCAGTTTTTAAGCGCCTGAGACATAGTCGTTTTCTTCACTGAAAAAAATTGATTTTAAAATTAATTTTATCAATGAAAATGCGTTTTGGGGAACAATGGAAAAGCCCTGTATTAGAGCGAGAAAGTCGCATCTTTGGTGTGTATGCTGGCTAATGGTGAAAGGACAGAAGAGCACGTGTAGCTGATTTATTATGGAAAGCATGCTCCACTATTTAAGATGATCACGGGTGCACGAACACATCTAAGCGTCGTACAGGCACAAACACATGAAGATTCAGGCCATTGTTATTTCGAAAAACGAATAAACGTAACTTAAAGACATTCAAAGACCGAATATCCACGGTTCACTGTAGTCGACAATTGCAAACCTTCACAAGGATTAGGTTAAAATTAAATAGTACTCATAGTGATAATAAATCAGAATACCTTGTTTTAAATTGTGCTCATCGGCTTCCAGATTCATAAATGAGAGCACACAACTTAACTGCAGCATCCTTTATATCTCTTCAAATATTTTGCAAGTTTCGCTGAAATTATCTCTCATGTTTTGAAATTGTGAAAAAACATAATGCCGGATTTGCCTAATTTCGACTCAGAGGACAAACACCCAGCTATGGAGTCAATGGTAATGAATATTCGTGGTATTCTGTATATGGCAATAGTATCTTTCCTAAATTTAGGATTACACGTAGCCATACTGTACGCCAAGTACAGTCAAACCGAGCTGCCATACATTGGAAATAATAGTTCTTACTCGTCCCCTAAAATCCTTCAGAATGGTTGTCATTCTGAAGCTTAGACAACAGATTTCTGCAACTGCTGCGAGATTTCATTGAATTATTAAAAACTAAGCCGAGATTAATTTCGAGAAGTTTGTACATCAGACTTACTGCATCAACCAGGTTTCAAACTATGACATTCAAAGACATAATCTACACACAAGTATGATGAAGTCAAATGTTTGCAACTTATTAAATCATGAGGGACATTGCTTCTATGAACAGACAAGGTATTTTCTTGCTGTTGAGGGAGCCCAAAATTAGAAAGCATAGCTTTAAAATTAAAGGGGAAAAATTAAAAGGGACATAAAGGGCAACTTTTTCACTCATGTCTAGAATGAGCTGCCAGAGAAAGTGGTGGGGAATGGTAAAACTACAACATTCAATGGCATCTTTATGGGTATATGAGTAACAAGGTTTAGAGAGATGTGGGCCAAATATTGGCAAATGGAACCAGATTAGTTTAGGATATTTGTCCAGCATGGTCAAGTTGGACAAAGGGTCACTTTCCGTGCTGTATTGCTGTATGACTTGATGACTCTTGAACAACTGCACAAAGGATGCAAATGATTTCATCAAAACAGTTTCCAGTTACAAATCTGCGTTCAATTTTCCTCTCTTATGCTCATAAGTTCTTTAACTGATGTCAGAAATTAAGAGTTTCATTCTTGGATTCATTCCTGTAAATCGATTCTGCATTCTTTCTTATTGCGATGTCTTTTCTCTCATGTGCATCCATACTTAGGTACACAGCATGGATATTTCTGATAACATATTTCTCTGCATATTAAAAATCAGCTGCATATCCGTTTCGCCGCCAGGTTTTGCACAATTGATTCAAAATTGATTGCAAGTGCAGACACAATGAGGCAAAGGACTTGGTTACGTGTGGTGTAGATTGCGTGTCTCTATAACTCGATGACGAGTCATTCCTGCAAGTTCAGCTGTGTCAGAATCCAGATTGCGATGAAAGCTTGTCAACCTGCAAAGTTGACCTTTATCTGGAAGTCTGCAATGGATTTGACGAAATCGTTGCATCTCGACAATTTGTTGTTCCAACAACGTATTTGTTTTATGGAGTCAATTGTTTTACAATGAAAAATTCTGACTTGGCATGAAGCTGCATTGGCCGAGAGAATAAGGCATTGTAGTACAGACACTTGTGTCGAATTTGTCCACGTAGACATGATATCCTGAACTTATCTATTCGCATTTGCCAGCAGTCAGTCTATATCCCCCTAAACCCTTCTTATTGATAGAATCATCCAGCTGGCTTATAAAGTCATAACAATTACCCGCCTCCACCACATCGCATCGTCTGGCTGTTCATTCCATGCACATACCTCCTTCTGCGTGAAAAATTGTCCCATAGGATCCTTGGACATCGTTAGTCTCGAATACAAAACATAGTCGTCTACTTCTGGACTACACCATTCGAGGGGAAAGACCTGTTATATTTATCCTATTCGTGTCCGTCATGATTTCATAAACCTCTTAAAAGCCATCTCTTAGTCTTGGTGCTCCAGGGAAAGCACTCCCAGCCGACTCAGTCTCTCTTTACATCTCAAATTCTCTAATTTGGGACCGTGTCTGTGAACACTTTATGATCCTGTTCAAATTCCACAAAATTCTTCTGCTAGGAAGAAAACCAGAATAGCACACAATGTTTAAACAGTGAACTGTACAGTCTCAAGATGATCTCCCCACTCCTATACTCAATGCACTGACTAATAACGTGAAGAATACCAAGCAACTTCGTCACTGTCGTATCTGTATGCGACTCTACTTTCAATAAATTATGAACCAAGGTCTCTTTGTTCAGCAACACTTCCCAGAACTTTGCCATTGAGACTTGCCCAATGAAAAAGCAGAGGCGTCCATAGATGTTCCCTGAACCAGTCCTGAATTTAGGAGCAATAGATGCAGTAAATCGGTTCTAAGAAATCCAGGCAAATCTCTTGTGGGTTGCAATAGTTCTTTGGGGCCATTCATGGAGATAACAGACAGTAGTGTAGATAAGATTTATTAGTCATTTCTACCAGAGACTGCGTTGCTCCAGGAACAAGGTGCTACTTGCACACACAAGCTACACGACAGCTCAGTCATAAACAGAGCAGCATAAAGTGCACACGAATTGCAAAATATGCCAGACAGGGCAGCAATTCCTAACAAGACAATAGGGACAATGGTAGACAAATTACAATGAAACAGTGAATGATGATTAATCAAATATTGTTTCAGCGGCCATTCAAAATATCGTTCAAAAATTGCAGTTGGAAGAGAGTTTCATCATGCATTGTTAGGAAGTCTGAAGGCTTGTGTGAAGAAAGCTATGTAGAATCTTGCCGTGAGAGATTCTATGCTCTGGTATCTTCTGCCAGATGGCAGGAGGGTGAAAACCGTTAATCAAAGATATGTGGGGTCGTTCACAATGCCGTTGGCTTTGCAGATGCCGTGTGTGGTGAAGACGCCTGTCATGGAGAGAAGACGATCCCGATGAAAGGTTTAGCTTTCCTCACAACACGTTGCCGGGTCTTATGATTCACGATGACGTAATTTCCGAACCAGGCAGAGATGCAGCTGCTCAGTGTATTCTCAATTACCCCGCTGTGGAAAGTGAGGAAAGGAAATGTCAAATGGGATTTCCTGAACTACACAGAGAATGGAGACGCTGCTGGACTTTCATGGCTATGAAGTTGGTATTGAGTGACCAGGTGAGATTAACTGAAAAATGGATGCCAACAAATTTGATGCTCTTCGCAATCTCTACATGTAAAACGTCGACATCTTGCAGAGACTGACCGGTCTGAGTTTTCCTGAAGTCGGAACCATCTATTTCGATTTGTCCGTGTACATAGACAGGTTGTTGGCTCTGCAATCGTCCATTAGCCTCAGCACCTTCTCACTCTGTGCTGACTCTACGCTCCTGTTAATGAGATACCGTACCGAGGTGTTGACTGTGAACTTAATAATATAATTTGAGCTGGACATCAATGCTCAGTCGCCTGAACGCACTGTGATCACCCCGGAATACACAGCCTCAGGGAGCCCCAGTTTTCTGTGTGATGCTGCTGGAGATGCTGTTCCCAATTCGGGTTGACTGAGTTCTCCCAGCTACAGAGGGACATATTCAAGCGCAGGAGACTCAGCTTTCCAAAAAAGAACTTAGGAATAATACTGGTGAATGCAGAACTGAAGATAATGAACAGTAACCTAATTGTATGTTTCCTTATTCATCAGGTGGGTGAGGGCCACATGGAGGATGATGAAGATGGCATCATCTGTTGAGCGGCTGGAACGATATGCAAACTGCAGAGTATCGAATGAAAGTGGGGGTGTGGTGGGCAGCAGAGCATAAACATGCCTCATGACGAGCATCTCGAAACAGTTCATGATTATGAGTGTTGATGCAACGGGGCAGACGTCACTGAGGCAAGACACTGAAATATTCTTCGACACAGGGACAATGGTAGTGTCCTTGAAGCATGTTGAACGATGGCACAACTCAAGGAAATGTTAAAGATGTCCGTGAGGACATCCATCAGTACGTCAGAACATCTTCTGAGCAATCTGCGACGGATGTTATATGGTCCAGCAACCTTACGCGGGTTTACTCAGCATAGATCTTTCCTCACGTCAGTCCTAAGAAGTCACAATACCAGTTCATTGGTTCCGGAGTGGGGGAGTGGGAGCGGGCGTGGTAGGAATGGCCTTCCCCGCTTTCACATCATTTCATGACTCAAACCATGCATAGATGTTGTTCAACTCATCTGGGAAGTCGGTATCACGAGCACAAGTTGACGATGCTATGTTGTCTTTGGTGATGGCCTTAACACTCTTCAATCTGCTCGGCATATCACCACTGTCCTGATAAAGGCTTTGTGTTTTCTGTGCGAATGCAAGCTTTGTCTTTTTCATGGGGTTTGAGTATCATTTATATCTGCCTCAGGGATTGACGAATTAAAGCTGTGTATCTCGCTTTATCATTTTTTCATGTTTCATGGTAGCTGATTTAAAATGAAATTTCACAAGATATTTGTATATAAATTTTCAGCTGAAAACAACTACTCTTGCGTTATCACAGTCTTGCAATATCCGGTAGGGATATTGAATGCAAATCACTGGAAATATTTGCGGCTCCAAAGTTCATACAGTGAAGCAATCAAATCGTTAAAAAAATAATTACAATGATCTACCCGAGAGGACTTCTTTTAAGTTCCAGACAGCGACTCAGGGTGGACAACGAGGCAGAGAAAAAGGGAGCAAATGAGATAATGAAATGTATAGACATGTTTCACAATTCAGATCTTTGACAGTTCAGGATGTGTGGAATCGCTGCCATTGTCACGCATTTGCGATGTCCCAGAATGCTTTAATACATGTGGTCAATAATTAGGGGATAATACACTGATTCTGCAAATGGAAAAGTAACATCTTATTAGCAATATATAATTATGCACATTTTTATAGTTTTAATGCATATGTCATTCTTTACAAGCTGCAAGTATATTACATATGAAGGTTAGGTGAAACATAAATTGACGGCACAGTTGAGAATTATATACTCCAGGAATCAACATTAACGTACATGGAAAGCAAATTAATGGAAAAGCAAATATTTGCCTATTTAGACAGAGACAGGAGAACGTTTAGAATTTTGAAACGCAAAAGTCACAAAATAAAAATCAGTTATTACCCTGTGGCTGTCTTCAGAGATTAACAGCAACGGATGGTCGGTTAGACTGCTCAGAACGCTGCTGATGCACATTAGGGGAGTTGTGAGTTGTGAAGAAGATAGAAGGAAGTATAAGGGCAGTCAAGAAAAATTGTATATGCAAGCAAGCAATACGGTGTGATTTCGCATGAAATTATGCGAAATGATTTCAAAAAGGAAGAGGTGGAGAGGTCATCCAACGATAACAACAAGCAGACACTGGAAATGGCAGCCTTGTCATTTAAGAAGAGATTGATTCGGCTGCATATGTTTCCACTAAATGTTAGATAAATATAACGGAACATTATTGAAATGCATAAAATTCTCTTAGGAATAGAGAGAGTAGCTGGATGTTTCCGAGTATAGAACGAGGACTTCCAGAATTATATGGTGCATGGAACAAAAGGATTGACATGAAGAAACATTTCTTGAGTCAGAGAGGACACCTCTGTAATTCGATACCACAACAGGTTGTGCTGGCCAAATCTCCGAGCATATGCGAAAATACATTTATTTGATTTGATGTCAAAAGATTCAGGGGGCGTGAAGAGCAAACAGGAATATTGTAAGGAGGCAGACAATTAACCAATATTATGTAGAATGACAGAGTAATGCTGAAGTGTCGAATACCTGCTCTTAGCTTTAACGTTTCGATCTCTGTATGCAGATGACTTGGAGGTGACTGACTTGGACAGGGAGTGGAGCTGAGAGTTAACAGCTTCAGAAGAAAACGAGTGCTATGTTTTCAGGTGCTGATGCTGAAGAGACGAAAGTAAATCATGAATCGTGAGGCCGTAATTCGATCCTGTTGATTCATCAGAGTTAATCGTGCGGGTCAGGAGAAGCCATTACAGATGATTTCCAGGCTGTAATTGGTTAGGTAGCCAGGAAAGTAAACGTTAGTTCAGTTCCTTGCAGTTGAAGGACATTGCAAAGTTGTTCAAACAATATGCTTTATCTGATGTTGACAGATTCCTGTGATTGTCATGCCATGGCTGTCCAGTGTTCAGCTCTTAACGCTTTCCCCGGTGAAGGTTAGTTCAGTTCCTTGCAGTTGAAGGACATTGCAAAGTTGTTCAAGCAATATGCTTTATCTGATGTTGACAGATGCCTGTGATTGTCATGCCATGGCGGTTCAGCTCTAAACGCTTTCCCCACTGTGAATCACGTTCAATTCCTATTCAGGAGTTGAGCCTTCGAAGCTCTTTTCTCGGTTGCATGAGAATAGTTTCTGAAAGGAAAACTTTCTCTTCACGATAGACTCAAACATTTGTCACAAATAATCGAGGAGTACTTCCAGTCCATTCAATCCTATACGCGTGGTGCAAAGTGCAAACGTTTTGACCAAGTGGTAATCAAGGATTCAAAAGGCTGCATCTTCTCCATTAACTGATATAAAAAGACAATCACCGTTCATGAACTACACCATGCAAGTTGGAAACGATCTCATTCGCAATCTTTGTTGAACTGAAGTAATTTCCCAATTTCATTCCATAAATCTGTTGAAACCAATCTTTTTGAATGCAGGAACATCATTTCAGTTGGGCGACTCTGGTCAAGTTTCACAATATCACTCACCCACGTTCTCGAAACCACGTTTCGTTTTATAGTGTATGTCTTCCTGAAAGTTCAGCACCTTGCAACTTACATGTACGCAGTAAAACGCGCTCGTGCACTACCATTGTGGTGGGGTGGGTGGTGGAAATGAGTAGCATGTTGAATATGTGCACATGCATGTTAGCCAGAATTAGCACATTTTTTGAAAATGGAATCTCTAAGGTGCGGAAACAGATCCTTTGGCACAACAAGTCCACACCAACACTGCAAGATTAACCCAATCATCAACATTCCCTTTTCCCCGTTATCCTATATTTACACGTGACAAATGCACCTCAACGTGCTTGAACACTGTGGGGAGTTTTGCATTGTCAGTTCTGCTAATGTGCATATTTTTAGGTTGTGGGAGAATCTTGCATTATCTAGCAGGAGAATTTCAGGGACAGGGAAAAAGGAAAGAGTGCAATGTTTCAATGAACCATTTTGCACTCACAACGTCCGAGTCATGACAAAAGGGCTGCTTGACATTTTGTTCTTTGTGACGCTGTCGAATAGAATAAAAGAATGAACTGAACTGGCGTGCAGAAAGGCTTACTTTTCTAGATGCGCAACCCAGTTTCTTCAGAGTATAACCTTCTTACAAGTGTGTACTTAGGTCTAAAATGTACAAAACTCCATCCTTTCAATGCCTGCTTCACTCCACGGGCATCTGTCCATAAATTTCCTTATAATATCAGACAATCTTTTGAAGTAATGCTTATTTTCAATTCTGGCAGTGTTTCTTCTGTTCTGCTACCATACTGGTGAGCGGAGGTACCTGTCATATCTTTACCATTTTTAGATTAGATTAGACTTACAGTGTGGAAACAGGCCCTTCGGCCCAACAAGTCCACACCGACCCGCCGAAGCGCAACCCACCCATACCCCTACATTTACCCCTTACCTAACACTATGGGCAATTTAGCATAGCCAATTCACCTGACCCGCACATCTTTGTGACTGTGGGAGGAAACCGGAGCACCCGGAGGAAACCCACGCAGACACGGGGAGAACCATTTGATTCACCATTGTCCATTACGATGGGAATGTAAGTTCAGATCCACACAATTTTCGTTGAAACTCAATACCTTCTGAACAATTAGAGATGGACAACAAATGCTAACATAGCCAGCCACATAATGATCCCCTGAATGAATTTTTCAGAACCTACAATGACAAACTAGGGAATGAGATCCACTATATGGAAATGCCCAAAAACAAAAGCAATTGAGGCATTCAAGTGGGCATTGGGTGATCATATGAATAGTAATAGTGTGCAAATTTAGGACGAAAAATCAGGGGCTGTTCATGAGGTAATGATTATCGGTTAACAATCGCTAACAGGCACGTTTCAGAATCGGTCTTCTGGAATGGTCCAAGGAATTAAACGCTTCATGTTTGAGGAAATCTTGAGGATTCTGGATCTTTACATTATGAAGGCTGGAAAGATGAGGGAGAATCTCATTCAAACGTAAAGAATACTGTATGGCCAATGCAGAGTAGATGTTGGAAAGCTGTTTTCATTTTGGGAGAGACTCGTAACCGAGTGCACAGCCTTAGGACGAAGGGAAGACCTTATTGAGCGGGGAGAAGGAAAAATATCTTCAGCCAGCGAGTGGTGTTTGAAGGGAAAACATTGCCACAGAAGGCTAGAGAGTCCAATTCGTTTAGTATTTTTAAGACTGTGGTAGATACCTGAATGAGTATCAAGGATCAAAGGAAAATGGGGTATACAAACTTTGCGAAAGTGATCAGCTATGATTGAATAGTGGATCAGACCCCATTGGCTTAATTGCATAATTTCTGCTCCTACGCCCTATGGTCTGTGATATAGGAATGGCATCTTTTTCAGGCTTACCAATTTTGTGCTTGTATGAACTGTGTCTTCAATCCAATCGGGTGTTTATCTTCATCTGCCTTCATGTTGTCCGAAGTATAATTGCCTTATGAAAGGGTGCAGATTGCTTGGTTTCGCAATATTCTGTGATGATTCTTGAGATGCAGTCAATGTTATCTGAACATGGCCTTCATATTTACTGACAAAATTGGAAAAAAAATGTTTAAATTATCTTTATCGCAAAAATGTGTTTTTGGGACCAATGGAAGAGCCCTGTATGACGGGATTATTATCAATGGAGCAGGTTCACTCTGAGTGAAGTATCTTTGGAGTGCATGCAGGATGATTGCGAAAGGTCAGACGATTTATACTGGAAAGCATGCTCCACTGCTTATGTTGATCACGGACGCTTGAACACTTCTTAGCCTTGTACAGGTATAATCGCGTAAGGCTTAAGGCCGTTGTTAATTCAAAAAGTAACAAACATAACTTAAAGGCATTCAAAGATCAAATATCCATCGTTCACTGTAGTGGAGAAACTTCTCCAGACTAAGACTCAAATTTAATAGTTCTCACTGTGTTCATCAATCACAATGCTTAATTTTAATCTTTTGAGCAGCTTCTTCTGGATTAATCAGTGAGGACACACAATTTAACTGCACCATACTGTTTATCTCTTCAAAAATTTTGCAGCTTTCAATGAAATCACCTCTTACGTTTTGAAATCGTAAAAATATTAAGACAGGATTTGCCCAATTTCAATTCACTGGATAACGCCAATAGACAAAAGACAATAGGTACAGGAGTAGGCCATTCTGCCCTTGGAGCCTGCACCACCATTCAATTTGATAATGGCTGATCATCCTTTATTAGTATCCTGTTCCTGCCGTATCTCCATAACCCTTGATTCTACTATCATTGAGAACTCTATCCAACTCATTCGTAAATGAATCCAGAGAATGGGCCTTGACTGCTGTCTGGGGTAGAGCATTCCACACAGCCACCACTCTCTGGGTGAAGAAGTTTCTCCTCGTCTCTGACCTAAATGGTCTACCCCTCATTTTTAAGCTGTGTCCTCTGATTCAGCATTCACCTATTAGCGGAAACATGCTTCCTGCCTTCAGCGTGTCCAATCTTTGAATAATCTTATATGTCTCAATCAGAACCCTTCTCAGTCTTCTGAACTCAAGGGCATACAAGCCCAGTCGCTCCAGTCTTTCAGCGTTAGGCAGTTCCGCCATTACAGGAATTGACCTCGTGAACCTACGCTGCACTCCCTCAATAGCCAGAACGTCTTTCCTCAAATTTAGAGACCAGAACAGCACACAATATTCCAGGAGTGGTCTCAGCAGGGCCCTGTGCAGCTGTAGAAGAACCTCTTGGCTTTTATACTCAATCCCTCTTTTTATGAAGACAAGCAAGCTATTCGCGTTATACGCTAATTGCTTTACCTGCATGCTTACCTTCATTGACTGGTGTACAAGAACACCCAGATCTCATTGTACTACCCCTTTACTTGACTTGACTTCATTTAGATAGTGGTTTTGACGCCAAAGTGGACAACCATTAAACTGCATCTGCTGTGCACCTGTTCACTCACCTAAGCTGTCCAGGTCACCTTGTAATCTCCTAACATCCTCCTCATATTTCACCCATACCATCCAGCTTTGCATCATCAGCAAACTTCCCTCGTCAGCCACGGCCACCCATGCCTCCTCCGAGGATTTTTCTTCCTTTTTGAAATGAATTGATCCTGCATCTTCTGCATTATACACAGAAATAACCGCCATTGTTCCTCCACTGTCATCCCTGCTCAGGTATTGCACCATTGAACCTTGGCCAGCTCCTCCCTCTTAGCTCCACATTTCCCTTTATTCAACAGAAATATTATCACTTCCGATTGTAACCTCTCTCTCACAAATTGCAGATCGAAGCTTATTGTATTATGGTCAATACTTCCCAATAGCTCCTTCACTTCGAGGTCTCTGATCAATTCCGGTTCGTTGCACAATACCACATCCAGAATTGCCTTCTCCCTGGTAGTCTCCAGCACCAGATGCTCTCAGAATCTATCTCGGAGGCATTCCACAAATTCCCATTCTTGATGTCCAATTGAATCCTGATTCTCCCAGTCTACCTGCATGTTGAAATCCCCCATTACACATGCAGCAACTTCTTTGCGATAGGTCAATTTCAGCTCCTGTTTCAACTTACATCCGACATCCAGACTACAGTTTGGGGGCCTGTAGATAACTTCCAAGGGTCTTTTTACCCTCAGAATTTCTCATCTCTATCCAAACTGACTCTACATCTCTTGATTCTAGTTCCCCCCGCTCAAGGGACTGAATATCACCCCTTACCAACATGCACGGACCTTTCCCATCTCACAAGTATGATAAAGTCAATTCGTTGTTCTGTGTTAAATCTTGAGGGACATAGATAGGGTGAGTAGACAAGGTGCTTTCCGCTGGTGAGGGAGTGCAAAATTAGAAAGATTATGTTTAAAGTGAGAGGTGATAGATTTAAAAGTGACCAAATGGACAACTTTTTCAGGCGTGTCTATAATGAGTTGCCAGAGAAAGTTTTGGAGACTGGCACAATTACAAAACTTAATGTCATTTGAATTGGAATATAAGCAACCAGCGTTTCGAAGGATGTGGGCCAAATGTTAAAAGGTGGGGCCAGATTAATTTAGGATATCTGTCCAACATGGTGAAGTTGGGGCAGAGGGTCAATTTTCGTTCAAAAAGAATGCAGATGATTCAGCCAAAACGGTTTCCAGTTCCAAAGCTTTGCTCAATCTTCCTCTCTTGTGCTCACAAGTTCTGTACTTGTTGTCAGAACTTAAGAGTTTCATTCCTGGAACTATTACTGTCAATCGTTTCCGAATTCGTTCCAATTCGGATTTTTTTCCCGAATGTGAGCCAGTGTTCAGATATTTAAGATGAATATTTCTGGAACCAAATTGCGCTGAATATTAAAACTTATTAGCATTTCCACTTCAGCACCAGATGCTGGGAAATTGAGTCAAAACCGATCACATGCAAGGAGGCAAATGTGGTGTAAATTCCGTGACTCTATAACTCCACGCAGAATCGTTCTCACAAGTTCATCTGTGTCAAATTCCAGGCCGTGGTGAAAGCTGGACAATCTGCAACTGTAACATTCTCCTGCGTCTCAGCAAAGGTTTTGGCGAAATCTTTGTGTCTTGATAAATTGTTCTTTCAACATTGATGTATTTCAGGTTTTTGGGTGTTTTACATTGAAAACTAGGAGGCAGTCTTGCAGCTGTGATGGCCGAGTGGTTAAGGCGTTGGATTCGAAATCCAACGGGGTTGCCCACGCAGGTTCGAATCCTGCTCACAGCGTTGTACTTATCAAAAGCCATGAATCATTTAGCATGCTTTTGCATATCATGAAACTCGAGCGAGATGTTCAATTAAAAGTCGTTTTTCGCAAGTAAAACTTCCGAAGTAATTTCAAGAGTAACCCAGTCATTTCGAAGAATAAACTATATGTCGAGACAGAAGAAAGCCACCATCATGAATGAGGGTCAACACAGGTGATGATCTATTGTGAAATTTAGATGCTCAGGCGGGAATGAAGCAAAGTAAGATGCAATAAAAAAAACAGTAACTGCAGGCGAGTAATGCCTCATTTTCTAGGATCTGTAGAACTACCAGCTGAAATAATATTTCAGACCCACACTTTATTATTATTCCAGACTAATGGAGTCACAGTCATACAGATGTAGAGCAAGGAAACAGACCCCTCAGTCACATCGTTATGTAGATGAGATATCCTAACTTTGATTAGATTAGATTACTTACAGTGTGGAAACAGGCCCTTCGGCCCAACAAGTCCACACCGACCCGCCGAAGCGCAACCCACCCATACCCCAACATATACCCCTTACCTAACACTGCGGGCAATTTAGCATGGCCAATTCACCTGACCCGCACATCTTTGTGACTGTGGGAGGAAACCGGAGCACCCGGCGGAAACCCACGCAGACACGGGGAGAACGTGCAAACTCCACACAGTCAGTCGCCTGAGGCAGGAATTGAATCCAGGTCCCTGGCGCTGTGAGGCAGCAATGCTAATCACTGCGCCACCGTGCCACTCAACTAAATCTATTCACATTTGCCAGACTCAACTAATATCCCGCTAAACCCTTCTTCTTCATAGAATCATCCACATGGCTAACAGACTCCACCACTTCCACTGGCAGCTCATATCATGCACATGTCCCCTCTGCCTGCAACTGTTATCCTTCGGTTCCTTGTACAGCTTTTAAGACCAACCATAAACTTATGCTGTCTCATTCTGGATTCCACCACCCGAGGGAAAAGACCTGTTCTATTTATCCTATTTCTGCCTATCATGATTTCATAAATCTGTATAAAGTTACCCCTCGGCCGTCCACGCTCGATAGAACACAACCTCAACCTATTCAGCCTCTCCCCATAGCTCAAATCCTCAAACGCTGGGAACACCCCTGCCAATCTTATGGGAACCTGTCCAAGTTTCACAACATCCTTCTGAAAGAGGGAGGCCAGAATTGCACACAATATTCTAAACGTGGTCTAGCCATTGCCCGGTATACTCGCAACACAATCTCCCCTCTTCTGTGCTCAATGCTCTGACCAAAAAAGAAAAGAATACCAAGGAGCTTCTTCATGGTCCTACCGATATGCGGCTCTACTTTCAATGAATAATAAACCTGAACTCCAAATTCTCTTTGTTCAGCAACACTTCGCGGAACCTTGCCATTAAGTATCGACTGGGAAAAGCTAAGGAGACGCGAGCTGGGCGGAAGTGAGGTTGGAGTGCAGAGCTGGTCGGGAAGGTAAGTGATTGGTATTTGAGTGGGTGTGTTCTAGACTCCAGGCCCTACTCCTATCCTCCTCCTCTAACCTAACTTTAAAGTCCACAGGTAAGCGACTCAGTGTTATTGACTCAGTGGTCTTGTTTTGGAGACAAAGTGTACAGTGATGGCAGTGCAGGCAGTGGAATGTTCCTCCTGCAGGATGTTTGAGGTAGGGATGACCACCGATACTCCCGCCGACTTCGTCTGCAGGAAATGCAGTCAGATCCTGCTCCTCACCGAACGAGTTAGGGAACTGGAACTGGAGTTGGATGAAATGAGGATTATTCGAGAGGCTGAGAGGGTGATTGATAGAAGCTACAGGGACATAGTTACGCCGGAGAACAGAGGTAGCTGGGTAACAGTTAGAGGTGGGAAGGGAAAGAAGCAGGCAGTGCACGGTTCCGCTGTGGTCGTTTCACTAAACAATAAGTATACAGCTTTGGAAACTGTTGGGGGGGAAAGCCTTGCAGGTGTAAGCTGCAGTGACGGGGTCTGTGGCGTGAGGTCTGGCTCTGAGACTCAGAAGGGAAAGGGGGAGAGGAGGAGAGCGCTAGTTATAGGAGACTCTCTAGTTAGAGGGACGGACAGGCGGTTCTGTGGACATGGGCGAGACTCTCGGATGGTTTGTTGCCTCCCGGTTGCCAGGGTCCGAGTCGTCTCGGATCGTGTGTTCAGAATCCTTAAGGGAGAGGGTAAGCAGCCAGAAGTCGTGGTACACATTAGCACCAACGACATAGGTAGGAAGAGGGGTGGGGAGGTCATTCAAGAGCTCAGGGAGTTAGGCTGGAAGCTAAAAGCTAGGACAGACAGAGTCGTCATCTCTGGATTGTTGCCGGTGCCACGTGACAGTGAGGCAAGGAATAGGGAGAGAGTGCAGTTGAACACGTGGCTGCAAGGATGGTGTGGGAGGGAGGGCTTCAGGTATTTGGACAATTGGACTGCATTCTGGGGAAGGTGGGACCTGTACAAACAGGACGGGTTGCAGCTGAACCAGAAGGGCACCAATATCCTGGGGGATAGGTTTGCTAGCACTCTTCGGGGGTGTTTAAACTAATTTGGCAGGGGGATGGGATCCGGACTTGTAGTCCAGCAAGTAAGCTAGCTGTTTGTCAGGATGTCCAAGAATGTAGGGAGGCTGTGGAGATTGTAGCACTGACAGGGAATACTTGACGACACAGAGATGGGCTCAAGTGCGTATACTTCAACGCAAGGAGTATCAGAAATAAGGTGGGTGAACTTAAGGCGTGGATCGGTACCTGGGACTACGATGTTGTGGCCATCACGGAAACGTGGATAGATGAGGGACAGGAATGGTTGTTGGAGGTTCCTGGTTACAGATGTTTCAGTAAGATTAGGGAGGGTGGTTAAAAAAAGGAGGGGGGTGGCATTGCTAATTAGAAATGGTATAACGGCTGCAGAAAGGAAGTTTGAGGGGAATCTGCCTTTGGAGGTAGTATGGACTGAAGTCAGAAATAGGAAAAGTGCAGTCACCTTGTTGGGTATTTACTATAGGCCCCCCAATAGCAGCAGAGATGTGGAGAAACATTTTGGGACACATATTTTGGAAAGGTGCAGAAGTCACAGGGTCGTAGTCATGGGCGACTTCAACTTCCCAAATATTGATTGAAAGCTCTTTAGATCAAGTAGATTGAATGGGGCGGTGTTTGTGCATTGTATCCAGGAAGCTTTTCTAACTCTGCATGTAGATTGTCCAACCAGAGGGGAGGCCATATTGGATTTGGTACTCGGTAATGAACTGGGACAAGTGATGGGCTTGTTAGTGGGTGAACATTTTGGTGATGGTGACCACAATTCTGTGACTTTTCCCTTGGTTATGGAGAGAGATAGGTGCGCACAACAGGGTAGATTTTACAATTGGGGGAAGGGAAATTACGATGCTGTAAGACAGGATTTGAGGAGCATAAGTTGGGAGCATAGGCTGTCAGGGAAGGATGTGGTGGAAATGTGGAAATTTTTCAAGGAGCAGATACGACGTGTCCTTGATATGTATATACCTATCAGGCAGGAAAGAAATGGTCGTGTGAGGGAACCTTGGTTGACGAGGGAGGTTGAATGTCTAGTAAAGCGGAAGAAGGAGGCTTACATAAGGTTGAGGAAACAGGGTCCAGACAGAGTAGTGGAGGGATACAGGATAGCCAGAAGGGACCTGAAGAAAGGGATTAGGAGAGCTAAGAGAGGGCATGAAAAATCCTTGGCGGATAGGATCAAGGATAACCCCAAGGCATTTTATGCGTATGTGAGAAACATGAGAATGACGAGAATGAGGGTAGGTCCGATCAAGGACAGTAGTGGGAGATTGTGTATTGAGTCGGAAGAGATAGGAGAGGTCTTGAATGAGTACTTTTCTGCAGTATCTACGAACGAGAGGGACCGTATTGTTGAAGAGGAGAGTGTGAAACAGATTGTTAAGCTAGAAGAGATACTTGTTAGGAAGAAAGATGTGTTGGACATTTTGAGCAACTTGAGGATAGACAAGTCCCCCGGGCCTGACGGGATAAATCCTAGAATTATTGGGAAGCAAGAGAGGAAATTGCAGTACCGTTGGCCATGATCATTTCGTCTTCACTGTCAACGGCGGACTGGAGATTAGCGAATGTTGTGTCCCTGTTCAAAAAAGAGAATAGGGATAACCCCGAGATATATAGGACAGTTAGTCTTAGTTCTTTGGTAGGCAAAGTAATGGAAAGGGTACTGAGGGATAGGATTTATGAGTCTCTGGAAACACACTGCTTGATTAGGGACAGCCAGCACGGATTTGTGAAGGGTAGGTCTTGCCTTACAAGTCTTATTGAATTCTTTGAGAAGGTGACCAAACATGTGGATGAGAGTAGAGCAGTGGATGTAGTGTACATGGATTTTAGTAAGGCATTTGATAAGGTTCCCCATGGTAGGCTTATGCGGAAAGTGAGGAGGCATGGGATAGAGGGAAATTTGGCCAATTCGACAGAAAACTGGCTAACCGGTCGAAGTCAGAGAGTGCTGGTAGATGGTAAAGATTCAGCCTGGAGCCCAGTTACAAGTGGAGTTCCGCAGGGATCAGTTCTGGGTCCTCTGCTGTTTGTAATTTTTATTAAAGACTTGGTTGAGGGAGTCAAAGGGTGGGTCAGTAAATTTGCAGATGATACGAAGATTGGTGGAGTTGTGGACAGTGAGGAGGGCTGTTGTCGGCTGCAAAGGGACTTAGATATGATGCAGAGCTCGGCTGAGGAGTGGCAGCTGGATTTCAACCCTGTCAAGTGTGAGGTTGTCCATTTTGGAAGAACAAATAAGAATGCAGAATACAGGGTTAACGGTAGGGTTCTTAGTCAGGTGGAGGAACAGAGGGATCTTGGGGTCTATGTACATAGATCTTTGAAAGTTGCCACTCAGGTGGATAGAAGGCCTATGGTGTATTAGCATTCATTAGCAGAGGGATTGAATTCAAGAGTCGTGAAGTGATGTTGCAGCTGTACAGGACTTTGGTTAGGCCACATTTGGAGTACTGTGTGCAGTTCTGGTCGCCTCACTTTATGATAGATGTGGAAGCTTTGGAGAGGGTGCAGAGAAGATTTACCTGTATGTTGCCTGGAATGGAGAATAGGTCGTACGAGGATAGGTTGAGAGTTCTCGGCCTTTTCTCGTTGGAACGGCGAAGGATGAGGGGTGACTTGATAGAGGTTTATAAGATGATCAGAGGAATAGATAGAGTAGACAGTCAGAAACTTTTTCCCCGGGTACAACAGAGTTTTACAAGTGGACATAAATTTAAGGTGAAGGGTGGAAAGTATAGGGGAGATGTCAGGGGTGGGTTCTTTACCCAGAGAGTTGTGGGGGCATGGAATGCGCTGCCCGTGGGAGTGGTAGAGTCAGAATCATTGGCGACCTTTAAGCGGCAATTGGATAGGTACATGGATGGTTGCTTAAACTAGGATAGATGTTCGGCACAACATCGTGGGCTGAAGGGCCTGTTCTGTGCTGTATTGTTCTATGTTCGGTGAGACCATAGATGTTCCCTGTACCATCTGCAATTTTGCGCTAGGTCTGTCTGATGGAGAGGAGACCATATCAAGAGCAATGGATGCGGTAAATCATGTTTGCTAAAATCCAGGTAAATCTCTCGTGAATTGCAACAATTCTTTGAGGCCTGAGATGGAGATAAGAGAGAGTAGTGTCGAGAGAGCGTAGAGTAGCTTTATTTGTCATTTCTACTATATACAACTGGAACAATAAAAACGAGACAGTGTTGCTCCAGGACCAGTGTACCATTTGAACACACAGACTGCACGACAGTACAGTGATGCACAGGGGAGCTTAAAATGCACAAAAAGTGCGATACCTGTAACACTGTGCAGTAATTCCTGACAACAAAAGACAATAAAGGGAATGGTGCACAAATCACCGTTTAACAATGAATGATCATTGACAAAATATTGCTGTATCCGCCTTTAAAAAAAGTCGTCCAGAAATTGAAAATGGAAGAGAGTGTGATCTTATAGTGTTGAGAATTTTGAAGGCTTGGGGGAAGAAACAATTGTACAGTCTGGTCGTAAGAGAGTGAATTTTCTTATATTTTCTGCTGGATTGCAGGAGTGCAAAGAATTTGAATCAAAGATGTGCAGGGTCGTCCAAAATGCTGTTCGCCTTGCAGATGCAGTTTGAGTTGCAAATTCCTTTGATGGTGGGAAAAAGACACCGATGATCATCTCAGCTATCATCGCTCTCTCTTGTCGGTTCTTGCGATCCGAGCTGGTGCAATTCCGAAACCAGGCATTGATGCAACTGCACAGGATATTTTCAATTGACTCTCTATAGAATGTGGTAAGGGCAGCATGTGGGAGATCGGCTTTCCTCAACCAAATCAGAAAATGGAGACTCTGTTGTGCTTTCTTGGATATATAGTTGGTGTTGTAGGACGAGGTGAGACAACCCACTAGATGGACGCAAGAAAACTTGTTGCTCTTCTCCATCTCCATGGGGGATCCATTGATGTTAGGCAAAGTGGGATGCTTCTGTGCCGTCCTTAAGTCAACAGCCATGTTTCAGTTTCAAAATCAAGGGAAACAACACGGAGAGAATGTCAAAGCGTACAAATCACTGATTTGCGAAGAGAATTTTTCCAGCACTGATGGACATGATGGACAGATTAAGGTAACGGTTCAAGAACATTTAGTTTGTGTAAGTGGTATGTGACCTTTCTTCGAAATATGTTTTTCCATTCTTGGTTTGGTGATGTTTTGGTGCGGACGTGTGTCAACATCTCTGACACTAGAGCCAACATTTAAGTCGCATCTCCTCCATGGAGTGTCTTCTCATATCTGAACACGATGACATGGAATTATCTAGAAATGAAAGCTAAGTCTTTTTCCATTAAACTGGGAGGATATTTAACAATATAATTCAGACATCCAAGATGAATATTTGGCAGTCGGTTCTTCAAGCTGAGCTCTCCATACCAACTGTTCCAATGAAGGTCAATGTTAAGATCCACATCCATAATGTTTTGTAAATTTTAGACTTAACAACAACCTATTGTTCTGAACAAGGCTACACCACAAGAGAGGGCTAAATCTAATTTTCACCGTTAATTTTCAATTTCAGTTCTTTATGCACAGCTTCTTACGAATGTGGACAGTGGATACCCTTTAATATTCGAATGTTATGATCAACAGAGTTTCTACGCCGTTGAGTCATTCACCTTCCTGGCAGCCGGCATGGATGGGACAAAACAAATGGTGTCATTGTACGCTCTAAACATTCTCTGATACTACATTTACTTTCGTTCTACTCGTGATCCATTTTATAGTCCGGCTTCTGAATGAAAGAATGTTTCAAATCTTCTTGTTTTTGAATTCGTTAATCAGTTTGATCCTATTTATCGCTTCTCATATGTTGCCATAGCTGTCGATTAATTCTTGTCATTTCGTTTTGGCTATCTGACAGTTTACCTGATCCGCTTTGAACGACAGTTTTTGCTGAACAATGTATGAACTATCCATTCAAGTGGCCCCAGGAGATATAGAATTACGGGACGAGATCAACCACTATTTAACGAATAATTTTGCATCTAATCCGCTTGGAGCAGAGTCAACAATTTCTTGCTCAATCGAATTGAACACTTTTGCTGCATGATTTCATGGACTGAATATATTTATAATTTGAAAGCAACAAGAAAATTAGCTTGTAAATTCTGGAGAACAAACTATAATTGAAGTCTACAACTTTTATAAAGGATTAGGAAAAATCACCAAATGGAGATAATGAGGACAGAAGATGCCGGAAAGTCGGAGTCGATAAAAAAAATGAAGAGCAAGGAACGAAAACCACAGCAGTCCATGCAGCATTAGAACAGCGGGAGAGTCGATGTTTCGAGCAGGACCCTTAGCTAGGACTGACACTGGCCTCCCAGTCAGTAAGTCCAGGATCCAGTGAAAGAGGGAGATATTCAAGCCCTGCAGACATGTCTTTGTAGTCGGGTGTTGAGGAATGACAGTGTTAAATGTTGAACTGAATTCCATGAACAGCAATCTGACGTAGGTGTCCTTCTTGCCTGGTGGGTGAGGGCCAGATGGATGGTTGCAGAGATGGTATCATGTCTTCAGCGATTGGAACGATACACAACCTGCAGAGTTTCCAGTAAGGGAGGAAAGAGAGTGCAGTCGGGGCTTGATATGTCTCATCAAGAGTCTCTAGAAACAATTCATGATGATGAGTGTTAACACAACGGGGCAGCAGTCATTGAGCCAATACACTGAAGACGTCTTCGGCACAGGGACGATGATATTGACATGAAGCACGTTGGAACTATGGCACAACTCAGGGAGATCTTCAAGGTGTGCGTGAGAATATCCATCTGCACGTCAGAACATCCTCTGAGCATTCTGCCAGTGATGTTATGTAGTCCAGCAGCCTTTCGTGGCTTAACTCTACATTGAGTTTTCCTCATGTCAGTCTTGGTAAGAGACTGCACCAGGTCATTGGAATACTCTTCCTCGCTGCATAGATTTGTTCAACGCATCCGGGAGGGAGACATCACTAACACCAGAAGGCGATGCTGTGCTGTGTTTGGTGATGGCTTTGATACTCTTGAACATGTCCGCATCACACTGTCCTGAATGAGGCTGTATATTCTCTGCACTTGTGCACGCTTTGCCTCTTTGATTGCCCGCTGAAAATGTGTTGCTGGTTAAAGCACAGCAGGTCAGACAGCATCCAAGGAACAGGAAATTCCACGTTTCGGGCCAGAGCCCCTCATCAGGACCGAAACGTCGAATTTCCTGTGCCTTGGATGCTGCCTGACCTGCTGTGCTTTAACCACCAACACAATTTCAGCTCTGATCTCCAGCATCTGCAGACCTCACTTTTTACTCTTTGATTGCCCGGTCAAAATTGGTTCTTGCTGTTGTCAATGCCATGTTGTCACGTGCTCTCAAGGTGGAATCACTGGTCCTCAGCAGTGCACAGGCCTTTGCGGTCATCCACAGCTTCTGGTTGAGGAGAGAGGTGATAGTCTTAGACACAGTGACGTCTTCAATGCACTTACTAATGCAGCAAATCACTGATATCGTGTACTCCTCTAAGTTGATGCAGTCAGCATCGGTTGCTACCTCATTAAACACGTATCAGTCAGTGTGCTCAAAGCATTCTTGAAGAGCAGAAATGGCTCCTGCTGGCCAGGTTTTCACCTGCTTCAGAATCGGGTTGGCACATTTGACCAGCGGTTTGTATGTTAGACTTAGCATAGCAGTGATATCGCCTGAGTTCACCTAATTCGTCCTGAGCCTTTAGCACTGCACGAATATCGAGGTACACCGCGACGATAAGGACAGCAGTGAATTCCCATGGCAAATAAAATGGTTTGCATCCAAAAATCACCAACTGCACCAGTGATACGCAGTAACTGGCGACGAGCACGGAATCTTTGCACCATTTCGTGTTGATGTGGACACATAAACTCCCACCTCGAGCCTTCCTGCGCAGAGCTGCATTAGTGTCAGCGGGAAAAATGCACGATGATCTAGCTGTATGTAAGTGTCTGGAACTCTGGCACTAATCTATGTGTCCATGAAAACAAAGACACAACAGTTCCTACACTCACGCTGAGAAACCTGCCTCAGTGGGATGCAGTCCAATTGCTGTTCATGGAGCTGTCATTACAGACTATAGTGGATGGGAGAGCCGACCAGCTTTGGTTTGCTTGTACCCGAGCACGAACCCCTGGTCAGGTCCATTTCCGGCCATTTCCTGGATAGTAGCATTGTTTGTAGACTGTAACAGTACTTGTAAACACTGGGTTTCCTGTTTCTCCTGTGCCTAAGAAAGCTGATGTTAGGTTGCCCTCGGTCAGGAGAGGACACTGCGAAGTGAGGTGTGGCAGCAGGTCTTGCACCCTGAAAGACCAAGAGCAACTCGGGGACTGTTTCAGGAGCAACCGTAGTATGCACCCCCAAATCAAGTCAAACTCCCGGTTTCCAGCCATTTCAAATTCGCCTCCCACTCCCCCAACGACGAATCTAATCTGGAACACCTCCTCAGTCCAATTAAGGTCACACATAAACTGGAGGAAAAACACTTCACCTTCCGACTCAGATAATTACAAACTTAAGGCTTCGATCTAGAAATCTCCATCTTCGAAATCTCCACACCATGCACCTCATGGCAGATCCAGCACTCCCTCTCTGCCCTATCCCCTGGAACTGACCTAACTTGAACATCTTCCTTCCCACCAAAACGTTCCAGAGCCGCTACTGTCCAATCTCATGCTCCTCCTACCTCAACCCATTTTAACACCATCCTCCTTACCCTTCCCCCAAGACCCACCCTTCCTTGTCAGCATAGATCCGCCTTCCCAGTCCTAGCTAAGGGTCCTGCTCGAAACGTCGACTCTCCCGCTGTTCGAATGCTGCATGGACTGCTGTGGTTTTCGTTCCTTGCTCTTCGTTTTTTTTTAATCGACTCCGACTTTCCAGCATCTTCTGTTCTCATTATCTTCATTTGGTGATTTTTCCTAATCCTTTATAAAAGTTGTAGACTTCAATTATAGTTTGTTCTCCAGAATTTACAAGCTAATTTTCTTGTTGCTTTCAAATTATAAATATATTCAGTCCATGAAATCATGCAGCAAAAGTGTTCAATTCGATTGAGCAAGAAATTGTTGACTCTGCTCCAAGCGGATTAGATGCAAAATTATTCGTTAAATAGTGGTTGATCTCGTCCAGTAATTCTTAATCTCCTGGGGCCACTTGAATGGATAGTTCATACATTGTTCAGCAAAAACTGTCGTTCAAAGCGGATCAGGTAAACTGTCAGATAGCCAAAACGAAATGACAAGAATTAATCGACAGCTATGGCAACATATGAGAAGCGATAAATAGGATCAAACTGATTAACGAATTCAAAAACAAGAAGATTTGAAACATTCTTTCATTCAGAAGCCGGACTATAAAATGGATCACGAGTAGAACGAAAGTAAATGTAGTATCAGAGAATGTTTAGAGCGTACAATGACACCATTTGTTTTGTCCCATCCATGCCGGCTGCCAGGAAGGTGAATGACTCAACGGCGTAGAAACTCTGTTGATCATAACATTCGAATATTAAAGGGTATCCACTGTCCACATTCGTAAGAAGCTGTGCATAAAGAACTGAAATTGAAAATTAACGGTGAAAATTAGATTTAGCCCTCTCTTGTGGTGTAGCCTTGTTCAGAACAATAGGTTGTTGTTAAGTCTAAAATTTACAAAACATTATGGATGTGGATCTTAACATTGACCTTCATTGGAACAGTTGGTATGGAGAGCTCAGCTTGAAGAACCGACTGCCAAATATTCATCTTGGATGTCTGAATTATATTGTTAAATATCCTCCCAGTTTAATGGAAAAAAAACCCTTAGCTTTCATTTCTAGATAATTCCATGTCATCGTGTTCAGATAAGAGAAGACACTCCATGGAGTAGGTGCGACTTAAATGTTGGCTCTAGTGTCAGAGTTGTTGACACAATTCCGCACCAAAACATCACTACCATAGATATTAAAACAAATGTAACAACGCACGAGTCACTTCGACATTTCCTGTCTGTAGACTCTGTCAATGGACCGCTTCAGGCCCGATGTAAGAATGGGACGTGGTGACATCAATTCGCCAACGGATCATTTCATTATTGCTCTCGATCCACAAACCGTAATTCCTTTTGAAATTCTTATCCATCAGCATGAATAGAGTTGTATTGTGCACAGGTTTGCTCCTCGAAAGAAACAGCGAAAACTTATTCAATGCAGACGCAAATTCAAATTGTTTCTCGTTGACCAGAAGACAGATATGGCGATACAAAGTGAAGACAGAACACAATCAATGTTTTCTGGTAATGAAACAAATGTACTGGGAGAATGAAAAGACATATTTCGAAGAAAGGTCACATACCACTTACACAAACTAAATGTTCTTGAACCGTTAACTTAATCTGTCCATCATGTCCATCAGTGCTAGAAAGATTCTCTTCGCAAATCAGTGATTTGTATGCTTTGACATTCTCTCCGTCTTGTTTCTCTTGATTTTGAAACTGAAACATGGCTGTTGACTTAAAGGCGGCACAGAAGCATCCCACTTTGCCTAACATCAATGGATCCCCCATGGAGATGGAGAAGAGCAGCACGTTTCCTTGCGTCTCACCTCGTCCTACAACACCAGCTATATATCCAAGAAAGCACAGCAGAGTCTCCATTTTCTGATTTGGTTGAGGAAAGCCGATCTCCCACATGCTGCCCTTACCACATTCTATAGAGAGTCAATTGAGAATATCCTGTGCAGTTGCATCAATGCCTGGGTTCGGAATTGCACCAGCTCGGATCGCAAGAATCGACAAGAGAGCGCGATGATAGCTGAGATGATCATCGGTGTCTTTTTCCCTCCATCAAAGGAATTTGCAACTCAAACTGCATCTGCAAGGCGAACAGCATTTTGGACGACCCTGCACATCTTTGATTCAAATTCTTTGCACTCCTGCAATCCAGCAGAAAATATAAGAAAATTCACTCTCTTACGACCAGACTGTACAATTGTTTCTTCCCCCAAGCCTTCAATATTCTCAACACTATAAGATCACACTTTCTTCCATTTTCAATTTCTGGACAACTTTTTTTAAAGGCCGATACAACAATATTTTGTTAATGATCATTCATTGTTAACTTGTGATTTGTGCACCATTCCCTTTATTGTCTTTTGTTGTCCGGAATTACTGCACAATGTTACAGTTATCGCACTTTTTGTGCATTTTAAGCTCCCCTGTGCATCACTGTACTGTCGTGCAGTCTGTGTGTTCAAATGGTACACTGGTCCTGGAGCAACACTGTCTCGTTTTTGTTGTTCCCGTTGTATATAGTAGAAATGACAAATAAAGCTACTCTATGCTCTCTCAATACTACTCTACTATCTCTTATCTCCGTCTCAGGCCTCAAAGAATTGTTGCAATTCACGAGAGATTTACCTGGATTTTCGCAAACATGATTTACCGCATCCATTGCTCTTGATATGGTCTCCTCTCCATAAGAGAGACCTAGCGCAAAATTGCAGATGGTACAGGGAACATCTAAGGTCTACGTAGCTTTTCCCAGTCGAGACTTAATGGCAAGTTTTGCTGAACAAACAGAATTTGGAGTTCAGGTTCATAATTTATTGAAAGCAGAGCCGCATGTCGGTAGGACCATGCAGAAGCTCCTTGGTATTCTTTTCTTTTTTGGTCAGAGTATTGAGCACAGATGAGGGGAGATTACGTTGCGAGTATAGCGGACAATGGCTAGACCACGTTTGGAATTTTGTGTGCAATTCTGGCCTCCCCCTTCTCAGAAGGATGTTGTGAAACTTGAACAGTTTCCCATAAGATTGGCAGGGGTGTTCCCAGCGTTTGAGGATTTGAGCTATGGGGAGAGGCTGAATAGGTTGAGGTTGTGTTCTATGGAGCGTCGACGGCCGAGAGGTAACTTTATACAGATTTATGAAATCATGATAGGCAGAAATAGGATAAATAGAACAGGTCTTTTCCCTCGGGTGGTGGAGTCCAGAATGAGAGAGCATAAGTTAATGGTTGGTCTTAAAAGCTGTACAAGGAACAGAAGGATAACAGTTGCAGGCAGAAGGGGCATGTGCATGATATGAGCTGCCAGTGGAAGTGGTGGAGTCTGTTAGCCATCTGGATGATTCTATGAAGAAGAAGGGTTTAGCGGGATATTAGTTGAGTGCTGGCAAATGTGAATAGATTTAGTTGAGTGGCACGGTGGGACAGTGGTTAGCATTGCTGCCTCACAGCGCCTGAGACCCGGGTTCAATTGCCGACACAGGCGACTGACTGTGTGATGTTTGCTCGTTCTCCATGTGGCTGCGTGGGTTTCCTCCGGGTGCTCCGGTTTCCTCCCACAGTCCAAAGATGTGCGGATCAGGTGAATTGGCCATGCTAAATTGCCCGTAGTGTTAGGTAAGAGGTAAATATAGTGGTATGGGTGGGTTGTGCTTCGGCGGGTCGGTGTGAACTTGTTGGGCTGAAGGCCCTGTTTCCACACTGTAAGTAATCTAATCTAATCAAAGTTAGGATATCTCATCTACATAACGATGTGACTGAGGGGTCTGCTTCCTTGCTCTACATCTGTATGACTGTGACTCCATTAGTCTGGAATAATAATAAGTTGTGGGTCTGAAATATTATCTCAGCTGGTCGTTCTACAGATCCTAGAAAATGAGGCATTACTCGCCTGCAGTTACTGATATTTTTATTGCATCTTACTTTGCTTCATTCCCGCCTGAGCATCTAAATTTCACAATAGATCATCACCTGTGTTGACCCTCATTCTCGACATATAGTTTATTCTTTGAAATGACTGGGTCACTCTTGAAATTACTTCGGAATTTTTACTTGCGAAAAACGACTTTTATTTGAACGTCTCGCTCGAGTTTTATGATATGCAAAAGCCCGCTGAATGATCAATGGTTTTTGATAAGAACAACGCTGTGAGCAGGATTCGAACCTGCGTGGGCAACCCCGTTAGATTTCGAGTCCAACGCCTTAACCACTCGGCCATCACAGCTGCAAGGCAGTGATCTAGTTTTCAACATAAAACACCCAAAACCCTGAAATACATCGATGTTGAAAGAACAATTTATCAAGACACAAAGATTTCGCCAAAACCTTTGCTGAGACGCAGGAGAATGTTACAGTTGCAGGTTGTCCAGCTCTCACCACAGCCTGGAATTTGACACAGATGAACTTGTGAGAACGATTCTTCGTGGAGTTTTTGAGTCACGGAATTAACACCACATTTGCCTCCTTGCATGTGATCGGTTTTGACTCAATTGCCCAGCATATGGTGCTGAAGTGGATATGCTAATATGTTTTAATATTCAGCGCAATTTGGTTCCAGAAATATTCATCTTAAATATCTGAACACTGGCTCACATTCGGGAAAAAAATTCCGAATTAGAACGAATTCGGAAACGATTGACAGTAATGGTTCCAGGAATGAAACTCTTAAGTTCTGACAACAAGTACAGAACTTGTGAGCACAAGAGAGGAAGATTGAGCAAAGCTTTGGAACTGGAAACCGTTTTGGCTGAATCATCTGCATTCTTTTTGAACGAAAACTGACCCTCTGCTACAACTTCATCATGTTGGACAGATATCCTAAATTAATCTGGCCCCACCTTTTAACATTTGGCCCACATCCTTCGAAACGCTGGTTACTTATATTCCAATTCAGATGCCATTAAGTTTTGTAATTGTACCAGTCTCCAAAACTTTCTCTGGCAACTCATTATAGACACGCCTGAAAAAGTAGCCCATTTGGTCACTTTTAAATCTATCACCTCCCACTTTAAACATAATCTTTCTAATTTTGCACTCCCTCACCAGCGGAAAGCACCTTGTCTACTCACCCTATCTATGTCCCTCAAGATTTAACACAGAACAACGAATTGATTTTATCATACTTGTGCGATGGGAAAGGTCTGTGCATGTTGGTAAGGGGTGATATTCAGTCCCTTGAGCGGGGGGAACTAGAATCAGGAGATGTAGAGTCAGTTTAGATAGAGATGAGAAATTCTGAGGGTAAAAAGACCCTTGGAAGTTATCTACAGGCCCCCAAACTGTAGTCTGGATGTCGGATGTAAGTTGAATCAGGAACTGAAATTGACCTATCGCAAAGAAGTTGCTGCATGTGTAATGGGGGATTTCAACATGCAGGTAGACTGGGAGAATTAGGATTGTATTGGACCTCAAGAAAGAGACTTTGTGGAATGCCTCCGAGATGAATTCTGAGAGCAGCTGGTGCTGGAGACTACCAGGGAGAAGGCAATTCTGGATGTGGTATTGTGCAACGAACCGGAATTGATCAGAGACCTCGAAGTGAAGGAGCTATTGGGAAGTATTGACCATAATACAATAAGCTTCGATCTGCAATTCGTGAGAGAGAGGGTACAATCGGAAGTGATAATATTTCTGTTGAATAAAGGGAAATGTGGAGCTAAGAGGGAGGAGCTGGCCAAGGTTCAATGGTGCAATACCTGAGCAGGGATGACAGTGGAGGAACAATGGCGGTTATTTCTGTGTATAATGCAGAAGATGCAGGATCAGTTCATTTCAAAAAGGAAGAAAAATCCTCGGAGGAGGCATGGGTGGCCGTGGCTGACGAGGGAAGTTAAGAAACATGTAAAGTTAAAAGAGAAAAAGTATAACATAGCAAAGATATTTGGGAAAATTGAGGACTGTGAAGCTTTAAAGAATAGCAGAGCATTGCTAAGAAGAAAATACGCGGAGAACAAATGAGGTACGAAGGTAAACTGGCCAAAAATATATAGGAGGATAGTACAAACTTTTTTTAGGTATGTGAAAGGCAAACGTAAAATGGTTTAAACTAAAATTGGACCCTTGAAGACAGAAAGAGGGTTGTGGGGAAAAAAAGAAATAGCCGAAGAATTGAATTGGTACTTCAGATCTATGTTCATTGGGGAAGACACAAGCAAACTCCCTGAGGTAACAGTGTCTGAATAACTTGAACTTAAGCGAATTGCTATTTGCCAGGAATTGGTGTTGGAGAGACTGTCAGGTCTGACAGTTGATAAGTCCCTGGGGCCTGATGGTCTACATTCCAGGGTACTGAAGGAGGTGGCTCGAGAAATCGAGACTGCGTTGGTAATTATTTTCCAGAGTTCGATAGATTCGGGATCACTTCCAGCAGACTGGAGCGTGGCTAATGTTGTACCACTTTTGAAGAAAGGTGGGAGAGAGAAAACAGGAGATTATAGACAAGTTAGTCTGACCTCAGTGGTGGGAAATTTGCTGGAGTCTATTATAAAGTATGAAATTACGACACATCTGGATAGTAATAACAGGATAAGTCAGAGACAACATGGATTTATGAAGGGGAAATCATGCTTGACTAATCTTCTGGAATTTTGGTAGGGATGTAACTCTGAAGATGGACATGGGAGATCCAGTTGATGTAGTGTACCTGGACTTTCAGAAAGCCTTTGATAAAGTCCCACGTTGGAAGTTTGCGACTAAATGTAGGGCGCATGGTATTGGGGGCAAAGTATTGACTTGTATTGAAAATTGGTTGGCTGACAGGAAACAAAGAATAGTGATGAATTGTTCCCTTTTGAAATGGCAGGTGGTGACCAGTGGTGTACATCAGGGATCAGTGCTGGGACCGCAGCTTTTTAGAATATATATTAATGATGTAGATGATGGTATTAATCGTAACATTAGTAAATTTGCTGATGATGCAAAGCTGGATGGTATGGGTGAAATGTGAGGAGGATGTTAGGAGATTACAAGGTGACCTGGACAGCTTAGGTGCGTGAACAGGTACACAGCAGATGCAGTTTAATGGTTGTCCACTTTGGCGTCAAGAACACTATCTAAATGAAGTCAAGTCACGTAAAGGGGTAGTACAATGAGATCTGGGTGTCCTTCCACACCAGTCAATGAAGGTAAGCATGCAGGTACAGCAATTAGTGTATAACTTGCCAACCTTCATTAAAAGAGGGATTGAATATAAACGCAAAGAGGTTCTTCTGCAGCTGCACAGGGCCCTATTGAGACCGCACCTGGAATATCTTGTGCAGTTCTGGTCTCTAAATTTGAGGAAAGACGTTCTGGCTATTGAGGGAGTGCAGCGTAGGTTCACGAAGTCAATTCCTGTAATGGCGGGACTACCTTACGCTAAGAAGACAGGAGCGACTGGGCTTGTATGCCCTTGAGTTTAGAAGACTGAGAAGGGTTCTGATTGAGACATATAAGATTATTCAAGGATTGGACACACTGAAGGCAGGAAGCATGTTTCCGCTAATAGGTGAGTGCTGAACCAGAGGACACAGCATAAAAATGAGGGGAAGACCATTTAGGACAGAGACGAGGAGAACCTTCTTCACACAGAGAGTTTTGGCTGTGTGGAATGCTCTACCCCAGACAGCAGTCATGGCCCATTCTCTGGATTCATTTACGAATGAGTTGGATAGAGTTCTCAATGATGGGAGAATCAAGGGTTATGGAGATAAGGCAGGAACAGGATACTAATAAAGGATGATCAGCCATTATCAAATTGAATGGTGGTGCAGGCTCCAAGGGCAGAATGGCCTACTCCTGTACCTATTGTCTTTTGTCTATTGGCGTTATCCAGTGAATTGAAATTGGGCAAATCCTGTCTTGATATTTTTACGATTTCAAAACGTAAGAGGTGATCTCATTGAAAGCTGCAAAATATTTGAAGAGATAAACAGTATGGTGCAGTTAAATTGTGTGTCCTCACTGATTAATCCAGAAGAAGCTGCGCAAAAGATTAAAATTAAGCATTGTGATTGATGAACACAGTGAGAACTATTAAATTTGAGTCTTAGTCTGGAGAAGTTTCTCCACTACAGTGAACGATGGATATTTGATCTTTGAATGCCTTTAAGTTATGTTTGTTAGTTTTCAAATTAACAACGGTCTTTAGCCTTACGCGATTATACCTGTACAAGGCTAAGAAGTGTTCAAGCGTCCGTGATCAACATAAGCAGTGGAGCATGCTTTCCAGTATAAATCGTCTGACCTTTCGCAATCATCCTGCATGCACTCCAAAGATACTTCACTCAGAGTGAACCTGCTCCATTGATAATAATCCCGTCGTACAGGGCTCTTCCATTGGTCCCAAAAACACATTTTTGCGATAAAGATAATTTAAACATTTGTTTTCCAATTTTGTCAGTAAATATGAAGGCCATGTTCAGATAACACTGAGTGCCTCTCAGGAATCATCACAGATAATTGCGAAACCACACAATCTCCGCCCTTTTGAAGAACCTGAAGGCAGATGAAGATAAACACCCGATTGGATTGAAGACACAGTTCATACAAGCACAAAATTGTTAAGCCGGAAAAAGATGCCATTCGCCATATCACAGGCCATAGGGCATAGGAGCAGAAATTATGCAATTAAGCCAATGGGGTCTGATCCACTATTCAATCATGGCTGATCACTTTCGCAAAGTTTGTATCTCACATTTTCCTTTCATCCTTGATACCCTTGATACTCATTCAGGTATCTACCACCATCTTAAAAATATTAAACGAACTGGGCTCTCCAGCCTTCTGTGGCAATGAATTCCCTTCACACACCACTCGCTGGCTAAAGAAGTTTCTCCTTCTCCCCGCCCAATAAGGTCTTCCCTTCGTCCAAAGGCTGTGCACTCGGTTACGAGTCTCTCCCAAAATGAAAACAGCTTTCCAACATCTACTCTGCATTGGCCATACAGTATTCTTTACATTTGAATGAGATTCTCCCTCATCTTTCCAGCCTTCATAATGTAAAGATCCAGAATCCTCAAACTTTCCTCAAACATGAAGCGTTTAATTCCTTGGACCATTCCAGAGGACCGATTCTGAAACGTGCCTGTTAGCGATTGTTAACCGATAATCATTACCTCATGAACAGCCCCTGATTTTTCGTCCTTAATTTGCACACTATTACTATCCATATGATCACCCAATGCCCACTTGAATGCCTCCAATTGCTTTTGTTTTTGGGCATTTATATATCGTGGATTTCATTCCCTAATTTGTCATTGTAGATTCTGAAATATTCATTCAGGGGATCATTATGTGGCTGGCTATGTTAGCATTTGTTGTCCATCTCTAATTGTTCAGAAGGTATTGAGTTTCAACGAGGATTGTGTGGATCTGAACTTTCATTCTCATCTTAATGGACAATGGCGAATCAAATAGTAAAGATATGACAGGTACCTCCGCTCACCTGTATGGTAGCAGAACAGAAGAAACATTGCCAGAATTGAAAATAAGCCTTACTTCAAAAGATTGTCTGAAATTATAAGGAAATTTATGGACAGATGCCCGTGGAGTGAAGCAGGCATTGAAAGGATGTAGTTTTGTACATTTTAGACCTAAGTACAGACTTGTAAGAAAGTTATACTCTGAAGAAACTGAGTTGCGCATCTAGAAAAGTAAGCCTTTCTAGATGCCAGTTCAGTTCATTCTTTTATTCTATTCGACAGCGTCACAAAGAACAAAATGTCAAGCAGCCCTGTTGTCATAACTCGGACATTGTGAGTGCAAAATGGTTCATTGAAACATTTCGCTCTTTCCTTTTTCCCTGTCTCTGAACGTCTATTGCTAGATTATGCAAGATTCCCCCACAACCTAAAAATATGCAGATTAGCAGAACTGACAATGCAAAACTCCCCACAGTGTTCAAGCACGTTTTGGTGAGGTGCATTTGTCACGTGTAAATATAGGATAATGGGGAAAAGGGAATGTTAATGATTGGGTTAATCTTGCAGTGTTGGTGTGGACTTGTTGTGCCAAAGGATCTGTATCCGCACCTTAGAGATTCCATTTTCAAAAAAGGTGCTAATTCTGGCTAACTTGCATGTGCACATATTCAACATGCTACTCATTTCCACCACCCACCCCACCACAATGGCAGTGCACGAGCGCATTTTACTGCGTGAATGTAAGTTTCAAGGTGCTGAACTTTCAGGAAGACATACACTATAAAACGAAACGTGGTTTTGAGAATGTGGGTGAGTGATATTGTGAAACTTGACCAGAGTCGCCCAACTGAAATGATGTTCCTGCATTCAAAAAGATCGGTTTCAAAAGATTTATGGAATGAAATTGGGTAATTACTTCAGTTTAACAAAGATTGCGAATGAGATCGTTTCATTGTGCATGGTGTAGTTCATGAACGGTGATTTTCTTTTTATATCAGTTAATGGGGATGATGCAGCCTTTTGAATCCTTGATTACCACTTGCTCAAAACGTTTGCATTTTGCACCACGCGTATAGGATTGAATGGACTGGAAGTACTCCTCGATTATTTGTGACAAATGTTTGAGTCTATAGTGAAGAGAAAGTTTTCCTTTCAGAAACTATTCTCATGCAACCGAGAAAAGAGCTTCGAAGGCTCAACTCCTGAATAGGAATTGAACGTGATTCACAGTGGGGAAAGCGTTAAGAGCTGAACACTGGACCGCCATGGCATGACAATCACAGGAATCTGTCAACATCAGATAAAGCATATTGTTTGAACAACTTTGCAATGTCCTTCAACTGCAAGGAACTGAACTAACGTTTACTTTCCTGGCTACCTAACCAATTACAGCCTGGAAATCATCTGTAATGGTTTCTCCTGACCCGTACGATTAACTCTGATGAATCAACAGGATCGAATTACGGCCTCACGATTCATGATTTACTTTCGTCTCTTCAGCATCAGCACCTGAAAACATAGCACTCGTTTTCTTCTGAAGCTGTTAACTCTCAGCTCCACTCCCTGTCCAAGTCAGTCACCTCCAAGTCATCTGCAGACAGAGATCGAAACGTTAAAGCTAAGAGCAGGTATTCGACACTTCAGCATTACTCTGTCATTCTACATAATCTTGGTCAATTGTCTGCCTCCTTACAATATTCCTGTTTGCTCTTCACGCCCCCTGAATCTTTTGACATCAAATCAAATAAATGTATTTTCGCATATGCTCGGAGATTTGGCCAGCACAACCTGTTGTGGTATCGAATTACAGAGGTGTCCTCTCTGACTCAAGGAATGTTTCTTCATGTCAATCCTTTTGTTCCACGCACTGTACTACTTCTGGAAGTCCTCGTTCTATACTCGGCAGTCAGGGGAAACATCCAGCTACTCTCTCTATTCCTAAGAGAATTTTATGCACTTCAATAAGGTTCCGGTCCATTTATCTCACATTCCGTGGAAACATATCCAGCCGAATCAATCTCTTCTTCAGTGACAAGACTGCAATTTCCAGTGTCAGCTTGTTGCTATCGCTGGATGACCTCTCCACCTCTTCCTTTTTGAAATCATTTCGTATAATTTCATGCAAACTCACACCGTACGGCATCAGCTTGCTTGCATATACAATTTTTCTTGACTGCCCTTATACTTCCTTCCATCTTCCTCACAACTCACAACTCCCCTAATATGCATCAGCAGCGTTCTGAGCAGTCTAACCGACCATCCGTTGCTGTTAATCTCTGAAGACAGCCATAGGGTGATAACTGATTTTTATTTTGTGACTTTTGCGTTTCAAAATTCTAAACATTCTCCTGTCTCTGTCTGCAATAGGCAAATATTTGCTTTTCCATTAATTTGCTTTCCATGTACGTTATTGTTGATTCCTGGATTATATAATTCTCAACTGTGCCGTCAGTTTATGCATCACCTAACCTTCATATGTAATATACTTGCAGCTTGTAAAGAATGACATACGTATTAAAACTATAAAAATGTGCATAATTATATATTGTTAATAACATGTTACTTTTGTATTTGCAGAATCAGTGTATTATCCCCTAATTATTGATCACATGTATTAAGGCATTCTGGGACATCGCAAATGCGTGACAATTGCAGCGATTCCACACATCCTGAACTGTCAAAGATCTGAATTGTGAAACATGTCTATACATTTCATTATCTCATTTGCTCCCTTTTTCTCTGCCTCGTTGTCCACCCTGAGTCGCTGTCTGGAACTTAAAAGAAGTCCTCTCGGGTAGATCATTGTAATTATTTTTTTAACGATTTGATTGCTTCACTGTATGAACTTTGGAGCCGCAAATATTTCCAGTGATTTGCATTCAATATCCCTACCGGATATTGCAAGACTGATAACGCAAGAGTAGTTGTTTTCAGCTGAAAATTTATATACAAATATCTTGTGAAATTTCATTTTAAATCAGCTACCTTGAAACATGAAAAAATGATAAAGCGAGATACACGACTTTAATTTGTCAATCCCTGAGGCAGATATAGATGATATCCATGCGCCATCAAAGAGACAAAGCTTGCATACGCACAGAAAACACAAAGCCTTTATCAGGACAGTGGTGATATGCTGAGCAGATTGAAGAGTGTTAAGGCCATCACCAAAGACAACATAGCATCGTCAACTTGTGCTCGTGATACCGACCTCCCAGATGAGTTGAACAACATCCCTGCATGGTTTGAGGCATGAAATGATGCGAAAGCGGGGAAGGCCATTGCCACCACGCCCGCTCCCACTCCCCCACTCCGGAACCAATGAACTGGGATTGTGACTTCTTAGGATTGACGTGAGGAAAGATCTATGCTGAGTAAACCCGCGTAAGGCTGCTGGACCACATAACATCCGTCGCAGATTGCTCAGAAGATGTTCTGACGTACTGATAGATGTTCTCACGGACATCTTTAACATTTCCTTGAGTTGTGCCATCGTTCAACATGCTTCAAGGACACTACCATTGTCCCTGTGCCGAAGAATATTTCAGTGTCTTGCCTCAGTGACTTCTGCCCCGTTGCATTAACACTCATAATCATGCACTGTTTCGAGATGCTCGTCATGAGGCATATTCATGCTCAGCTTCCAACCACACCCCCACTTTCATTCGATACTCTGCAGTTTGCATATCGTTCCAGCCGCTCAACAGATGATGCCATCTTCATCATCCTCCATGTGGCCCTCACCCACCTGATGGATAAGGAAACATACAATTAGGTTACTGTTCATTATCTTCAGTTCTGCATTCACTAGTATTATTCCTAAGTTCTGTTTTGGAAAGCTGAGTCTCCTGCGCTTGAATATGTCCCTCTGTAGCTGGGAGACCTCAGTCAACTCGAATTGGGAACAGCATCTCCAACAGCATCACACTGAAAACTGGGGCTCCCTGAGGCTGTGTACTCCGGCTTGATCACAGTGCGTTCAGGCGACTGAGCATTGATGTCCATCTCAAATTATATTATTAAGTTCACAGTCAACACGTCGGTACGGTATCTCATTAACAGGATCGTAGAGTCAGCACAGAGTGAGAAGGTGCTGGGGCTAATGGACGATTGCAGAGCCAACAACCTGTCTATGCACACGGACAAATCGAAAAAGAAGTTTCTGACTTCAGGAAAACTCAGACCTTTCAGTCTCTGCAAGATGTCGAGGTTTTACGTGTAGAGATTGCGAAGAGCATCAAATTTGTTGGCATCCATTTTTCAGTTAATCTCACCTGGTCACTCAATACCAACTTCATAGCCATGAAAGTCCAGCAGCGTCTCCATTCTCTGTGTAGTTGAGGAAATCCCATTTGACATTTCCTTCACTAAATTTCTGCAGAGGGTTAATTGAGAATACACTGAGCAGCTCCACCACTGCCTGGTTCGGGAATTACATCATCGTGAATCATAAGACCTGACAACGTGTTGTGAGGAAAGCTAAACCTTTCATCGGGATCGTCTTCTCTCCATGACAGGCATCTTCACCACACACTGCATCTGCAAAGCCAACGGCATTGTGAACGACGCCACATATCTTTGATTAACGGTTTTCACCCTCCTGCCATCTGGCAGAAGATACCAGAGCATTGAATCTCTCACGGCAAGATTCCAGAAGGCTTTCTACACACAAGCCTTCAGACTTCCTAACAATGTATGATGAAACTCTCTTCCAAATGCAATTTTTGAACGATATTTTGAATGGCTGCTGAAACAATATTTGATTAATCATCATTCACTGTTTCATTGTAATTTGTCTACCATTGTCCCTATTGTCTTGTTAGGAATTGCTGCCCTGTCTGGCATATTTTGCAATTCTTATGCACTTTATGCTGCCTTGCGTATGACTGAGCTGTCGTGTAGCTTGTGTGTGCAAGTAGCACCTTGTTCCTGGAGCAACGCAGTCTCGTTTTTATGTTTCAGTTGCATATGGTAGAAATGACAAATAAAGCTTATCTACTCTCCATCTACGCTACACTACTGTCTGTTATCTCCATGCATGGCCCCAAAGAATTATTGCAATCCACCAGAGATTTGCATGGATTTCTTAGAACCTGATTTACTGCATCCATTGCTCCTAAATTCATTACTGGTTCAGGGAACATCTATGGTCGCCTCTGCTTTTTTTTGAGCAAGACTCAATAGCAAAGTTCTGGGAAGTGTTGCTGAACAAAGAGACCTTGGAGTGCAGGTTCATAATTTATTGGAAGTAGAGTCGCATACAGATACGATAGTGACGAGGTTGCTTGGTATTCTTCACGTTATTGCTCAGTGTATTGAGTATAGGAGTATGGAGATCATCTTGAGACTGTACAGGCACTGTGTAGGTCACTGTTGAAATATTGCGTGCTATTCTGGTCTTCTTCCTAGCAGAGGAATTTTGTGGAACTTGAACAGGAGCATAACTTGTTCACAGGCACGGTCCCAGGTTTGGAGAATTTGAGATGTAAAGAGAGACTGAGTCGGCTGGGAGTGCTTTCCCTGGAGCACCAAGACTAAGAGATGGCTTTTAAGAGGTTTATGAAATCATGACGGACACGAATAGGATAAATATAACAGGTCTTTCCCTTCCAGTGGTGTAGTCCAGAAGTAGACGTCTATGTTTTGGATTCGAGGCGAATGATGTCCAAGGATCCTAAGAGACAATTTTTCACGCAGGAGGAGGTATGTGCATGGAATGAACAGCCAGACGATGTGGTGGAGGCGTTAAATGTAATGACTTTTTAAGCCAGCTGGATGATTCTATCAATAAGAAGGGTTTAGGGGGATATAGACCGACTGTTGGCAAATGCGATAGATAAGTTCAGGATATCATGTCTACGTGGACAAATTCGACACAAGTGTCTGTACTGCCATGCCTTCGTCTCTCGGCCAATGCAACGTCATGCCAAGTCAGAATTTTTCATTGTAAAACAATTGACTCCATAAAACAAATACGTTGTTGGAAGAACAAATTGTCGAGATGCAACGATTTCGCCCAATCCCTTGCAGACATCCAGATGAAGTTCAACTTTGCAGATTGACAAGCTTTCATCGCAATCTGGATTCTGACACAGCTGAACTTGCAGGAATGACTTGTCATCGAGTTATAGAGACACACAATCTACACCACACGTAACCAAGTCCTTTGCCTCATTGTGTCCGCACTTGCAATCAATTTTGACTCAATTGTGCAGAACCTGGCGCCGAAACGGGTATGCAGCTGATTTTAAATATGCAGAGAAATATGTATTCAGAAATATCCATGCTGTGTACCTAAGTGTGGACGCACATGAGTGAAAAGACATCGCAATAAGAAAGAATGCAGAATCGATTTACAGGAATGAATCCAAGAATGAAACTCTTAATTTCTGACATCAGTTAAAGAACTTATGAGCATAAGAGAGGAAAATTGAACGCAGAATTGTAACTGGAAACTGTTTTGATGAAATCATTTGCATCCTTTGTGCAGTTGTTCAAGTGTCATCAAGTCATACAGCAATACAGCACGGAAAGTGACCCTTTTTCCAACTTGACCATGCTGGACAAATATCCTAAACTAATCTGGTTCCATTTGCCAATATTTGGCCCACATCTCTCTAAACCTTGTTACTCATATACCCATAAAGATGCCATTGAATGTTGTAGTTTTACCATTCCCCACCACTTTCTCTGGCAGCTCATTCTAGACATGAGTGAAGAAGTTGCCCATTAGTTCCCTTTTAAATTTTACCCTATAATTTTAAAGCTATGCTTTCTAATTTTGGGTTCCCTCACCAGCAAGAAAATACCTTGTCTGTTCATAGAAGCAATGTCCCTCCTGAATTAATAAGTAGCAAATATTTGACTTCATCATACTTCTCGGGTGGGAAATGTGTGTAGATTATGTCTTCGAATGTCGTAGTTTGAAAACTGGTTGATGCAGTAAGTCTGATGTACAGACTTCTAGAAATTAATCTCGGCATAGTTTTTAATAATTCAATGAAATCTCGCAGCATTGCAGAAATCTGTTGTCCAAGCTTCAGAATGACAACCATTCCAGTTGAAGGATTTTAGGGGACGAGTAAGAACTATTATTTCCAATGTATGGCAGCTGGGTTTGTCTGTACTTGGCGTACAGTATGGCTACGTGCAATCCTAAATTTAGGAGAGATACTATTGCCGTATACAGAATACCACGAATATTCATTACCATTGACTCCATAGCTGGGTGTTTGTCCTCTGAGTCGAAATTAGGCAAATCCGGCATTATGTTTTTTCACAATTTCAAAACATGAGAGATAATTTCAGCGAAACTTGCAAAATATTTGAAGAGATATACAGGATGCTGCAGTTAAGTTGTGTGCTCTCATTTATGAATCTGGAAGCCGATGGGCAAAATTTAAAACAAGGTATTCTGATTTATTATCACGATGAGGACTATTTGATTTTTACCTAACCCTTGTGAAGGTTTGCAATTGTCGACTACAGTGAACCGTGGATATTCGGTCTTTGAATGTCTTTAAGTTACATTTGTTCGTTTTTCGAAATAACAATGGCCTGAATCTTCATGTGGTTGTGCCTGTACGATGCTTAGATGTGTTAGTGCGCCTGTGATCACCTTAACTAGTGGAGCATGCTTTGAATAATAAATCAGCTACTCATGCTCTTCTGTCCTTTCACCATTAGCCAGCAGACACGCCAAAGATGCAACTTTCTCGCTCTGATACAGGGCTCTTCCATTGTTCCCCAAAACACATTTTCATTGATAAAATTAATTTTAATGTTTTCAATTTTTTCAGTGAAGGAAACGACCATGTCTCAGGCGCTTAAAAACTGCCTTGTGGATAAAAGTGCAGAGTTCAGCTAAATATTGATTGAATTCCAAGAATCATCACAGAATGTTGTCAAACAAACCTACCTCTGCGGTTCCATAAGGCTAATATATTTTGGAGCACCTGAAGTCAGATGGAGATAATGATCAACTGGATTGAAGACACAGTTCATAGAATCACAAAATTATTATGATGGAAAAGGACACCATTCGATATGTCGATGACATTAAGGAATAAGAGCAGAAATTACGCAATTAAGCCCATTGGGTCTTCACCACATTTCATCGTGAATGTTCAGTTTCTCAACACTAGTGTCCTACCTTATGCGCGTTATTCTTGATTTCCTTGACACTCATTAACCTATCTGAGTCTTAAATATATCCAATGACCTGACTTCCATAGTCTTCCGTTGAAATGAATTCCCTTGATTCATGACTCACTGGCTTAAGACGTTTCTGCTTCTCTCCGCACTAAAAGGTCTTCCCTGTATGTGAAGGGGTGTGCACTCGGATAGGAGACCCTCTCAAAAATGCAAATACCTTTCCAACATCAACACTGCATTGGGTCAAATCCTGTGGTTAGCGGCTTACCAAACAAAATCTCAAACGGGCTATGATTAGCTCTCCCTCTCCTCCTCGATCTCATACACATTAGCACAATTGGAAGTGCCTTTGTCCATGTCATCCCCCGTTCCTCACAACATTTTGTCAATTTATTTTTTAAGGTAGAATTTTCTCTTTCCGCTGCCCGACCGCTCGTTTGGTGGCAGGCACAGTGTTATCTCATGATTATTCCCAAATAATCACTGATCTGCTGTAGGTGTCCAACTGTCATTACTAAGTCTAGAGTATAGGTTTGCTCGCAGAGCTGTAGGTTTGATATCCAGACGTTTCATTACTTGGCTAGGTAATATCATCAGTGGCGAACTCCAAGTGATGCGAATCTGTTATCTCCTGCTTTCTATTTGTATGTTTGTCCTGGATGGGGTTCCTGGGGTTTCTGGTGATGTCATTACCTGTTCGTTTTCTGAGGGGTTGATAGATGATATCTAGATCTATGTGTTTTTTTATGGCGTTGTGGTTGGAGTGCGAGGCCTCAAGGAATTCTCTGGCATGTCTTTGCTTAGCCTGTCCCAGGATAGATGTGTTGTCCCAGTCGAAATGATGTTTTTGTTTCATCCGAGTGAAGTGCTACGAGTGAGAGAGGGTCGTGTCTGTTTGTGGCGAGCGGGTGGTCATGTCTCCTGGTAGCTAACTTTCTTCCTGTTTGTCCTACGTAGTGTTTGTGGCAGTCCTTGCATTGAATTTTGCAGATGACGTTGGTTTTGTCCATGGGTTGTACTGGGACTTTTAAGTTTGTTAGTTTTTGTTTGAGAGTGTTGGTGGGATTCCGAGGGGTCTTAGTAGTCTGGCTGCCAGTTTTGAGACTTCTTTATTGCATGGAAAGGTCGTTCGGGTTTCTGGCTGTGTTTGGTCTACATCGTTCACAATATTTCTGGAAGTAATTAGTAAATCCCTTAGTGTACTGTGCTGAAATGCTGTCATACCTCCCCTCTTTTTACACATGTTCCTAACCATGTGTCAGTTTGGCATAGAATGAAAATAATGATTGTGGTTAAAAAAAAGTTTACCATTGGGGCAACACTATACCCTTACCTCACACTGCACTCAAACGTCTATTCCAGCCTGGACTGCGACTGTGACTCCCGTACGTCTGCTGTTAGTGTAATGATTTTTGACATACACATGTCAAACTGATAATTTACCGGCTGCTGGGTTACCGTCCTTGCCGCTGAGTCTGCCCTTGCCGTCATGTGGGCCGTCATCTCCTTCTCTAGTGAGACGACTGGCAGCACTAAGGACGTTACATCGTTTTATTGCAATGTTAGGATTCTCCAATAACACAATATTGTATCTGAGCCAACGTGCTGCCGACGTATGTGCTATCTTTTGCTCAGAAAGCAGTAAGGATGCTGCATGTGCGATCACTAGTGTAAAGTCGCCATAGCCGATTATGTCCCAGGAAGCTGCAAAAGCCTTTTCAGCTGCAACCACAGATCGCAGGCATTTACGCAATACTGCCGCTACGAAGTCGAGCTGAGCCAAAAAATAAGCTACCAGCCTGAATTTTCCCCCATGATCCTGCAACAACACAGATGTCTTGCAGCCACGTTTCTCACCTACCGTTTGACAGAAGGCTTGTTAGGATTTGCAATCTCCAGCGTAGGTTTTCTTTGAAACGCCTTTTTCAATTCAGCTCGGTCGCTGGGGTCCATTACAACGGATTCTGGTTCTTTTCCATGGGCCATGTCACTTCGGGGCGCCTCAAGATTTGCGGAATGTGTGATAAACGTTCTTCAGTTGAAGCATATGCTCAGAAAGGATAGCAATTGTTTCTTCAAGTGAGGGTTTTTAATTTGCTGAATTACTTGAACTCTGTCTTGACCAATGGCCTTCTCTTGTTCAGATATTAAGTGTGTTAGGATATTATAGAAGCCCATGAGAGGACAGAGATGTAGTTACTCCGTAGGACATCGAGGGGCGCTGTGAACCTATAGTTTAAAATTGATGACCAAAGTGATTTATAATTCTTGGGTCTTTGCCATAATAGATAACAATGGTAGTTTTCAAATGAGACTATCTACAAGGTCAATTCTGCCTGGTAAACTATGCGATAAGATTTAAAGGCGAGGAAATGTTGCAAACATATAATAATTCCTTGTATGCAAGATATTGAATGTTTCTAATATATGTAAAGCCTTTGTGAAATCTACTAAAATGTTTCCAGAATACATAGAACCTTTGTTTGCAAGATAGACCATTTTAAAGAAGGCCTTTGTCTGTGAAAGATCACGCGATGAGTAATTACGTAAATTGAGATTAGAAAATAGTATAACTAACGGAGCTTATCGATAGATTTTCAGAACTTGCACATTTTCTCCAGCGAACCATTCGAACTCTCGTGCTTCACTGTAACAGCTAAGTTTCTGCAGCTAAATAAACGTACCTGCTTTATATCAAATAATTGGGTAAGTGTGGTCTCTCCTTAAAGAACACGCTTGGACGAATTCCGTCCTAACATATGGTGACCCTGTAAGTGGAGGAGGAGACCACAGGTTGGCAGATTGGGAGGCAGACAAACTTTTCGGCCGAAAATTTAAGGTGAAGAAGCGCCTGTTACATCAAAAGCTTCCAGTAGTTAACTCTTGAGTTAGACATTTGTCTGTTTTTTAATCCTCACCAACTTGAAATTGAATTGATTTGGACACAAAGGTAGAGAATCTTAGCTGGTAAGTTATTTTAAATCTTCTAATGTTAATTTTCTCCGATGTTAAAATTCTCCTAGGTGAGGGGAACCGCGGACCCCGTCGTGCACACTAAAAATTCCTAGAAGTGAGGAGTCTCCGCCGTTAAAATTCTTCTAAGTGAGGGATTTGGTTAACTCCGACGCGCTAGTGTACACTGAAAATTCTTAAAAGTGAGGAGTCTCCGCCGTTAAAATTCTTCTAGGTGAGGGGATTAGCTATCTCCGCCGTGCAAATGTGAAAGTCCTAGAAGTGAGGAGGGAAAGTGTTGTAGAATTTGTCTCCGCCAGTTTAAAATTCTTCCAAGTGAGGGGTTTGGCTAACCCCGACGCGCTAGTGTACACTAAAAATTCTTGGGAGTGAGGAGACTTGCAGTCGGAATTAGTCTGAACCGTTTCCTTGTAGGGATTTTTTCCGCTCAAACGTCTACCTTAGACTGGTTATTAAGAGCAGAGGTCTGCCACGTGAAGGTCAGGTTCTTAAAGACGCACTGTTTTGAAAGCGGATCCCAATAGGGAAAAGAGTCAGATGATTGAAGTGATATCTGAATTTGTATGTTTATGTAAGTATGTGATAAAGGGGCCGGCCAGAATAGGAAGAACGAACGGAAGCTGCTAATATAAATGACTATATGTATGTATGAGTAAAAAATCTATTCGTTGTAAGAGAGAGAGAGTCTCTGGGTGTGTAAAATCAGTGTGTTTAAGTATTTTTAAGTTTGTAAACATCTGTGAGAGTAAGAGATTTTCTGTGTTTGTGAAGATCTAAGTGTGTGTAAGAATCTCTGATTGCGAGAAAGAGAGAGTCTCTATGTGTGTGAAAATTTGAGTGTGTGTGAAAATCTTTTTGTGTGAATATCTGTGTGAGAAAGAATCTCTGTTCGTGTGAAAATTGCATGGGTCTGTGGAATTAAAAACTGTGTGTCGTATCTCAAAAAGAGAGAGAATTTTACTGCTGCAAGCTTTATCAGTGTGTCTGTCTGTGAGCAGAAGGCTTCTCAGCTAACAAGCAGTTTAACACTTTGTGCTCTGGCTTGAATTAATCTGTTTGTTAATTTTTTATGTTTAAGACTTGTAGTCTGTCATTTAATTCTATGTGATATTTTTGATTGTTATTTCATGAATGCTTAACGTGATTTTCTTTCAGGATAGAATTTTAATAGATATTGAGAAAGGAGAAAAGATTAGTTGGTAACTGATAAGGTTAAACCCCATTTTTTGTGAGAAAATTTTATGTTTAAATGAAAGTAGTATAAGGTGGACAGCAGAAAAATTTATTTTTGACAACAGCTTACAGTGAAAAAAAGGAGAAAGTGTCAAAGAAAGATAGAAACAGAAACAAAGCGGGGGGCGGGTGCAAGCTTAGAGTCAGATAAGAGAACATATGATGGAGGAATTAAATTTTGGACCACCAAAATTGCGCCACCTCAGGACAGAATGTCCTGGAGTTCCCTGGTGGAGACTCAGTCTCGGTGGGAATACAACCCTAGCGGGTAGACTGCTATTGGACTGTGTAGCTTTACAGAATGTGTTACCAGAATGGAAGACCCATCTTGTGGTTACTTTTATTCCGCAGTGTGATTTAAACTGTTTGGTAGCGTCCAAGGGGTTAGTAAATAAAGAGTTCAACCCAGTCCCTGTAGTAATAGTCCCACAAACACAGACAGGGAAAGTTCTGGAAGACATTATGAATCTAATTGTAGAAAATAATACAATTAAAGAAGCTCAGAGAAAATTAGAAAATTTAGATAAGAATCTTAAGCTGTGGAGGAGCAGAAAGTGGTTCCCCGCAGATGACCAACTGTTTTTTACAGCTGCTGATTTTGACGAATTTCAATCAAAAATTCAAGATAATTTGACAGAGAGAAAAGAGGAAGCAAAGGAAAATGTTTTTAGTAAAATCAAATTGTCAACGAAAATAGATGATGAGGACGTCTATCTACGGGAATTATTGGCACGATTCCAGAGCCACTTACTAACGCTGCCCACTATTGAGACTGCAGAGTTAGCTGGGGATAGACAGGGCAGATTTGATTATGTTCTATTATAAAAAAAGTTTTCCATCCGACTATTCCAATGTTCTTATAAATATAGAAGAGACAGTAGGTAATCATGCTCAAAATTTATCACACCAGGTAACACGTCGGAAAACAAAATTAATATTTCAAAAAAAATATCTTGTTTAGAGTGCATCTTATTGGATAGGGTCCAAAAAGCTTGGGATGTCTGTATTGTGGGAATCAGGACAGTAAAGCAACTAAATTAATATGGAATTTAGTAATCAGTTATGAAATACAAACTGATTTTAATAATTAATGTTCTAAATTAATAATTGTTGATTCAATTTCAAAATATAGCATTAAAGCTGCAGATAAGGATTATAAGCAAAGCAATTTCTAGTCCAGATATTAGAGTATTTGTATCATGGGATTCGGCTATAGCTCAGACACTCTATTTTGCGTGAGTAAAGTTTTTAAAACATTACGAAAAAAAAGCTTTGAACTTTGGTATAATTACTGAACCTATAAAGTTCCCTTTTATGTACTCCCTGTGTCAGTTCATAGCAAGTACAACTTCCAAATAAATTGTAAATATGTTTTAATGTATATATTTTTATGGTTTGGCTGTCATTGACTTTCAATTTTCTTCTTCTTTTCTCTCTGGTTTCCATTGCCACTGGGGTGTGAATTGCTTGTGGTTTATAATGATTTTTTTTTCCATAGACTGTGCCTCCCAGGTGTGCGTGTGTGTGTGTGTGTGTGTGTGTGTGTGTGTGTGTGCTTCTATTTGGACGAGGAACTCCCATTGAGTTTAATTCACAGTTGTATAAGCGACATTGAGATATTTTTAAAATTAAAACAATATAGAGCCAAAATATGTAGTGCCCTGGATCCAGTATTATGTTGACAGTGACTTCATGGTCAAGTTGCAGACAGAGTTAATTTTTCTTTTAACCAAAATAACAAACTGAAGTTTCAGAACAAACAGATATAGATAAAGAAAAATGGAAGGTGAAGGAGACAAAGGGAAGAGGAACCAAGAGAGAAGGATGGATAGAAGGATTGCGAGAAATTTGGGACGGCACGGTGGCACAGTGGTTAGCACTGCTGCCTCACAGCGCCAGAGACCCGGGTTCAATTCCCGCCTGAGGCAACTGACTGTGTGGAGTTTGCATGTTCTCCCCGTGTCTGTGTGGGTTTCCTCCCTCAGTCCTCCAAAAGATGTGTGGGTCAGGTGAATTGGCTATGCTAAATTGCCCGTGGTGTTAGATTATGGGTGGGTTGCTCTCCGGCGGGTCAGTGTGGACTTGTTGGGCTGAAGGGCCTGTTTCCACACTGTAAGTAATTTAATCTAATCTAAATAAGGGTTAGGGGTAAGGAGATTCACAAAGGACTGTGGAAAGAGAGGGAGAGTGTGTGTACAGCGAGCAAAACAATTAACACCTTGTTGATGATTGAATAAGTAAGTTTTATTCACTGGAGCTTGAGTTCCAGGATTGTTTTAAATGTGATTTTTATGAAAACTTAACATGATTTTTTTTAAAGGTTAATAACTTCTGTTCTTTTACAAATCATGACTGTCTAACTGTCCTTTTCTTTTATCTTTTTACATACAAAATATGTGAAGGTCAGTTGAAGTTTAAGTTCAACAATGGGTAGTTGCAAAAACAAAAACTTCCATGGTTATTATCTGTGACCTTGGATTCGACCATTATGCATGCGTTAGAAGTTTTTAACTGGAATCAACAAATTGTTGTAAGACATCTCTGATTATTTTAAGACCTAAAGTATTTTAATTGAGTAATGATTGACCAGAAGTACTTAAGAAACCTATTTTTGGATCTAAAATGGGGAACTAAAACTGAGTGATCACAGTGGTCTTCAAAATTGGTAACTGTATGCATTTTACATTTTGAAAATTGAATACTGGATAAATGGACGTAAATATATAAATATGCTTACAAGTCAGTTACAGGCATTAAAGTAAGACAAGCATGAATTGGTAAATTGGTGTTTAAGGATATGGGAATCTAAGGACATTGCAATATTTCTTAGAAGAAAGGAAAAGGGAAGAACGTAATGACTTGTAACTTTGGAAAGTACCGATAGGAGACGAGGAGATTAGGTGAGCGTGTGTTCCCCTCACTAGTGGGGAGGTCGGAACATATAAGAGGAAATAACGGTCTTGGTTGAGAATTTGATAGGATTTTCAGAACAGATTAATCTATGATTGAAACCCAGTATGTATATGTGGACTGGTTTAATGTCTAATTTAAATATACTATTTACTAGGGGAAAAGGGAGACTTATATGGGGATACTGGAACGCTCGTCTGTTGAAAGCATTGTGTTACGGAAAGTGAAACCTTCTGCTGTTCTTTTCTCCCTCCCTCTCCAGATGGTCTTCTACTTCAATGCGTTTTGTTATTTATTCTATTTTCTCTCCACATTGCTAATAATTATCAGGCTCTACACATAAAGTGACTGCAAAGATGTATCTTTTGTTTTGTGTTAACAAGACATTCGCACCATCTGGGGTTGTTCACAGTTTATCAAAAGAATCAAACAGCATTTTGTTTTCTCTCTCAATTTAACATTTAGTTTTGTGGGGGAAGTTCGGTAGGTCTCTATGTCTATCTTTTCTAAGACCTGCAGGCAAGCATTTTTGCATGATCCATTGTGCTACTGCTTTAGCCTCTGTAATCAATGATTTTGAGATGCCAATATTCTGCCATCGGTTTTGCTTAGATTCTGAGCTGAGCTTATTGCGTGGAATGGGTGTTGAACCTCTATCTATTCAAGCTTCGCACTCTACAGTGAATGACATCATTATGGTATCAATTTTGCTAAATGATTTATTTGCACAAGTTGGATTCGAAATTTAGTTCTAGAGGGAAATGGGATTTTCTGAAGAGGAATAAATTTTAAGTCTTAAGGATGCTTGGATGATAGAGTAACATTATATTTTTGTATTACAAAGTCTGGATTTAAATTTCTGGTTGTTTTATAGTACTTTTCACAGCTATTCACTAACAGGAGGGATTCAGTCCTGGTCACACAGATTTTGTGCCAATTCCTAATACATCTGTGGTCAAACACCTAATTTTAATTCCACAATTCCAAACCTGGTTATGACGGTTCTAGGAAAGATGAGATAAGAAATCAGATAGATTTTTCCATATTGGTAATATAACACTGTGTACTAAAATGTTGCATTTATATTCCTACAGTCTTCAAGACAAGCACTTTCTCTTCATTTTTTCAATTATGCAGATCTGATGGTGGCTAAAACCTTTTAATACTTTGAACAGGTCTTCGTTATTAAGCATCTGGACACATACCTAGTAGGCTGTACAAAGACAGCTGTGATTAACTTTCGCCTTTTCATTCACTAAATTTTAGTTGTGGTTAAGAGGAAGGGACTTATTCCCCTTGTTCACTATTAAGTACTGAATATGAATTTAGTACAAGATTTCAAAAAACTGGAAGATGACCCTACCCCTGTTGAAGGAGGAGCTTATGGGTCTGTAATTAATTTGTGAATGGATAATGGGTATGGATTACAGTACAAATACCAGACGCTAATCTCTTCTGAGATTCAACAACAGATCACAGGTGAATCTTGCCTAGTTTAGTAAATTAGGACTATCTTTCAGAAAGGAAGTGTATTTGCAGTTTTTGAGAAGATATGTAGCTCATGTTCTAAGTTTACTCACTGAGCTGAAAGGTTTGTCCTTGAACATTTTGTCATCACGCATTGTTAGTAGGGGCACGGAAAGTGTTTGTAAAGAGAGAGAGGACGAGTGACAGAAGCAGAATGCGAAATTGGCGATAGCTGCGGTTGATGGGGTAATTAGGAGAAAAATTGAAAGCCAATTGTATATAGAATTAGAGTGTAAATCAATCTGCAAATTATATAGTCCAAACTAACTAGCTATCATGGTAACTAGCAGGATCACTAACAAAATTAGATTAAAAAGTTACTTGTTAAAATCAGATGGGGTATCAATATATTACATAAATTTCCAAAGCGAGATTTCTGTATTTATCATTATATGATTGAGAAAATCACCAGAAGATTGAATCAGTTACATTTTTTACCTGGTACAGAGCAGACCAATACATCTAGCTTTGTTAATCCATCCTTACAGAATTCAATGCTGTATCAATCTCAATTTAGGCGGAAGACGTTTCGACAGTTTATGCCAACAAAACTCTGTCACTGTCCAGCAAGAAGCATGTTTCAAGGGTAGCACAGCTAGTTAAATCTCCCTTTTGGAGATGGAATGACACGGTATGCTTCTGTACAGTGTTCCATCACTATTGGCAAAGCTCATACACTAGAAAAGCAAACAAGTCAGACAGAATTGGTGACTTTCTGGCTGAATGTCAGTAGCTTCTGTTGTTGGGGGTGGGGGATGGGGGGAGACCCTTGGTTTACGCATCCCTGCTGCTATTTTTATTATCTGTGGTTATTGTTATGTGTGTGCCATGTATCAGGACGCTGGTAACACGAACGATTGACCGTGACCTGACGGGAAAGGATGACTCACCACCCGCACACTGGTGTCCCGCAGCGGTGCTGGAGGAGCTTGAGATGGGAGCGGCCCAGGGAAAGATTACGGGGTCGGAACCAGAGGGGATGGAGGAGACATGTCTGAGAGAGAAACGCGGGACAACTAATGATTTTCCTTCTTTTAATCCTACTCATTCCAAATCTCTAATTGTGAGGGCTGTAGTCCAGAGACCCCCCAGTTGTGTTTTGTTTCTTCCTCTCCCGTTACAGATTGGAAACAGTTAAATTTGTGCCTTAATGCTGTAGTAAGGAATTTTGAAGTGCTGTGTGTCTCGAGGCTTGAGAGACTATTGATCACGCAAGAGATTCCTAAACATCGTCTGGTATCGAGAGCCACTGATCAATATGATAAGCCAGGTGCCACTGCCCTGTACGTTGAAATGGATGTGGATTGCATTGGTCATTGAGGAACGACTGGTTAGCCAATGACGGGTAAGATTCCTCGAGCTGAGGGACAACCTAAGACAGGCACAGTCGCACATTGACTTTCAGAATGGTGGCCTGTAGACATGTGGTTTTTACGGATGCCTGGCCTTGGCATCTGTCTTGGGAATCTGGACTAGTCTCTGGCTTGCCGAGCAGCAGATATGAGTAAGTTGTGGACACAGCACATTATATTCACATTGATTTTGATTAAAAAAAATAAATGCAAGCTATGTGGCTGATTTTGAATCCGATTTAAATCTATTACAAGAAAATTCGGCATTGTGCCAGTAATATGAAAATCTATTTTGGGATTTCATGATATAGTATAGTGTGACCGGTTAATTGGTGGGTGTACAATCTGGTGTTCTTTGGACAACTGACCTTCACTCTACAAGCATCCAAGCTCATTCATTTTTTTTCTCTATGGTTCTCTACTATTTGTTATCATGCTCATTTATACTTTATGTTTTGTTAATTTTAATAACGTTTTTGTAGTTCTTTTGTTAAAATAAGAATAATTTAGAATCAAATACTAATTGTTGATTTTTTTGTAGTAAGATGCTGCTTAGGGACCTCTACACTCTTAACTGATGTCTCCTTAGAACCAGACGGCCAGGTCAAGATGATATGTTCAGAACAGCAAAAGGGACACGAAGAATGCGTCCGTAGACACACCTGGCACCGGTTGCCGCACAATATTGCGTTTGTAACGGTTTATGTTGTTATGGCCTCTGAAGAGGCCAAGGGGGAGAATGTTAGGATATTATAGAAGCCCATGAGAGGACAGAGATGTAGTTACTCCGTAGGACATCGAGGGGCGCTGTGAACCTATAGTTTAAAATTGATGACCAAAGTGATTTATAATTCTTGGTTCTTTGCCATAATAGATAACAATGGTAGTTTTCAAATGAGACTATCTACAAGGTCAATTCTGCCTGGTAAACTATGCGATAAGATTTAAAGGCGAGGAAATGTTGCAAACATACAGTAATTCCTTGTATGCAAGATATTGAATGTTTCTAATATATGTAAAGCCTTTGTGAAATCTACTAAAATGTTTCCAGAATACATAGAACCTTTGTTTGCAAGATAGACCATTTTAAAGAAGGCCTTTGTCTGTGAAACGATTCTTAAGAATCGTCTACAGACTGCAGAAGCGCTGACACCGGGGTAAAAACAAGAGTCTCCCGAATCCTGCCTAGAGCCTCATTATATATGGTGGGTGAATCACAGTAACCTTGACAAAGTCGTGTGAACTCATAAGATTTCCCTTTGAATGAAAAAGCGAAGCAGAATTGACTATGTGGATGCACCGTTCCACTAAAGAATGTATTTGCTAAATCCACAGAAGGGAATCATTTACTATGTGGTGGAAATTGAGCTAATACTGTATAGCCGTTGGGAACATTTGATGTGCGCGGGGCAACACTGCTATTGACTGCCTGCAGGTCTTGAATAAACCTCCATTCCTCTGGTTCACTTCAAATTTTTACCTTTTTGATCAGAAAAATGGGAGTTCCCACCAGTGAGTTTACACAGGGGATTATCACTCATGAAGAAAGTGAGGACTACCGATGCTGGTATCAGAGCTGAAAATGTGTGGCTGGAAAAGCGCAGTAGGTCAGGCAGCATCCAAGGAGCAGAAGAGTCGTCGTTACAGACATGAGCCCTTCCTCAGGAATCCTGAAGAAGGGCTCATGCCCGAAACGTCGACTCTCCTTCTCCTTGGATGCTGCCTGACCTGCTGCGCTTTTCCAGCAACACATTTTCAGCTCATTATCACTCTAGCCTTTAGGAAGGATTCAAAGACTGGAGTAACTACTTCCATGCCCTCGGCTTTTAACGGGTGTTGTTCCCTGCAAGGACGATACTCCGAATTCGTGGTTATTCGTATTGGTTCACAACCTCATATAAGCCCCACATCATGTTTGCCTTTTGCCCATAATTCAGTAGGGACTGTTACAAATCTTGGGTCTGAGATGTTTATCTTAGGGAAACGCCAGGCCACCCTAAAAGGCTGTTCAGGCTCGCAGGGGTTACCTCGACTGTGGTATCTGCCTAAGTTAGACAATTTAATTTCTTCCTATATGTCCGCACATCTGCATTGAACCACATACCCACATCGTCCCAGAACACTCAACCTTTCGTTCTTTATTCCTTTTGTACCCTTCGTCCCAAATCCTGCCAACTGTCACTGGACGCCTTCGCCAGTGACACGCGAAGAACGGAGCATGCCACATCAAAAATATACATTCTAATTGCCCTCTCAGGTCCTTTACATAATTTCACACTGACTGCACATCTGTCATCCCTTCAATAAAACTCGCACAATAACAACTGACCTGGTTTAACCAATCTCCTGAATCAACACTTCTGTTATGGTTCCTCAAGGCCATCATGGTGTATGCGTGCCGTGCAGTGGAGCATATTCCCGCAAAAAAAAATCGGTGTTAACAGGATTAACATTGTTACTTGCTTCCAGGGCGAGTGAATCGCGCACTGAACTCATTGCTCTCTGGCTTAATCGCCACTCATTGACATACATCAGGGGTGATGGGTTGTATTTTATAGTTTACACTTGTGAATCTTCCCTTTGAATTACCTGCAAGCCTGTCGGAGTACTAAACAAATTCAACCCTAGTCTCCCTATGAGATCCCGAGCCATCAAATTTAAAGCGCAGAATTCGGCTAAGAGAATTGAGAATTAGAATGTATACACATTACCGATTTCACACAAAATGGGTGTAGTAAAACTTTCTCATATCACGACTCCTGATGCATCCGTTGAGTTCAGGAAGCTTCCACTCATCTTTACTGGCGTCAACTCTCTGAACTGACTTGATTTGAGGAATGAATGTGCTGGTCATGTATCTACGAAAAATGTAACTGGAGGTAGGCATCGACATAGAACATAGAAAGATACAGCGCAGTACAGGCCCTTCGGCCCTCGATGTTGCGCCGACCGAATCCTACCTAACCTACACTAGCCCAATAACTTCCAAATGCCCATCCAATGCCCGCTTAAATGACCATAAAGAAGGAGAGTTCACCACTGCTACTGGCAGGGCATTCCATGAACTCACAACCCGCTGTGTAAGGAATCTACCTCTAACATCTGTCCTATACCTACCACCCCTTAATTTAATGCTGTGTCCCCTAGTAACACCTGACTCCATTAGCGGGAAAAGGTTCTCAGTGTCGACCCTATCTAAACCCCTAATCATCATATACACCTCTATCAAATCTCCCCTAAACCTTCTCTTCTCCAATGAGAACAGCCCCAAGTGCCTCAGCCTTTCCTCATAAGATTTTCCTACCATTCCAGGCAACATCCTGGTAAACCTCCTCTGCACTCCTTCCAATGCCTCCACATCCTTCCTATAGTATGGCGACCAAAACTGCACACAATACTCCAGATGAGGCCGCACCAGAGTCTTATACAGTTGCAACATGACCTCAGAACTCCGGAACTCAATTCCTCTACCAATAAAGCCCAGTACACCATATGCCTTCCTCACAGCACTATTTACCTGGGTGGCAACTTTCAGAGATCTGTGTACATGGACACCAAGATCCCTCTGCTCATCCACACTACCAAGTAGCCTACCATTAGCCCAGTAATCCATCTTCTTGTTACTCCTACCGAAGTGAATGACTTCACACTTAGCTACATTGAATTCCATTTGCCACATTTCTGCCCAGCTCTGCAACTTATCTATATCCCGCTGTAACCTACCACTTCCTTCCTCACTATCCACAACTCCACCGACTTTTGTGTCATCCGCAAACTTGCTTACCCAGCTTTCAAGCCCTTCCTCTAGATCATTTATAAAGATAACAAAAAGCAATGGTCCCAAAACAGATCCTTGTGGCACACCGCTAGTAACTGCACTCCAAGATGAACATAGTCCATCAACTACTACCCTCTGTCTCCTTCCAGCCAGCCAATTCCTAATCCAAACCTCTAATGTATCCTCAATGCCATACCTCCGCAGTTTTAGCATTAGCCTACCATGGGGAACCTTATCGAACGCCTTACTAAAATCCATATACACAACATCTACTGCTTTACCCTCGTCCACTTCCTTAGTCACCTTCTCAAAGAACTCAATAAGGTTTGTGAGGCACGACCTGCCCTTCACAAAACCATGCTGGCTATCCTTGATCACGTTATTCCTATCCAGATGTTCATAAATCTTATCCCTTACCATTCTCGCTAAGACTTTGCCCACCACTGAAGTCAGACTCACTGGCCTATAGTTACTAGGGATATCCCTACTCCCTTTCTTGAACAAGGAGACCACATTCGCTATCCTCCAGTCCTCTGGTAATATTCCCGTTGACAATGACGACATAAAAATCCAGGCCAATGGCTCTGCTATCTCCTCCCTAGCTTCCCATAGGATCCTAGGGTAAATGCCATCAGGCCCAGGAGACTTATCTAATTTCATCCTCTCCAATATTCCCAGAACCTCTTCCCTGCATATTTCCAGGCCATCCATTCTAATCATTTGTGACTCCATATTCACATCAGCAACAATGTCCTGTTCCTGAGTGAATACTGATGAAAAGTATTGATTTAGTGTCTCTCCAATCTCCTCCGCCTCCACGCACAACTTCCCACTACTATCCTTGACTGGACCGATACCTACCCTATTCATCCTTTTATTCCTGCCATACCTATAGAAAGCCTTTGGGTTTTCCCTAATCCTACCAGCTAAAGACTTTTCATGTCCCCTTCTCGCTTCTCTTAGCTCTCTCTTTAGATCCTTCCTGGCTACCTTATAACTCTCTATCGCCCCAACTGAACCTTCACGCCTCATCTTTACATATGCCGCCTTCTTCCCTTTCACAAGGGATTCCAATTCCTTACTAAACCACGGCTGCCTCACAAGGCCCTTTACACCATGCCTGACTGGTACATACTTATCGAGGACACGTAGTAGCTGCTCCTTGAACAATCCCCACATCTCATTAGTGTTCCTCTCTTGAAGCCTGTTTTTCCAATCCACACATCCTAAGTCATGCCTCACTGCATCATAATTTCCCTGCCCCCAGCTATAACTCTTGCCCTGCGGCGCATACTTATCCCTCTCCATCACTAGAGTAAAAGTCACCGAGTTGTGGTCACTGTCCCCGAAGTGCTCACCTACCTCCAAGTCTAACACCTGGCCTGGTTCATTACCTAGAACCAAATCCAGTATAGCCTCACCTCTTGTTGGCCTGTCTACATATTGTGTCAGGAAACCCTCCTGCACACATTGGACAAACACCGACCCATCTAATGAACTCGAGCTATAGCTCTCCCAGTCAATATCTGGGAAGTTAAAGTCCCCCATAACAACCACCCTGCTACCTTCACTCTTTTCCTGAATCATCCTCACAATATTATCCTCTACTTCTCTAGGACTATTAGGAGGCCTGTAGAAAACACCTAACAGGGTGACCTCACCTTTCCTATTTCTAACCTCAGCCCAAACTACCTCAGATGGCAAGTCCTCTTCCATCGTCCATTCCACTGCTGTAATACTATCTTTGACAAGTAATGCCTCACCTCCCCCTTTTTTACCCCTATGTCTGATCCTACTATAACATTTAACCCCTGGAACCTGCAACAGCCATTCTTGTCCCTGTTCTAACCACGTCTCTGTAATGGCCACAACATTGAAGTCCCAGGTACCAACCCACGCTGCAAGTTCACCTACCTTATTTCTTATACTTCTGGCATTGAAGTATACACACTTCAATCCACCCTTCTGTTTAAAGGTACCCTCCTTCGAGATCGCTGCATTATTCATAACCTCCCTACACTCAAGGTCCTGTACCCTAAAGGTACAGTCCAGGTTCCCATGCCCCGGCGGAGTTAGTTTAAACCCTCCCAAAGAGCACTAGCAAACCTCCCCCCAAGGATACTGGTGCCCCTCAGGTCCAGGTGTAGACCATCCTTTTTATAGAGGTCCCACCTTCCCCAGAAAGAACCCCAGTTGTCCAGAAACCGGAATCCCTCCCTCCTGCACCATCCCTGTAGCCACGCGTTTAACTGCTCTCTCTCCCTATTCCTCGACTCTCTATCACGTGGCACGGGTAACAAACCAGAGACTACAACTCTGAGCTTCCAACCTAGCTCCCTGAAAGCCTGTCTGACATCCTCACCCATCTTCCTACCTATATCGTTGGTGCCAACGTGGACCACGATCTGGGGCTGCTCCCCCTCCCCCTTAAGGACCCTGAAAACACGATCAGCGACATCACGTACCCTTGTACCTGGGAGGCAACATACCAAACGTGAGTCACTGTCGCCCCCACAAAACCGTCTGTCTGTATCCCTCACTATCGAGTCCCCAAGAAATATCGCTCTACCTTTCTCCACCCTTCCCTTCTGAGCAACGGGGCCAGGCTCCGTGCCAGAGGCCTGAACCTCGTTGCTTTCCCCTGGTAAGTCATCGCCCCCACAAGTATCCAAAACTTGCATCATTGTTATATTGAACATATTGTCCACACTTTGCAATCTCAATGCCCAATGTAGAGATGGTACACATCTCAGTGCCCGTTAGGTTAGTAGAAGAGATTAACATAAGGGATTTTTCGTTGCCAAGAATAAAAGGAAGAGGTTTACCTGTACCTTGTGGGCTGCCCACCTCAACCTCAGTCTTCCCCTGTCAGCCACCATGCTGTCCAGCCTCCAAGACCGATTGAGACTGTCAGTGCGGACACTGTCTCGACCAGTGGTCCATTGCTCCGCAAACAAAGCACCAGCCAGATCTATCTCTGCCAGCACACTTTCACAGTTCCTTCCTCTTCCTCTTTTGCGAACTCCACCTGTGCCTCTCTCTTTTACCGCAGTTCCTCCCTCCAACGGCTGTATAATCATTTGCATCATAATAAGTTGAGGTTTATGTGATTGCTGTTCCATCTTTAATTTCCGGTTGTCGTTCTCTTGGGCCAGCAGTTTTTTTAGCATGTATCACTTGTTATTCTATCAAATTCAGCTTTCCCGTGTCTCAGGCAATACATATATCCTTTTACCTTTTCTGTTGTTTCGTTCCATTGAAGAAGCTGCTCCTCAGGAGTGTCTCATATGGTGTGATCTCTGCCGTCGTTATGTCCTTGGGTGGTATCAGTCCACAATAGGCTTTATCGACTTTCATGAGGCGTTCAAGAATCTTTTGGGATTCTTACTTCAATGGGTTGTGGGTACGATATGCCATCAGCGATGCAGCAGACCCTGAGCTGGAGACCGTTGACTTGGAATCTTCGCGAAATGGATCTCGTAGGGGGGCTGTAGCTCTTAGAAGGCACCCATCAAGGTCAGGATCTAATCCAGTGTTAAGACACTGTACAGCTTCATTCGGTTGTTTTCCGTGTGTGTTTGCATGTGCGCTGATGTTTGGACGTGTATTTGATCTATCTTTTATTTGAAATCGTCTTTCCCTGAAATCAGAATCAGCCTTCAACATGTTATACGCACTCCAATTAATAGGTTCTAGTTTTCCCTTCCGTTTCTCCTTCTCTCTCTTCTCCAACCGTGACCTCAGGATTTGCAACTGCATGTTACTAAAACTCCCATCATCCGGAAAACCACATTCCTTTATTTACATTACTAACTAGTTTACAGACACTGGGTCATAGTTATTTAGCATATATTGTTTTTATCTTGACCATTCGAGTTCTCGGTGGACCCTCTTTTTGTTCGCTCTTGCTGGAGCAGATTTTCAAGGTTATTGGAAAAGTGTTCATCTCTCTCTCTCTCTCCATTTCTCTCTCTCTCTCTCTCTCTCTCTCTCACACACACACACACACACACACACACACAAACACACACACGATACCGTAATCTTCTCTTTGGCAATATAACTTGCTTTTACCTCTGGAGGTCCCCTCTCATTGGGCGTGACCGCCTCATTGCCTTGGTTTTCACAAACCAACAACCCACGGAACCGATGCATCTTTGGCGACTCCAACGCTTCTCATGGTGGCTCCAAGTCTAAAACCATCCTTAATCTTGCTGTCTATTAAACTCTCTGCAGATGGCAATCCTTTCCCTTGAGTTTTACTCGAATACCGTGCGAGAGTTCATTTATTCTCTTCGAACGAATCTCTATGTCGAATTACTTTAGCCACAACTCATACCACGACACTATTCAATTCGTACCGTGAAACGGGGCGATCGACATATCCCCAATCCTCTCACTCAAAGGGGCAAATTCAGCGCTCGAGATTAAGTGAAAGACCTTCTCGAGATGAAGTGAAAGTCCTTCAAGGCACTGCACGTACACCTCCTGCGACTCTTCAGAATCTCACCTAGTCGCAGGGTCCCAGGCGAGCTCCCAAGTTTACTGCCGTGGGATTGCATTCTACTCAACTCTAATGCTACCAAGAGAAAAGAAAAGGTTTATTTTCGGACTCTGCAGAGTGGAGCCGAGAAATTTGCATGACCCCTCATGTAAGGGGCACCTGACGGTTTTCGCACATCCCTTTTATACTATATATTGCCTTGCCTTATTGCACCTCAAGCCAGGAACCTCGATCGGTCGAGTTCCTTTCCACACATGGAGTTGCTTTTTAATTCATTGAATGCTGATATAATAGATTATTGGCCTTGAGAGTCAGCTGTAAGCTAGGTTTAAGTTTACTTTTTGTCTGTCTTTTTACAAAGTGAGGTCCTTATTTCTTTGTTTCAATCATGCTTTCATAGATTTCACAATAAATGTTAATTTTCCATTACAGGGGTTCAGGCTGACAGTGACTCAGTAAGTGTGATAGAGTGAAGATGATAGTGACATAACGAGGGTGAGGTATCAGGGTGGTAGTGACGCAGACTGTGTGAGTGGATCAGGGAGATAGTGACGCAGTGAGAATGGTTCAAAGTGTAAGTGACGCAGGAAGCCTGAGGGATCAGGCCGATAGTGATGCAGAAGTGTGTGATGGTCAGGGTGATAGTGAAACAGTTAGTGTGAGGGGGTCAGTGTGACAGTGACGCAGTAAGAGTAAGTGCTCAGGCTGATAGTCACACAGTAATTGGAAGGAGATCAAGCTGATCGTGATGCAGTAAGTGTGACTGTGTCAGGCTGATCCTGACGCATAAGGTGGGAGGGGATAGCGTGATAGTGACGCAGTAAGTGTGACGGGGTCAGGCAGAGACTGACACAGTGAATGTGATGCAGTCAGGTTGATAGTGAGGGAGTAACTGTGAGCGTTCGGGCTGGTAGTGACGCAGTAAGTTGAGAGCGTCAGGCTGATAGTGGTGCAGCAAGTGTAAGGGGGTCAGGCTGAAAGAAACGCAGCAAGTGTGGTGGGGTCAGGCTGATCGAGACACAGTATGTGTGAGGGGTCAGACCAATAGTGATGCAGTAAGTGTCAGTGAGTCAGAGTGATCCTGACGCAGGAAGTAGAAGGGGACAGGGAGATGGTGACGCAGTGAGTGTGAGGGGGATCAGCGCGATGGTGACGGAGTATTTGTGAGCGTTCAGGTTTAAGTTGAGGGCGTCAGGCTAATACAGGCCAGTAAATGTTAAGTGTCAGGGTGAGAGTGATGCAGGAAATGTGAGGGTCAGACTGATAGGGATGGTGAAATTGTGAGGGATCAGGATGATAGTATTGCGGGAAGTGTGCGAGTGTCAGGCTGATAGTGACACAGTAAATGTGCGGGTGTCAGGCTGATAGTGACGCAGTTAGTGTGTTGGGAGCAGAGTGATAATAACGCAATAAGTGTGAGCGGCTCAGGATGATAGTGACAGGTTCGTATGAGGGGGAAGGATGGTCGTGACGCAGTGACTGTGAGGTGTCAGGATGATAGTGAAGCAGACTGTGTGAATGTTTCGTTGTGATGGTGACATGGCAAGTGTGATGGGGTCAGGGCGACACTGACGCAGATGCTTTCAGGGGGTCAGGTTGTAGTGATGCAGTAATTGAGAGGGGTCAGGGTGATAGTGACGCAGTGAGTGTGAGATGTCAGTGTGAAAGTGACGCAGAACATATGAGGGGTCAGGCTTACAGTGACGCAGTAAGGGCAAGGGGTCAGGCTGACAGTGATGCAGATGCACTCACGGGGCCAGGTTGTAGTAAGTGTGGGTGTCACAGGCTGATAGTGATGAAGTAAATGCGAGGGGGTAAGGCTGATAGGGACGTAATAAATGTGCAGGGGTAGTGCTGGAAGTGACGCCGTGAATGTGAGTGTTGAAGCTGATAGTGATGCATTAAGTTTGTGGGGGTTAGGCTCATCTTGACGCAGTAAATGTGACGTTTTCAGGATGGTAGTTAAGCTGTAAGTGTATGGGGACTCAATGATCTTGATGCAGTAAGTGTGGGGAGTTAGGGTGATAGTGATGCAGTAAGCATGAGTGGGTATATCTGATAGTGACGCAGTAAATGTGAGGGAGTCAGCCTGGTCGTGGCGCAGTATGTGTGAGATTAGATTAGACTTACAGTGTGGAAACAGGCCCTTCGGCCCAACAAGTCCACACCGACCCGCCGAAGCGCAACCCACCCATTCCCCTACATTTACCCCTTACCTAACACTACGGGCAATTTTAGCATGGCCAATTCACCTGACCCGCACATCTTTGTGACTGTGGGAGGAAACCGGAGCACCCGGAGGAAACCCACGCAGACACGGGGAGAACGTGCAAACTCCACACAGTCAGTCGCCTGAGTCGGGAATTGAACCCGGGTCTACAGGCGCTGTGAGGCAGCAGTGCTAACCACTGTGCCACCGTGCTGCCCACGGAGATGGTCAGGCTGATGTGTTGGGGTCAGAGTGATTGTGACGCAACAGGTGTGAGCGGTTCAGGATGCTAGTGACCCAGTGGGTGTGCTGTGTCAGTGTGATAGTGACGCAGTAAGTATAAGGGGTCAGGGTGACAGTGACACTGTAAGTGTAAGGCCGTCAGTGTGAAATTGCCGTAGCAGTGTGGGCTGTTAGGGTGTAAATGACGTCGTAAGTGAGAGAGGGGCATTGCAATAGTGCAGCAGTAAGTGTGAGGGTGTCAGGCTGATAGTGACATAGTCAATGTGACAGGGCAGTGTTTTAGTGACACGATAAGTATGAGGTGTCAGTCTGATACTTCCACAATAAATGTGATGTAGTCAGGCTGATAGAGACACAGTAAGTGTGAGGGGTCATACTGATAGTGACACAAAAATTGTAAGGATTCAGGGTGATAGTTACATAGGAAGTGTGTGAACGTGACTGATAGTGACGCAATAAGTGTGTGGCGGTCAGGCTGATCGTGACACAGTAAAATAAGGCTCTCAAGGTGAAATTGGCATAGACTGTGTGAGTGTGTCAGGGTGACAGTGACGCAGTATTTGAGAGAGGATCAGGGTGAGAGTCTGTGGGTTCAGACTGATATTGTCACAATAAGTGTCAAGAGGTCAGGCTTGATAATGGTAGTTACATGGTAAGTGCGAGGCGTCAGACTGAAACTGAAACAATAAGTGTGATGGAGTCAGGCTGATAGTGACACAGTAAAAATAAGGGTGTCAAGGTGAAAGATGTGCAGACTGTGTGAGTGGGTCAGGGAGACAGTGACGCAATAGGTCTGAGGGGTCAGGCTGATAGTGACACAGCTAGTGTGATGGGGCAGTGTTTTAGTGACATGGTAAGTGTGAGTCGTCAGTCTGATACTGACACAAAAAGTGTGATGTTGTCAGGCTGATAGTGACGCAGTAGGTTTAAGGAGTGATGGTGATAGTAACATAAGATGTGTAAGGGCATCACTGATAATGACGCAATAAGTGTGTGGCTGTCAGGCTGATAGTGACGAAGTGAAAATGAGGATGTCAAGGTGAAAGAGGTGCAGTAAGTGTGAGGATGCCAGATGGACAGTGATGCAGTAAGTGAGAGGGGTTCAGCTGATATTGAGGCATGCAAGTGTGAGGGGTCAGGTTGATAGTGACGGTGCATGCCGGCGGGTCTGTCAGTGTGATAGTAACGCATTACATGAGAGGGGGTCAGGTGATAGTGACAGAGTATGTCTAAGGGGGTCAAGTTGATAGTGATGCAGTAAGTGTGAGGTCTCAGGCCAGTAGTGACGCAGTAAGAGTGAGAGTGTTGGTGTGCTAGTGACGCAATAAGTGTGAGGTTTCAGGTAGACACCCATGCGGTAAGTGTGACGTGGTCAGGGTGACAGTGACGCAGATACTTTGAGGGTGTCAGATTGAGATTGACACAGGAAGTCTGAGGGGACAGGTTGATAGTGACACAGTAAATTAAGGGGGTCTGGCTGATAATGATATACTAATTGTGATGGAATCAGGATAATAGTGATGCAGCGAGTATGAGTTATCAGGGTGATAGTAACACACACGGTGTGACTGGGATAGGGTGATAGTGATGCAGCATGTATGAGGAGGTCAGAGTGATAGTGTACAAGATCTGGCTGAAGGTGACGCAAGATGTGTGAAAGGATCAGGGTGATCCGGACGTACTAAGTGTGGGGGGTCAAGGTGATAGTGATGCTGTAATTATAATGGGTCAGTCTGACAGTGACAGAGTACATTGAAGGGCTCAGGCTGGTAGTGATGCAGTAAGCATGAGGGGTGTCAGGCTGATATTGTCGCACTAAGTGAGAGAGTGTCAAGGTGATGGTGACACATTAAGTGCGAGCAGGTTAGAGAGATCATGAAGCTGTTGGTGCGTGGGGTTGATAGGGATGCAGTAGTGCGCATCTGTCAGGATGTTCGTGATGCAGGAAGTGTGAAGGTGCCAGAGGGATAGTGACGCAGTAAGTATGACGGGGTCAGAGTGTTTGTGATGCAATAAGTCTGAGGGGATCAGAGAGATGCCAACACAGTAAGCATGAGGGGGGCCAGGCTGATAGTGACACAGTATGTGTCACGGTGTTAGGGTAATAGTGATGCAGTTTGTGTGCAGTGTTCAGGCTGATAAAGATACAGTAAGTGAGAGGAGTCGGGGGAATTGCGAAGCAGTCAGAGTGAGGTGATGCAGCAAATTTGAAGTGTCAGGCTGATAGTGACGCTGTCAGTGTGAGTGCCTCAGGCTTATAATGATGAAGCAAATTTGAGGGAGTAATGATGATTGTAAAGTGATAAGTGTGAGTGTGTCAGGCTGACAGTGACGCCGTAAGTGTGAGTGCTGAAGCTCATAGTGAAGCAATAAGTGTGTGGGGGTCAGTGTGATTTTGGCGCAGTAAATGTGAGGGGGTCAGGGTGATAGTGACAGAGTAAATTTGAGGAGGCAGTGTTGTAGTGATACGGTAAGTGTGAGGCGTCAGTCTGGTACTGACATATTTAGTGTGATAGAGTCAGGCTGATAATGACACGGTAATTAATGTTAATTTTTTATGTTTAAGACTTGTAGTCTGTCATTTAATTCTATGTGATATTTTTGATTGTTATTTCATGAATGCTTAACGTGATTTTCTTTCAGGATAGAATTTTAATAGATATTGAGAAAGGAGAAAAGATTAGTTGGTAACTGATAAGGTTAAACCCCATTTTTTGTGAGAAAATTTTATGTTTAAATGAAAGTAGTATAAGGTGGACAGCAGAAAAATTTATTTTTGACAACAGCTTACAGTGAAAAAAAGGAGAAAGTGTCAAAGAAAGATAGAAACAGAAACAAAGCGGGGGGCGGGTGCAAGCTTAGAGTCAGATAAGAGAACATATGATGGAGGAATTAAATTTTGGACCACCAAAATTGCGCCACCTCAGGACAGAATGTCCTGGAGTTCCCTGGTGGAGACTCAGTCTCGGTGGGAATACAACCCTAGCGGGTAGACTGCTATTGGACTGTGTAGCTTTACAGAATGTGTTACCAGAATGGAAGACCCATCTTGTGGTTACTTTTATTCCGCAGTGTGATTTAAACTGTTTAGTAGCGTCCGTGCATATCCCCAAGGGGTTAGTAAATAAAGAGTTCAACCCAGTCCCTGTAGTAATAGTCCCACAAACACAGACAGGGAAAGTTCTGGAAGACATGATGAATCTAATTGTAGAAAATAATACAATTAAAGAAGCTCAGAGAAAATTAGAAAATTTAGATAAGAATCTTAAGCTGTGGAGGAGCAGAAAGTGGTTCCCCGCAGATGACCAACTGTTTTTTACAGCTGCTGATTTTGACGAATTTCAATCAAAAATTCAAGATAATTTGACAGAGAGAAAAGAGGAAGCAAAGGAAAATGTTTTTAGTAAAATCAAATTGTCAACGAAAATAGATGATGAGGACGTCTATCTACGGGAATTATTGGCACGATTCCAGAGCCACTTACTAACGCTGCCCACTATTGAGACTGCAGAGTTAGCTGGGGATAGACAGGGCAGATTTGATTATGTTCTATTATAAAAAAAGTTTTCCATCCGACTATTCCAATGTTCTTATAAATATAGAAGAGACAGTAGGTAATCATGCTCAAAATTTATCACACCAGGTAACACGTCGGAAAACAAAATTAATATTTCAAAAAAAAATATCTTGTTTAGAGTGCATCTTATTGGATAGGGTCCAAAAAGCTTGGGATGTCTGTATTGTGGGAATCAGGACAGTAAAGCAACTAAATTAATATGGAATTTAGTAATCAGTTATGAAATGCAAACTGATTTTAATAATTAATGTTCTAAATTAATAATTGTTGATTCAATTTCAAAATATAGCATTAAAGCTGCAGATAAGGATTATAAGCAAAGCAATTTCTAGTCCAGATCTTAGAGTATTTGTATTATGGGATTCGGCTATAGCTCAGACACTCTATTTTGCGTGAGTAAAGTTTTTTAAACATTATGAAAAAAAAGCTTTGAACTTTGGTAAAATTACTGAACCTATAAAGTTCCCTTTTATGTACTCCCTGTGTCAGTTCATAGCAAGTACAACTTCCAAATAAATTGTAAATATGTTTTAATGTATATATTTTTATGGTTTGGCAGTCATTGACTTTCAATTTTTTTCTTCTTTTCTCTCTGGTTTCCATTGCCAGTGGGGTGTGAATTGCTTGTGGTTTATAATGATATTTTTTCCATAGACTGTGGCTCCCAGGTGTGTGTGTGTGTGTATGTGTTTCTATTTGGAAACAATATAGAGCCAAAATATGTAGTGCCCTGGATCCAGTATTATGTTGACAGTGACTTCATGGTCAAGTTGCAGACAGAGTTAATTTTTCTTTTAACCAAAATAACAAACAGAAGTTTCAGAGCAAACAGATATAGATAAAGAAAAATGGAAGGTGAAGGAGACAAAGGGAAGAGGAACCAAGAGAGAAGGACGGGTAGAAGGATTGCGAGAAATTTGGGACGGCACGGTGGCACAGTGGTTAGCACTGCTGCCTCACAGCGCCAGAGACCCGGGTTCAATTCCCGCCTGAGGCAACTGACTGTGTGGAGTTGGCACGTTCTCCCCGTGTCTGTGTGGGTTTCCTCCCTCAGTCCTCCAAAAGATGTGTGGGTCAGGTGAATTGGCTATGCCAAATTGCCCGTGGTGTTAGATTATGGGTGGGTTGCGCTCCGGCGGGTCAGTGTGGACTTGTTGGGCTGAAGGGCCTGTTTCCACACTGTGAGTAATTTAATCTAATCTAAATAAGGGTTAGGGGTAAGGAGATTCACAAAGGACTGTGGAAAGAGAGGGAGAGTGTGTGTACAGCTAGCAAAACAATTAACACCTTGTTGATGATTGAATAAGTAAGTTTTATTCACTGGAGCTTGAGTTCCAGGATTGTTTTAAATGTGATTTTCATGAAAACTTAACATGATTTTTTTTAAAGGTTAATAACTTCTGTTCTTTTACAAATCATGACTGTCTAACTGTCCTTTTCTTTTATCTTTTTACATACAAAATATGTGAAGGTCAGTTGAAGTTTAAGTTCAACAGTGGGTAGTTGTAAAAACAAAAACTTCCATGGTTATTATCTGTGACCTTGGATTCGACCATTATGCATGTGTTAGAAGTTTTTAACTGGAATCAACAAATTGTTGTAAGACATCTCTGATTATTTTAAGACCTAAAGTATTTTAATTGAGTAATGATTGACCAGAAGTACTTAAGAAACCTATTTTTGGATCTAAAATGGGGAACTAAAACTGAGTGATCACAGTGGTCTTCAAAATTGGTAACTGTATGCATTTTACATTTTGAAAATTGAATACTGGATAAATGGACGTAAATATATAAATATGCTTACAAGTCAGTTACAGGCATTAAAGTAAGACAAGCATGAATTGGTAAATTGGTGTTTAAGGATATGGGAATCTAAGGACATTGCAATATTTCTTAGAAGAAAGGAAAAGGGAAGAACGTAATGACTTGTAACTTTGGAAAGTACCGATAGGAGACGAGGAGATTAGGTGAGCGTGTATTCCCCTCACGAGTGGGGAGGTCGGAACATATAAGAGGAAATAACGGTCTTGGTTGAGAATTTGATAGGATTTTCAGAACAGATTAATCTATGATTGAAACCCAGTATGTATATGTGGACTGGTTTAATGTCTAATTTAAATATACTATTTACTAGGGGAAAAGGGAGACTTATATGGGGATACTGGAACGCTCGTCTGTTGAAAGCATTGTGTTACGGAAAGTGAAACCTTCTGCTGTTCTTTCCTCCCTCCCTCTCCAGATGGTCTTCTACTTCAATGCGTTTTGTTATTTATTCTATTTTCTCTCCACATTGCTAATAATTATCAGGCTCTACACATAAAGTGACTGCAAAGATGTATCTTTTGTTTTGTGTTAACAAGACATTCGCACCATCTGGGGTTGTTCACAGTTTATCAAAAGAATCAAACAGCATCTTTTTTCTCTCTCAATTTAACATTTAGTCTTGTGGGGGAAGTTCGGTAGGTCTCTATGTCTATCTTTTCTAAGACCTGCAGGCAAGCATTTTTGCATGATCCATTGTGCTACTGCTTTAGCCTCTGTAATCAATGATTTTGAGATGCCAATATTCTGCCATCGGTTTTGCTTAGATTCTGAGCTGAGCTTATTGCGTGGAATGGGTGTTGAACCTCTATCTATTCAAGCTTCGCACTCTACAGTGAATGACATCATTATGGTATCAATTTTGCTAAATGATTTATTTGCACAAGTTGGATTCGAAATTTAGTTCTAGAGGGAAATGGGATTTTCTGAAGAGGAATAAATTTTAAGTCTTAAGGATGCTTGGATGATAGAGTAATATTATATTTTTGTATTACAAAGTCTGGATTTAAATTTCTGGTTGTTTTATAGTACTTTTCACAGCTATTCACTAACAGGAGGGATTCAGTCCTGGTCACACAGATTTTGTGCCAATTCCTAATACAACTGTGGTCAAACACCTAATTTTAATTCCACAATTCCAAACCTGGTTATGACGGTTCTAGGAAAGATGAGATAAGAAATCAGATAGATTTTTCCATATTGGTAATATAACACTGTGTACTAAAATGTTGCATTTATGTTCCTACAGACTTCAGGTCAAGCACTTTCTCTTCATTTTTTCAATTATGCAGATCTGATGGTGGCTAAAACCTTTTAATACTTTGAACAGGTCTTCGTTATTAAGCATCTGGACACATACCTAGTAGGCTGTACAAAGACAGCTGTGATTAACTTTCGCCTTTTCATTCACTAAATTTTAGTTGTGGTTAAGAGGAAGGGACTTATTCCCCTTGTTCACTATTAAGTACTGGATATGAATTTAGTACAAGATTTCAAAAAACTGGAAGATGACCCTACCCCTGTTGAAGGAGGAGCTTATGGGTCTGTAATTAATTTGTGAATGGATAATGGGTATGGATTACAGTACAAATACCAGACGCTAATCTCTTCTGAGTTTCAACAACAGATCACAGGTGAATCTTGCCTAGTTTAGTAAATTAGGACTATCTTTCAGAAAGGAAGTGTATTTGCAGTTTTTGAGAAGATATGTAGCTCATGTTCTAAGTTTAATCACTGAGCTGAAAGGTTTGTCCTTGAACATTTTGTCATCACGCATTGTTAGTAGGGGCACGGAAAGTGTTTGTAAAGAGAGAGAGGACGAGTGACAGAAGCAGAATGCGAAATTGGCGATAGCTGCGGTTGATGGGGTAATTAGGAGAAAAATTGAAAGCCAATTGTATATAGAATTAGAGTGTAAATCAATCTGCAAATTATATAGTCCAAACTAACTAGCTATCATGGTAACTAGCAGGATCACTAACAAAATTAGATTAAAAAGTTACTTGTTAAACTCAGATGGGGTATCAATATATTACATAAATTTCCAAAACGAGATTTCTGTATTTATGATTGAGAAAATATGATTGAGAAAATCACCAGAAGATTGAATCAGTTACATTTTTTATCTGGTACAGAGCAGACCAATACATCTAGCTTTGTTAATCCATCCTTACAGAATTCAATGCTGTATCAATCTCAATTTAGGCGGAAGACGTTTCGACAGTTTATGCCAACAAAACTCTGTCACTGTCCAGCAAGAAGCATGTTTCAAGGGTAGCACAGCTAGTTAAATCTCCCTTCTGGAGATGGAATGACGGTATGCTTCTGTGCAGTGTTCCATCACTACTGGCAAAGCTCATACACTAGAAAAGCAAACAAGTCAGACAGAATTGGTGACTTTCTGGCTGAATGTCAGTAGCTTCTGTTGTTGGGGGTGGGGGGTGGGGGGAGACCCTTGGTTTACGCATCCCTGCTGCTATTTTTATTATCTGTGGTTATTGTTATGTGTGTGCCATGTATCAGGACGCTGGTAACACGAACGATTGACCGTGACCTGACGGGAAAGGATGACTCACCACCCGCACACTGGTGTCCCGCAGCGGTGCTGGAGGAGCTTGAGATGGGAGCGGCCCAGGGAAAGATTACGGGGTCGGAACCAGAGGGGATGGAGGAGACATGTCTGAGAGAGAAACGCGGGACAACTAATGATTTTCCTTCTTTTTAATCCTACTCATTCCAAAGCTCTAATTGTGAGGGCTGTAGTCCAGAGACCCCCCAGTTGTGTTTTGTTTCTTCCTCTCCCGTTACAGATTGGAAACAGTTAAATTTGTGCCTTAATACTGTAGTAAGGAATTTTGAAGTGCTGTGTGTCTCGAGGCTTGAGAGACTATTGATCACGCAAGAGATTCCTAAACATCGTCTGGTATCGAGAGCCACTGATCACTATGATAAGCCAGGTGCCACTGCCCTGTACGTTGAAATGGATGTGGATTGCATTGGTCATTGAGGAACGACTGGTTAGCCAATGACGGGTAAGATTCCTTGAGCTGAGGGACAACCTAAGACAGGCACAGTCGCACATTGACTTTCAGAATGGTGGCCTGTGGACATGTGGTTTTTACGGATGCCTGGCCTTGGCATCTGTCTTGGGAATCTGGACTAGTCTCTGGCTTGCCGAGCAGCAGATATAAGTAAGTTGTGGACACAGCACATTATATTCACATTGTTTTTGATTAAAAAAAATAAATGCAAGCTATGTGGCTGATTTTGAATCCGATTTAAATCTATTACAAGAAAATTCGGCATTGTGCCAGTAATATGAAAATCTATTTTGGGATTTCATGATATAGTATAGTGTGACCGGTTAATTGGTGGGTGTACAATCTGGTGTTCTTTGGACAACTGACCTTCACTCTACAAGCATCCAAGCTCATTCATTTTTTTTCTCTATGGTTCTCTACTATTTATTATCATGCTCATTTATACTTTATGTTTTGTTAATTTTAATAACGTTTTTGTAGTTCTTTTGTTAAAATAAGAATAATTTAGAATCAAATACTAATTGTTGATTTTTTTGTAGTAAGATGCTGCTTAGGGACCTCTACACTCTTAACTGATGTCTCCTTAGAACCAGACGGCCAGGTCAAGATGATATGTTCAGAAAAGCAAAAGGGACACGAAGAATGCGTCCGTAGACACACCTGGCCCCGGTTGCCGCACAATATTGCGTTTGTAACGGTTTATGTTGTTATGGCCTCTGAAGAGGCCAAGGGGGAGAATGTTAGGATATTATAGAAGCCCATGAGAGGACAGAGATGTAGTTACTCCGTAGGACATCGAGGGGCGCTGTGAATCTATAGTTTCAAATTGGTGACCAAAGTGATTTATAATTCTTGGTTCTTTGCCATAATAGATAACAATGGTAGTTTTCAAATGAGACTATCTACAAGGTCAATTCTGCCTGGTAAACTATGCGATAAGATTTAAAGGCGAGGAAATGTTGCAAACATATAGTAATTCCTTGTATGCAAGATATTGAATGTTTCTAATATATGTAAAGCCTTTGTGAAATCTACTAAAATGTTTCCAGAATACATAGAACCTTTGTTTGCAAGATAGACCATTTTAAAGAAGGCCTTTGTCTGTGAAAGATCACGCAATGAGTAATTATGTAAATTGAGTTCGAAAATAGTATAACTAACGGAGCTTATCGATAGATTTTCAGAACTTGTACATTTTCTCCAGCGAACCATTCGAACTCTCGTGCTTCGCTGTAACAGCTAAGTTTCTGCAGCTAAATAAACGTACCTGCTTTATATCAAATAATTGGGTAAGTGTGGTCTCTCCTTAAAGAACACGCTTGGACGAATTCCGTCCTAACAAGTGACAAAAGAACTTCACCTGTTGTTGCATAAATTGAAGCTTTGCGAGACTGGCTTTGTGCCCTTCCCTCGTGCAACGCAAAGGAATCCTTCTCATATATTTCCTCTGCTGTGCAGCTCTTAAGAATCGTCTACAGACTGCAGAAGCGCTGACACCGGGGTAAAAACAAGAGTCTCCCGAATCCTCCTTAGAGCCTCATTATATATGGTGGGTGAATCACAGTAACCTTGACAAAGTCGTGTGAACTCATAAGATTTCCCTTTGAATGAAAAAGCGAAACAGAATTGACTATGTGGATGCACCGTTCCACTAAAGAATGTATTTGCTAAATCCACTGAAGGGAATCATTTACTATGTGGTGGAAATTGAGCTAATACTGTATAACCGTTGGGAACATTTGATGTGCGCGGGGCAACACTGTTATTGACTGCCTGCAGGTCTTGAATAAACCTCCATTCCTCTGGTTCACTTCAAATTTTTACCTTTTTGATCAGAAAAATGGGAGTTCGCACCAGTGAGTTTATCACTCATGGAGAAAGTGAGGACTACCGATGCTGGTATCAGAGCTGAAAATGTGTGGCTGGAAAAGCGCAGCAGGTCAGGCAGCATCCAAGAAGCAGAAGAGTCGTCGTTTCAGACATGAGCCCTTCCTCAGGAATCCTGAAGAAGGGCTCATGCCCAAAACGTCGACTCTCCTTCTCCTTGGATGCTGCCTGACCTGCTGCGCTTTTCCAGCAACACATTTTCAGCTCATTATCACTCTAGCCTTTAGGAAGAATTCAAAGACTGGAGTAACTACTTCCATGCCCTCGGCTTTTAACGGGTGCTGTTCCCTGCAAAGACGATACTCTGAATTCGTGGTTATTCGTATTGGTTCACAACCTCATATAAGCCCCACATCATGTTTGCCTTTTGCCCATAATTCAGTAGGGACTGTTACAAATCTTGGGTCTGAGATGTTTATCTTAGGGAAACGCCAGGCCACCCTAATAGGCTGTTCAGGGCTCGCAGGGGTTACCTCGACTGTGGTATCTGCCTAAGTTAGACAATTTAATTTCTTCCTATATGTCCACACATCTGCATTGAACCACATACCCACATCGTCCCAGAACACTCAACCTTTCGTTCTTTATTCCTTTCGTACCCTTCGTCCCAAATCCTGCCAACTGTCACTGGACGCCTTCGCCAGTGACACGCGAAGAACGGAGCATGCCACATCAAAAATATACATTCTAATTGCCGTCACAGGTACTTTACATAATTTCACACTGACTGCACATCTGTCATCCCTTCAATAAAACTCGCACAATAACAACTGACCTGGTTTAACCAATCTCCTGAATCAACACTTCTGTTATGGTTCCTCAAGGCCATCATGGTGTATGTGTGCCGTGCAGTGGAGCATATTCCCGCAAAAAAAATCGGTGTTAACAGGATTAACATTGTTACTTGCTTCCAGGGCGAGTGAATCGCGCACTGAACTCATTGCTCTCTGGCTTAATCGCCACTCATTGACATTCATCAGGCGTGATGGGTCGTATTTTATAGTTTACACTTGTGAATCTTCCCTTTGAATTACCTGCAAGCCTGTCGGAGTACTAAACAAATTCAACCCTAGTCTCCCTATGAGATCCCGAGCCATCAAATTTAAAGCGCAGAATTCGGCTAAGAGAATTGAGAATTAGAATGTATACACATTACCGATTTCACACAAAATGGGTGTAGTAAAACTTTCTCATATCACGACTCCTGCTGCATCCGTTGAGTTCAGGAAGCTTCCACTCATCTTTACTGGCGTCAACTCTCTGAACTGACTTGATTTGAGGAGAGAATGTGCTGGTCATGTATCTACGAAAAATGTAACTGGAGGTAGGCATCGACATATATGCATCATTGTTATATTGAACATATTGTCCACACTTTGCAATCTCAATGCCCAACGTAGCGTTGGGACACATCTCAGTGCCCGTTAGGTTAGTAGAAGAGATTAACATAAGGGATTTTTCGTTGCCAAGAATAAAAGGCAGAGGTTTACCTGTACCTTGTGGGCTGCCCACCTCAACCTCAGTCTTCCCCTGTCACCATGTTGTCCAGCCTCCAAGACCGATTGAGACTGTCAGTGCGGACACTGTCTCGACCAGTGATCCATTGCTCCGCAAACAAAGTACCAGCCAGATCTATCTCTGCCAGCACACTTTCACAGTTCCTTCCTCTTCCTCTCTTGCGACCTCCACCTGTGCCTCTCTCTTTTACCGCAGTTCCTGCCTCCAACGGCTGTATAATCATTTGCATCATAATAAGTTGAGGTTTATGTGATTGCTGTTCCATCTTTAATTTCCGGTTGTCGTTCTCTTGGGCCAGCAGTTTTTTTTAGCATGTATCACTTGTTATTCTATCAAATTCAGCTTTCCCGTGTCTCAGGCAATACATATATCCTTTTACCTTTTCTGTTGTTTCGTTCCATTGAAGAAGGTGCTCCTCAGGAGTGTCTCATATGGTGTGATCTCTGCCGTCGTTATGTCCTTGGGTGGTATCAGTCCACAATAGGCTTTATCGACTTTCATGAGGCGTTCAAGAATCTTTTGGGATTCTTACTTCAATGGGTTGTGGGTACGATATGCCATCAGCGATGCAGCAGACCCTGAGCCGGCGACCGTTGACTTGGAATCTTCGCGAAGTGGATCTCGTAGGGGGGGCTGTAGCTCTTAGAAGGCACCCATCAAGGTCAGGATCTAATCCAGTGTTAAGACACTGTACAGCTTCATTCGGTTGTTTTCCGTGTGTGTTTGCATGTGCGCTGATGTTTGGACGTGTATTTGATCTATCTTTTATTTGAAATCGTCTTTCCCTGAAATCAGAATCAGCCTTCAGCATGTTATACGCACTCCAATTAATAGGTTCTAGTTTTCCCTTCCGTTTCTCCTTCTCTCTCTTCTCCAACCGTGACCTCAGGATTTGCAACTGCATGTTACTAAAACTCCCATCCTCCGGAAAACCACATTCCTTTATTTACATTACTAACTAGTTTACAGACACTGGGTCATAGTTATTTAGCATATATTGTTTTTATCTTGACCATTCGAGTTCTCGGTGGACCCTCTTTTTGTTCGCTCTTGCTGGAGCAGATTTTCAAGGTTATTGGAAAAGTGTTCATCTCTCTCTCTCTCCATTTCTCTCTCTCTCTCTCTCTCTCTCTCACACACACACACACACACACACACAAAAACACACACACGATACCGTAATCTTCTCTTTGGCAATATATCTTGCTTTTACCTCTGGAGGTCCCCTCTCATTGGGCGCGACCGCCTCATTGCCTTGGTTTTCACAATCCAACAACCCACGGAACCGATGCATCTTTGGCGACTCCAACGCTTCTCATGGTGGCTCCAAGTCTAAAACCACCCTTAATCTTGCTGTCTATTAAACTCTCTGCAGATGGCAATCCTTTCCCTTGAGTTTTACTCGAATACCGTGCGAGAGTTCATTTATTCTCTTCGAACGAATCTCTATGTCGAATTACTTTAGCCACAACTCATACCACGACACTATTCAATTCGTACCGCGACACGGGGCGATCGACATATCCCCAGTCCTCTCACTTAAAGGGGCAAATTCAGCGCTCGAGATGAAGTGAAAGACCTTCTCGAGATGAAGTGAAAGACCTTCAAGGCACTGCACGTACACCTCCTGCGACTCTTCAGAATCTCACCTAGTCGCAGGGTCCCAGGCGAGCTCCCAAGTTTACTGCCGTGGGATTGCATTCTACTCAACTCAAATGCTACCAAGAGCAAAGAAAAGGTTTATTTTCGGACTCTGCAGAGTGGAGCCGAGAAATTTGCATGACCCCTCATGTAAGGGGCGCCTGACGGTTTTCGCACATCCCTTTTATACTATATATTGCCTTGCCTTATTGCACCTCAAGCCAGGAACCTCGATCGGTCGAGTTCCTTTCCACACATGGAGTTGTTTTTTAATTCATTGAATGCTGATATAATAGATTATTGGCCTTGAGAGTCAGCTGTAAACTAGCTTTAAGTTTACTTTTTGTTGTCTTTTTACAAAGTGAGGTCCTTATTTCTTTGTTTCAATCATGCTTTCATAGATTTCACAATAAATGTTAATTTTCCATTACAGGGGTTCAGGCTGACAGTGACTCAGTAAGTGTGATAGAGTGAAGATGATAGTGACATAACGAGGGTGAGGTATCAGGGTGGTAGTGACGCAGACTGTGTGAGTGGATCAGGGAGATAGTGACGCAGTGAGAATGGTTCAAAGTGTAAGTGACGCAGGAAGCCTGAGGGATCAGGCCGATAGTGATGCAGAAGTGTGTGATGGTCAGGGTGATAGTGAAACAGTTAGTGTGAGGGGGTCAGTGTGACAGTGACGCAGTAAGAGTAAGTGCTCAGGCTGATAGTCACACAGTAATTGGAAGGAGATCAAGCTGATCGTGATGCAGTAAGTGTGACTGTGTCAGGCTGATCCTGACGCATAAGGTGGGAGGGGATAGCGTGATAGTGACGCAGTAAGTGTGACGGGGTCAGGCAGAGACTGACACAGTGAATATGATGCAGTCAGGGTGATAGTGAGGGAGTAACTGTGAGCGTTCGGGCTGGTAGTGACGCAGTAAGTTGAGAGCGTCAGGCTGATAGTGGTGCAGCAAGTGTAAGGGGGTCAGGTTGAAAGAAACGCAGCAAGTGTGGTGGGGTCAGGCTGATCGAGACACAGTATGTGTGAGGGGTCAGACCGATAGTGATGCAGTAAGTGTCAGTGAGTCAGAGTGATCCTGACGCAGGAAGTAGAAGGGGACAGGGAGATGGTGACGCAGTGAGTGTGAGGGGGATCAGCGCGATGGTGACGGAGTATTTGTGAGCGTTCAGGTTTAAGTTGAGGGCGTCAGGCTAATACAGGCCAGTAAATGTTAAGTGTCAGGGTGAGAGTGATGCAGGAAATGTGAGGGTCAGACTGATAGGGATGGTGAAATTGTGAGGGATCAGGATGAAAGTATTGCGGGAAGTGTGCGGGTGTCAGGCTGATAATGACGCAGTTAGTGTGTTGGGAGCAGAGTGATAATAACGCAATAAGTGTGAGCGGCTCAGGATGATAGTGACAGGTTCGTATGAGGGGGAAGGATGGTCGTGACGCAGTGACTGTGAGGTGTCAGGATGATAGTGAAGCAGACTGTGTGAATGTGTCGTTGTGATGGTGACATGGCAAGTGTGACGGGGTCAGGGCGACACTGACGCAGATGCTTTCAGGGGGTCAGGTTGTAGTGATGCAGTAATTGAGAGGGGTCAGGGTGATAGTGACGCAGTGAGTGTGAGATGTCAGTGTGAAAGTGACGCAGAACATATGAGGGGTCAGGCTTACAGTGACGCAGTAAGGGCGAGGGGTCAGGCTGACAGTGATGCAGATGCACTCACGGGGCCAGGTTGTAGTAAGTGTGGGTGTCACAGGCTGATAGTGATGAAGTAAATGCGAGGGGGTAAGGCTGATAGGGACGTAATAAGTTGGAGGGGTAGTGCTGGAAGTGACGCAGTGAATGTGAGTGTTGAAGCTGATAGTGATGCATTAAGTTTGTGGGGGTTAGGCTCATCTTGACGCAGTAAATGTGACGTTTTCAGGATGGTAGTTAAGCTGTAAGTGTATGGGGACTCAATGATCTTGATGCAGTAAGTGTGGGGAGTTAGGGTGATAGTGATGCAGTAAGCATGAGTGGGTATATCTGATAGTGACGCAGTAAATGTGAGGGAGTCAGCCTGGTCGTGGCGCAGTATGTGTGAGATGGTCAGGCTGATATTGTTGCAGCTAATGTGTTGGGGTCAGAGTGATTGTGACGCAACAGGTGTGAGCGGCTCAGGATGCTAGTGACCCAGTGGGTGTGCTGTGTCAGTGTGATAGTGACGCAGTAAGTGTAAGGGGTCAGGGTGACAGTGACACTGTAAGTGTAAGGCCGTCAGTGTGAAATTGCCGTAGCAGTGTGGGCTGTTAGGGTGTAAATGACGTCGTAAGTGAGAGAGGGGCATTGCAATAGTGCAGCAGTAAGTGTGAGGGTGTCAGACTGATAGTGACATAGTCAATGTGACAGGGCAGTGTTTTAGTGACACGATAAGTATGAGGCGTCAGTCTGGTACTGACATATTTAGTGTGATAGAGTCAGGCTGATAATGACACGGTAATTAATGTTAATTTTTTATGTTTAAGACTTGTAGTCTGTCATTTAATTCTATGTGATATTTTTGATTGTTATTTCATGAATGCTTAACGTGATTTTCTTTCAGGATAGAATTTTAATAGATATTGAGAAAGGAGAAAAGATTAGTTGGTAACTGATAAGGTTAAACCCCATTTTTTGTGAGAAAATTTTATGTTTAAATGAAAGTAGTATAAGGTGGACAGCAGAAAAATTTATTTTTGACAACAGCTTACAGTGAAAAAAAGGAGAAAGTGTCAAAGAAAGATAGAAACAGAAACAAAGGGGGTGGGGCAAGCTTAGAGTCAGATAAGAGAACATATGATGGAGGAATTAAATTTTGGACCACCAAAATTGCGCCACCTCAGGACAGAATGTCCTGGAGTTCCCTGGTGGAGACTCAGTCTAGGTGGGAATACGACCCTAGCGGGTAGACTGCTATTGGACTGTGTAGCTTTACAGAAAGAAACTTTAGACCTAGTCTTAGGACAGGCTTTAAATCAAAAAGAACTTATTATAAAAAAGATTAAGGAGACTTTTCAGAATGTTACATTAATGACAAATATTTTAGAGGGTCTCAGAGAGACCTTTCGTGGTATTCCTCACACAGCATTAGTATCTCTCCTAAATTGAGGACTATAATTGTTCATACTGTACTCCAAGTGCGGTCGAACTGAGCCACCATACATTGGAAATAATGCTTCTTTCTCGTGCCCTGAAATCCTTCTGCAGCTTTCACCATAGTTTTCTATAACTGCTACCTGACTTCAATGACTTATTAAAAACGTCTCCAAGATGCATTTCTAAAAAATCTGTACATCAGACTTTCTACATCAATCAGACTTCAAACTGTTACCTTCGACAAATAATCTCCACACATTTTCCACCTGACAAGGATGATAAAGTCAAATTGGTGCTATTTATTAAACCATGAGGGACATGGATAGTTAGGCTAGTCAAGGCGTTTTCCCGTTGGTGAGGGAGTCAAAATTTAGAAAGCAGAGGTTTAAAATTCGAGGGTAAGGATTTAAAGGAGACGTCAGGGGCAACTTTTTCAGTCTTGTCCCGAATGAGTGGCCAGAGACATTTTTGGAGACTCGTACAACTGTAACATTTAATGGCATCAGGATGGATATATGAGTAACAAGGTTTAGAGGGATGTGGGCCAAATGTTGGCAAATAGGACCTATTAATTTATAATATCTGTCCAGCACGGTCAAGTTGGAAAGAAGGGCCACTTTCCATGCTGTATTTTTCCAGGACTTGACTCTAGAATAACCGCAAAAACATTGTAAATCATTCCGTCAAGACGATTTCAAGTTCAAAATCTTCAGTCAATCTTCTTCTCTTGTGCTCACAAGTTCATTACTTCCGGATTAATTGTTGGATCCATTCCTGTAAATCGGTTCTGCATTCTTTCTAATTCCGATATCATTTTTTTACGAATATAGCCAGTGTTTATGGACTTCGCATCAATATTTCTAAGGTCAAATTTCGATTAACATTAAAACTCAACAGCATATCTACTTTGGCACCAGATGCTGAGAAATGGAGTCAAAATCGATCGGACGTAGTGAGACAATGATGCTCTCTTCGTGTGGTGTACGTCCGTGACTCTATAAATCGATGAAGAGTCATTCCCACACGTTCAGCTGTGTCAGAATCTAGGTTGCGGCGAAAGCCTGTCAATCTGCTAAGGTGACGTTGGTCTGGGTCTCTGCAAAGGATTTGGCGAAATCTTTGGTTCTTGACAACTTGTTCTTCCAACAACTTACGCATTTCATGAATTCAGTTATTTTAATATGAAAAGTGGCAGCTATGCTACAGCTGTGATGGCCGAGAGGTTAAGGTGTTGGTTTTGAAATGCAATGGGGTATCCCTGCGCAGGTTGGAACCCTGCTCACATCGTCGAATCGTTAAAAAGTCATTGATTCATTTGCAGGGTTTGGGTTTCGTTGAGCTTGAACAAAGCATTCACTCGAAAGTAATTTCTCAACTGTAAAGATTCTGAAGTAATTTCAAGACTGAGCCAGACATCTGATTGAATAAATCATATGTTGAGACAGAAAAAGCCTCCAACTTGAATAAGTTTCAACACTTTTGACGAACTATTTGACGAAATTTGGATGTTTGGACGGAATTAGGCAAAATATGAAGCAATGCAATACATTTACCAGCAGGTGATGAATGCTTTTTTTTTAGGATTAGTTGCAAGTCAAGCTGAGATAATATTTCAGACAAACAATTTGATTATTCTCGATTGTAGAGTCACAGAGTCATATAGATGGAGAGCAAAGGAAACAGACCCCTCGATCCAATTCATCATGCAGTCCAGATACCCTAGCCTGTTCGATTCCCGTTTGCCAGCAATCAGTCGATATCCCGCTGAATCCTCCTTATTCATTGAATCAGCCAGGTGGCTCTTAAATGCTTTCTTTGTTCCAGCCTCCACCACTTCCTCTGGCAGCTCATTTCGTGCAATTACCACCCTCTGCGTGAAAGGGTTATCCCCTAGGCTCCTTGTAGATCTTTCAAGTCTAACTATAGACACATGCCCCCTAGTTTTGGACGCCACTACCCGAGGGAAAATACTTGTTCTATTTATCCTATTCGTGTCCGTCATCATTTCATAAACCTCTATAAAGGCACCCCTCAGCCTTCGATGCATACCAGCATATTCAGCCTCTCCCTATAACTCAAATACTCCAACCCTGGAACATCCCTGTCAATGTTTTATTAACATGTTCAAGGTTCTCGACATCCTTCTGATAGGAAGGAGACTAGAATTGCACACAATATTCCAAACGTGGCCTAAGAAGTGTCTTGTATTGTCGCAACATGATCTCCCATCTCCTACATTCAATGTTTTGACAAATAAAGAAAAGAATACCAAGGAGCTTCTTCACTATCCTATCGACATGCGACTCTACTTTCAAGGAATTATGAAACTGAACTCCAAGGTCTCTTTGTTCAGCAACACTTCCCAGAACTTTGCCATGAAGTGTTGACTGAAAAAGCAGAGGAGACCATAGATGTTTCCTGAAATGGTCCGCAATTTTGCGCTATGTCTCTCTGATGCAGAGGAGACCACACCACGAAAAACGGATGCTAAAAATCAGGTTCGAGGAAATACAGGTAAATCTTTCATGCATTGTAACTTTTCTTTGAGACCTTGCACGGTGACGAGAGAGTAGAGTAGAGTAGAAAGAGCGTATTTGTCATTTCTACCATATACAACTAGTACAATGAAAAAATGTAAAAAAAACCTTTGCTGCAGGACCAAGGTGCTATTTGAACACACAGAATACGCGACAGTATAGTTATACACAAGGCAGCATAAAATGTATAAAAAGTGCAAAATCTGACAAGAGAAGATAATACACACAATGGTAGACAAAGAACAACGCAACAATGATTGATCATTAATTAAACATTGTTTTTGCAGCCATTCAAGGAGTTGCACAGAAAATGCAAATGGAAGGGAATGTGATCATACAGTGCAGAGACGCTTGAAGGCTTTTGGGAAGAAATAATTATATGGACTGACTGTGGGAGACTAAAGTTTCTTGTATTTTCTGCCGGATGGCAAGAGTACCAAGAATTTGAATCAAAGATGTGTGTGGTCGTCCAAAATGCTGTTACCTTGGGGATGCAATTTGGGTTGTAAATTTACTTGATGGAGGGAAAAAGGTTCCGATGATCATCTTAGCTATCTTCACTATCTCTTGTAGGATCTCACGATCCGATCTGGTGCAATTCCGAAAACATTCAGTGATGCAGCTGCTCAGGATATTCTCAATGAACCCTCTCTCGAATGTCTTGAGGACAGCATTTGTGAAAGGGGCTTTCCTCAACCTACACAGAAAAAAGAGACGCTTCTATGCTTTCTTGACAATGTAGCTGGTGTTTTGGGACCTAGTGAGACGACCCACCCAATGCACCCAAAGAAATTTGTGGCTCTTCACAATCTCCACTGGGGAGCCATCATTGTCCAGCAAAGCATGATGGCTCTGGGACGTCTTTAAGTCAACAGCCATCTCTTTCGATTTCTCCACGTTTAGAGACAGTATGTTGGCTTAGCAGCAGTCCTTTAGCTGTTGCACGTCCTCTCTGTATGCTGACTCATCTGTTCTGCCAATGAGATCCACTATCGTCATGTTAACAGCGAACTTAGTTATATTATATGAACTGGACATCGTTGCATAGCCGCGTGAAAGTAGGGGAAAAGCAGTGGACTAAGCACACATCCCTGGAGAGCGCTATGCAGAGTGCGATGATGTTGGAGATGCTATTTCCTATCTGGACTGACTGTGGGATCCAAGTCAATAAGTCCAGGATTCAGTTAAAGAGGGAGGCATTCAAGCCCAACAGACCCGGCCTTGCAGTCAGGTGATGAGCAATGACAGTATTAACTGTAGAAATGAATTGAATGAACAGTAATCTGACGAAGGTGTTCTTCTTCTCCAGTTGGATGAAGCCAGATGGAGAGTTAGAGAGTTAGACAGTTAACAGACACATCGACCTAGACCCTATGTACTGGCCACTGCACTGAACAACTCCTGACAACCGGAAGCGACAGATTCAAACCAGTATAAATGCCGGAGGAATCAGCACAGAAGCGCTTCACAGGAGGCTCCGAAGCACTGAAAATGTCACCTAGAAAGGGGACGAAAAGTTTGCAAGAAAAACTCCCAGCTCAGCGAACAGAACCACAACGGCGAGCACCTGAGCTACAAATCTTCTCACAAACTTTGATCATCTTTTCAGCAATTGGGGCGACAGACAAACTGCAGAGCTTCTTTAAGGGGGGAGGGGAGTGCAACAAGGTCATAATATGTCACATCATGAGCCTCTCGGAACAATTCATGATGGTGAGTGATAACGCAACGGGCCAGCAGTCATTGAGACAGGGCACTGAAGAATTCTTCGGCACAGGGACGATCATAGTGATTTGGAGCACATTGGAACGATGGCCCAAATCAGGGTTATGTTAAAGGTATCCGTGAGAACATCTGTCTGCACGTCAGAGGATCCTCTGAGCAGTCTGCCACGGATGTATGTGGTCCAGCAGCCTGCCGTGGATTAACTCTGCATTACGTTTCCCCCACGTCAGTCGTGGTAAGAGACAACACCTGGTCCTTGGAATGGTCTTCCTCACTGCAACATTTTTCATGGCCCAAACATGCAGAGATTTGTTAAACTCATCCGGGATGGAAGCATCACTAACACCAGCAGGCGATGCTGTGCTGTGTTTGGAGATGGATTTAAGACTCTTGCATATACTCTGCATCTCACTGTCCTGAAAAAGGCTGCATATTCTCTGCACGTGTGCGTGCTTTCCCTCTTCGATGGCCTGGCACAGATCGGTCCTCGCTGTTGTCAATGCCACATTGTCACACGCTCTGAAGTTGGAATCACGAGTCCTCAGCAGTGCACGCGCCTTTGTGGTCATCTAGGCGTCAGGTTGAAGAGAGCCTTAGACACAGTGATGTCTTCAGCGCAATTGTTAATGAAGCAAATCACTGATATTGTGTACTCCTCTAAGTTGATCGAGTCACAATCGGTTGCTGCCTCATCAAACAGGTATCAGTTAGTGTGCTCAAAGCAATCTTGAAGAGCAGAAACGGTTCGCGCTGGTCAGGTTTCCACCTGCTTCAGAACAGGTTTGACACATCTGATCAGCGGTCGTATGATAGAATTAGCATAACAGTGATGTCATCTGAGGAGCTAAAGTGCAGGCACACTCTGCCCTGTTTGCATTGAGGAATTTTGCACAAACAATACACGGCATGCTCCCTGCTCTCAACACAATATCCATTTGCTGATAGAATTTATATTAAATTGGATTCCCTATAGTATGTAAACAGACCCTTCTTCCCAACAAGACCACATCATTCCTCCAAAGAGCAACGCACCACATCACATTATCCCTGACAAATGCACCTAACACTACAGGCAATTTAGCATGGCCAATTTACCTAACCTGCACATCTTTGGATAGTGGGAAGAAACTGGAGAAACCGGAGGAAACGCAGGCAGAAGCAGGGAGAACGTGCAAATGCCACACGGGTAGTTGCCCGAAGCGGGAAATTAATCCGGGTCACTGGCGCTGTAAGGCAGTAGTACTAACCACTGAGCCACCGTGCCATTCAGGAAGCACGGATGTGAGATTTTCATGCTTAAAATCTAAAGCAACAATAAAGAGTCACATCAGGGTGTGCACTATACAGTCTGCTAATACCCTCATGCAGTTCACAGAATGCCTCCTGAGCATTAACACTGCAAGTAATATAGAGATACACCCAAACTATAAGGACAGCAGTGAATTCCGATGGCAAATAAAATTGTTTGCATCCAATAATCACCAACTGCACCAGTGATGAGCAGTAACTGTAGACTTGCATAGAATCTTTGCACCGTTTCGTGTTGATGTAGACAAGCAGACTCCCACATCGAGCCTTCCTGCACAGAGCTGCATTACGCACGGCAAGAAACAAGGCAAGACCACCTAGCTGGATGGAAATGTCTGGAGCTCTCTTGCTAAGCTATGTTTCCAGGAAAACAAAGACGCAGCAATCTCTACCACACACGCTGAGAAGCCTTCCACAGTATTATGAAGTCCATTTTTTTTGTCCACGGAGGAGACATTGCAGAGTCCTATAGTCGAGAGAGCTGACTAGATTGGGTTTGTTTTTAGCCCAGCACAAACTCCCTGGTCAGGTTCTTTTTCGGCCATTTCCTGGACTGTAGCAGTGTTTGTATACTGCAACAGTACTTGTCAATACTGGGTTTACTGTTTCCCCATGCCTAACAAAACTGAAATTAAGTCACACTAGGTCAGGAAAGGCAACTGCGAGGTGAGGTGTGGCAGCAGGTGTTGCAACCTGAAAGACCGAACGCAACTTGGTGACTGTTTCAGAAACATTCATGTTACACGCGCCCCTTCCAACTCTAACACCCGGTTGCCAGCCATGACAAATTCCCTTCCCACACCCCAACGGCGGATCTAACCTGGAACTCATCCTCTGTCAAAATAATGGCACACCGAATGTTTAGGAAAAACACCTCATCTTCCGCCAGAAACTTAAAAACTTAAGGTTTCAACATAGAAATCACCAGGTTGCAAATCTCCACACCCTCCACCTCATCGCAGGTACAGCCCTCCCCCTCCGCCATATTTCCTGGAACTGACCTAAATTGTCAATGTTCTTTTCAACTCTCACGTTCCACAGTCCCCACTGTCCAATCTCATGCTCCTCCTACATACCCACTTAAAACCATCCTATCTACCCGTCCCCGAAGTCGCACCCTTTTCTGTAATTATTTCTCAACTCCCTTTCCCCTTTCCAGTGCTGATGAATGGTCCTGTTCTAAACGTCGACTCTACTGCTGCTCAGATGCTGCATGAACTGCTGTGGTTTTTCTTTCCAGCTCCAGTTGTTTTTTTTTGTCGATTATAACTTTGCAGCATCTTCTTTCCTCATTATCTTCAATTTGTGATTTTTCTGATCCTCTTCAGGAGTTGCAGGCCCCACTTATCCAGAATCTACAAGCATGTTTTCTTGTTGCTTTCAAAATATAGAAATTATTCACTGCATGAAACCACGAAGCAAGGTGGTCAAAAGTATTCATTTAGAAATGCAAATAAATTGATGACTGCCCTCCGAAAGGATTAGATGTAACTTTATTCGTGGAATAGTGTTTGTTTGCGTCCAGAAATTCTACATCTCCTGGGACCTCTAGAACAATAGTTCATATATTGTTCAGCAGAAATGTCATTCAAAGCCGATCAGATAAACTGTCAGATGGAGAACGGAACAAAGCTCATTCTTCAGTTGTCAACCTGTTAAGGCGTAGTTTGTAAAGTCAAAACAATGATTCTGTAAAATGCGGGATAAATGCGAGATGTAGGAAGTCTGAAAAAAGCAAGTGCGTGTTTTGCTTTGAAGAAGGTTGGCAGAGATGAAAATGGAAATTAACTACAGTAAGGGGGCTTAATTAATACTCATAAGCGTTGCAGTGCACAGGGACGCTATTCTTGTTGCTAACTTTCTGTTCAGCCATTTTCTAATTACGACTGCTGTCGAGTTTGATTTCCATTCCAGGTTGAGGTGACTGCCTGATGGAAGTTTGCACATTCGCCCAATTTCTGTGTGGTTGCTCTGGTTTGCTGCCACATTCTAAACTTTGGCAGGTTATTTGTAATCACCATTGAACGCACACGGTAACAGAGACAGGGATGTGGAGAGTGTCTGGATAGGACGTACTTCAGAGGAATTTTGTGAACTTAAATAGACAGATTGGGGTTAGTCTGCTGTTTCCTGGGTGAGCTACATGCACGAGAGGGGTCAAGTTATTCTTCTCTGGGGGAGATACATTGACAGAGTTTGGTTAGTTGCTCTTCCCTGTGTCAGTTGCGCTGATCCATTAGGGTCAGTCTGCCGTTGCCTGGGTGAATTTCTTTCACAGAGTGGTGACAGTCTGCTCTTCCCTGCCTGAGTGAAACAGAAAGAGCGGGTTCAGTATTTTCTTCCGTTGACAATTTATGTTGACAGTCTGGCTTCCGTCTGCTCTTTCCTGGCGAGTTACATTGGGAGAGTGGGGTAAGTGTTCATTCATTGGGTCAGTGACATACACAGAATGGGATCAGTCTGCTCTTCCCTGAGTGAATTACATTTATCGTGTGGGATCAGTCCGCTGAGTAACACTGAGTGGTGTCAATATGATCTTCCCTCAGTGAGTTACATTGACAGAGGCGCGTCAGAGTACTCTTTCCTGAGCGAGTTGTATTGACAGAATGGTGTCAGTCTGCTTTTCATAGAGTGAGTTATTTGGACAGTGTGGGATCAGTTTGGTCTTCCCTGGGTAAGTTGCATTGACAGAGTGGCGTCAGTCTGCTCTTTCCTGGGTGAGTTTCATTGACAGATTGCAGTCAGTCTGTAATTTCCTAGTTGTGTTAAAGTGATGGTGTAAGGTCATAGTGCTCTTCCCTGATTGAGTCACATTGACAGATTGGGCTTCATCTGCTCTTCCATAGGAGAGTCATATTAACAGAATGGGGTCAGTCTGCTCCTTTCTGAATCAGTAATGTCACAGAATTCACTCAGTCTGTTCTTCCCTGGGTGAGCTACGTTAAGAGAGTGGTGTCAGTCTACTCCTCCACGGGCATGTTCCTTTCTCAGAGTCGTGACAGTCTGCTCTTCTCTGTCTGATTTTAACAGAAATTGTGGTTTCAGTACTGTCTTCGCTGGATGAATCAGATAGACAGAATGGAATAACTCTGCTCTTCTCTGAGTGGCTTACTTTGACAGAGTGCGGTCAGTCTCGTCTCCCTGCTTGTGTTTCATTGACAGAATCAGATCAGCCTGCTCTTTCCTGGATGAGTGACAATGACAGAATGGGCACAGCCTGCTCTTCCCTGAGTGAGTTACGTTGACAGATTGGCATCGGTCTGCTCCTTCCTGGGTAAATTATGCTGACTGAGTGGTGTCAGTCTGCAAATTGCTGGGAGAGTTACATATAAAGTATTGGATCAGTCTGCTCTGCACTGGATGACTAACTTTGACAGACCGGCGTCAGTCTCGTCTTCCCTGGGTGAGTTAGATTGTCAGAGTGGGGTCAGGCCACAGTTTCCAGGTTGAGCTACATTGATCATGTGATGCCAGACTGCTGTTCCCTGGTTGAGTCACATTGAGAGAGTGGGGTCCATCTGCTCTTCCCTGGGTGAGTTACGTTAGCAGATTGGAGTCAGTCTGCTTTTTGCAATCCAGAAACTCCATCTCTAGCGGTTTCTTGTCAGTAACTTCGTGCTAAGGATTTGAGGAGTTATCAAAAGTAACTCGTCCCCTGTATCTTTGGGGTAATTAGGGATGGGCAGTGAATCTTATCACATTGAAAGACAACTATGTCCCAGAAATGCATTTCTAATAATTACATGTTCTAATTCGACACTTGCAAGCCGTCGTGAATAACTTGAGAAGAGGTGCAGGGTCGAAAAAATATACTCAAATGCATTGATGCCGAGGAGACATGACGCAAGATGTAAGTGTGGAGCTGGTGGTGCAAGGCTCAGTGTCAGTGCTATTGGTTAAGCTTCTACTGAACACTGTTTGCAATGACTCACACACCACTGTTGTCAATTCAACAAAATGAGCCTCTTCATCTTGGTTTGAAAATCCCTGCGTGTGTATTAATGTGATTAATAGGACGCGAGAGGAGATGAGCACATCCTCTTTATTCTGTCAGTTTAAACAGCTGAAAATATCTGTTGGTTGCCAATGCAAGAGGATATGTTTTTTGTCTGTGCCTTTTCAGTGGGGAATGCTCAGCCTTGAAATGTCTGTTTTTGCAAACGCAGAGTTTGATTGCCATTCAGACTGTATTCAAAGCTAATACAGAAAACGCATTTTCGAATTCCTGCCATCAAGTGGTTCAGGAATTGCACATATGGACGAGAAATCTGGCTTTTAACGTGACGCCGTGGTTTATCTGGTTAAAGCACCTCCCATCACACTGGTGCCTGCTCATTGTATTGAAAGCTCGTTATTTCTCGCAAGTATTGTCTTGCTGATCTTGAGAATCTCACTGTCCTGTTTGAATTGCTGTATGTTCTGATTTTGCGTTCCGGCTCCATTTTCCTGGTTTAACTCCAACAGTATATGCTTGTCTTTTAAACCACAGTTTTAACCTGGAGATTCTTCCCGCAGTTCCACAAGCAATTCTGCTTCTCATCCTCTTATTATCTTTCAAGTTTGATGGAAATTAAGTAGTGAGGCAGGAGACACTGCAATCTTCCCGGGGAATGTTGTGGTACTGGCACTGACACCACGACATGATCACCCTCATTCTCTGCTGTCACCATTCATTCGTTGTACACCAACAGAAAATGCATCCTTGCTCTTCTTCAGCTAACACGTAATTACTTTCTTTTTCTGTTGGATAAGGAAGTCAACGTTAACTTCGAAAGGGTCTTTAGATTTTGAGGAAGAAACGTCTCCTTTCCTCAGGTCGAAGTGACAGACGCATTATCCAGAGAATGTGAAACTACTTCGACCAACTCCAGCCACGCGCTAGAAAGCCTCTCAGCAGTTCGAATCTCATACTGTCTCTGAATGTCAGTTTTGTCAAAGAGCAGAAATGGGAAATGAGGGATATGGACAACCAGAGAGTGGGAGAATGTGAAGAAGGGCTAGGAGGATACAGAGACAAGTATAGAAAAAACAAAGACACACATTGAGGTAGAAACTGAAAGGAACAATTCTCCATTAGACGTGACCGCTAAATAACAGAAATCAAAAGGAAATGTAGCCATGAAAACATTGCCTTCCACCATCTCAGGAAACTGAAAGTACCATGACAGCTGATTAAGTCCTTTTAAGATTACAAACTCGACGTTTGTAAGCTCAAAAGTGATTTTGATAAATATCCTGATTCGACAGGTAAGATTATCATTTTCCCAACAGTATAATCTAGAAATCTATAACTAACCTGTTTCTGTCCATCTTAAAAGTATCTATTTCTCTCCACAGATGTTGCCAGGTGTAGCGGGTTTCTCTATCTTTTCTCATTTTTAGTTTAGATTTCCAAAACCTGCATCTTATTAATTTTTGTTAACCTGGGACAAAACCAAGCATTACCAAGTTCGGAGCAGTGTTCAGAAATACTGGTACCACGATATATTTGCACAATAAAACATTCATTCCCAGTCAGAGAATAGAACAAACGCCATGGTGGTTAGAGTTCCAAATCCTAACTACGAGATTACACGGAATAAGTACATTCTTGTACTTATTCTCAATAAAATGTTTTTTTCCCTTTGATTTCTGATCGTTTTCACTGCAGAATGGTTTCTACTCGTCTTCACGTTTTGCAAAATGGAAAAGCCCATAGGGTCCATGGTGCAGTCTGGTTTCAAGACATTCATCTATTCTACTCCCAGTTTCCAGCTTTCGTCCATAACCTTACCTGTTCTGATGTTTCCATTGCAGATGGCAGTGAGGTTCTCGCTTTGTTCTTCGATGACAAAACAATGGGATTGAAGTTTGACATAGTCACACTGTGTTATCACCCACGTCGTGTCTCTCACAGAAAGAGAAACACAGGTACAATCCCCGAGAGTGGCAGAGTTCTCAGGATTTGACCAGCTCCTTGTGCTTCACTTCAGCTGTCCGCTCCAACATGCAAGTTCAACCACCAAACGGCAGTTTTTAGTTAAAACCAAAACCAGTTCTACAGACAATGAGAGACGTTACTCTGAGCTAGAATTTAAAGTGAACGAAAGAAACTGCAAATTCGAAAACCTAATCCCTTCCGTTCTTGACAGACAACAGGAATGGACTAGCACGCTGCATCCTCGCGATTTTAGATGAGAACCGACAATCCCCTAACTCGATGTCAGGCATGTTACCAATTCTGTCACTGATCCAAAGACCAGGTTTGGCTATGACAATTTTTCTATAGGTAATGTAAATGTCCACTTCAGGGAAATAGCATTCACAAGATGAAAACTCAGCAAACATATTCACCGTCACTGTTTCACTTGGAATTCCCCACTCTGTGAACCATTACCTTTCACTGTACTTTCATATTTGAAGTTTTTTACATTCCCGAGCCTGAACTAATTCAGCGAGTAACCACTGGTTATTTCGAACCCGTCATCTAGAATGAGGCGAGTTGAGCGATGCCTTTATTGCTGCTGACACATTAGCGCAGCACAAAACGAGCTCGTGTTAGCATCAGTCTTTACTGAGCTTCTTGCAGCATATCTGCTGAACAACATCAGATTATCACAGCATTGCCTTCTTCACATTGAAAACCAGGGTGATAATATGAACCGAGGAGAAAGTGAGGACTGCAGATGGTGGAGATCAGAGCTGAAAATGTGTTGCTGGAAAAGCGCAGTAGGTCAGGCAGCATCCAAGGAACAGGAGATTCGAAGTTTCGGGCATAAGCCCTTCTTCAGTGATTCCTGAAGAAGGCCTTATGCCCGAAACGTCGAATCTCCTATTCCTTGGATGCTGCCTGAACTGCTGCGCTTTTCCAACAACACATTTTCAGCTCTGATAACATGTACCGACGTGGAAACTTGGAGAGAGAAACACTGCTGATGAAGACGATTATGACGTGAAGAGCAGGAACAAGAGTTTGTACCGGTCAGTATCAATGGACATCCCTGCATACGAGTCTGAGTTTGCATTGCCTTGAACAGGCTTTAATTCCCTGTCAGGAAGAGAAGACTTAATTCTCTACTTGTGAATTATCCGAATGAAAACTAAATCCTGGTTGCACACAGTACACACACACGGATCCTGCCAGAACAATTCAGTGTCTATCTAGGAGGACAATGGCAGCAAATACCAGCTAAAGCTATCACTGCAATTACACCTACAAGGATCTCGCGTCTCCCAGTTGAAAATATCTCGCTGTTCCTTCAATGTCACTAGTTCTAACTCCTTGCCTCATGGCATCATGCCTGTATGCCACAAATGAGGACATCCAGGGTTCTGTGGAGTAACTCAAAATCTCAATCTCTCGGGTAATGAGGGATTGACGATGCATCCCATCACATTGAGTCGTGACTTTATCCCAGTAATACGTTTCCTAAAGCTGCAGTTTCTAAGGGAACACTTGCAAGCAGTCGGGAATAAGTTGAGAAATGGAATGGACGAGGAGAAAATGTGAAAGGCAATGATGACTGCGAGGCATGCGACAGCAAGTGAATAAGGAGCTGGTGTTGCAATGTTCAGTGTCAGTGTCAGTATTTACTGACAACTATTCACTCTAACTCACAAACCACTCCTTAACAATTCACAGCAATGAGCCTATTCCTCTTAGTGTGAGTTTCCCTTTACGGATATTAACGTGGTTAAAGGTGCCCAAGAGGATGGACGTATCCTCGTTATCCTGTCAGTTTAAACAGGCTAAGTTATCAGTTTCAACCAAAAGCAATAAGAGATTGATTCTTCCTGTGCATTTTCAGTGGAGAATATCCAGCTTTGAATTCTTTTGCTGGAGTTTTTTTTTAAATTTTCAGCGAGTAACTGTGAAACATACAAAAACGAGTCCGAGTTCCTGTGTTCGAAAAGTCAAATAAATATACGCATGATTTTGAATCGTTGAGCTTGGGCAGTCTCTCTGCGTGAGTAAATGAAAGTTCCCATCAGAAAACAGCCGAATATGGGATCAAATCCTGACATCTCAATGTTTATAGGTCTTTCATGAAAAACAGAGTACCCTACTTCAGCTGTGGTTCTGGTCGTGGTGGGAATTCAAATCAATGACTGGATCGAGGTTATAGTTTAAAGACAGCTCCTTCGACACCTCTGCCACGCTGCCACATGAACCCCCGCAACCACATTTTTCATGATTAGTGTTTCAGCATTGCCTCACTTCAGGTACTGACCGACATGCACTTTCAATGACGACCTTGGTGTAAGTTCAATATTTATGAGGATGTTGCAAGGCTTACAGTGTTTGGACTGTAGCGTAAAGCTGAATAGGATGTGAAAATTTTCCCTGGAATTTGAGTGCTGAGGGATGTGCTTACAGAGGTTTATATAAATATGAGGGAGACTGTAGAGTAAATGGTCAATGAATATTTCTTCCCAAGGCAGGCAAGTTCAAAACAAGGGGACACAAGTTTAAAGGGAGAGTGGTAAAACTTAAAAGGGATCTGAAGGACGTTGTTTTTTCACACAGAATTGTCAGATTTAGAGGTGGAGTCTGGTACACTCTCAACATTTCAAAGTTTGAATAGGCACTCGTCACTTGGTCAGTGCGTTGGGCTAGTTTTCTGGAAGATGGTTAGATTAGATTCCCTACAGTATGGAAACAGGCCCTTCCGTGCAACTAGTCCACACCGACCCTCCAAAGTGTACCCCATCCAGACCCATTTCCCTCGAACTAATGCACCAATCATTATGGGCAAATTAACATGACAAATTCACCTGCCCTACACATCTTTAGAGTGTGGGAAGAAACCCACGCAGAAGCAGAGAGAATGTCCATCTACGAACAGGAATCAAACGTGGAACACTGGTGCTGTGAGGCAGCAGTGCGAAACACTGAGCCACGGTGCCACCCTAAAATGGGATGGAGAAAGCAGGCGTCGATCCCGCAACCTCTCTCATGTAAATTGCAAACTCTGCCATTTGAGTTAATTCCCAGAGGCTGGTTCATTTTAAACCACAACAAATCTAGTTTTTCTGTTCTTAGTCTGCCATAACCATTCTTCTTGACACACTGCCAACTTCTCAGTGGGAGATTTTGGCTGCGGAAAATACCTCAAAAATCATGTTACCCGCGCAGCTCTCCAGCGAAACTAAAAACTTACAATTCATGAACAGAAGCAGAACTGACAAAGATAACCTATTTTCAGACACACGGACTCATGAATGGTGTCTGTGAAGCATGGCGAGTAGTCTGCGTCATGCACTGCTCACACAAATGGCAGCGTGGCAATTCTAAATGATACTTTCAAAAGACTGGCGCCTTAGTGCTCCAGTACTTCCAGGAAAGTGCTCAAGTAACATTTAAAGAACTGACGAACAATGAACCACGAAAAGTGAAGATTACCAATTACAGCCTCGATTAGTTGAGGTTAACAATTGGGCTGATGTTTCCACCGGATCGAGAGGGTCGATCACCAGCCTCCCTCATCAGGACAGAAATGGAAGAAATTAGGGAAATGTAAAAAAAAGTTCATATCGCAATTTACCTCCTTTTCAAAACAACAACAAAAAACTGCGGGCAGATTCAATGTAGAACCTAATATCACATCAACAGGGAAATACATATCTCCTTTCACTTTCACAGAAAACTGAAAAAAGTGCAAATTGTCTGGAATATGAACGCCTGGCGCAGCATGCTTTTGGGTCCCACATTATGCTGATAGCCTTTTGAGCTGGAGGGGAACGTGACAACTACAGCAGAACGGGGAAAACAGTGTGGGCACTAACATGTTGGTTGTTTTCTGCTGTGCCACATCACAGCAGGGTTAGAAGAAGTGAGGTTTTTTTTGTTCAAATTTTCAAAAAACTCATTCCTGCAAAACGTTGCCAGCTTAATCCATCAACACACATGACCGCGCAGGGATGCAAACACAAGCCTTCTTAAGAAGTGGAATCAGAAATCAGTGTCTCAGATTGCTCAGCCAGACAAGCACACAGGCCAAAACCGGAAACCCAAGAGCATGCACCTGATGATACCTGCAGTATACTCACAGCAAATGCATCAGTTCTGCAGAATAAGCATTGGAAAGGAATTGCTCTATCTGAGCGTTCGTGCTTGTTGTTCTGATCCACAAATCTGGCTTTGAATTTGCTAGCCCATATCTGCTGCCATGCTGAAAAGGAATAAAATTTCGATTAGGCGCTGTGTGAAACTTTGTCCAGTTTCTCTATTCAGATAAAGTGATCAATTTATGATGAATTCTGCCCCTTCCAGAAACGCCGACTCTCCTACTGCTCGGATGAACAGAAAAGCAGGTTTAGCACTGGGATCGGTAGAATGACAAACACGTAGCGAAACTACTCGAAACCCAGGGCCAATAAGAGTTCTAACTTTCGTTTACTTTCTCCATAGTAGGCCATTGTCCAGCAGAGCCATGAGCAACTGCCACCTGGCTGCAAGCTGAGTTGGAAACCTATGTGGGAATCAAGGACATGTGACTCACTTATTGTCGGTATATCAAACAGTTCTCACTTCGAGGTGTACAAAAATTTGTTTCTATACATATTAAGGGAAGGTCAAAGGCTATCTGAGATGTCAAAGAGGTGGCCACTGTTCGTTATTGTTCTTTGTTCGAGATGTGAATACGCTTCCTGCTTTAGTCGCATTCTTTTTTCTAGTTGATGACTAAATCAGACAGAAGGTGTTTCAACAGAGCTGCACTTGACTTGCCTTCCTCTCCCTCGCTGTCGTACGTTCCTGGAACTCTGTGAGAACAAGAAAACAAAATACATACTGTGTCATTCGGCAGGCTGTCTGTGATTTCCTCATTTTCAGTTACATCATGACATAAACTTCAGGCCACATGGCAATATTAGTAACAGTGTGAGATTAAGAGTTCGATAGTTCATATGTGCCTGTAAATCTTTTCATTCCTGTTGTTGACTGAATGAGCTGTATCTGTGTCTGCTGCTTCGAAACTCCAAAATGTGAACTGCTCCAAACTATGATTGAGGATTTCTGGTTTTGGTTGGCACAGGTTGAGAAACGCCAGACAGCGTTCAAATGTAGCTTTCAGAGCACATTTTCGGATGCATTTGACAGAGACTAACATCATGAATCCAGCGTTCGCTGTGACAGAAGGAAAAGAATGCTCTCCTTGTTACTGATTCAGGTCACCTTCGCATGTAAAGCAAATGCGGTACTGTTGTTAGAGAAAGAATCAGTGCCCGGTAACTGTGTCCTTAAAGTGGACATGATTGAAAAGATAAAGAATACCACGTTGAAATATCCAGGAAATATTGGCTGAAAAGGTGCAGACAATTTTCCCTGCAGCGCCGAGGCAGAGGAAAATATGTAATGACTCTCTTAAACAGTTGGCCAGCAGTGCTATAGACATCGTCACATATGCAGGACCACAGCAAACAGAAAGTTCAAAAGAAATTCACGCTGCAGGTATTCGGAACTATACTTCTTTTCACCACTAGAGTCGTATTGGGCGAGTAAATTCAAAACAAGGTTTGCTGATGAGAATGCAATAAAGCCCCATCGATCACGATATGAAAGACTGTCGTCCGTAAAGAGGGAACAGCAATGTTCCTTCTCAGCTTTGAACTGGGCCACTTTTGCACAAAATGATACTGCTACTCTCCTGAAAAGATCAGGGCCTGCGGCATGCACTCTTAGAAATGGTGACTATCAGTGCTGGAAACATCCATGCATATTCAGCACAAGGAAGAATACATATCGAATAAAAGCGTAGATGGCAATTAAGTGGACTTCTATTCTCTTTCACCACAACAGCTAGAATGGGTGGGGATATACAGAGTAAGGTTTATTGACCAGACAGGATCCTAAATTCACGGGGAGTTACTGTTACAGGAGAATGGTTTAAGAACGATATTAGCCCTGATCGAATGGTGGAGCAGACTAGATATTCTGAAAGCTCTAACCGTCCTCCTATGTCTTCCAGTGTCTGGCCATCTGTATCTAAGGAAATAGAAACAGAGTTATTTGTTCAGTTCGAAGTCCTGGGCAAAGTGAGAGATAGCACAAGCATGATGCAACTTTAGAGACTGGGAAAATAGTTGGAGAGGAAGCAAAAAAGAGAAGCTGAATATAAAGTTGAAGTTAGGACATATTCAATAAAAAGGAAGTTTGCAGAATAGCAGAGGAACATGAAGATGGGAAAAGAAGTGTCACCAGTCCCGAAATCTAATTCGGTTTTCCATTTCAAGATGCGACCGGACATGCTGAGATTTTCCAGCAATTTCATTTGGTGATTCGGAAACAGATGATGGGAGTGATCCTGGACCAATCAGCTCTCCCATGTTCTGGGAATATTTGACTTACCGTTCGATCAGATCACGTCTGTCCCACATTGAAACCTCACAATCCTTGCCCACTTCCACCCTCGTTACTGACAATAAACTGCTCATTGCATAAACTTACAGGAGCACACAGCAAGAACAATTGCAAAACGTTCAGGAAGAGCTCCATTCGGTTTCCATCAGCGTTCTGAATCAGTTACTTTTTGTTCAAGACCGATGAAACATTGAGCCATCTCTGTCAGACCACTCACAAATGGCCATTCGCATTCTGTGTCTTTGAACACTTTGGTTGGTGCACGGATGTAGTGGAATCTCACGATTTGAAATGGATAACATTCATAGTATTTTCAGCTGCACTGATAAAGTTGTCTCTGGCGCTTCCAGAGAAGTGCAGACAGTTTTCACTCAGAAACCGACATGTGATCAAAGCAGGAGGGCATACATGTCAACGAAAGCAGCAAGAACGCTCCCCCGCGTTGGGTTACAATACTGCATATGGAACGAAGAGCTGGAACTCTATTAAATAGTGAAAACGACGATTATGGGGCTTGAACGCACAACTCTCTGATTAAACACCTCACATTGCAACGAACTGAGATAGCCAGGACTGGCGCATGAAGAATTAGTTTGCTATTTCATTCTGAGCATAAAATCACCTGGCACAGCAATTTGCAAGGGTCCACCTCATTCCTCACAATCACAAATAACATCATTCATATCTTTCACTTCTGTTATTTCTACAAAACATAACAATCCATTTAACACTTGTTAATTTAAGATTCAACCCTAATATTTTCATATGAAGTGATTTCCAGTCAATCCCCTGGCAGACAGTAAATCAGTCGGAAAATTACCTGAGGAAACCCAATCATTTCTGCTTCCAGTCCTGGCAATTTTCCATCTGCTGCCGAGAGAGAGTCCTCACAATCAACATTTTCTTTCCTCTTCCTGCCTAAAACGTTTACCACTTCTTATTTTCAAGACAGGAATTTTGTTTATAACAGTTCCAAGAACAGGAACAACTTCCAATCTCCTGAAGCCATTTCCAATTTAAAATGGAAGTTTTGCTCCTTTCCCACGGGCAAAGCAGTTACTGAGGAAGGAGTTTCCACGAGCTGTGGCCCAGGATTTGGCAGAAAGCCACTGACTGAAGTTGATTGAAGCTTCAGTGTCCGCTTTCAGTTGGCTTCAGGGGATTGGAGAACGCGGTGTCATAAACTTCTTGATCCGTGCGGACTCGGGGTGAATCACGGATGAGTTTTCAGAACAAACACTGCGTTCCAGTCTCTGGCCATCTGCTATCTAATGAAATAGAAACAGAGTTATTTGTTCAGTTCGAAGTCATGGGCAATGGGAAAGATGGAACAGGTCTGATACAAAATCGGAGACTGGGAAAATGGTTGGAGAGGGTGTAATAAGAGAGAGCCTGAGTATAAAGTTGGAAATCAGGAGACATTCAATAAAGGGTGTGCAAAAGCAGGGGGAGATGGACATGGAAAAGAAGTGTCACTTGTCCAGAAGTCTGGAATTTGTTTTTATTTCCAAGATGTTACCAGACCTACTGAGATATTCCAGTAATTTCATTTGTTGATTCAGTAACAGAAGATGGCAGTGATCCTGGGCCAGTCAGCTCTCCCATGCTCTGGGGATATTAGACTTACCGTATCTATGTCCCACACTGAAACCCCACAATCCGGCCCCACCTCCACCCTCGTTACTGAAAATATACCGTTCATTACGTTAAGCACAAACAAAACAATTGCAAAACGTTGAGGGAGAGTTCGCTCGGTTTGCATCAGAACAATTTGAATCATTTAAAATTGGTTCAGGACTCATGTGACATTGATCCGTCTCTGTCAGGCCCCTGACAGAGTGGCCATTCGTTTTCAGTGTCTTTGAACACTTTGGCTGGTGCACGGTTGGTTTGGAACCTCACGTTTTGAAACGGACATAATTCATAGTATTTTCGGCTACACTGATAAAGTTGCCTCTGGCGCCTCCAGTAAATTGGAAACAGTGTTCACTCAAAAGCCGACTTTTGTTTCTTTCAAGTCCAAGAACACTCAGATCAATAGTTCCCTTGATTACCTCTGCTGGTCATGTTCGCAAAGAGATCTAGCAAATTGCCAAGTGTGATTTTCCATTCAATGAAAAAAATGACTCAGTTTGACTGTAAATATCTTTTTCTAACTTGGTGCTTTTCTTCTTTGGCATTGGTGTCGAGCACCTTACAAATGACAGCAAAGGTATGAAAGGACATGGAAGCATTTAGCCCATCAAGTCAGCAACAGCTTTCAAAGAGATCACGGCTCTGCTTGGAGTCATGGCCGAGCGGATAAAGCGATGCATTAGAGAAATCCTTTGGTGTTCCCCCGCGTAGGTTCCAATCCTGCTATCTACGTTCTGAATGCCTTCCTGTTGGAGCAGCATTTGCTCAAGTTCAGAAAACCTATTTTGCAAACCAGGTCGGTAATTTGATGAGATTTGGGAAACTCGAGTTCTTCATCAGAAATGTTCCATATTTCAAACATTATCTCTGTTTCTCTTTCCAGATACTCTGCTCGACACATCGGGTTTCTGCAGTTGTTATTGAACACCCTGAGCAGAAGTGCTGCTTTTCATTAGGTTCTTTTAATCCCTGTCTTCTGTTCACTGATTCTGGTCAGTGGCAACACTTCATCCTGCTCGTCAAAGTGCTCATTCCCCACCGCTCCCTCTCCCATCATTTAAAACAACTGCAGGAAATTGCCGCTTAACCATCTTTGTTCCAAAGTGAAATTCACCAGCCTCGGGAACCTCTCCACCAAACGGGACTTCTCATCCCTGGACATGGTGCAAGCCAGAGGATGGTGAAGAGATACTGTGAAATATTGTCAATTGGCAGTTGGAAAAATGTTTAGGAAGCAAATCATACAATCTAGGCTCCAGCTTTTGCATTCTGGAGAAATTCTCTGGGAAATGGAATCAGAGGAGAATGAAGAAGTGTGAACTCTCGGACCGAGTAGAGGACGGGACATTGACTCTGATGTTCTGGGGACAGGAACTCATCTGAGACATTGAAAGAATTCTCGCTCCCGTACGTGCGGAATACAACCTTCATCTGGACTCTGGGACAACGAAAAACTCTGGAACACTCAAGACAATATCCAAATATTGACTGGGATCACTGCAGTACTACTATTATAGATGGGTCAGTTTTTGTCCAGTGTGTGCAGGAGGGCTTCCTGACACAGTATGCAGACAGGCCTTCAGCGGTCGAAGCCACTTTAGATTTAGTAGTGGATAACGAGCCTGGCCAGGTTATCGATTTGGAAATAGGTGAGCACTTTGAAGACAGCGATCACAATCCTCTCAGGTTTGCTTTCGTGATGGAAAGGGATAGGTGTACTCCACGGAGCACGAGTTTCAGCTGGGGGAAGGCAAATTACGATGCAATGAGGTAGGAATTAGGAAGCATAGAATGGGGTAGAAAACTGCAGGGGCTGAGCACATTAAAAATGTGGAGCTTATTCAAGGAAAAGCTCCTGTGTATCCTAGATATGTATGTATCTGTCAGGCAGGGAGGAAGATATAGAAGGCGTGAGCTGTGGTTTACTAAGGAAGTGGAATCCCTGGTCAAGAAGAACAAGAAGTCTTATGTTAGGACAAAATGTGAAAACTCAGTTAGAGGCTCGAGGGTTACAACGATGTCTGAAAAGACCTAAAACGAGAGCTGAGAATAGCCAGGAGGATACATGAGAAGTTGTTGGCGGATAGGATCAGGGTTAACCCGAAGGCTTTCCATAGGTATGTCAGGAATAAAAGAATGACGAGAGTTAACTTTGGGACAGTCAAGAATAATAGTGGGACGTTGTGTGTGGAGTCAGAGGAGATAGGGGAAACACTAAGTAAATAGTTTTCGACAGTGTTTGCTCCAGAAAATGAAAATGTTGGCGAGGATGACACAGAGATGATTGCGTCCTGATTTAGAAGAGATTGAGGTTCACAAGGAAGAGTTATTAGACATACTGCAGAGTGTGAAAATAGAGTGTGAAAAAATCCATGCGCCGGATGGGATCTATCTGATGTTGTTTCGCAAATACACTGCAGGATGGTACAAATCAAGCTGATGCTAACAACGGCTCGTTTTGAGCCGCTAATTGGCCGTGAAGTGGCGGTGTCAATAAAAGGTGTCACGCATCTCGTCTTATTCCACACCCTGAGCTCGAAATGACCCCTGGTCTCTCGCTGAGATTCTGCAGGGTCATGCTTGGACGACACCATGACACTTTTTCACTGGAGTGGATCATGAAAACACGCCGTGACTGTAAATAAAATGATGGGAACTTCCAGCAGAGAAGGAGCCGACCCTGAAGCAGGCAGCTGAGGACAAATGTTTCTCCTTTGCCAGTGAAAGGCACTGCTTTACAAATTGGAAGCTTCGAAGTGAAGCAGTGTTGGTGATTATCTTCGCTGCTTGTTCACCTTTTTAATTTAGATTCCGTGATAGTCAATGACATTACATATCGACATGTAATCCAGCACTTGGCACGTCGATCAGGCAGTCACTTGAGCCAGGGACGTAACGGATAATGCGTCTAACTTCGGATCAGAAGATTGTGGGTTCTCGTCCTACCTGGCACGTGGCGGGTATTTCACTTTAACCGTCGTCCGAGTTGACGTTCCCCAATGAAGTCCTTGTTGGGACGGCGTTTCTGCTTTTAAAATTTGCATTTGTTCTATTGTCCATTTCAAATTCCCGCTCACCACAACGGACACTTCTGTCAGTCTCTGGGTGTCTCCCTCTGTGGGTATAAATGAGCATAAGCTCCTCAAAAGAGTTACAGTGCGTTGTGTAAATGCCATACTTCTGCCCCATTTTTGTGCCATTTCAGAACACAGATATCCTCATTGACATTTATCCTGGAAACATTAGAGCACACAAGACTTTGGGCCAAAGTTGGAAAGTGCGACTAGAATAGATGGCTCTCTGATTAGCCATCGGGACGACCCCTCTGTGCTTTCGAATTTAAAACTTGCGTTTGTTCTACTGTCCATGAGGATGTTGCTGAGTTGGCAGGATGGAACTGGGGTAAGGTGTACGGAAGGGAAATGAGGAATATAGTAACAGCCACTTTGATGCTCTGAGGTTGGAGTGTCCAGAGGTGGAATATGAGGCGTCCTTCCTCCAGGCGTCCGGTGGTCAGTGAATGGTGATGGAGGAGTTCCAGGACCTGTATGTACTCGGCAGAGTGGGAGGGGGAATTCAATTCGCCCTTCCCCTCTTGTCATTGTGTATGATGCTCCTGACCCATCAAAATACAGATCTGAGTGAATGCAGAAACGTCACTCCATATGTTTCACTCTGAATAATGTCAATACAGGACGGATTAAAACAAAATGCAATCTGTATTGAATGCTGCATGTATGGAGTCATGTTCCTGTAGAGACTTTACTGCACAGAAATCGATCTTTCGGCCCATTATTCACACGCCATTCTCGACACACTCCCGAAACCTCTCAAATTGCACATATCCCTGTCTGATTGATGACTGCCTGTATGAATCTTGCACATTCTCCCCGTGTCTGTGTGCGTTTCTTCTGGATGCTTCGGTTTCCGCCCACAGTCCAAAGATGTGCAGGTTAGGGTAGATTTGCAATGTTCATTAGTCGTAAGTGTCCAGATGAGTGCACGTTAAGTTGATGAGACATGAGAAATGTGGGGTTACGGGGATTGGTAAGAGGGCGAGTCTTGGTGCAATGCATGATGGATCAAATGGCCGGTTTCCACACTGTAAGGATTTTATGATCCTATGCTTCTTCCCATCTGTCTCTATGGATGAAGTGGACTATCACCTGATCAAATGTCTACTTCAGTCAGTAAAGGCTTGTTCTCCATCAGAGCTTCAGGTGTTGCCGCACAGAAATTGCTGGGAAACTCAATAGGTCTGACAGCAATTTTAATGGGGAGTGAACCTTTTGGATCCTGTAATAATTCTTATGAACTGAAGGTTTCTGATTCTGGTGCTGTCAGACCTTCTGAGTTTCACCAGCAATTTCGTGTTTTGATTTCAGCCCCAATGCAGTTTGTAATGATTACGGCCTTGTTAAGTGTATTTGGGAAAGGCTGTGGGGCGGCCAATGGCGCGGTGGTGTTGTAGTGGTGAGCATCGTTGCCTTCCAGTTGATCTGCATTCGATTCCCAGCCATCGCAGTTTGGTGGTTTACCAACTGACTTTGAAAGGAAAAGTCTGGAGCGTGAGTGCTGCGTTTAGGGTTGAAATGGATTGCTCTTGGATTTTCATGTCAATGGTTGCCGTGACAAACTGGTCAGCATTGCTCGGCAGCTCAGAAACCTTTCGCTCTGCACCTGCCCATTGCTTATTCAAATATTAGTTGCAGCAGAAGGATGGTTTTGTTGTGTCCGAAAAGTGAGAGACTGCTATCATCAGAAACCTGAAATAATTACAGAAGCCCCTGATCATTGGAATAGATCCAACAGCTCCTATCGTGGAGGGGAGGGAGGATTAAATGTGTCAAATTTCGTCAAGGTTAAAATAAATTCGCACCTCAAGGCCATTAGAAAGCTTTATTACAAACATCATATTATATCTTTTCCTAATCCATTCATGTTTCACAATATCCTTACGACAGCAGGAATACCAGAAATTTATGGTTGATGGATTGTTAGTCTTTCCAATTAGTTGCTGTTTCGTATTAAACGATACTTCATTTTGGTAAGTTTTTCAATCGAGTTAGGTTAGACCAAACCTTCTTTTGTTTGTGTTACAACGGTAGTGCGAAACAAGTTGTGTTTTGATTCATGCCTGGCAGTATCACCAATTGAATGCATTGCCTGATATTTGCATTCAGGATAAAAGAAAAATGGGAATATCTTCTTAACGCATAGGAATTTGGTCTGTTTAAAAACCTCCTCAATTTCGGTCAAGAAATGTCCTCATAATCCGCAATAATGATGTTCACAGTTTAGAGGAGGATACACAGATGCTTATTATCTTGGACATGAGACGTTTGGGAATGATATTGCTCAGACCATCAACTGCCAGCTCAGCCAAACATAAAGGTGAGAATTCGACAAAATTGGGAACAGTACAATTCCCGGGAGACTGAGGGGTCACAAACAGAGCGGGAGCTGGAGAGTCATGAACAGAAAAAAACCGGGACAGTCCGCTCTGCTCTCTGACACTTCACACTCAGTAAACCCAGTGACAGGAATGACTGCTATTAGTCAGAATTACAGAATGTTATTATGGAAAATAAAGAACATGAAAGCAAGGGAAGTGTTAAAGGACAAAAACAAGGGAACGGTTAAAGCATGAACCCTACTGGCGATCATTTGCAAGGGGTCTGTGGAATGCAGCATGAGATAAGGATAGTGGAATGCTCTTACATCAATTAGCAGAGTAAGGTTGAGCCTGAAAGGTCACTATGGTGAGATGAAATTACACGGTTTGTCAAGTTAGTCTTCCTGTTAAGTATCATTATCTCAAGATCAGCAACATAAATATTTGTTACATGACATTAAATGTCAAATTAATATTTAGTAGAGTCAGCCTGCTTGAGACGACTGTCAATAAATAACCAATAATGACATCGGGAAAATATTAAGTCGGGTCTGGAATGAAAGACATTGTTGCAAAAGCTGGCATTAAATATCTAATCGTGACATTAGAATAACGTTAAGTAGAATGAACAATTAAAGAGATGATGGGAGGTAACATCACTGGTTTATTATGCAGCTACAGTGAAGTACTTTGTTTAATATATTTGGACATGCTCATAAGCTAAAAGAAACATGATAAAAAATTATAACAAAACAAAGACAATGAGTTTCGAGGGCATTCGAGAATCTGCTTTCTCAGTGTAACGGTTTTTCGTTTGCAAATAAAAGACCTATGTCTTGAAGAACACTCTACGTCTCCTGGTAATTCTCTATAGTTTTTCAACGACAAAACTCAGCAGGTCTGGCAGCATTCGTGCGAAGAAATTAATGGACAACATTTCAAAACTTCATCAGAACTCAATAATCTCCCACAGGTGCCTCCAAAACAACATGTTTTGTCAGCAGTTTCTGCTTTTGTTTCAGATTCCCAGAATCCACATTTCGTTACATTAACCATGAAAACATTGTAGTAAGTTCTTTGTGTTTCTTCACACGGAAAAATTCCGTTTGAATAACATATTTCTGCCCCCATTAGAAACATGAAACCATGCAGCAGAGAAAACAGGTGCATGAAGAACAGCAATCGCTGTCACCCTTGGAAGTGTTGTAACAGTCGAATATGCTAAAACGTCCAAAACAATAGCTTGCCCGACTGTCTAAAGCAGGCTGTGACCTCCAAATTCAATCTGTCCTTCCCAGAGCGACAAGTGTCCTCGATCAGCTGGATGTTTCAAAAAAAAGTGTGTGGCATTTATTATGTTGACATGGGAACAGTCTGATCTCATCCATGACAGATACATCCATGTCACTGGGACATCCATGTCCCTTCGAGCCTCTTAATCTCTTGTGTGGTCCCGAGATTTTTCAATGTCCTGGAGTCCAGATGAGGTTTGTCTTCCTCATGTTCGGGAACAAGAATTATTTCAATGCCTCAGATCAGTTCATGTCTCGAGAACATCAAAGTTAATGTTCTGTCCTCTTAAAGAATGGGAAGCTGTCTTGACTGTCTCTGCTCAATCGGACAGTTCACCATTCTTCATTCTCCTTTGATTTCACTACTCAAAGGGTTTCTGAAGATTCACGAAACTGGAGTGCGATTTTCTTTTGGTTTGCCTCCTTTACATTTATTTCCACCTGCCAATTGATAATTTTTTACAAAATCTATTCACAATCCTCTGCCTTGCACCTTGTCCAGCGTCGAGAGGTCCTGGCATTTGGAGAGATTTTCGAGGTTTCCTTTGGAGCAAAGAAAGTTAACTGAAGATTTTCTGCAGCTGGTAATCTTGATGGGGATAGAGCGGTGGGAATTTGCACATAGACGAGGAAGAGGAAGTATTGCCACTCACCAGGGTCAGTTTCCAGAGGACTGGGATTGAAGGAATATGATGAAATGCAGCACTTGTGCGAAGTACATTCACAGAATACTACAGAAACCCGACGCGTCTAGAGGTAACTGTAGAAAGAGAAACAGAGATAACATTTTGAGTGTGATATATTTCTGATGAAAGACTCAAGTTTCGAGCGCACTACACTGCCAGCGAAATTACAGCCAATGAAGTTATTTGAAGTCCATTGCTCATTCAAGAGTCAAAAAGGACAATGCTGCAAGTACTCGCAGCTGGCACTGGACAGAGCAGACCGACCTTGAGGGCTTTTTGTGCTCTGATGTACACCTGGGATAAGATGGTACCTGAAGGTCCCATCACAGCGGAAGGGATCCGATGTAGAGGATATTTTCTCTTTCAGAGGATAGCAAATCTGCAGATTTCTTTCCAACAGAGGGCTGTCAAGGCTGCGTATATGCAAGGCTGAGGCAGACAGACATTTAGTCACTTTGGGAATCTAGGACCACAGAGATGAGGCCGAAATTGGTTTTGAGCATGAAACAAATCAGCCGTGATCTCATTGAAACTTGTCGCTGACTTGTTGGGCTAAATTGCTTCGATCTGCTCTAATGTCTTTGTTGTCATTTCGAAAATGTGGAACACCTTTGCAAAAGAAGAAAAACCGAAAGTTTAGAAGAGATGATTACAGTCAAACTGAGACAAGATCATTTTTTGAAAGGAAAATCACACGATGGGGGCAATTTGACAGATTTCTTTGCTAACATGACCTGCACACTTGATGAAGGAAGATGATCAGTAAAGTCCACTTGAATTTTAGCAAGTAATCAATAAGAAGGTGCATAAAAGTCCGTTGCACAAGAAAGGGGTTCACGGTGTAGGGTAATAAAGCATCATTGTCTGTCCAGTGTCTAGTAAACAGAAATCAACGGATAGAGAATAATGAACAATTTTAAAGTTGGAAAGATATATTTAGAGAAATCCAGATTGGTCAGTCATTGGGCTTCAATGCTTTATATGATAGAATGACTTGGAGGAAGTGGCAGAATGAAGTGTGCCCAGTTTTGCTGCCGATACAAAATAGGTGGGCGAGCATATTGTGATGAGAATATAGACATTTTGCAAACTGACATCGATAGTATGAGTGATTGGCGTATTCTTGGCAGATGCAGTTTCATGTAGGGAATGTGAGGTCGTTTACTGTGGTGGGAAGAACCAAAAGACAGACTACTATCAAAATCGATAGAAACACAAAAGAAGTGCGGTGCAGAGGAGTCCCAGTGTTCTTAGACATGAAACGAACAAAAGTTAATCACATATTTATTTCTTGCTGGCAAAAAACAGCCTTTTCTGATGCTCACAATTAAAGAGGTGGTTTCCAAGAAAACAGGAAAATGAAGTCACCAGTAGAGTAATCGATTACCAAGATATCCCTCGTGATGTTTTATGGGACATGTGGGATTTTTTTTATTATTGTTCTCCAATTTTTTTACAATGGAACCGAGAGTTTTATAGGGGAAGTAAAGATCTCCCATGGCTATTGCCATTTTTGTCACTCACACACATTTATTTCCTTGTATGATTTATTTCGCGTTGTGGTTACTGCGAATGGGCTTGTAAATTACATTCTTTCCTCATTGTTCCTCAACTCCAGCCAAACAGACTTTACATCCTTATTTCCGGAATCAAGGTAATCTCAACACATTGCATAAGTGTCATTAAAACTTCGGTATTTCAAACGCCTCTGTAAATAATCTTACAATATTAATTCATCCTTTACTGTATTGCAGTTGCGAATAAAAAGAGAAAAATAGAATAGAGAATGGCGGACCACCGCTTCACACACGCGTTATTGAGCGTAAACGCAGATTACTGTCCACAATACGATCGTGGAAGCATGTGCCGAACCCTCAGGAAACACAGAATAAGTACAGTGCCACAGGTCATGTCAGGGACCGCACCGGAAAGACAACAGAAATGCTGCTCTGAGCTCCTATTTTGGATGTATTTCTCAATGAGCAATAGAGAATTACATGTGTTCCATCAGGAGTTACCACACACAAGGAAGTAACCAGTGCTGCAGACGGTCATATAATCTGAGGTCCAAGCCCTGGAATCAGAGACGTTTAATATTCTGTGCATAACTACAAGGAACAGCTGTCCGAGGCGTTTACAGTCCAAATGAAATTTATGAATGCAGCTCTCTAGTTGTCAGCCTCTTTCTCCAATGTCGTGTTTCGTGCAGTCCCTGCGTGGAATCTCGTCAACCACGTTTGACCTGCGCATGATGGATTGGGTCTTGTTTTCTGGTGAGTTGTTGTCTGAGTGAAGCTCTCGGTTTCTGTGCTGTCATAAGTCCCAGTGTTCGGAGGAGTCTGGATATCGTTTCCCAGAATTTGTTTTTAATACAGGGAAGCATGATTTTAAAATTACCTCATAGCATATCCTCATTGCGATCTTAGAGTGCCATGCATTGCGGTTGAAGGTGTGTGGATTGGTTCTTGGCAATGAATTTGTGTGGTAGCCCCTCGTAGCAATAGGTACAGATGGCAAGGATCACACATTCGACTAGAATACCACAATAATAGGACAGGGCAAGCAGAAGACAGCCAGATAATTCCTGGATGCAGGCCACTCATTCACAGTTTCCATCCGTTGGACCCAATCTGTAATCCCTACATTCAGAAGCAGGGGGAACTAAACCAAACGAATTCGTACCAAAACATGAGAGCAGCGTTTCACAGGAGCCTTTACAGCTCTGAGTATGTCACCCAGACAGGTATGGAAAAATCTGCAAACCATCTTCCCAGCGTCACCAAACTGTTCAGCAAGAACTCCAGAAGCATCCAATCTTCACATCTTTCTGCTCCAAAACACTCTGCTTTTCCACAACACAGAATTGCACGCTCAACTACCGCGTGTAAGATGATGATACCAGCCCCTACACTGTCAGGGGCGGTACTAAGAGCGAGGGTAACAGCTGCCACTGTCATTGGACAGCTACAAACGCTCTCCTTGAAAATTACATTTTTGTATGAATGCCTGGGCAGCAGTAGAATATGGGAACTAAGCTGCCTGAGCTGTGCATTCATATTCTGGACAATGTGAGTTGTTCACCGTTTTCCCTGAAAGTGAGTGGACGTCGGTATTTCACCGCTGTTGTGAAGCCAGATCCTGCACTGAATCTGTTCGCTCATTTTTGTTCTTGTGTCTAAAAGGTAGGCAATCGCAACGTGAACCTTTGTTAAATTTCTCTCATTTCCTTTAGTACTGTCCTAGTGAGGGAGGCTGGAGATTGGCTTGCTCGATCAGATGGAGGCACCAGCGCATTGTTGACCTAACTTAATCGAGAATATAATTGGTAATATTCAATTTGCATGGTTCATTTTTCTGTTTTGTTGTATGCTACTTGAACACTTTCTGTTACTTGGAAAGGCACTAAATTTCCAGTATGTCGGGAAGCTCCGTTTGGAATTGCTTCGCTGCCATTTGTGTGAGCAGTTCTTGACATACACGTCTCGCACTGCCTCACAGACGGAAGTCATGATTTGGTGTGTCTGATAATGGCTCTGCCTTCTGAGTTTTGCATCTGTTCAACGTTAAGAGCTGTCAGGTTTTGGATTCACTGGAGAGTTGAGGGGATAACACGATTTGTGAGGTATTTTTTCATCAAGGAAATCATTTGATGGAGAACTTGGGAATGTACCAAGGAGAATGGTCATTGACAGTAAATGTCTGGAAAACTTTCCATTCTGTGTCGTTTCAAAACATTACGCCTCAGGAAAAAAAAATCAAACACGCCGACTTAGTAACAAACAGCATGCGAATTTGCAAGTGGTTTATTCAAACTGTTGTCAGCTACTGGGGTGTAACAGAATTGCCGTGCACGGAAGCAAACCTTCCTATCCAACTTACACCTGCTGAATAAATGACCGTAACTAATCTCAACATATTTGCCAATATTTGCCCCTTATCTCTCCGAACACTTCCTGTCTGCATAACCATTTAGATGCCTTTGAAGTGTTGTGAGTGCGCAAAACTCTGCCACTAAATGTGACAATGTATTCCACACGCACACAAATGTCTGTCGGAAAAACAAGTGTCACTCACATCCCTTTCAAATTGTTCTACTCGCACATTAAAGCTATGCTATCTCGCTTTATACTCGCGTGCCTTCTGAAAAAAGAGCAGATTGACTATGGTCTCTGCTCGTCTACTTCATAATTTCTTAGACTTTTCTCAGGACATCCCTAAGGTCTGAAGCTCCAGGGAAAACTGTCAAAGAATATTCAGCTTCTTACTAATGTCCACACCGTGCAAACCTTTCAAATCCTTGTAATTTTTAAAAAATTATGCAAAGCACCAGGGTAAATTACCTGAAGTGAAGTGATGATGAAACATTAGTCGTGACAGGTTTGGCACTTAGTTATCGTCAGCGAATGTCGCTGAGTGGTTTAATGTAGGTAAAAAGAATGAATGCAGATGCTGGAAACCAGTTTCTGGGTTAGTGGTGCTGGAAGAGAACAGCAGTTCAGGCAGCACCCGAGGAGCAGTAAAATCGACGTTTCGGGCAAAACCCTGTATTCCTGATGAAGGGTTTTTGCCTGAAAAGTCGATTTTACTTCTCATCGGATGTTGCATTACCTGCTGTGCTCTTCCAGCACCACTAACCCAGAGAGGTTTAATGTGCTGAGTTTAGGCTCCAGTCTCTATTGCGTCTTGGGTTTGAAACCCTACTTTGCAAAAGAACACCTGCAGGCAGCTTTTTATGACAGAACTACACAGGTCCTTATATTGCTTTATGGGTGTGTTTGTTGATCCTCGAGCTTCTCACCCTCTCTGTGATAAACACGGGGACATGAGCAAATGATTTTTAAAATAATGAGACCTGCTGCTGTCCACATCCTCTCGAGCACTGTGAGTTTGGATGTATACACGCAAAGTTTTGATGCCAGTTGCTGTGTCTCAAATGGTCAGAGCATTTGGCTGAAATGTTGGTTATCCTAGACAAAAAGAGCACAGAGCCTCAAATATTTCAGATCAAACATTGAGACCGACCATATACTGACAATACAATCACGAGAATTCATCCATGATTGACTCGGAGTCCACAGTGAGTGAGATGGTCACCTGCAGCTGAATGTGATCCCACTCTCGATAAGCCCCGGCTGCCAACAGAAAGGGGCCACTGAAGCTTCAATCAGCGGCTTCCTGCTCAGCCCTGTGGCACAGCTCATGGAAACTTCTTTCTCAGGAATGGCAGTTGTCGTGTGAAAGGGTAAAAAATTCCAATGCAAATTGGAAATGGCTTCAGATGATCGTTACTGTTTTTAAAACATTTTATAATCAGAACTCCTGTCTCGAAAATTAGAAGTGGTAAAAGTTGTAGGCAGGTGTTGATTGTGAGGACTCTGTCTCTTCAGCAGATGGGATTCCCGACATTCTAATCAGAAATGATTTGGGTTCCTGAGGTATTTTCCTGATTGATTTGCAGTCAGCCAGAGTGACTGGGAATCACTTCGGCGACCTAAGGATCAGGGTCAAAATATGAAAATATTAAAACAGAGAATCGTTATTCCCGAGGCAAGACCTAAATGGATTGTAATGGTCTGAAGGAATAAATATGAGAATTGCAAGACTAGAATAATGTTATTTGCAATGGGGAGGAATGAACTACATTCTTGAAAATTGCAATGTCAGATGAATTCAACTCAGTATGAAATGACAAACTCACTGACGTCAGTCCTGGTTTGGCTAGCTCACTCAGTAGAGCTTGAGACTGTTAATCTCAATGGTGTGTGCTCGAGATCCATGTCTGGCACTGTTGTTTGCTAATAGGTTAGCAGCTCTCCATTAATGTTATCAGAGCGAATTCGCTCACTGAGGCATGTTTTGTTGACACATTGTCACCACCTTTTGTGATCATCTCTTGGTTAATGAGTGAAAACTGTCTCCACTGTACTGCAGGTGCCAGAGACAAGGTTATCAGTTCAGCCAAATATATTATAAACGATGTTCTTTCCAAAACGTGAGGTTCCATTCCAACCGTGCCCCAACCAAAGTGGTTGGGACACAGCTTTAAATTAAGGGGACACAGCTTTAAATTAAGGGGTGGTAGGTATAGGACAAATGTTAGGGGTAGATTCTTTACTCAGCGGGTTGTGAGTTCATGGAATGCCCTGCCAGTAGCAGCGGTGAACTCTCCCTCTTTATGGTCATTTAAGCGGGCATTGGATAAGCATATGGAGGTTATTGGGCTAGTGTAGGTTAGGTAGACTATGGTCGGCGCAACATCGAGGGGCGAAGGGCCTGTACTGCGCTGTATTTTTCTATGTTCTATGTTCTATGTCCAGACACGTGGAATGCAAATGGCCACTTGCTGGGGTGACCGGCAGTGACAGCTCCATGTCAAATGGTGCTGAAACAAAATTAACTGATTGAGAATGCTCTGATGGAAACCGAATGGAACTCTCCATGAAATTTTCCCAGTTCACTCAGTAAATGATGCCGTTGTTTGCCCATTTGGGTTTACGTAATGAACAGCTTATTGTCGGTAACAGGGGTGGGGGTGAGGCAGGATAGTGAGGTTTCCGTGTGGGTCAGAAGTGATCTGGTCGAACAGGGAATTCAAACGTCCACCGAGCAGACACAGCTGATTGGTCCAAGATCACACTTCTCTCTTCTGTTTCAGTATCAACAAAAGAAATTGCGGGAAAAAATCAGCAAGTCTCGTGGAATCTTGGAATGGAAAACCGAGTTAAGTTTTCAAGACCAGTGACACTTCTTTCTGCATGTCCATCGCCGTTTACCTTACCGCACCCTTCCTTTTTATTGAATATCTCCTGACTTCCAACTTTATACTCAGTTTCTCTTTTACTACTCCGTCTCCAAACATTTTCCCAGTCTCAAAATTTAATAGCAGAGGTGTTCCAACTCTCACCTCACCGAGTTATGAGAGGAGGACTTTGAAATGAACAATTAAGACTGTTTCTATTTCCTTCGATACAGGATGGCCAGAGACCAGAAGGCATCGGAGGACAGTTAGAGCTTTCAGCCCATCTGGTCTGCACACCATTCGGTCTTGACTCATATCGTTCCCAAACCAATTCTCCAGCCTTCAATCTGTGACAATTACCTCCCCTGAATTTAGTTTCTAGTCTTTTTCCCAGAGTGTGAATGAAACCGTCCCAACCATCTCCACATCTGCCGGCAGCTGTTACACCGTATCTGTGTGTGTTCGAGCTCAGTTTCAGTCCCACACAGCAAACACGTCTGTTCTGAGCAAATTAATCCCCGCTGCGTGACAGATCGATCGGGTCTCTGGCCCCACTGTTTTTCTGCGAGGGAGTAGTTAGCTCCTTCACCACTCACAGCAAGGACCGGTGCTTCAAAATGTGTGGAGGTAGAACGATAGGCACAAGAGTTCGTTCAGGTTAGGTCACAAGAGTTATTGTCAACATCAGTGGAGTTCCTGCTTCAGAGTCTGGGTTTGAATCGCCCAGGCCTGGATAAAATTCAATGTCTAGGAAGGAAGATTTATTTCTCTTCCTGTGGCTAATCTGAATGAAAACCATTTTCTGTTTCCATAGAGAGCACTGACCCGGTTCTGCCAGAAGGAATCCAGTGATTGATTGCAACCACCTGGAATCATAGAGTCATCGAGATGTACTGCATGGAAAAAGACCCTTCGGCCAAACCTGTCCATGCCGACCAGATATACCAACCTAATTTTGTCCCACTTGTCAGCACACTGCCCTTATCCCTCCAAACCCTTCCTATTCATATACTATTCCAAATGCCTCTTAAATTTTGCAATTGTACGACCCTCCACCACGTCCTCTGGCAGCCATGGCAGCACACACACGAATCAATTGTCACTGAAAATCCACTCAAAGGATCTCGCCTTTCTGAGCTGAAACTACCTTGCTGTTCCTTCAATGTCGCTGGGTCCAATTCCTGGAACTCCCTCCCGATCGACATCATGGCAGTTTCACTGTGCTGAGTACTTCGAGGACTAAGTAAAGTAACTTACCATTTCAATCTCTGGAGTAATTATGCTTGGGCAGTGAAGCCTATCCCAAAGAGTGACGTACATACTCCAGAATTTCGTTTTAAAAAGCTGTGGTTTCCAAGTGGACACCCGATCGTGGTCCAGAACAAGTATGAAGTTTCGAACGTAGAGTAGGATAAACTGAAAGTCAATGATGACTACGATGAATGAGGCAGGAAGTGAGTGAGGAACTGTTGGTGCAAGGATCAATATCAGTGCTAATGGTTTAGCCCTTACTGCGCACTGTTAACAACGACTCACACAACTCTCCTGGTAAATTCACCACTATTACCCTGGTGTCTTGGTATGAGTTTCCCTCTGTGCATAATCACGCCATAAATCGGCCCTGAGAGGTTGAACGCATGCTTTTTATCCTTTCAGATTAAAGAGGTGAAGGTATCATTTTGAAAGCAAATCAAGCAGAGATTGCCTCTTTCTGTGCATTCTCAATGGAGAGTCACCGTCTGTGAACTGCTCTTTCCTGCACACGCAGAGGTTGATATAAATTCTTATCGAGCAGCTTTATTACAGAAAGGTGGTCCGAGTAACTGTGATCAAATACTTAATTTAATGCCCTTATTGATTTGAAGAATAGTGTCCGTGGTTTCGACAGTTAAAGATGTGGTAATAACCAGGCGATAATGTTGTCAAATGCTGTCAAATATTCTGTACATTGAAAGTTCATTGCTTAAACTTGTTGTAAAAGCCATATTGTTTATCCAACATCGCGAAAGTGACGGCTCAGCATGCTTCTTGTGTTTGAGCTCAGACCGTTGTTATTTCATGCTACCAAGCTCTACCGCCTGCTGTGGACCCATCAGTCTATGTTCTACCCTGCGAATTCAACACAGAGTTTTTTTTAACTCTGTTCGACAAGGATTTTCCATCTCTTCTACTTTTAATCTTCATCCGTCATTTCAAGTTTTTTGGGAAAAATGAAGAGACGCAGGAGACAATGCAGACTTGCAGGACAATGTTGTGGTAATAACGCATCCATTGCGAAATAATGGTTCTAATTATCTTCTGTCACCATGCATTGATTTTAGGCAAACGGTAATGGCGTCATAGAAATCCTATAATTGGAGTGAACGTGCTTTTTTTTCTAGTCGATTATGAATTCTAATCAGATTTGGAAGTGCTCGTAATGTTTTGAGTGAAGAAATAGCACCTGACCTCAGACCTAAGTGACAGAGACATAACCTGGAGACTATGAGCTCAGTTCTACACACTCTGGCCAGGAGGGCGGAGAAAGCCACGGTACAGCCTCCAATTTTAAGACTTTTCAACAGTAGAAATGGAAAATGAGGGATATTGACAGACAGAGAGTTGGAGAATGCAGAAGAGAATGAGATGGTACAGAGAGAGACAAAGGGAGACAAAAATAAGTTCTGCATTCACCGTGGTTGCTCATCGGCAGAAAGGAAAAGAGAAAGGTAATGAAGGCCAAACTTTCACCAACTCAGGGCAATAGCAGCAGCAACAGCATTACAGCCGAAAATGGCATTTTACATTTTTACAGACGACGTCTACCAGCTAATGAGAGATTCTGGTAAGTATGCTGTTTCACGAAGTGAAACTGACAATTTCCCAGGCAATAAAACAATAAAATGCATAAGTAGCCTGATTCTGTCGATATGAAGCATTAAATCTCTTTGTCTTCACAGATGCTGTCAGGGCCGCTGAGATTCTCTGTCAATTCCTGTTGTTGACTGAGATTTCCAGGATTCACACTTCTTTGTTTTATACTAGTCTGAATGCTGTTTGTGACAATACTCGATCAATTGCCAGTTCCATGCAACATTCCCTGCTTTGGGAAGTTTGTCAACAACATAAACAGTCAGAGGAAATCTCCCATTGCTACAGCAGTAAGAGCACTGAATTCTTAACAGTAGACTTCCAGGGAAAGTGAAATATGGCGCTGTAAGTTTTCTCAATGAATCCCCTTTTACTTGTTTCATTTCCGATCATTTAGCTGCACATCGGTTTCTTTCTTTCTTCCATTTCTGTCAGCTTGGAAAAGGCTTTTCCGTCCATCTGCGATGCGGGTCATTGGACATTCATCTTTTCGTGTCCAGGAGCTACTATTTCCTGGAGGACCTTCAGCACTGCATCATGGGTGGAGTGGGGGCGAGGCTGTACCGCTATATTCACCTGTTTATAGATATCGGAGAAGGGTCTATCTATTTCACACCACCAGGCCTCCTCATCACTCTTCTGAATCTTGATTATTATTACCCTTGCCATGGCACCTCCTTCCTTAATAACAGAATACCTATATCCCGTGTCAAGTGTACCTGTAACCGTGGTGGATACTACTAAGTGCCAGTAATTTGGTACAAAAGGAACTCTGCATAAATATTTATTGTCTTATTTATGTCGTCCTGGTTACTAAACTGTCATGGGCCGCATGTAAAAGTTGACTAAGCATCCTCGGTTAAGATTACCGTTTGCGGTTGTATCACAGATGCCCCCGCGTTCACGAATCGTCCTGCCATGCAGCCCCATATTTATGTGAGTCTTCTAATCACTACTTGCACTTTTTTCGATCCAGTGTTGTCCGATGTCTCCTCAAGGCCAGCTACACTTTTGCAATGGCTGGCTTGTATCAACATGGCTGTTTCGGTGATCTTAACAGCTGTCTGTGTTGTGGAACGGTCCTAGCCACTCTCGCCTTCCAGTTTTTGCTCCTGAAGTCTTTCACCACTATCCAGTCTTCAGGTTCTAGATTGTGCATCTACCCTTCTGATGATTGGGATAGTGCTGCCCTTCATTTGATTCGGTATTTGAGATACAAATGTAGAGAGTTGTATAGAGTAACATAACATCTCGTCCTCACAGTGGTCTGTTATCTGTCTTACCTTCGGTCTTGGGCCAATTCCTGTTATGGGCGGCCTAACAAACAAAATCTCAAACATCCTAAGATTTGCTCTTCCTCTACTTCATATACATTAGCACAATTGGAAATGCCTTTGCCCATGTCACCTCTAGTTCCTCACAACATTTTGTCAATTTATTTTTAAGGTTAGCATTCTCTATTTCCACTGCCGCACCACTTGCTGGGTGGCAGGCACAGTTTTGCCTCACCTTTATTCCCAAGTAATCACTGGTCTGCTGAATGGTAATATTTATAAATGATTTTCCATTATCGCTGTCCTGCCTTTCAGGGATGACTCATCTCGGAATTATTAGCTACTGCACTGGCATCCTGTTTAGATCTGGGGAGCACTTCTACCCCTTGGGAAAACCTATCAACTATTACCAGAAAATGCCTTTTCCCTTCGCTGGGTTTTAGTTCAATAAAATCCAACGATAAATGTTCAAAGGGTCTTTGGGATTGGGGGTGTTCTGGCTGATTCATCTGTATTCCCCTCTCCACATTATCAGTGGCACAGATGACACATTATTCACATATCACATATCCCTTTCTATACCAGCGTGTGAAATATTGTTGTACATTCCCACTTTTGACACATGGTCCTTACCGTGTGTTATTTTGGCACAGAATGTGAATAAAGATCACGGTAGACAGGGTTTACCATTGAGGTTTCACCACATCCATTCCCTCATTCTGCACCATGCCCTTGCCCATTCACGCTTCTCCTTCTGTGTGGGCTGCGACGGTAACTCCCTTAAGTTTGCTTTGGATTACAAATATTTGACAGACACATCTCAAAATGATCATTTGGCGGCTGCTTGGTTGCCATCCTTGTCGCTGAGTCTGCATTTTCATTGCCTTGAGAAATTGCATCATTTTTTTTCCTGTGGGCTTCACATTTACATACAATGATTGATTTAGGCAATCGGACCGCTTTCAGGAGGTCATAGATCAGGCCACGGTTTGTGATTGGCTTTCCAGTGGAAGTCAAGAAAATCCTGTGTTTCACAAAAGGTTCCAAAATTATGAACAACCCCTAATGCATATCTGCTGTCGATGTAAATATTCACTTTTGTTCCCTCGGCAAATTTATATGCCTCAATCAAGGCAATCAGTTCTGCTGCTTGCGCTGACAGATGAGAAGGGAGTGATTGCGCGTTGCCTACTTCGTGGGTAATTATGACAGCATACCAAACATTGGCCTATCTCTTTGCTTCTGAATGTTGACCTATCCATAATAAAACGCCGTATCCAGATTCCAAATTGGTGAATCCTGCACGTCTGGTCTCGGGCTTCAAATTTCATTAATTACAGCGGCACAGTCATGTGGGTCTCCATCTCCTTCTGTGGGGAGAAGACAAGCAGCATTAAGGAAGTTACATCGCTTTATTGTCATGTTAGGCTTCTCCACTAGCATAGCATTGTATGTGAGGTAACGTGCTGCCCACATGTGTGCTGTGTTTTGCTCGGAAAGCCGTAAGGATACTGCATGGGGGACCAGTCGGGTTAATTCACCATAGCCGACTCTCACCCTGGAACCTGCAACAGCCTTTTCAGCTGCAGCCACGACGGCAGGCATTTATGGAATCCTGCCGTTACGGGATCTAATTTTTAGGTGAAATATAAGTGACCAGCCCCAATTTTCCCACATAATTCTGCATCAGCACAGATGTCATTCAGCCACGCTTCTCATCCACCGTTTGTACAAAAGGCTTGTTTGGATTTGGAATCCCAGTGTTGCTGTAGTTTGGAGTGCCGTGTCAATTCAACAAAGTCAGTCTAGGCCTTAGGGTTCACTGCAAGGGATCCTGGCTCTGCAAACTCTTGCCTTGAGCGATGTCACTTTGGGGCACCTCAAACGTTGTGTCATACAGGATAAACATTCTACAGGAAGATTGCATGAACAAAAAGGATAGCAATTGTTTCTTCATGTGAGGCTTTGGATGTTGCTGGATTACTTGAAATCTGTCTTGACCAATGGCCTTCCCTTGTTCAGATATTAAATTACATAATAACTTCAACAGTTGTTCCACAAATTGTAGTTTTGCGAGACTAGATGGCAGAGCATCAAACGCATACCTTTCTCACATTGTTCCTCTGTTGGTGCTGCGATTAAGCATTCGTCTATATACTGCGGGAGCCCTGACCTCCCGATTAAAACAAAAGTTTCCAGACTCCTGCGTAGGGCCTCATTAATTATAGCGGTGTACTCACAGTAATCTTGAAAATGTCACGTGAAAATTAGAGGACGTTTCGGAAACAGCACCACATGCACCACAGAAATATTTGCCAAACGCTGACTGGGATGTGGGTACACAGACTGTGATGACTCTTTAACTCACACTTTGTTCAATGCTGATATTAATAGATTTCTACAACACGTCAAAGGATACGTGGATACTGCTGGGTATTTCCGAAATCTATTCCCAACAAAAAAATAGTTTAACATCGGTTATTTCACCAATTTGCTCACAAAAACAACTAAGCACTGCTGCCAAATATCATATAATTCCCGTTCACAATCCCACAATCAGAGAAATTGAGTAGAGCAGCTCCGAAGACTGCGATACCTTTCGATGATGGATTACTGGGCTAATGGTAGGCTACTTGGTAGTGTGGATGAGCAGAGGGATCTTGGTGTCTATGTACACAGATCTCTGAAAGTTGCCACCCAGGTAAATAGTGCTGTGAGGAAGGCATATGGTGTACTGGGCTTTATTTGCAGAGGAATTGAGTTCCGGAGTCCTGAGGTCATGTTGCAGTTGTATAGGACTCTGGTGAGGCCTCATCTGGAGTATTGTGTGCAGTTTTGGTCGCCATACTATAGGAAGGATGTGGAAGCTTTAGAACGAGTGCAGAGGAGGTTTACCAGGATGTTGCCTGGAATGGTAGGAAAATCTTATGAGGAAAGGCTGAGGCACTTGGGGCTGTTCTCATTGGAGAAGAGAAGGTTTAGGGGAGATCTGATAGAAGTATATAAGATGATTAGGGGTTTAGATAGGGTAGATACTAAGAACCTTTTACCGCTAATGGAGTCAGGTGTTACTAGGGGACATAGCTTTAAATTAAGGGGTGGTAGGTATAGGACAGATGTTAGGGGTAGATTCTTCACACAGCGGGTTGTGAGTTCATGGAATGCCCTGCCCGTATCAGTGGTGAACTCTCCTTCTTTATGGTCATTTAAGCGGGCATTGGATAGGCATTTGGAAGTTATTGGGCTAGTATAGGTTAGGTAGGATTCGGTCGGCGCAACATCGAGGGCCGAAGGGCCTGTACTGCGCTGTATCCTTCTATGTTCTATGTTCTATGTTCTATAAGACTCAAGTGGAAATGTGGCACATGTGGCTCTCATGATGCGATCGAAGTGCTTGACGTCCATCCGAGATGGTAAAGATGTCAGTGAAATACCGAAGCTGGCTCCAACCTCACCTGGAGCAGCTTCTATTAACATGGATCAGAGGGGAGTATTGGAACATCAGGTTGGAAGATTCAAACTCAACTGTATCAGTTTCTATTGACATGGAGAAGGGAGTGTTGGACAATAGGCTGTGAGTTCCAACCTCACACATAGCAGCTCCTATTGATAAAGAACAGGGAGCGTTTGGACATCAGGCTGACGGAAAGGATTTTAGTCTGAAATGAAATAATTTCTGGCAGGACAAATGTTTGTGGATTGAGGGAATTTCTGCCCGAGGGAAATGTCTCAGTTGTAAAGAAGAATCCCGGAAAGGTTAAAATCGCTTTCAGTAGTTCACACTTCAGACTCACAGCGCTATTGTTTGGGATCGATTCAGCGTTGCGTGACCGGCCTTGTGGCGTTTGCACATTCTCCCCCTGTCCACGTGTGTTTCATCTGGGTGCTCCGGATTCCTACCACAATCCAAAAATGTGCAGCTTAGGTGAGTTGACCTTGCTAAATTGCCCGTCGTGTTAGGTGAAGTGATAAGTGTAGGAGACTGGGTTCTGGTGGGTTGCGCTTCAGAGGGTCAGTTTGGAATTGTTAGGCTGAATCTAATCTAATTGAACTTATCTGGTTTCCTTCCCCAATCCAAAAATTGTCAGGTGGATTGGCATATGCTGAATTTCCGAGAATCTTATGTGTATTAGTTAGAGGGAAACGTGTCTGTTGGGTAACTCATTGGTAGATCGATGTACACTTGTTGAGACAAGTGTCCTGTTTACACACAATGGAGAACCTCATCTGCGCAGAGTAGAACTGAGGCAATGTTTTCTCTCTGTGAACTTTCCCATATGACGGACTCTGAACTGAGTTAAATTTCTGGAAGAAATTAAGGATTGTTAGCTTGTTCCATATTATTCAATTTCCAGCGAACTTGTGCAGGACGGTAAAGTAATCAAAAACACCGAAAATTAACTGGATTATCCGATGTTCTGATTAGGCTTGGGTTTTACTTGCGATATGGAGGAAATGCGGGGCATGGAAATGAATTTTTCCGGTCAGCAGTGATCCGATTGAATGGTTGAGCAGACAATCTGTGAATGGAAGCTTTATGTGAAGTGGCAATTGTCCTTTTCGAGACTTGCCACTTCATATCTTTGCAGCCATTGGAGTGAAGCAGTAACAGTGGATATTTTGACTGGTTGTTCAACTTGTGAACATGACTGCTATTGCATACTTCCATGCAAACATCACAACTCTGGAGAATGCAGAAGCTGGGAGGAGTTTTGAATTCCTGACATGCAGGAGTGTGGGTTTCTTCAGAAAATGACCCAGAAAACATCACAATCATTTTCGCAACGCCATCACAGAAGTGTAATGGAGATGTGTGTATATTGAGAGACTGAAGGAGTAGGGAAGTACACTGACTGCTCAACATTTTACAAAGTAATACATGATTCAGAATAAGCATCACTCGCTGAGTTTGGTATGAGACAAAAAGACAAGTTGCGAAATCTGCCAAACAGTTTAAAGTACATCTCGAAATTATCAAACACAAATACAAATTGAATTGAGTATGTAGACAAGCTTAAAAGCCAATGACATAATCTGTAGCCTTGGGCATAAAGGCCCAGGGAAAATTGAATATTTAGGAGGAGAACTACCAAACCCAGCATATTAATACACTGCTTGAAAAATAGTTCCCTTAAAAGGTATCTTTTGGATCAGTAACCTGAGACATACAAATTCCGAAGAAGAAGAAAAGAAGATGCAGGAAGATCCAAATAGTCACACGAAAGCTGCCTGGTTCAGATATAAGTGTTATTTTCGAAATCTTAATTGGGAGTTTTATCGGACTAGTATGACAGAAGGGACTGTAAATGATAGTTTCGAGGAAGAAATTGGAAATCGTGACTTTTTAATTATTCTGTTATATTTTAAGAAATAAAGTTGTTAATTTTTTACTTTAAATAGTTCTTGGCAACGCGGATTTTTACGGATTACTGCAAGGGATAAATCTGCTCCTTGTTGCTAGATTTTAGTTAAGCAGTTGAACTGTGTCAAAACAAAAGGAGAATCTGAAATAGTCCCACAAACAATTCGCGTTGACCTTCCTTTTACCATACCAACCTCCCAGTTGCTGCGGTTCCTGGAAATGAAAAGGAAACAAAAAATACCCTTTCTTAGCTTTCAACTTCACTAGAATCCCATGGGAAGCGGAAAAAGAGGGAAATGAATTGTACAATTTCCGACTGAGGAAGGACTTTTGAAACACCCTCACCACTTTTAAGAAGCTTGGAAATTGACTCGGATGTTCTTGACGTCATAAGCTGATTCGGGGCATTGAAAGAACTTCTGTTACAGATGCTCTGCATTCGTTTTTATCTCTGTCAGGAATGAATAAACCCTCATTCCCTGATAACGAATTGAAATCTGGCGACAAAGTTGAAAACAGCTAATCGTAAATTTTGGAACACGAGGGTTAAACTATGGAGGGTGTCGCCTGTGGTGGACGACAGCCTTCAAACTCCATTTTGGTGCTCTTGTCAGAAACAACCGCTTGATGATCCTTACCGCATTTTCCAAAATTTGACTCATGTGCCTTAGCATCACAAATTCACATCTGATCACTTGTGAATTCAAACACCCGCTGGCTGATTTCTTTTTGTGCATCGATTGTATATCAATAATATGCTGGGTTTTTGGAGTGCAAAATGAACAGTAAGCGAACAATCGCAATTGCTGCACCACCAGCGATGACTACAGCGATCTTTGCATTGTTTCTTAATAGCACAGCTTTTGTGTTTTTTTTCATTGCAGGTAATCTTCTTCTCCAAAATGAATGAGTCATTGAGTGTCTACAGCACAAAAAGGACACATCATCGCAGTTGACCAACGCTGGCCTGCAGCCTTATGTGCTCTGACATTCCAGATATTCATCTCAATGCATGTAGGTTCACTCGCTGAGCTGGAAAATTCGTTTCCAGACGTTTCATCACCACAATGGTGGGCGGCACGGTGGCACAATGGCACAGTGGTTAGCCCTGCTGCCTCACAGCGCAAGTGATCCGGGTACAATCCCCGTCTCAGGCGACTGACTGTGTGGAGTTTGAACGTTCTTCCTGTTTCTGCGTGGGTCCCCTCCAGGTGCTCCGGTTTCCTCCCACAACGCAAAGATGTGCGGGCCAGGTGAATTGGCCATGCTATATTGCCCGCAGAGTTAGGTAAGGTGTTAATGTAGGGTTATTGGTGAGTTGCGCTTCGGTGGGTCGGTGTGGACTTGTTGGGCCGAAGGGACTGTTTCCACACTGTAAGTAATCTAATCTAATCTAAAAAAAATGATATCTTCAGTGACCCTCCGAGTGAACCACTGCTGGTGTAGTTGCTTTGTATTCATATATTTGGGTTTCCTTGGGTTCGTAATGTCATTTCCAGTGGTGACATCATTTCCTATGTTAATGCCATTTATTGTTGCTTTTCTCAGGGGGTGGGAAATGCGATCCAAGTCAATGTGTTTGGTGACTACGTTTCGGTTAGAATGTCACGCTTCAAAGAATGTTTTTGCGTTTCTCTCGTGCATATATAAATAGAAAGCCGGCAACACCACTAGTTCTTGTTTCGGAGGCTGACTGAAAATGTAACCGAGCAAGCTGACGCAACGTCTGGAAATGAACCTTCCAGCTCAGCGAGAAACCTACACCCACAACGTCAACCTGAGCTACAAATCTTCTGAAACCTCGCTTACCTCAATGATATTTTCCCCGTAACGTTTTATCTAAAATAACACAATGAGAGAAATTAAGTTTGAGATGGCAAAACTGTGTTCCTGCCTCTTGATGAACTGAAACTCATTTACAACCGCAGAGCAAAACATACAGACACATTCCACCGACAGTGACAAACGCTCAGACAATATTTTATCAGCCACTTGACATATATTGTTCCATTTCAGAGTTCAAAACCACAGTCTGGTTCCTGCAGAGAAAGTCAGCATCTGTTCAGTCCTCTGTCAAACTTCCTCCCCAATTGTTTCCCCATCACTCTGCAGTTTATACTGCCTCAACTCTTTCCCCATGCGAATTTGAATATTTTTTACATCAGCTGCTTCCTGTCGTTCAGAATGGTCTTCTTCAAATTCCTGAAAAAGTCAAACAGGGATGCCGTGTTTCAAGAGCATTTTTTGTTTTATCAGGGCCAGTGATATCACTACTGAGCAAAAGAATCAATGCATTACCGTATGAGAGAGATACTCTCATGCATGTGAAACTGCAAGGTAACACATGGACCGATGGCTTGTTTGTCACAAACCAAGCAAATGTAACAAAACCGAGGCAGTGCCGAAGGAATCAACCAAAAAATTGGAGAATGCAATGCTGATTTAGACAGTGTACACAGTGATATAAACAGATATCTTCCAGGGTACTACGCTATGAGGATTCTCTGCTTATACTGTCATGGTCTGTTAATAGTTACTATTTATAATAATCTTTCGAATACGAATTATGCTGTGGACCCATCAGAATCAGTTCCTTGCATGTTACTGACTCTGACAACAACAATGTCAGCTGCTATTGCCTGACGTGTACTCGGTTTAAGACAAGAACAGAGGGGACGACAGGAAAAGGGAGTGATTTTTTTTGTGAGACGTGAGCGTGGACCCATGGAGCCACGCTCAGTGTGAGTGCCGAAGGTGGGTTTCATATTGGCCCTGGTACACTGATCACTCTGGATCAATCATGCATAATGACTGCACTTTGTGTGTCGTCCTTTGCCCATCTCACCTCGGTTCAGTGCCTCGAGAGGATCCTTGCATTTTTAACATGGCAAACCATTCCAAAGTCAGTTTTGCAGATTCATATTATAACACAATTAATTTTAGAAGCAGAAAGAGATCATTCAGCGCAAGTGTGTTCCGCGATTCCATGACCTCATATCTGAAGTGATAATACTGAACTGCAATTTCTTGCCATTTTTCATAAGCCTTGACAATTTTGCTGAGAAAAGCTATGTCGCCCGCAAACTTGAATTTACCTAATACACCAGACCCGACAGTCCATGCAGTACACAATTCCAACAGAATATAAGAATAGCAGAACAATAAGGTGTCTCCCTGCCGGATTGGAAAGAACAGGCAATCTCGCTGGTGTGGGTGGAAGGGCAAGAGGTCACTGTGACAGAGAATGCAACAGGTAAAGTTAATGGAAGAGAAGGAGTGGGAGTGCATTCAAAATCATACCATTGTTCAGCCCTTCTCACATTCCAATCACTTAATCAGAATAATTAACATTATTTATTCTTCAGCAGGCCAACCTCTACTCACTATTGCATAAATATTGCATCCTCCACACTTCACTTCACACTGCACACGTGATAAGGCATCATCTAGACTCAACACATGTGGTTACTTTCTCTCCTTGGCTGCTGGCTGACCCGGTGTGATTTCCAGCATTTATTGTTTTCAGTACAGATTGTGGCACCTGCAGTGATTTGCTCCGATTTTTGTTTTCTCATCCCTGTCTTAATTTGTTAGGATTTGGAGCTCCAACCACTGCAGCATTGGTTCTATTCTTGTTAAGAGAATGAATGTTTAGTCATGGAAATATGCAATAGTACCAATACTTCTGACCTCTTTTCAGAAGCTGGCAAGTAATTTGTTTTGTGCCAAACGTTATTCAAAGTAACAGAAATATGAAAGATACAGGTTTTGGAAATCTGACTTAAAAACGAGAAACTCAGAACGCCTGAAAACATCTACGGATGAAAACAGATTTTTTTACATGGCAAGATGAGGTTAGTTATACGTTTCTAGACTATAACATCGGGAAAATTATCAGTTTTATCTGTCGAATCAGGATATTTAGCAAAATCTCTCTAGAGATTACAACCTCAGAAGTTACAAACTTAAAATGACTTAATCGGCTGTAATGCTGCTTCCATTCCCATGAGCTAGTGGAAGGCTGTGTTTAAATTGTTAGCTTTTCATTTTGCTTTCTGTCATTTGGCATTCAAGTCGAATTAAGAATTGTTTCTTTCAGTGTGTACCTTAATAAGTGTCTCTGTTTTTGCCTATTTCTCTCTTTCACATTCTCCGACTCTCTGTCCATGCATATTCCTCATTCCAAACTTCTGCTCTTTGAAAAGTCGGTCATTCGTATACAGTTTGAGAGTGGAACTGCTTAGAGGTTTTCTGGCACCTGCCTGGAGTCGCTCTAAATAGGCTCACATCCTCCGGATAATGCCTCTCTCACTTCGACCTGAGGCAAGGAGACATTTCCTCCGAAAAATATTATGAACCTTTCGAAGTTAACGTTGAATTCCTTATCCAACAGAAATAAGTAATTACATAACAGCTACAGGAGAACAAGGATGAATTTAAGGTTGGAATACAACAAATAAATGGCGAAAGCAGAGAATGAGGGTGATCAGCTCGTTGTGTCTGTGCTATTATCACAACATTCCCCGGCGATTCTGCAGTGACTCTTGCCTCACCGCTTTATTTCCACGAAAAACGGTATGAAGGAAGGAGAATATAAGGAGCAGAAGCAGCAGTGCTTGAAGAACAACCGGGAAGAATCTCCATGAGGAAATAGTCGTTAGAAAGAACAGCATACACTGTCAGAACTAAGTCAGGATAAAGAAACGGGAACACCAAATCAGGACAGGCTGGATCTCAAACAGAACGCTGAGTTGCATCATCAGCAACACTGTACTTGTGAGAAATAACGAGCTTTCAAAACAATGAGAAGTCACCACTGTGATGGGAGGTACATTAACCAACTAAGCCATGACGTGACGCGAAAAGTGAGTATTGCTGTCCATACGTGTAATTCCTTAGCCACTTGTTCATGGGAATTCGAAAATGTGTTTTCTGTATCAATGTTGCTCAGTATCAATCGCAATGAAACTCCGCATTTGCAAAAACAGACATTTTACGGCTAAGCATTCTCCACTGAAAAGACACAGAAAAAATCTCCTCTTGAATTGGCTTCCAACTAACATCTTCAACTGTTTCAACTGGCAGAGTAAGGAGGATGTGTTCATCCTCTTGGGCCCATTAACCGCGTTAATACACACGCAGGGATCCTCAAACCAACAGGAACGGGCTCATTGTGGTGAATTGACCAGCAGTGGAGTGTGAGTCATTGAAAACAGTGGGCAGTAAAGTCTGATCAAATGACATTTACACTGAGCCGTGCACCACCAGCTCCACAATGATATCTTGCCTCAAGTCTCCCAGTCAGCAATGCCTTTAACTACACTGCACCGCTTCTCCACTTATTCTCGACTGCTTGCAGGTATCGAATTAGAACCTGCAACATTTAGAAATGAATTTCTGGTACATGGATGATTTTCAATGTGATAATATTCACGTTTGGGCATGAAATAACCCGGAGGTGGAGGGGATGATTCCTCAGCATGGAGGTACAGGCATGAAACCCTGAGAGATGGACTTTCTGGATTCGGAACTAGCGACATTGGACGAAAACCGAGGCATTTGCAACTCAAAAATGTGAAATATTGGTTTACCGTCGTAGTTTTCGCGTGCATGTGCTGCCAATGTCCTTCTGAATAAAACAGAACAATCACTGGACTGACTCTGGCAGGACCCAGGTATGTGTTCCATGTCCAACGGAGAACGTGCTTTCGTTCTGATGATATTATATAAGTCTTCATTTCTTGACTGGGAATTGCATCCATGTCTGGGCGATGCAAACTCAGATTCCTTCGTGGGGACCCGCAGCCCTTGCAAGCTGGCTTGTACACACTGTCGTTACTGTTCGTCACAACATAACCACCTTTGGCAGCAATATTTCTCTCTCCAAGTTTCCAAATAGTTCGCATGGGTTTCAGATTGATGAAAACAAACTGTGATAATCTGATTCTGTTCAGCAAATGCACTGCAGGAAGGTACAAATCAAGCTGATGCTAACAAAGGCTCGTTTTGAGCCGCTCGTTTGCAGTGAAGTGGCGGCGCCAATAAAACGTGTCTCTCATCTCGTCTAATTCTGCATCCTGAGCTAGAAATGAGCAGAGTTCTCTCACTGAGTTTGTGCAGCGTCTTGCTTGGACGACACCATGACACCTTTTCACTGCGGTGGATCATGAAATCGCGTCGTAACTGTGAATAAAACGATGGAAACTTCCAGCAGAGAACGAGGCGACCCTGAAGCAGGCAACTGAGGACAAATGTGTCTCTTTTGCCAGTGAAAGACACTGCTTCACAAAGTGGAAGCTTCGAAGTGAAGCAGTGTCGGTGATTATCTTTGCTGCTTGTTCACCTTTTTAATTCTGATTCCGTGGAAATCCATGATATTAAATATTGACATGCTGCCAAAACTTAGCATGACGCTGTGCAAGTGTCGTTATGCATAACGCGTCTGATTTCGGGTTAGAAATGGTAGGTTTGAGTCAGATCTGGCTCGAAAGTAATGCTTCTCTCTGACTGTGGTCCATGTTGACGCTCCCCTCTGAAGTCCTGTCGGGACGACGTCTCTGTGTTTTCGAATGTAAAGCTTGCATTTGTTCTATTGTCCATTTCAAATTCCAGCTCACCACAACAGAAACTTCTGTCACTCTCGAGGTATCTGCCTGTCAGTCTCCCTCTGTGGGTTGAAATGAGCACAAGTTCGTCAAAAGAGGTACAATACGTTGTGAAAATGTCAATCTTCTGTCCCATTGTTGTGTCATACAAGAACACAGGACAACCGCATTGACATTTGCCCTGGAAACATCAGAACACACCAAGCTTCGGGCCAAAGCTGGAAACTGCGACTAGAATAGATGGCTCTCTGATGAGGCGCAATGCACAATGGGCAGAATGGCCCTTTTCACACTCTGTAAATCTTCGAAGACAAGTTGAAAATAACCTGCAACGAAAATATTCAGAAACTAAAAGATAAAGAGTGTTTTATTGAGAAAAATTATGATAGTATCTAACGCGTTGTATTGTTGTTTATTTGTGACAATTCAGTACTTTCACCACCGCGACCCGGATACTATTCCCACTATTCCACTGTTTTGTTCAGCAAACATATCGGCGTACACGTACTTCGGGCTGACTTTCCAATGCGAACAGGTCATTGGTTTTGTCGAAAACGTTTTGAAGATTAACATAAAACAAAGAGCTGCAGTTGCTGGAAATCTGAGCCAAAAACGAAAATTGTTGATGAACTCAGCAAACCTAGCAACAGAAACGTCAACTTTCCTGATCCTCGGATGCTGCCTGTCCTATTGTGCTTTTCCAAAATCAGGCTGATATAAACACTGGTTTCCAGAATCTAAAGTCTTCACTTTTGCCTATTTCCTTCAGTGTCGCTGGTTCCAAATTCAGGACCTCCATCTCTCGCGGTTTCATGTCTGCACCTCCATGCTGTACCCCCTACACCTCTGGGGGTAATTAGGGACTTGAAATGAATCTTATCACATTGAAATATATCGATGTCCCAGAAATGCATTTCTAAATGTTGCAGGTTCTAATTCGATACCTGCAAGCGGTCGGGAATAAACTGAGAAGTACAGCAGAGGAGTGAATTAAAATTCAATGCATTGATAACTGGGAGACATGAGGTAGCATGTAAGTGTGGTGGTGCAAGACTCAGTGTCAGTGATAATGGGTCAGCCTTTACTGCCCACTGTTTGCAATCACTCACACACCACTGCTGTTCCACTCACCACAATGAGCCTGTTCATCTTGGTTTGAGGATCCTTGCGTGTTTATTAACGTAGGTAACAGACCCGGCAGGATGAACGTGTTCTCTTTATTCTGTCAGTTTAAACAAACAAAAATTTGTTAGAAGCCGATGCAAGAGTAGATATTTTGCATTCTATGCCCTTTTACTGGAGTATGTTCTGGCGTGAAATGTCTGCTTTTGCAAAAGCGCAGATTGATTGCAATTCGTACTGAGCAACATTGATACAGAAAAAAAAAATTGGAATTCCTGAGATCTAGTGATGAAGGTATTGCACGTATGGACGATGAAAATCGCTTTTAGCGTGGTGTGGTGGCTTAGCTGGTTAAAGCACCTCCCATCACAGTGGTGCGTGTTCATTGCATTCAAAGCTCGTTATTTCTCACAAGTACAGAGTTGCTGATCACGGAACTCAGCGTTCTGTTTGAGATCCAGCCTGTTCTGATTGGCGTTCCGTTTTTTTCTTCCTGGTTCAGTTCCAGTAATGTATGTTGTACATTCGAACGACAATTTTATACTGGAGATTCTTCCCGCTGTTCTAGAAGAACTTCTGCTTCTCCTCCTCCTATTCCACTTCCTAAAGAGGTTAGGCAGGAGATATTGCAGAATTGCCGGGGAATGTTGTGGTAATAGTATAGAAACCATCAGCTGATCACCCTCATTCTCTGCTGTCGCCATGCATTTGTTGTATACAAACAGTAAATACATCCTAGCTCTCCTGTAGCTCTCATGTAATAACTTTTTTAAATTATTGGATAAGGAATTCAACTTTAACTTCGAAAAGATCATGATATTTTGAGGAAGAAATTGCTCCTTGCCTCAGTTCGAATTGACCAGAGACATTATTCGGAGAATGTGAGCCTACTTTGTCTGACTCCAGGCAGGGGCCAGAAAGCCTCTAAGCAGTTCAACTCTCAAACTATCTCTGAATATCCGGCTTTTCAAAGAACAGAAATGTGAAATGAACGATATGCATAAGCAGAGAATCTGAGAATGTAAAAGAGGCACAGGAGGATACACAGGGACAAATAGGCAAAAACAAATACACATATTGGGATGGACCACTGATAGAAACAATTCTCCATTCGACGTGACTGCCAAATGACAGAAAGGAAAATGAAAAGGTAACAATTTAAACACAGCCTTCTATCAGCTCAGGGAAATGGAAGCAGCATTACTGTTGATTAAGTCCTTTTAAGTTTGTAACTTCGACGGTTGTAAGCTCAAGAGAGATTTTGATAAATATCGTGATTCGACAGGTGTAACTGATCATTTTCCCAACATTATAATTCAGAAATTTTTAACTAACCTGCTTCTGTCCATCTTAAAAAAAATGTTTCTCTCATCAGATGTTTCACAGACTAGTCAAGGAACAGCCTGACATAGTCATACTCACAGAATTATCCCTTACGGACAATGAACAGACACTACAATCACCTTCCCTAGATATCGAGATTGTGGTGATGGAAAAGCACAACAGGTCAGGAAGCATCCGAGGAGCAGGAGAATCGGCGTTTCGAGCTTATCCCTTCATCAGCCTGACCTGCTGTGCTTTGCAAGCACCACACTCTCGAATCTCATCACCAGTATCTGCAGTCTTCACTTTCTCCTGAAATCTCTGGAAATGTCCTGTCCCACCAGCAGGAGAGACCAGGCAGACATCATGGCATAGTGGTGTACACACAGGAACCTTTTGGCCTGGAAGTGCTCAGTATTAACTTTGGACATCAGGAAGTCTCGTGGCTCCTGCTGATTACCATGTACCATGCTCCCTCCGCTGATGAGTGCTCCTCCGTGTTGAGCAATACTTGAAGGAATCACTGAGGCAGTAAAATGGTGTCAAGTGTACACTGGGTATAGGATTTCAATGCCCTCCACAAAGAGAAGCTCAACTGCTGAGCTGGTTGGGTCCTCAAGGACATAGCTGTTTAACTAGGTTTGCAGCAGGCGGTAAGCGAACCAGAAAGAGGGATAAACATATTAGATCTTATCATTAGGAACCTATCAGCTGCAAATGAATCTGTCCATGACAGTTTTGGTAAGAGCGACCGTCATACAGTTCTTTTGGAGACAAAGCCTCGCCTTAAATTTGAGAGTACCATCCGTTATGTTGAGTGGTATTATCACCGTGCTAAATGGGACAGACTTTGAACAGATGTAGGAACTCAGACTGGATATGTCTGAGGCATTGTTGGATACCAACAGCAGCAGAAACGTACTCTAGCACAATCTGTAATCTCATGGGTTTGTAAATCCCGCATTAACGCATCACAATGGACAGGAAAGGAAGTCATGCCATGGGCAGCACCAGGCCGACCGAAAAATGAAGTGCCAATCTGGTGAAGCTACCAAACATGAATAATTGCATATCAAACAGCATCAGCAGCAAGTGATAGAGCTAAGCAATCCCGCAACCAATGGTTCAGATCTGAGCTCTGCAGTTCTGCAAAACTCAGTCGTGAATGTTAATGGACAATTAAACAACTCACTGGAGGAAGCATCACAGATATCCCCACCCTCACTGATGCAGGGGCCTCACACATCCGGGCAAAAGATAAGATGACAGCATTTGTGGCAATTTACAGCCAGTTGCAAAGTGGATCATCCACCTCAGCGTTCTCCAGTGGTTTCTAACATCACAGATGTGAGCTTGAAGTCAGTTCGATTTAGTTCGAATATTAAGAAATGGTTAAATAATGCAAAGGCTATCGGCTCTGCCAACATTCTGACAATAATACTGATAGTTTATGCTCCAGAACATGCCATCCACCAAGCCACGTACTGCTCCAGCACTAGCGTCTACCGACAATGTGGAACATTGCCCAGGGATGTTCAACACAAAAAAACACACAGCAATCCAACTCAGGAAATTTCCCTCTATCAGTCCACATCCAATCAGCAGTTAAGTGATGGAAGTATTCATTAACAGGGCTATCAAGAAGCAGCTGTTCAGCAACAGCGAGCTGAGCGACACTCATATTCGTCTCCACCGGGGGCAACTCAGCTCCTGATTGTATTACAGGCCTGATTCACAACCTGACAACCAGCTTCATCTCAGCTTCTATACCGAAACTCTCATCCATCTCTGTGTTATCTCCAAACTTAATGATCCAAACACACTCCTGGCCAGCCTCCCAAATTCAATCTCCCTATAATCTCAAGAAAATCTCACACTCTGTCGCCCACGTGCTCACTTCTGCACAAACATGTCCATCCATCACAAAACTCCTATTCATTCGCAACAGCAATTTAAAATTCGCACTCTTGATTTAATTCCTGGCTGTACCCATCCCTCGCTCTCTGCACCACACTCCCTTTGAGACATTGACAACCCATTTTCTTCGAGACTCCCAACAATGTGTTAATTCAGTACTTCACCTGTTTGGCTGATTCTACTGTTGCTCAAGCAATATGGTCTGGAATTCGCAGCCAAAACCTCACAGGTCTGCTTTCCATCTTTAAGTCATACCTCAAAACCTGTGTTTTGCAATGCTTTTGGTTACCTGACCTAATATCTCCACCTCTGACATTACATCTAATTTCTCAATGATATTTTCTTGAAATTATAATCATGATAATATAATTACAAATGCTCTTAATATGGACATTATCTTCAAATCATCATTGTTTCTGAATGAGTAATCAATAATCTCGCTTACCCAACCATATTGTGGGCGCAGCTTCGCCACACAAACTGCAGCTGTACAAGAAAGTCAAACATCACCCTCTCCACAGGCAACACGGCTTTGTCATTAATCACTGGTGTCAATGGAAGGAGAAAGGCAGTTGATGTTTCAGGGAGTGACAATGGATTACAGGGAACGAAAATGGTGCAGAATTTGATAGTTAGAAGTGGAACGAAATACACTCACCTATTGGAAAAAAGAATTCTTGACTGTCAAAGATATTCCAAAAAAATCTGATAATAGAGCAGCACATGGTCAGGGGCTGGGCAGCAGTGAAAAACTCATTTACAAAGGGTGTATAAAAGTACTATAAAATAAATAGTAAAGTACTAAACAGACCGAAAATACACCTATTGTCCGAGACTGAGAAAGCTAGATATTGACAAAGTGGTCATGAGGAAGCCCTGAAGTGAAACAGGGCTGTATTGTATTAGAGTAGATTCTGGATTAGTGGTGCTGGAAAAGCACAGTAGTTCAGGCAGCATCCGAGGAGGAAGAAAATCAGCGTTTGGGCAAAAGCCGTTCATCAGGAATACAGAGTGCCTGAAGGGTGGAGAGACAAATGAGAGGAGGGTGGGGTTGGGAGAAAGTAGCATAGCAAACAATAGGTGAGTCGGGGAGGGTATGAAGGTGATAGGTTGGGGTGGAGGGTGGAGTGGACAGGTGGAAAATAAGATAGGCAAGTAGAAAAATGTGATGGGAACAGTGCTGAGCTGGAAGTTTAGAACTGGGGTGAGATGGTGGATGGGGAAATGAGGAAACTGTTGAAGTGCACATTGATGCCCAGGGGTTGAAGTGTTCCGAGACGGAAGATGAGGCGTTCTTACTCCAGGCGTCGGGTGGTGAGGGAGCGGCAGTGAAGGACCCCAGTACCTCCATGTCCTCAGCAGAGTGGAGGGGGAGTTCAATTGATGAGCCACAGGGCGGTGTGGTTGATTGGTGTGGGTGACCCAGAGATGTTCCCTGAAGAGCTCTGCTAGGAGGCTTCCAGTCTCCCCAATGTAGAGTAGACTGTATCTGGACCAACGGATACAACAAATGATATTGGGGGATGTGCAGGTTAAAGTTTGATGGATCGGGAAGGCTCCTTTCGGGCCTTGGATGTAGGTGAGGGAGGAGGTGTGGGCGCAGGTGGCAGGGGAATTCCTGCGGTGGCAGGGGAAGGTGCCAGGACTGGAGGGTGGGTTGTAGGGAAGCGTGGACCTGACAAGGTAGTCACGGACGGAATGGTATTTGCGGAAGGCAGAAAGGGGTGGGAGGGAAATATATCCCTGGTGGTGGGGTACCTTTGGAGTTGGCGGAAATGTCATCGGATGATTTGGTTTTCCGAAGGTTGGTAGTGTGGAAGGTGAGCACCAGGGGCGTTCTGTCCTTGTTAAGGATGGAGGGGTGGGGTCTGAGAGCGGAGGTGAGGGATGTGTACGAGATACGTTTGAGGGCATCTTTAACCACGTGTGAAGTTGCAGTTCTAAAGAAGGAGGCCGTCTGGTGTGTTCTGTGGTGGAAATGGTCTTCCTGGGAGCAGATACGACGGAGGCAGAGGAATTGGGAAGACGGTATGGCATTTTTGCAGGAGGTAAGATGGGAAGAGGTGTAATCCAGGTAGCTGTGGGCATCGTTGGGTTTGAAAACCATGTCGGTATCAAGTCGGGTGTCATAAATGGAGGTGTCAGACATGGTCCAAATACATTTAAGGTCGGGGTGGAATATTTTGGTGAAGTTGATGAATTGCTCATCCTCTTTGCGGGAGCACGAGGTGGCACCAATGCAGTCATCAAAGTAGCGGAGGAAGAGGTGGGGAGTGGTGCCAGTGTAATTACGGAAGATGGACTGTTCTACGTATCCAACAAAGTGACAGGCATAGCTGGTGACCATACGATGCCTCTGGCTCCCCCTTTGGTCTGGAGGAAGTGGGAGGGTTCGAAGGTGAAATTGTTAAGGGTCAGGACCAGTTCGGCGAAACGAATGAGAGTGTCTTTAGAAGGGTACTGTTGGGGACGTCGGGAGAGGAAGAAATTGAGGGCGTGGAGGCCCGTTTCTGCACTTGCTGCCATCCCCGAATTCCTTCCTAACGTTTCAACAAGTCCAGTGAAATGGTAGCTTTATAAAGCATGATCCAAGTCAGATGGAGCTGGGATTATGGAGATGGTGCTGCAGTGTGACAACGACTCAGAACTGAATATATCAAAGGGGCTGACCATTTACACAGGAAGGATAAAAAGGCTAACATAGTGAAGTACATTGAGTATAAAGGATGGGATCAATTCCGATGCTAATCAATTCACACACTGTTCCTTCCTGCTTTCTCCCCTCATTCCTACGTATTGCTCCTATCAGATATTGATAACCTTTGAAAACTTCAGAAAATAGCACAGTACAGAGGAAATCACTCTGCACATTGTCTACATTGGACAAGATGTAATGTTATTTTTAAAGCCCTAGTTCTGTTTCCCCAGAGACGATAGGATTCAGGTGAAGATCCCGGCATCTTTTTTAAAAATGGATTGAGAGTTTCTGCCTCTACTCCGCTTCCACGTGTGACTCCCAGTTCTCGACTATACTCTGGGTTAAATAACAACCTTCCTCAGCACCTTCGCTAATATTTACAGCAATTACATTTAATATTCACCGTTGGTAACGCAATTCTACAACAGGAGCAAGATGTTCTCTCCCTTTCTACCCAGGCTCCTGACAATATGTGCACCTCAATCAAATCTCCTCACAGCATCCTCCGTTCCAATTTTTCCCCATAACTGCACTTCCACAGTTATAGGGTAAGGAATCTCCTCTGTACTGTCTCCAGTCCAATTTCATTCTTCCATGTGATGGGGTGACCAGAACTGCACACAGTCCCCAAGCTGCGGCTGAACTCCTTACTTTTGCAGTTCTTGCAGAGACTTCCTTCTCTGAAATTCTGCCCTTTAGCTGACAGACGAAATGATGCCATTTGCTCCATTAATTGGTATTTCCAGCTACCTTCATTTATCTGATCACAATGACCCTATTCTCATTATTGTGTATTCCTCTCTATTGTTGATGTTCCCAAATGCCTTGCCTTGCACTTCTCTGGGTTGTTTGTTTCATTCACCGGGACCCCATAGTTTTTGTTTTTAAGCAACCTGCCGTGGGATATCTCGTCAAATCCAAGAAACTCACATGCAGTTACAAGTTACTGCCTCAGACCGATACAGTCAAATAAAGTACACACGATCTTCCTTGACCAAATCCAGACCGACTGCCCTTGAGTCACTGGGACTTCCTCAGTGGCGTTTATCCACTGTCTCAGAATTCCAACCTCGACCTATTCAGTCAGTCCCTTGTTCCACATTAAACAAAGCTGCAGTGTTGGCCATTCTCCTGTCCTCCGGCATCATCCCTGCATCCAGTAAGGATTGGATAATGTACGTAACTATAATGAATGGGATTTTCACCGGCTCCGTTTAACAGTCTGGAACTTTGCGTTACCCTTTTTTCAGGATTTGAATCTCCTGTATAATTCTCCACTGCAAGTTTGTTGCTCCCAATATTTCATCCCTATTTTGATTCAGACAGACAGAGGCCTAACCCATCATATGATTTGGTCAAGTCTCATTTTAATCGGGTTTCATGGAGGGTTTCTCTCCACAAGGAGAATTGCATTTTCTCATGATACCATTCCCAATCTGCTTCATTAATTATCCTCCCTGCCCGCGTGGTCTTCCTCTCATCTGACACTAACAGGATGATTCTTTTTTCCTTCATCATAACAACTGCCCTCTGCCTGGATATCCCAGAATGCACCGCCCCCCCCACCCCCACCCCTTGTTTCCAGGAGCCATCTTTAAAAATTCGTTTTACTCTTGGATTGTGAATCCGAAACTGGCCTGGACATGGCAGAGGGGGTAAAACTGAGTCCCCACTTTGTGTCCCAGCCCTTGATTCTGGTGTACGATATGGTGCATGAGAAGGACATTATCTTCCTCCAGGGCTGACAGTGGAAGCTATGACACCAAACCCATCCAGCTTGGTCCGAGGCTGACCCCTGGGTCAGTGATGTGCCAGCCTTCTGGATGAATACCCAGCAGTGTAGGAAGGAGGTGAGGGAGCTTCTCTCCTCTTCCACGGTAAGTGGCACTATCTGCACTTCGTGACCTCACCCTCACTCTCTCTGTTACTGCACAAACTTCCCACCAAGGCTCATGTTCCCCCACCCTCAGTGAATGCCGCACCTTTTCTCAGTCTCTCTGTAATCTCTTCTCTGCCCCTCTGCCCAACTCTGCCTGGTGTCTGTGCTGCCCACTCACTCAGTCAGAACACCTCGAAATCTTTCCCCCAAGCTGTCCCAGCACTAACACCTGCACCAACCACTTCCATTTCCCTAATCCTACTTGGTCATTCTCACATTCCGGAAGAAATCATCCCACACTCGGGCAGAAAGAGCGAAGAGGGATATGGGGAAGCCTAACATTCATCTCCTCACCCTCTCAGAGGGAAGGACCCTGACCCTAACAACCAGGAGAAGCTGACCGACCGTGTCCCAGCTCCCGGACTCGGATCTGAGACTCCCCTTGACTCACTGTGCTTGGCACCGTGACAGACCGTGGACAATGATATCAAGCTTCCTGGATTTGTGTCTCTGCTAAACACCAAGACAACATAGCAGATGGGTGAGCCTGGTAGCTCTAGCAGAGGGGAAACGCTGCTAAAGGCAGGGTAAGGCAAGGCAATAATTCTGTGAGCATTCAAGTCAGTTCAAAATGCGTGTGTACAAACATGGATTGAGCAGCCCAGAGAGATAGCTCATGAGCTAGGTGAGTTTCCCTGAGGACAGTGTCCTTTCAGCAGCATTGCGTGTGTATAAACATGGAGTGAGCAGCCCAGAGGGACAGTCCATGAGCTGAGTGTGTGTCTCTGAGCATAGTGTCCTTGCAGAAGCATTGCAATGAGAGTTGTCAGTGTATGCTGAACTGCAGCATTGAAATACAGAAGCGTGCTGTCAGTGGGTTGGAGATGTGCTGGGATGGCTTGGTGAGACTGGCATGTGTCAGATGGCAGCATTGCTAAGTGTGGAGTACATGCAGCTTCTATTAGTGCAGTGTTTCCCGAGGCGTTGATGTCCAAGATAGAAGGCCGAAGGAGTGTGGCGCAAGATGGAGGCACCGGTTACCAGCTTTGAATTTACCCGCAGTGGGAGGGAGGATATGAAGCTGCAAGTTGATGAGGAGAGATCACCACTTATGTGGCTGTTGATCATCAACAATCATTCAGTCAGCATTTCGCCACTGCTGTACTCAAATCTTGTCTTAATGAACAGCCCAGCACAGGAACAGGCCCTTCATCCCAGCAAGCCCGCACTGACATATGATGCCCTTCTAAAGTTAAAACGAAAGTTCTTTCTTCCACACATTCTATTTCATTCTATTCCCTGCTGTCTCTTCTCTATTCCAAGATACCTCTTAAGCTCAAAGTTTGGGAGAGGATTTGTAGCTCGGGTGCTCGTTGTTGTGGTTCTGTTCGCCGAGCTGGGAGTTTTTGTTGCAAACGTTTCGTCCCCTGTCTAGGTGACATCCTCAGTGCTTGGGAGCCTCCTGTGAAGCGCTTCTGTCATGTTTCCTTCAGCATTTATAGTGGCTTGCCTCTGCCGCTTCCGGTTGTCAGTTGCTATCCTCTGCAGAGGCCGGTATATTGGGTCCAGGTCGATGTGTTTGTTGATAGAATCAGTGGATGAGTGCCATGCCTCTAGGAATTCCCTGGCTGTTCTCTGGCTTGCGCTATAATAGTAGTGTTGTCCCAGTCGAATTCATATTGTTTGTCATCGGTCTGTGTGGCTACTAGGGACAGCTGGTCGTGTAGTTTCGTGGCTAGTTGTTGTTCGTGGATGCGGGTTGTTAGCTGTCTTCCTGTTTGTCCTGTGAAGTGTTGAGTGCAGTCCTTGCATGGGATTTTGTACACAACGTTGGTTTTGCTCATGCCAATCGGGTCCTTTGTCCGGGTGTTTTGTTTTCTGAGAGTGGCTGCTGGTTTGTGTGCTGTTATGAGTCCTAGTGGTCGCAGCAGTCTGGCTGTCAGTTCGGAAATGCTCCTGATGTATGGTAGTGTGGCTAATCATTTGGGTTGCGGCATGTCCTCATTCCGTTGTCTTTCCCTTAACGGAACGAGGACATGCAGCAACCCAAAGGACTATCCACGCTACCATACATCAGGAGCATTTCCGAACTGACAGCCAGACTGCTGCGACCATTAGGACTCATAACAGCACACAAACCAACAGCCAGTCTCAGACAACAACACACCAGGACAAAGGACCCGATTGGCATGAGCAAAACCAACGTTGTGTACAAAATTCCACGGTGGACGGTGTGGGTTACTGTACAGTGGGAGTTATGTCGAGTCGTGATGGCTAATGTACTGTGGGAGGTATGTCAGGCTGTGATGGTTACAGTACAGTGGGAGGTATGTCGTGCCATAACGTTTACTGTATAGTTGAAGGTGTGTTGGGCCATTACGGTTACTGTAAAGTGTGAAGTATGTTAGGCCGTGATGGTTATTATACAGTGGAAAGTACGTCTGGCCGTGATGGTTACTGTAAATTGGGAGGTATGTCAGGCCGTGATGGCTACTGTACAGTGGGAGGTTTGTCAAGCCGTGTTGGTTACTGTACAGTGGGAGGTATGTCGGGCCGTGATAGTTATTGTACAGTGAGATTATGTTGGGCCGTGTGTGTTATTGTACAGTGGGCGGTATGTCGAGGTGTGATGGTTAATGTACAGTGGAAGGCTTGTCAGACTGTGATGGTTACACTAGAGTGGGAGATATGTCGAGCCATGATGGTTACTGTAAGTGGGAGATGAGTCGGGCAGTGATGGTTACTGTACAGTGGGAGGTATGTCGTGCCATAACGGTTACTGTATAGGTGGAGATGTGTCGGGCCGTGACGGTTACTGTACAGTGGGCAGTATGTCGAGCCGTGATGGTTACTGCACAGTGGGAGGTATGTCGGGCCATGACAGTTGCTGTATTGTGGGAGGTATGTGGGGCTGAGATGGTTACTATCAAATGGGAAGTATGTCTGGCCGTGATGGTTACTGTACAGTGGGTGGTATGCCAGGCCGTGTTGGTTACTCTACAGTAGTGGGTACAGCTGGGCCGTGATGCTTACTGTACAGTGAGAGGTATGTCGGGCCGTGACGGATACTGTACAATGGGAGGTATGTCATGCCATGATGGTCACTGAACAGAGGAATGTATGTTCGTCAATGATGGTTACTGTACAGTGGGAGATATGTCGAGCCCTTATGGTTACTGTACAGAGTGAGGTATTTCGGGTCGTGACGGGCATCATGGGCCGTGATGTTTGCTGTACAGTGGGAAGTATGTCTGGCCGTGATGGTAACTATACAGTGGGAGGTTTGTCGGGCTGTGATGGTTACTCTTCAGTGGGGAGTATGTCTAGCCGTGATGGTTACTATACAGTTGGTGGTATGCCAGGCCGTGATGGTTATTGTACAGTGGGGGCATGATGGGCCGTGATGTTTGCTGTACAGTGGGAGGTTTGTCGGGACGTGACGGTTAATGTACAGTGGGAGGTATGTCATGATATGATGGTCACTGTACAGTGGAAGGTATGTTTGGCCGTGATGGTTGCTGTACAGAAGGAGGTATGTCAAGCTGTCATGGATATTTGCAGTGGGAGGTATGTCGGGTCCTGACGGTTAATGTACAGTGGGAGCTGTGTCAGGCTGTGATGGTTGCTGTTCAGTGGGAGATATGTCGGGCCGTGATGGTTACTCTCGAGTGGTGGTATGCCAGACCGTGACGTTTACTGTTGAGTGGGAGGTATGTCGGGCCATGACGGTTACTGTACAGTGAGAGGTACATCATCCGTGACAGTTTCTGTACAGTGTGCGGTATGTCGGGCGGTGACGGTTACTGGACAGTGAGAGGCTACTGGGCTGTGAATGGCTACTGTACTGTGGGAGATATGTCAGGCCCTGAAGGTTACTTTACAGTGGGTGCTTTGCCAGGCCATGAATGGTTACTGTAAAGTGGGAGCTATGTCAGGCCGAGATGTTTACTATACAGTGGGAGGTGTGTCGGGCCATTATGGTTACTGTAGATTGGGCCGTATGCCGGGCCATGATAGTTACTATACAGTGGGGGTTATGTCGGGCCATGATTGTTACTGTACAGTGGAAGTTATGTTGGGTGGTGATGGTTACTGTACAGTGGGAGGTAAGCTGTGCCATGACCTTTATTGTATAGTTGGAGGTATGTTGGGCCGTGATGGTTACTGTGCAGTGAGAGGCATGCCGGGAGTGATGGTTATTGTACAGTGGGAGGTGTGTCGGGCCATGATGGTTACTGTGCATTGGTTAGTATGCCGGGCCGTGATAGTTGCTATACAGTTGGTGGTATGTCGGGCCATGATGGTCACTGTACAATGGGAGGTATGTTGGGCCATGACCTTTATTGTATAATTGGAGGTATGTCGGGCCATGATGGTTACTGTGCAGTGAGAGGCATGTTGGACCGTGGTGGTTACTGTACAGTGGGACTTAAGTCTGGCCATGACGGTTATTGTATTGCGGGAGGTATGTCGGGCCGTGATGTTTACTGTACATTGGGAAGTATTTCGGACCGTGATGGTTACTGTACGGTAGGAGGTATGTTGGGTCTTAATGGATACTGTATATTGGGAGGCTAGCCAGGCAGTGATGGTTACTATTGAGTGGGAGATATGACAGGTATTGATGGTTACTGTATTGGGGGAGGTATGTCTGGCCGTGATGTTTACTGTACAGTGGGTAATATGCCAGGCTATGATGGTTACTGTACAGTGGGGGCTACGTCGGGCCGTTATGGTTACTGTATAGTGGGAGGTGTGTCGGGCCATGATGGTTACTGTACATTGGGAGGTATACTGGACCGTGATAGTTACTGTACAGTGGGGCGTATGTCTGGCCATGATGGTCACTGTACAGTGGGAGGTATGTTGGGCGGTGACAGTTACTGTACAGTTGGAGGTACGTCGGGCCGTAATGGTTACTGTACAGTGAGATGTATGTCGGGCCATGATGTTTATTGTACATTGGAAGTATGTTGGACCGTGATGGTTACTGTACAGTGGGAGGTATGTCAGGCCATGAACGTTACTGTACAATGGGAGGTTTGTCATGCTGTGATGGATACTGTATAGTGGGAGGCTAGCCGAGCGGTGATGGTTACTATACATTGGGAGGTATGTCAGGTATTAATGGTTACTGTACGTTGTGAGGTATGTCTGGAGTGATGGTTATTGTACAGTGGGAGGTATGTCGGGCCGTGACGGTTACTTTGCAGTGGGAGGTATGTCATGCCATGATGGTCATTGTACAGTGGAAGGTATGTTGGACTGTGATGGATACTGTACAGAGAGAGGTATGTCAAACCGTCATGGTTGCTGTTCAGTGGGGGGTATGTTGGCACGGTGATGGTTTCTGTAGAGTGGGGTGTATGTCGGACCGTGACAGTCACTGTGCAGTCAGAGGTATGTCGGGCCGCGATGGTTACTGTACTCTGGGAGGTATGTCGGGCCGCGATGGTTACTGTACCGTAGGGTGTATGTTGTGCAGTGACAGTTAATGTACAGTGGGAGGTATGTCGTGCCGTGACGGTTACTGTACAGTGGGAGGTATATCGGGCTGTGATGTTTACTGTACAGTGAGAGGTATGTCATGCCGTGATGGATACTGTATATTGGTAGGCTAGCTGGGCCGTGATGGTTACTGTCCGGGAGTTGTATACCGCGTATTGATGGTTACTGTACAGTGGGAGGTATGTCAGGACGTGATGGTTACTGTACAGTGGGAGGTATGATGGGCCTTGATGGTAACTGTATAGTGGAGGCTAGCCGTGCCATGATGGTTCCCTGTAAGTGGGAGTTATGTCGGGCAGTGATGGTTACTGAACAGTGTGAGGTATGTCGGGCCATGATGGTTACTGTATAGTGGGAGGTTAGCTGGGCAGTGATGATTACTGTACAGTGGGAGGTGTGACGGTCCAGCAAGTTGCAGACTGTATGAGTTGTACAGAATACGATACTTCTTCCGCTGCCAATGGTCCATCGTACCTCATGGATGCATCATCATTTGTTGCTGAATCTGCTGAAAGTCTGTACAATTCAGTATACAGCATGTTGAGGAAGGTCTGCAAAATGTGAAGATAGCTCTTGCTCCCTATAAGGACTGTGTAGTCCAGACCATTCTTATTGATACATGAAATTGAGAGGTACATCTGCAACAGGCAGATCGGTGACACTGTGGTTAATTATATGTTTCCCTTTTATGGATTTCCCTATAAACTGCTGCAGAGCAGCCACAGGACCCAGCATTAATGCTGAGCACTATGATTAGGATAGATTCCCTACAATGTGGGAACAGACCTTTCGGCCCAACCAGTCCACACCAACCCTCCTAAGAGCAACCCATCACCAATTCACCTGATCTGCACATCTTTGGAATGTTGGAGGAAACCCCCCGCAGACACGGGCAGACAGTTTCCCAAGTCTGGAATAGAACCTGATTCGCTGGTGCTGTGAGACAGCAGTGCTAACCACTAAGCCACCATACTGCCCTATACTGACTATATGCCAAGGAGCTGCCCTCTTCTGCCTGGCTGTGTCCTTTCAGTGGGACAGAACCTACCAGAGAGGATGGTGATGTTGCCTGGGACATAATCCTGTTCACATAATCTTGCTTTCCAGACAATATGTGATTTTTGCTTGATTAGTCTGTGGGAAATATGCAAAAGGTCAATTTTACATTTTGTGTAGTGAAGAGTTAATATCTCTTTATTTCTTGCATATTTTAAAATAAACGAAACATCATTGTTTTTCAGTTGAAAACAATTGAAGTGAACAATAATTGATTTACCATAGCGCACATCTAACTATTACAGCTCAGTGACTGCAGTAAACAGTCAATTCATGTTCAGATCAGTTCTTTGCAGGCAGCAAAGCTGTTGAAAATGACTTTGAGAAAAAGCCTGAATTCAGAGGCCGTGTTACTGGCCCTCACCAAAAGACTAGCCATCACCAAAATCTGTCCAGAGAGCTTCCAAACTGGAGCTGGGCAGTTACTCACAAAATCCTTCACAATCGACTGGTTAGAAATTCACCTGAACAACAGGGAGATGTGTGTAGTACAGACTGATCAATGGACTAGCACATGGCGCTGGTCCAGACGCAGTTCAACATTTATAACAATGTTACAAAGTTGACACAGTGACACAGTGTAAACAACCGTGTCTTGCAAGTAGATCGCTTCTGTGTGCCTCCTAAACTCTGTAATTCTGCTTATTGCACTCGATCCTGAATGAAGGTGTTATAAAGGTGATGGACTCCTGCAGCACATGGTATCTTACATTGAATCCCTCATAAACGATATCCAGTGTATGTTAGCTTCACAATGTCAGTATCCAAACAGAATTGTGCAGCTCCATTAATGGACAGTATGATCCCAGCACAACGTCGTTGTGTATGACGAGCTGGAAATTTCTGTTTACATGTTTGCAGCATTGTTCTAACCATGAACAGCAAATTATCTTTACTGAAGTTTCGACATCCTTTCATAATACCAACTTTTAGATTATCCAATATGCATAAAATCCACCCATTTATTCAGTTTACTTTTATAACAACAATATGATGAAAGCAGTGCACAACTCACAGTAAGGAACATTGAAATGATGAATCTCATTCCCACACCCAAGACCACATTATTATTAAGTGCAAGAACTTTGAAAATATGCAATTATTTTTCTTTGTATTAATGTTGTGAACTAATAGTCGACTCTCCTGCTCCTCAGTTGCTGCCTGAACCACAAATTTTGACTCTGATCTTCAGCATCTGCTGTCCTCACTTTTTCCCTGGTAATATTCGTTCATAATCATTTTTGTGGTAACAATTTCACTGTGTGTTTAAACATGCCAGCCAGATATGAGTATATTTTGAATTGCTTATGTCTATCTCAGAGCTCGGATAATGATGTTTGTGAATGTCAATGTCTGTGTAATGCACGATTTGTTGGCCTGCCTCTAAAGACTGACATGTTATCCCTTCAGCTGTTCACAACAAGCAAGTTACGGACTGAACCCAATCAGCCTAAGCTCACAAAACCCAAAGCATACTGTCCAGCATTGGGCATGTTTGGACAATATATTTTTCATTTTAATTTATTCATAGAATAGGATTGGGCCAGTACTTATTGTCATTCCCCTGTTGCTCTTGAGAATGTGGTGGTGAGCTGCCGCACTGAACCACTGCAGTCCATGGATTGTAGTTAGACTTCCAATACCATTCGGGAGGACCTTGAAACAGTGCGACTGCAGGAACAGCAATATACTTCCCAAAAAGGATGGCGGGTGGCTTGGAACAGAACGCGAACATGGTGGGGGCCCCATGTATCTGCTTCCCTTGTCCCTCTTGATGGCCATACTTCAGAGGTACGTTGTAAGGAGCCTTGGTAAATTTCTGCAGGGCACCGTGTAGATGGCAGGATTTGCTACTTCTGAATGTCAGTGGATGGAGGGGTGAATCTGCACTCACCTAGGGAAATAGCGGGTATTTCATCACACCCATGTTTGGCATCTGTCTTATCCATGGGGGAACAGGCGTTCGGACATCATGAAGTGAGTTATTTCTGCAGGATTACTAGCCCCTGACATATTCTTGTCGCCAATTAATTTACATATGTCAAAGTGTGGCGCTGGTAAAGCTTAACAAGTCAGACCGCATTTGAGGTACAGGAAAGCCGATATTTTAGCATAAACCCTTCACAGGAGGACATGTCTTCGGAAGAAAAGTTGAGGGAGTGAGGGTTTTTCTCACTGGAGCGAAGAAAGATGAGAGGTGACTTGATCGAGGTGTACAAGATGTTGAGAGACATAGACAGAGTGGATAGCCAGAGCCTTTTCCCATGGCAGAAATGGCTATCACCCAGTGGCACAACTTTAAGGTGACTGGAGGAAGGTTGAGAGGAGGTGTCAGGGGTAGGTTCTTTACACAGACAGTATTGGGTGGGCGGAATGCACCGCCAGCGGTGGCAGTAGAGTCAGATACATTAGGGATGTTTAAGAAGACTCTTGGATAGGCACATGGAAATTAATGCATTGAAGGTCATGTAGGTTAGTCTGATCTAAGAGTAGGATAAAAGGCTGGCAAAACATTGAGGTATGAAGGGCTCTTATATGCTGTACTGTTCCATGTGCCAAGTTTCATCAGTTTGTGGATTCTCATCCGTTGATGAATGATTGAGGGAGTGAGTGTGGGAGGGAGTGAGTGTGGGAGGGACTGAGGTGTGGGAGGGAGTGAGCAGTGATAGCCTGTTGGCTAGTTTCCTCCTGTCCAAATTGCTTTCCAAAAGGATCTCTGTGAGGGAAAGTTTGAATGACTGCCCTCACCCGGGTTGAGTACTCTTTAGACAGATTCAGGAGCAGGCCAGTGTCTCACTCATGCCACAGGCAGCTGTCAGGTCCAGTAGCACTGTACCCAAATTCACTTTTAATCTCGGTCAAGGTGTAAAGTGATTGGTTTACTGACCTGAACAAAGATCAGGAGTTTATCATGCTTGTGAATTGGGCAATAATAAGATATGAGCTACAATTATTCAACTGAACAATAACTGCACAATCTCTGAAAACAATTAAGTTGATCCTACATTGATGGAATCACATTTTAAACACCAAACTTTTATGATACAAAAGTAAAGAGTGCATATTTTGTTTTGTATGGAAAAAGAACATGTTGGCTGACTATTTTGGTAATCATAATTGCACATTGAATCTCAGTATTCAAATGCATACATTGTTGCTCTATCATTTGCAAAGTGGTTGACCTCTGACGGATTGCATATTCAGAGTGAGCAAATGATTGAACAATCAAATCGACTTATCATTCTTACATTTTTAAATATAATCAATCGATTTAATTTCTCACTGAAGTGTGTGAGCTTCAGCTATTTGCCAACAATTCTATTAGTTTTAAAATAACAATGGAAAAGGATAGACCAGAACTTAAAGTTGAAGTTCTAAATTGGAGAAAGGGCATTTTTGATGTTATTAGGCAAGAACTTTCAAAAGCTGATGGCGGCAGATATTCGTGGGGAAAGGTGTGGCTGGAAAATGGAAAGTGTACAGAAATGAGATGACGAGAGTCCAGAGACAGTATATTCTTGTTAGGGTGAAAGGAAAGGCTGGTAGATATAGAGTGTTGAATGTTTAAAGAAATTGAAGGTCTAGTTAAGAAAAAGAAGGAAGCATATGTCAGGTACAGGCAGGATAGATCAAGTGAATCCTTAGAAGAGTATAAAGGCAGGAGTGTACTAAAGAGGGAAATCAGGAAGGCAAAATGCGACATGGGATAGCTTTGGTAAATAGAGTTACTGATAATCCAAAAGAATCTTACAAATACATTGAGAACAAAATGGTAAATAGGGAGAGAATAGAGCCTTCAAAGATCAGCAATGAGCCTTTGTGTGAAGCTGCAGTTGATGGGGGAGATACTAAACGAGTATTTTGTATGAATGTTTACTCAGGAGAAAGACTTGGGAGATGCAGATACACAGAGAAATAGATGGTGACATCTTGAAAAATGGCCTTATTACAGAGGAGGAAGTGCTTATGTCTTATAACGCATAAAAGTGGATAAATCCCCAGGAGCTGATCGATCAGGTTTACCCTACAACTCTGTGGGAAACAAGAGAAGTGATTGCTCGGCCTCTTACTGAGATACTTGTACCATTGATACTCAAAGGTGAGGTGCTAGAAGACTGGAGGTTGGCGAAAGTGGTGCCACTGTTTAAGAAACGTGGTAAGGACAAGCCAGGGAGCTGTAGACCAGTGAGCCTGACGTCAGCGGAGGGCAAGTTGATGGAGGGAATCCTGAGGGACAGGTTTTACATTTACTTGGAAAATCAAGAATTGATTAGGGTGAGTCAATATGGCTTCGTGCATGGAAAATCATGTTTACAAACCTGATTGAAATTTTTGCAGAAGTATCAAAGAGGACTGATGAGGGCAGATCAGTGGACGTGATCTATATGGACTTCAGTAAGGCATTCGATAAGTATCCCCATGGGAGATTGGTTAGCAAGGTTAGATCTCGTGGAATACAGGGAGAACTAGCCACTTGGATACAGAACTGGCTCAAAGTAGAAGACAGAGTGTTGTGGTGGAGAGTTGTTTTTCAGATTGGTGGCATGTGACCAGTGGAGTGTTAAAAGAACAGGTGCTGAGACCTTTTGTCATTCATATAAATGATTTGCATACGAAGTACAGTTAGAAAATTTGCTGAATACACCCAAATTGGAGGCGTAGTGGACAGCGAAGAAGGTTACCTCCGATTACAAGAGGATCTTGATCAGATGGACCAATGGACTGAGGAGTGATAGATGAAGTTTAATTTAGTTAAATGCGAGATTTGGGAAAGCAAATCTTAGCACTCTTAATGATGCTGAACAAAGAGAACTTGGAGTGCAGTTTTTTTGTTACTTGAAAGTAGAGTCACAAATAGATAAGACTTCGAAGAAGGCATTTGGTATGCTTCTCTTAATTGGTCAGAGCATTGAGTACAGTGGTTGGAAGGTTATGTTGCGGCTGTACAGGAAGTTGGTTAGACCGCTTTTGGAATATTCTGTGCGATTCTGCTCTCCTTCCTATCGGGAGAATGTTGTGAAACCTGGAATGGCTCTGAAAAGATTTACAAGGATGTTGCCAAGGTTGGAAATTTTGAGCTATAGGTGGTGGTTGAATAGGCTGGGGATATTTTCGATGGAACGTCTGAGGCTGAGGGATGATCTGAAAGAGGGGTTTGATTGGGGAAATAGATTTTGTAGACCTCAAATACGTGCCCACTCTACCTTTGTCTTGATAATTAAAATAATCCTAAACTACCCAACCTCTTTCCATAACCAGCACCCTCCATCCCAGGCAACACCCTGGTGAACATACTCTGCATTCTATTCAAAGCATCCACATCCTTTTGGTAAAGAGGTGACCAGAACTATATGCAGTATTCCAAATGCGGCCAAACAAAAGTCCTATGCAACCGTAACACGACTTACCAACGCTTGTACTCAACACTTGATTCAATGAAGGAAAGCATGCTGTATGCCTTTTTGACCACTTTACTGACCTGCGTGACCACCTTCAGGAAACAATGAACCTGAACACACAGATCTCTCTGTACGTCAATTTTCACCAGGACTTTTCCACTTATTGCACAGTTCGCTCTGGATTCGGATCCTCCAAAATGAATCAACTGCCATTTGCACAAATTGAATTCCATCTGGCATATTTGTGCCCATTTCTCCAATCTATCTATATTCTGCTGTATTATCTGACAGTCCTCTTCACTATCTGCTACATCAACAATCTTGGTGTCATCTGCAAACTTGCTAAACAGGCAAACGTAACTGTCTTTCAAATGATTCCTATATATCACAAATAACAGTCCTCCCAGCACGGATTCGCTTTTGCACACACTGGTCATAGGTCACCATTTTGAGAAATCCCCTTCCACTACTACTCTCTGTCTCATGTTGCCAAGTCAGTTCTCTATCCATCTCAATAAAACACTTTGGACCCCATGCGACTTCAGCTTCTCCATCAGCTGACCATGGTGAATCTAATAAAACGCCAGACTCAAGTCCCTCAGTATCTTATCCAGCAGCTTCCCTACATCTGATGTCAGGCTCGTCGGTATATAATTACCTGGATTATCCCCGCTACCCTTCTTAAACAAGGGGACAACATTAGCAATTCTCCAGTCCTTCAGGACCTCACCAATGTTCAAGGATCCTGCAAAAATATAAGTTAAAGCCCCACTTATTTCCACTCTCAATTCCCTTAGTAGTATGTGGTAGATCCCATCCAGACCTGGGGGCTTGTCTATATTAATACCTTTTAGAATATATAAAACCTCCTCCCTCTTTATGTCGACTTGACCCAGAGAACTCAAAGATCTATCCTTAACCTCAACATCCGTCAGTGAATACAAATGCAAAGTACTCGTTAAGAATCTCACACATTTTCTCTGACTCCATGCATAGCTTTCTTCCTTTGTCCTTGTGTGGGCCAAACAGTTCTCTAGTTAACCTCTTGCTCTTTATATATGAAAATAAAGTTTTTGGTGTTTTCCTGAACCCTGTTTGTTAACGGTATCTCATGATCACTTTTAGCCCTCTTAATTCCTTGATACTTACTGTGAAATGTGGTTAGTGAAAAGAAAATGGGCGGCACGGTGGCACAATGGTTAGCACTGCTGCCTCACAGCGCCTGAGACCCGGGTTCAATTCCCGACTCAGGCGACTGACTGTGTGGAGTTTGCACGTTCTCCCCGTGTCTGCTTGGGTTTCCTCCGGGTGCTCCGGTTTCCTCCCACAGTCCAAAGGTGTGCGGATCAGGTGAATTGGCCATGCTAAATTATCCGTAGTGTTAGGTAAGGGATAAATGTAGGGGTATGGGTGGGTCGCGCTTCGGCGGGTCGGTGTGGACTATTTGGGCCGAAGGGCCTGTTTCCACACTGTAAGTAATCTAATCTAATCTAAAAATGAGCACTTGTTCGTGTGAGTGTGTACTCAGACCTTTACAAAGTGCTTTGTGCCAAAACATATATGAAATCCGTCTCAGTGTAAATAAAAAGCATGGGAAGAAAACTCTTGGGAAGAGTAATTTTCAGCCATTGTCCTGCCAAATTACTTCTGAAGTGGAAAAGAGTGAGGGTTTTAACAAGGGCACAACAGCAACTATGGGTGGTTTGAATATGCAAGTTGACTCAATTAATCATCTCGACAATAATATCTTCGAATAAAGATTCATGCAGTGTATGAGAGCAGGATGTCATGGAACCTACTAGAGAATGGGCTAATTTAGATTGATACTGTATAAGAAGGAAGGATTAATGGATGAGTTTTACCTTGGAAAGAGTAACCACAACATGCTGGAGTTTAACATTCAGATTGAAAGAGTGAAGACTGAGTCACACGTGAGTGTTTTCGTGTTAGGCAATGATAATTATATTGGCCGAAGGAAGGATATGGCCTGGGTGGACGTGGGGGAGAAAGAACAGTCAAAGACAGGAAAGCTGAAGGAATTTGGCAAATAATTAGGAAGAGAATAAGAACCGAAGAGGAATTGTATAACGGAGAAAAATCATTCATATCTTGATAACGAAATCAAAGATAAAATGAAGACAAATCATGTTAACTGCGCAAGTTAGTCAAACTGTGGAGATTGGGCAAGTCAGTGGCCTCGTGGTGTTATCATTGAATTCTTTCGTGGTAAACCCAGATAATGTTCTGGTGATCTGGGTTCAAATCCTGCAACAACAAATGCGGAAACTTGACTTCAAATCTGGAATCAAGCGACTGATGGTGGTCATGAATCGATTCCAAGAAAAAACTCACCTGGTTCACGAATGTCCTTTGGGGAAGGAAAATGCCATTCTACCCTAGATTCGCCACTCACAGACTGAAGGAATTTCTCCTTATCTCCGTACTAAAAGATCTTCTCTTGACTCTCAGGCTATGTCCTTGAGTTATTTCTCTCTTAACAGTGGAAACATCTTGCCAACATCTACCCTGACCAGGCAACCAGTATTCTGCATGCTTCAATTAGATCCCCCTTTATCCTTATAAACTCCAGCGTGTATAGACCCAGAGACCTCATATGTAAAGATTTTCATTCCTTGGACCATTCTTGTGAAGCTCCTCTGAACACGCTCCAGGGGCGTTACATCCTTCCTTAGTTATTGGGCACGAAATGGTACACAACACTCCAATGCGGTCTGACCAGAATCTTATCGAGCCTCAGAACTCCATCCCTGCTATAATATTCAAGTCCTCTCAAAATAAATGCCAAAACATTATTTGCCTTTATGACCGGGCGGGCTACCTGATATACTAACCTTACGGTGGGCAATAATAAATTTACCGTGGAGTTGCAAAAGTGAACAACGATTAATGCATGCTGGGAAATGGATCCCAGCCTTGACTAAAATCTCTGTGATAATCCGCATGCTTCAGAATCCAGACAGGCTGCAGCTACCCACAGATTGTTTGAAAACAAACTTGACAACTCCAGACCCTGTAATACTCACCTGAAGTTGGGCCTGAATGGGACAATGGAATGTTGCCCCTTGAGCCAAACCATAGTTGAGTCTGATTGATCAGGGTAAATAAACCTGATCATTCCATTCACAGATCCTCTTTACCTTCCCAAAAGAGCATGAAAACTTGGTAGGATAAGAATCACCACAAAACCCCACACAATGAAATAACTCGAGAATAACCAGGGAAAGAGAAGAGACCTCGAAGATTATCAGAAGTACAAGATGACATCACCAAGTCGAGCCCAGTCAACTTCTCGTGGGGAGGTTTGTGATCATCCAAAGTTATGTTAAAGCATAAGATAATTTGTACCGTTTATCATTGCGTTAAAATACGTTTATTGTTCTAATATTAATTGTGTTCAAGAAACAAGTATTATTTTTAAGAGTTAACACAGTTCTTTTGATGAATATAAGATATCAAACACACTGTGCACGAGATGCAACACATTCCTAATTGTTGACTCAACCTGCAAGTTTATCTGGAGACAATCCTGGACTGGAACTCGCCACTCTCTTTGCATTTCAGACTTCTGATTTTTCTCTCCACTTATAAAGTAGTCTATGCCTGTCTTCTTTCTACTAATGTGCATCACCTCGGACTTTCCCAACTTCAGTACTCCATCTGCCACTTCTTTGCCCACTCTCTTAATAGTTATTTAGTTTCTCATTTTTCCACACGGCTATCTGTCCAGCGCCATTTTCCGGTGCCTCAATACCCACTTCTGTTTCTTTTTTGCCCTTTATATGTCTAAAGAAGCTCTTCCAGTTGTCCTTTATATCACTGCATAGCTTAACCTCATATTTAATCTTCTCAGTCCTTATTACTTTTTTTGTTTCCATCTGTTCGTCTTTGAAAGCTTCCAAATCTTCTGGTTTCCCATTGCCATTTGCTATGTTATCTGCTTTCTATTTTGCTTTTACCCCAGCCATGACTGCCCCAGTCATCCATGGTTACTTCATCCTGGCTGTACAATGCATCTTTTACCTCGGGATGAATCTCTGCTGTGACTCCTCAATTGCTCCAAGAAACTCCTGCCATTATTGTTACGCTGTCTTTCCTGCTCGGCTCCTCTCCCAGTCAATTCTACCCAGCTCCTCCCTTGAGCCCTTGAAGGTGCCTTTATTCACCTGTAATATTTACTCCGATTCTACTTTCTCCTTCACAAATTGAAGAGTAAGTTCAATCATATGAAGATCATTGCTTCCGGATGTTCCTTCACCTCTAGCTTCCTTATAAAGTTTGCCTCACTGCACAGGTCTGAATCTATTATTGCCTGTTGCCTCGTTGCCTGGACCACAAACTACTCCAAAAAGCCACTCGTAGATATTTCACAAATTCCTTTCCTTGCAAACCACCACCGCTGGTTTCCCCAGTCAACCTGCATATTGAAATCCTGCCCCCCCCCCCCACCACCCATCCCCCCAAGTCACTGTAACTTTGCCTTTCCTACATATCTTTTCTATCTCCTGGTCTATCATGCGCCCCAGCGTCTGACTACGATTTGTCGACCTGTACATAACTCCAACGACGGTTTTTCACCTTTACGGTTCCACAATTCTACCCACATGCAACCCAGACAATCTGACGCTATTTTAAGTAAATGAATTGAGTGGTTCGATTGCAAAACACTTAATTATTGTCTCAAATTTATAGTTTAGACATAGAGTAACGATATTTCATTGTCAATTACTTTGCAATATGGCCACAGTGTATTTCTTTGGCCAAATATTCTGTCTATATTATGGAAGAATACAAACTTGAAACTGTTCGAGAAGGAAGATACAAAGAGGACATAAGTCAATAAGGACATTAAGGTAGGTCAACTTAACAGTCAAATAGTGGTGTATGGAACATAGGAGGAAAAATGTGTCTGTGCTAAAAGATGTTGGTGGGTTGAATCGAAACGTAAAGTATTATTTCAGTGGAGAGATTGCTTTAGGCACAGAGGAACCGGGCACCTGGATTACAAAGCAAAATCTTAACGTATGCATCAAATTCTTAGGGAGGTAAGATAAATGTTGAAACTTTCTGAAACAGAATACATTTAAAATTAGGGATGATTTTCTACACATTTACAATGTAGCGGTGTAACCGCACAATGATATGAACAGCAATCCAGAGAAGATTCACTCAGCTGACTCTTGTGAGGAGCGTTTAATTCAGGCGGAAATCTTGAAATGACTGGTTCCTGAACTGCTGGAGTTTAGGCTAACAGCATGTGATCGTGTTTAACCCCAGAATATTCCAAGTAGTCTTTTCAAGTTGAATTCTAAAACAATATTTTAGCTTGTGTGAGAGATTACCATGAGTGGATGGACTATACAACTGAAAAATGTCTCTGTTAAGAAGATGGTGATTTGTTGTCATCCTCTCAGAATGTTGTGTCTTTGTACAATTCTCTTCCCAGAGAGCGATGGAGGACAAGACATTGAATATTCCTAAGGCAGAGGCAGGCAGATTCTTGATTAAGAGTGATGCACTAACGTTGTCAGGGAAAAGGAAGAATGTGTGATTGAGGTCACAATCAGATCATCCACGATCTTATCACATGATGGATCTGTTCTAATTCCTTACTACAGATGCAAGGTTCTACATGTCTGTTGTCCTTAAATACTGAAAAAAAATGACACGGTTCTCATGAACATGAAGACTTTTCCTTTCAGATTATTGGACACAGATTTCCATATGTGACTTTTAAACAGCACTGGAAAAGCACTCAGGAAAGGTTCATAACGTTGTCGAGAGGTCAGGAGCATAGGACAAAGAAAAAGTCTCGCTTGGAACTGCTTTAGAAATCAGATTGGATCGAATGGAAGTCAAAAAGAGAACAGCCAGGGAATTCATAGAAGCATGGCACTCATCCACAGATTCTATCAATAAGCACATCGAACTGGACCCAATATATCGGCCACTGCAGCGGACAGCTGGAGCTGACAACCGGAAGCGGCAGATACAAATCACTATAAATGCCGCAAGAAATATCACAGAAGCGATTCACAGGAGGGTCCCAAGCACTAAGGATGTCACCTAGACAAGGGACGAAACGTCTGCAACACAAACACGCAGCTCGGCGAACAGAACCTCAACAACACCGCATAGAGAAGGAACAGGACACTGCATTATCCTTTCTGAGATTGCCACAAATACTTCTCAATGGTCTCCCCTTCTCAGGTACAAAGAGCGAAGCCAATTTATTTCAACAATACGGAGGTCACAGAGCTGTGCACTCTTACACCAGGGAGAGGACTGAACTCAAAATGCCCATCAGCCATTTTGATTCTGGAACTTGACAAACAGGAATGGGTGACGTATCCATTATTCCAGAATCCGAACCTCTCACGTATTCACGAGGTGACAGAGGTCACCTCTGTCCAGTGAGGTGAATACATTGGTTCTGTCCAAACAGAGGAAGCAACAGAAAATCTTTATTTGGAAATATTAGCGAACAGGGTGACTGGCGAAAGTGAGCAAATTAAGGAATTTAGAATTAGTAAAGTTGAATACGAGAAAAACTAATTGCGTTGAAGGTTGGTAAGATACTGGACCAGATGAGCGATGAATTTAGATCATTACAGAGATAGGGTTGGAGAATTGAGCTTGCTGGATAACTCTTTTTGGAACTAGTGCAGAGGCGATGGATTAATGACCTCCTTCTTTCCTGCCTTTTCCTTAATTATTTGAGGGAGGTCAAATCTATTTAGATTCTGTAAATGATCCTGCAGGTAAGAAAGCAGCGATTATGACCAAGCATACTTACAACAGGATAGAGGGTGAAAACAGAAAACCAACTGGTGGATACTTTTATGTCAGTTGTGAGGAAACTATGAGCAATTTTTGTAATTACTCATAAATAGATCATTGGAGAACAATGATATGATTGAGCAGGGTCAGCCTAGATTCTGGACAGGATAACTATCTTTGAAATACGCACTGGGGTTTATGGAGGATGTTGGTTGTGATATCGACGAGTGAGAACTAGTGCTAACGGTGTATTTGAATTTTCAGAAGAAGGTTGACACCTTTGCACACAGATGAGAGAACAAAGTTACAGTCCTTTGGTTAGGGGGAGGTATCCGACATGGATTGAGAATTGAATAATGAAGAGAACACAGAGACGAGCGTCCTCCTTTGGACAGAAGGTCACGACTAATTGTGTATCACATGTATCTGTGCTTGGAACACCGCTATTTGTAATACAAAGAAGCGATTTGAATGTGAGCAACACACACAGTCCTTTTCATGTTGTATTTATTAGAAGGTAATAGGTTGGGAAGTACTTTTGGCAAAAAGGATCGGAATGTCCTTGGTCATAAGTCACGAACAGAATTCATGCAGGGCATCCATTAGTCAGGACATGAAATGAAATGTCAGGCTTCATAACAAAATGAGTCATGTGCAGGAGTTGTGGAGTGTTGTTGATGTAGTATTTGGGCTATTGTGGACAGACTTTCTCTCCTCTTATAAATCAGTTATCTACTTGTCACAGAGGCAGTGCAAAGCTGTTTTATCATAATAATATCTGGTATGATTGTAACATAAGTGAAGGAAATGGATGCTTAATTTGCAGCACGGTGAGCGTATAAGATTTGACTGCATTGAAACTTGAAGATTCTGGATGAACACACATTATCTCCAGAGAAAGACATTGGTGGCATGATAAATTACATTTTGTCCATGATACGTGCTTCTTAGAAATTGATGTACCTCTGTGGAACTCCCATGTTGGTTAAGAGAGAGCTCCAGGGTCTGAATGAACTCTCACCCTCTTAATGTGCAGTTCGCATGTGACCTGGCACTGATCATCACCTTGTTCACAAATCTGTCAGCAGCTGCAATGCCTAACTCCGAAAAAAGTTAGCCATTCCCAACAGCTTCTGACCTCCATAGGGAATACCGGTCTGCCTTCTCGGAGATGTGCTCCCTCCTCACCATCAACAAACCACATCTATTGTGTAACATTATCAATGGAGCTAGGAGGAACGACATGGAGCAGTCTGTCCGTGCTGTCACTTTCATTGGTTTGTCATGTTGGCTCGCCGAAAACATCCTCCTATTTCTGTACAAGGAGCTTGAGCGGCTGAATGGCCGCCTCTTGATCTCGTGGGAGAAGCTCACGCACCTGTCTGGGCAACCTCTGGTTCTTGTCTAACAGTTCAGTGTATTTGACTGGCCTCCTCATCTTCCTGTGTAGTAGGCAGGAGGGAATTATTAGGCTATCCCTACTCTTATCCAATAGTATTGATGGACTGAATGACCTCCTCATATTCCTGTGAAGTGAGCTTGAGGCGCTGAATGACCGTCTCACTTTACTGTGCTAATTCATAGTGTCCAGCAGGACTGCTACATGAATGTTACCGACACTCCAGCAACATAAGCCTGATTGCTGTCAGGGCCTTGCTGTACATGGACACAGACTGCTTCAGAAGCTTAGTGGGGGCACATTTTTTTGAATATCGCACGATATTCAGTCACAATCTCCACGTCAGAGCTTCCGATGGGGGAAAAGACACCGAGTGGCAACTGAGGATGCTTGTACTGCGGATCTCCAGCAGAGATGTCCCAAGATTGAGGTGGTAAATGTCCAAGAACCACAAACATATTCTCTGTGCTGAATCACTCCAGCCAGCGGGGAGGTTACCCCTGATTTCCATGAAGTTCCATTTTCTTCAGTTTCCTTGATACTATCCTCGGTTAACCAACGCCTTGTTGTCAGGGACAGTCACTCTTACCTGGTTTTCGTATATTTTGTTGATGTCAATAGATCACGGTGTACGTGTTTCCTTCTCATAGAGGCGAGTGACTTCTCATAGAGGGAAGTCTCTATGTCAGAGAGGACGGGAAGATAACTCATTGAGATAATTGGAAGAGAGAGGTGGATGGATGCTTGACACGTCAGGCACTCCAGGAGTTGGGAGAAAGCGAGGACTGCAGATGCTACTTGCGGAACAGATGCTACTTCCGCCTACTTCCTGAAGAAGGGCTCATGCCCAAAACGTCGATTCTCCTGCTCCTTGGATGCTGCCTGACCTGATGTGCTTTTCCAGCAACACACTCCAGGAGTTGGTGCCTAGAGCAGAACATCCATAATCCTATTGATGGGAAAGGCAGCTTTAGTGGCTGAATGACCTACTCCTGCTCCTGCTTCTTATGTTCTTGCATTCTGTTATGGAAGGTTCATCATTATTATTTTCCTGGAAGTCCTGTGAAGGATTGTTACAGTCAGAGAGACCAGAAGATTTTGTGAGCAATATCTGGATACAGTATGCGGGCTGTACTCACTGTGAATCTGGGTCTACAACATGACAAATAACTGGAGACAGGGAAGTCAGTAAAGAGAGAGGAGGTCGCTGTTTCACAGTAACATCCATTCTGTTCCTAAGAACGTTTTCCGACCACACCAAACCATGTTTGACTGTCTTCAGATGCTGAATGGGTCTCCTCTATTTCCGTGCACCAGGTACCAGGAGCAAGTGATCTCAAACTGCTCCTGAGTAGCAGATTGAGGGGCAGAATGGAATGGGGCGAAGTTGCACTGTGAAACAGGGGTCGGTCCCTGTTCCAACAGACACTAAAGTTGTGTCTGGACAAAATGCGGTCTCAGCTCCACGTTCATATCTGCAGATCATTATCCTAGTGTTAATTTACCATCAAATATTCAACTCACACGCCTGTGAATAAACATAAACACACAGGAAACACAGATCTGTGGGGAAGAGAATTCACACTCAAACTGTCCTTTGAGAATGTCTCTTTATCCCTGTTCCTACTGAAGTTAGACACTCATTGAGAATTTCTCCTTATCCTTTTTCCGAGCGAGGTTGGAGAGTCATTGTTTCTTTTTCTAGTCCCACTCCCATTCCCCCATCGGTCACGACAAATTATCAATGTAAGCATGTGTGTGATATGGCAATTGATATCGGTCTCCGAATGGGTCAGGTTCAATATTAGGAACAAGTCAGGCAGATTTCTTCAATTTATAACAAAAATGAATCTAAATCCAAAGCAAATTTACTCGAATTATATAACAATAACTAACTTAAAAATAAATCAAAGTTACTTGAATTACGATGGAACGATAAATGGCATTCAGTTTGGTCATTGACAATATGTACATCAACATTTATTTTTGTATAACGCTGAGACACAGAAACATGCAAACAGAAACAGACAGGCACACAGACACAAACACGCACGCACACACACACGTCTGCAGGCATACGGGAAAAAATGAAACACTTCAGAAAAGTAGTTCGGAAGATCTTTGTTCAAATAAGTTAATTTCACGACAAAAGCAAAATTTAGATTTTTCCATTTGTTATTCTGCCTCACAGAAGCTGCGAGCACTGGGGTTTCTTTCTGTGTCAGTTGCATTTGGTTGAATTCCCTTTTCTGCAGGCAGGGGAGAGATGCCAATGAATCCTCAACAGGAACCCTCCCTGAGTGGTCAAGATGTAAAAGAAAGGTACAAGCAAAAGGCAGATTGGTTACAGTCAGGGATGGAAAGGGAACCGGCAGGCAGTTCAGGGATCTCTTGTGGCCACTCCTCTCAACAATAAGTATACCGTTTTAGATACTGCTGGGGGGCCGACTTACCGGGAAAAGCAGTGGGGCAAAGGGCTCTGGCATAAAGTCTGTCCCTGCTGCTCAGAAGGGAAGGGGGAAGAGGAGCAGAGCAGAGCAGTAGTCATTGGGGATTCCATACTTAGGGGCACAGATAGGAGGTTCTGTGGGGACGAGAGAGACTTACGATTGGCGTGTTTCCTCCCAGATGCCAGGGTTCATGATGTCTCTGATCGTGTTTTGGGTTCCTTAAGGGCAAGGGGGAACAGCCCCAAGTCGTGGTCCACATGGGCACCAACGACATAGGTAGGACGAGAGATGAGGAGTTAATGCAAAAATTCAGAGAGTTAGGATGGAAGCTTAGAGCTAGGATGGACAGAGTTGTTGTCTCTGATTTTTTGCTCGTGTCAGGTGCTAGTGAGGCGAGGAATGGGGAGAGAGAGGAAGTGACCACGTCGTTACAGGGATGGTGCAAGAGGGAGAGTTTTGCATGATTGAATAATAGGGACTCTTTCTGGGGTAGGTGGGAACTTTACAAGCAGGATGGTCTCCATCTGAACCAGAGGGGTAAAAATACCCTGATAGGAAATTCGTTAAGGCTATTTGGGGTGGGTTTAAACTAATCCAGCAGGGGGATGTGAATCAAAATTGTTTTTCGAGTACAGAAAAGGTTGATAGTAGAGAGGTCTGAAATTAAGTTTCAGGACGCAAGATGGCACCTGAAAGCAAATATGTATACTTCAACGCCAGGAGCATCCGGAATAAAGTGGGTGAACTTGCAGAATGGGTTGTTACCTGGGACTTCGATGTTGTTGCCATTTCGGAGACATGGATAGACCAGGGACAGTAATGGTTGTCGCAGGTTTGAGGATTTAGATGTTTCAGTAAGAATAGAGAAGATGGTAAAAGAAGGAGACTTGTGGTCATGGACAATGTTGCAGTTGCAGAAAGGATGTTTGGGGACTCGTCAACTGAGGTAGTGTGGGCTGAGGTTATAAACAGGAAGAAGAGGTAACCCTTTTGGGAGTTTTCTACCGGCCTCTGAATCGTTCCAGAGATGTAGAGGAAAGGATTGCAAATTGATTCTCGGTAAGAGTGAGAGAAACAGGGTAGTTGTCATGGGGGACTTCAACTTTCCGAATATTGACTGGGAACACATTAGTACGAGAAATATAGATGGGTCCATTTTTGTCCAGTGTGTGTAGGAGGGCTTCCTGACACAGTATGTAGACAGGCCAAGAAGGGGTGAAGCCACATTAGATTAGGTACTGAGTAATGAGCCAAGGAAAGTGTTAAACTTGGAAGTAGGTGAGCACTTTGGTGATCACAATTATGTTATGTTTACTTCAGTGATAGAAAGGGATAGGTGTATATCACTGGGCAAGAGCTGGGTGGATGGCAATTATGATGTGATTAGACAAGATTTGGGAAGCATAGGCTGGGGAAGGAAACTGCAGGGAATGGCGACATTCAAAATGTGGAACTTTTTCACGGAAAAGCTCCTGTGTGTCATAGATAAGTATGTACCTGTCAGGCAGGGAGGAAGCTGTAGAGCGCGGGAGCCGTGGTTTACAAAGGAAGTGGAATCTCTGGTCAAGAGGAAGAAGAAGGCTTATGTTAGGATGAGATGTGAAGACTCAGTTAGGGCGCTTGAGGGTTACAAGGTAGACAGGAAAGAACTAAAGAGAGAGCTCAGAAGAGCCAGGAGAAGACATGAGAAGTTGTTGGTGGACAGGATCAGGGTAAATCCTAAGGCTTTCTATAAGTATTTAAGGAATAAAAGAATGACGTGAGTAAGATTAGGGCCAATCAAGGATAGTAGTGGGAAGTTATGTGTGGATTCAGAGGAGATAGAGCAAGCACTAAATGAATATTTTTCGACAGTATTCACTCTAGAAAATGACAAGGTTGTCGTGGAGAATGCTGAGATACAAGCAACTAGACTAGGTGGGATTGAGGTTCGCAAGGAAGTGGTATTAGAAATCCTGCAGAGTGTGAAAATAGGTAAGACCCCTGGGCTGGATGAGATTGATTCTAGGATCCTTTGAGAAACCAGGAGGAGTTTTCTGAGCATTTGGCATTGATTTTTAAATTGTCATATTCTACAGGATAAGTGACAGAAGACTGCAGGATAGCAAATGTGGTTTCCTCGTTTAAGAAGGGGATTACAGAAAACCCTACTAATAATAGAACAGTGAGCCTTACTTCAGTTGATGGTAAAGTGTTGGAAAAGGTGAGAAGAGATAGGATTTATAATAATTTAGAAAAGAATAATTTCGTTAGGAATAGTCAGCACGGTTTTGAGAAGGGTAGGTCGTGTCTCACAAAACTTATTGAGTTCTTTGAGAAGGTGACCAAACAGGTATATGAGAGTAAAGCGGTTGATATGGTTTGTATGGATTTCAGCAAGCCGTTTGATAAGGTTCCTCACAGTCGGCTATCATATAAAATGCGGAGGAATGTGATTGTTGGAGATATAGCTGTTTGGATCAGTAACTGGCTTGCTGAAAGAAGACAGAGGATGGTGGTTGATTGGAAATGTTCATCCTGGAGTCCAGTGACTAGTGATGTAGCGCAAGGGTCGGTGTTGGGTCCGCTGCTGTTTGTAATTTCTATATACGACATAGATGAGGGTGTAGAAGGGTGGGTTAGTAATTTTGCAGAAGACACTAAGGTCGGTGGAGTTGTGGATAGCGACGAAGGATGTAGTAGGTTACGGAGAGACATAGATATGCTACAGAGATGGGCTGACAGGTGGCAAATGGAGTTGAACACAGACAAGTGTGAGGTGATTCACTTTAGTTTGAGTCATCAGAATGCAAAGTACTGGGCTAATGGAAAGATTATTGGTAGTGTAGATGAGCAGAGAGATCTCGTTGTCCAAGTACACAGATCATTGAAGGCTGCGACCCAGGTTGACAGGGTTTTTAAGAAGGCATACAGTGTTTTATTTTATATTAATAGAAGGATCGAGTTCTGGAACCATGAGGTTATGCTACAGGTGTACAGAACTCTGGTGCGGCCGCACTTGGAGTAATGTGTACAATTCTGGTTACCACATTATAAAAAGGATGTGGAAGCTTTGGAAAGAGTGCAAACGAGATTTACTCGGATGTTGCCTGGTATATACGGAAGGTCTTACGATGAAAGGCTGAAGGACTTGAGGCTGTTTTCGTTGGAGAGAAGAAGGGTGAGAGGTGACTTAATAGAGACATTTAAGATAATCAGAGGGTTAGATAGAGTGGACAGGGACAGCCTTTTTCCAAGTATGGTGATGGCGAGCACAAGGGGGCTTAGCTTTAACTTGAGGGGTGATAGATATAGGACAGATGTCAGAGGTAGTTTCTTTACTCATGGTATAGTAAGGGTATGGAATGCTTTGCCTGCAACGGTAGTAGTTTCGCCAACTTTAAATAAATTTCAGTCGTCATTGGACAAGCATATGGAAGTACATGGAATAATGTAGGTTAGATGGACTTCAGGTTGGTATGACTGGTCAAAGCAAAACATCGAGGGCCGAAGGGCCTGTACTGCGATATAATGTTCTATGTTCTATGACTGCCAGTTTTCAGCTCTCATACAAATAGAAACATGCCCACAAAGACAAACTGACACACACACGCACACACACACGGCTAAATGCAAACACGAAAAAAAATGAAACTTTGCAGAATAGTAGTTCGGTAGAGCTTTGTTGAAGCAACAGTTAATTTCATGATCAAAGCAAAATTGAGATTGTTTCAATTGTTATTCTGCCTCTGAAGTGGTAAAGATGACTGGTGGTTTTCTGCTCTCATATGTTGCTGCAGAGAAGAACAATTAAGAGATGGAGTAATGGCTATGGCTTCTCTGACAGGTTACATTTTCTCCCTGTCTGATCTGAAACGTACAGTAATGTTACCCGAACACCAACCTAGTCCATGTAAGGTCTCGTCGAACATTCCCCTGATTGCACGACTCCATCCTTGTTATCTGCTCCATTTAAGAATGATTCATAATTTAAAATTTGAAGGTATGTGTATATGTTACTGCATAATCTTTGTACACGAAATTCATGTTTTTGTAGTAGCTGTGTTAAAATGAGAATGATGTTTGCTAAACTTGAATCCTTATTTTTATTTTATCATCCTTCAGCTACACCCCAATACATTCTCCTCAGGTTCTTACATGTTTCTATGTGAACATCTCTCATTCTCAGACCTGACGTGCTCTCACCTTGTACAGGCCATGAGGAGCATGGATACGGGAAACAGCCAAGGTATTTTACCGAAGCTGGAGGAGTCCAAACTAGAGAGTAAAGATTTAAGGTGAGAGAGGAAAGATTAAGAAAAGGTAGCTGAGGAGTAACTTTTTCATACAGAGGGTAGTGCGTGTATGGAACGAGCTGGCAGCGAAAGTGATAGTGGCTGGTACAATTACAACATTTAAAAGGCAACGGATGGGTATATGAATAATAAGGGTTTAGAGGATCATGGGTCTAATGCTGGCGAATGGTACTACATTAGATTGGAATATCTAGTCGGCACAGATGACCTGGACTGAAGGATCTGTTTCCGTGCTGTATGACACTACGATTCCATCAATCCTTCATTCCAGCAAGGAGTAAAGTGAAACATCTGTGAAAATCTTCTAAAACAATTGCATGTTTTTCTTTCAGTTTAGGGGTTCATTACCACACTCAATATATCTTCTGTAGTATCCGCATTGTCTTGTACAAATGCAATAATACATCCCAATCTTTATAGCCAATAGCCTTTGCATAAAAACAGCAAGATTCGATAACCTTTTCTAATTATTGGCTGAACCTGCTGACAACGTTTATGTGACTCTTGTACCGGGATGCACAAATCCTTCTGTACCAATGAGTTCTGTGATATTCTCTCAAATCAAGTTGGTCACTGTTATTTTCTCTGTTCAACACAACACTGACTTCCCTGGCACACATTATACTGTTTTCTGCCAAAAATTTGCTCACGCATGTCCTCTGTCTGAATCCAAATGCAGAGTCTCCATGCCCAGTTAAATGACTATCTTGGTGAATGAGCTAATTAAGCTGCAAAGCATTCGGTCCCCTCACCCAAGTCATTGGTATAGATTGTCAATTGTTGATACTGTCACACTGATCCCTGAGGAACTCCACCCAGTTAAAACTTTACAACCTGAATATAAACATTTATCCCGAATGCTTGTTTCCTGATAGTTAATCGGGTTTGCCCTGTCGCTGGGCAACAGGCTAGATAGATTGGATGGCCTCATCCTATGCTGTGTAATGTACTTAGTGGGCTGAATGACTTCAATCTATTCCTGCATACATCCTTAGAGGGCAGAATGGTCTCCGCCTGTCTCATTACAACGATGCTGACTGGCTGAATGGGAACTTTCTTTTGCTCTGTAACATTACTGAGTGCATGAGAGAACAACACATGTGTTCGGAGCAGCAGTTGGTCATTCAGCCCCACACGACTGCAGCACCATTAACGATGTGCATTGTTGATATGATTGCGACTAAACATCCCTTTCCTGTCTGTTTCCAATAAACGTTGATTCTCTTGTTCATCAAAGATCTATGACACTCAACTTTGAGTGTTTTCAGTAACCCAGTCTTCACAGCTACTTTGACATGAGAGCACCACATATTACACAACCCTAAAGCGAAAGGAATATCCCTGTCTCAGTCAGAAATGGGAAGGTCCTTATGCTCAAAATGTGTTCCCATCAAACCAATCACCACTCTTTTGATATATAAGGAATCGACAATTAGGAACTGTTATCGACCACTCAGCCCCTCAAACCTGTCCACATTCCCTTTAACTCTCCTAAATCGAATACTTACCAAATTCAGCCTTCACTGACCTCGTGGAAAGACAATTCCAGACACCACAAGATATATGAGCAATGAACACTGGAACAGAATTAAGCCATTCTACCCATCTCGTCTTCCATGATATTTGATCATGGCTAAAACAATTCTGAACCCCATTCTCCTGCCTTCTCCAACTGACCATTGATAGCTTATTAATAAAAAATATATATCTCAGTATTAAAGACATTTTGTGTGCATGTATGTGGGGGAGAGTGGCGGCGTATGTTCGTGTGTGTATGTGTAAATGTCCATATCTGTGTGCGTATCTCTGTCTGTGCTATGTATATTAGTATCAGTATCTACGTTTGTGTGCACCTCTGTCTGCATCTCTGTACATGCTGTTTTTGAAGTAAATACATTAAAAATGGAATCAAAGTCTCCCTCCTCTCTCTGCCTGTGTCCCTATGGTTCATAGACTTCAAAGAATCCCAACAGTGTGGAAACAGGCCCTTCGGCCCAACAGGCCTACACTGACACTTCTAAGAGTAACCCATCCAGACACGTTCAAATACTATTCTACGTTTGCCCATGACTAATGCCCCGAACCAACACATCCCTGGGAACTATGGGTAAGTTAACATGGCCAATTCACTTAACATGCACACCTTTCGGCTATGGATGGAAACCGCGAACCTGATGGAATCCAGGCAGACACGGGGAGAATCTACAAACTCCACACAGCCAGTCGCCTGAGGGTGGAATCGAGCCCGGGTGCCCGGCACTGTGAAGAATCAGTGCTGAACACAGAGTTTTGTGATTAGATTCATACAATACTGCCCACTGCTGGCATCCCCACACCACTGCATCAGTGACAGTTTTATTCAGTCTGAGAAGACAATAAATCCTTTACTGTGAATCTCTGACATTGCACGACTGTTTGGTTTTTCAAAAAGTATCTTTGGAAGCACAGAGCAGTTTAGTCTGATACAGAGTGATGTTGTTCCTGAAATATTACCACCACCACTGGGCATTTTTCTGGATCTTTGAATACTTTCTCAGGTAATTTTTAAGCATTTCAAGTCACGGAATGAGAAATCAATTCATCAAATCTCCTGACAAAATGGTTCACTCGGTGGTAAGCATTCCCATTCTTACAGGGCCAACTATATTTGGAACCCTCTATCTACCAGGTGTGTGTGTGTGTGTGTGTGTGTGTGTGTGTGTGTGTGCGTGTGCGTGCGTGTGTGTGTGTGTGTGTGTGTGTGTGTGTGTGTGTGTGGTGTGTGTGTTTGGATGGTGCTGTAAGCTGCTCCCCTCTTTCCCTCCTGAATCCTCGGAGGTTATCACCCTATGCCGCTGTCGCTGCATCAGGGTGGGGAGGCCCGCTGAGGGAGAGATTGTGTCAATTTAAGCACCACAGGCTCTGTCAGACCTGTACCTACACATAGATATTCAAAGAGCCAAATAGAAACACACAGGTACGGGGCTCACGGTGAGATTTATATCGGACACTCCACCACCAAACTTGGCCCTTTCTCTTCTATTCCAAGCTGTTTCTCCTGGAATGCGAGAAAGGGAGGGAGTGAAGATGGGAGTGTGTAGCCCTATTATTAGTGCTGGTGTAGGTGGGGGTGGGTATATGGTGACGTATAGGGAGTCAGTCCAGAGTGTTGCATCCATGCAATGGTATTAGTAAGGGAGATATAGTAGAGGAGAAAGAGAGAAAGAGAAGGTGCTGCTTGCATCATTGAGAGTGGTGAAGCATGAGCCTTGTTTGGGGGTCGGTGCTATAACAGATGTACAGTGAGCTTGAGGGAGCAGAGAGAATACGATGAATCTTATCCTGACACAATGGGGAAGGTCATTGGTGCTTGTCCTGTATTGCTGGACATTTCTTCAGACCGCTAAATACTGTACTGAACTGGATGGTGAGCTCAGACCATGCTCGGGGGGCTCTGGTGGTGTGGCCCACTCTAGATGGGAATGCGCCCCCCCACCTCTCTATTAGCTCACCCACCAGGACCTTCGTGCTCCTGTCAACGCACCGTGGTGTAATTGCCCCTTATCTGCCATGTTCAGAGTAAACTATGCAGGGCAGCTGCAAACTGAGAAAGCTCAACCGCAAGCCCATTGGCCCATTAAAGATGACACGAATGCAAGGGATCACAAAATATCCAGCGGCATCCTAACAATGGTATAAGTGGGGGTGGGGATATGGTGATGTGTCCAGAGGGAGTCAGTCCATAGTGTGGAATCCATGCAGTGCTATTAGTGAGGGAGATATAGTAGAGGGGAAAGAGAGAGAGAGGGAAGGGTGGAATAATTGAGCTGAAATTAAATGAGAGGGACACCATGGGGTCAAAGAGGTTGTTCGATAAGATAGCACCAGCACACTAGATCGGCCTCGTGCAGTCGATCCCTCTGTCACACTCAATGAAAATGACACAGAGACAGATTTTGTTGTTAGATTCTGCCCAATGAGTCAAAGACTGTGCTAACCCCATTCCCAATTACAAAGCTGCACCTCTTGACCAATGCTCTCCGTCACAGAGAAGGAGCTAAACATGACTTACCCATGGGAAATAAGGCAGTGGGGAGGCAATGGTTGAGATATCAATGGAAGAACACTTTATGGCAAGTCAACGCAATAGTATTAGTTTTTAAATAGAGATGAAAAGGATAAAACGGGTATAAAACTTAAAGTTCTAAACTGTTGAACAGCCAATTCAAGAAATTTCCAAAGTCGATTTGCATAGATATCAGCAGAGAAAGGGCCAGCTAAGAAGTGGGAAGCCTTCAAAACTGAGATGTCAAGAGCACATAGATGGTATGTCCCCGTTTGGGTGAAGGATAAGGCTGATAGGTGTAAGGTATGCTGGAGGATTGGAGAAATTGAGGTTCTGGTCACTGATAAGAAGAAAGCATATGTCCGGGGTAGACGGCAGGAATCGAGGGTTTTTTCTGAATTCATTCATGAAATGAGGGTGTCACTAGCTAGGCCGGTATCTATTACTCATCCCTTATTGCTCATAGGGCAGTTAAGAGTCAACCACATTGCTCTGGGTCTGGAGTTACATGTAGGGCAGACCAGGTATGGATTGCAGATCGATTCGTTCAAGTACGTTAGTGAACCAGATGGATTTTCCCGCCAATAGAAATGATCATCATTAGCTTCTTAATTCCTGATTTAAAGTGAATCACTAGAAGAGTCTGAAGGCCACATGAGTATACTTAAGACGGAAATCGGGAGCGCAAAAAGGGAGCATGTGATAGCTTTGGCAAATAGGGTTAAGGAGTATCCGAAGCAATTCTACAAATACATTAAGGATAAAGTAGTTACTAGGAAGAGAATAGCGAGTAAAGATTAGAAAAGCCGCAGATGTGCAGAACTGCAGGAGATGGGGTTGGTTCTGACTGAATATTTTGTGTTAGTATTTACTGTGCTGGATATTGATGCAAGAGAACGTGGGATCTCAATACTGATATCTTGTAAAGTGTATGTAATACAGAGGAGATGCTGGAGGTCTTAAAATGCACAAATGTGGATAAATATCCATGACGTTATTAGATGTCTGCTAGAACTTTGAGGGGAGCTGAGGAACTGATTGCTGGGGGGAGATATTTGTGTCATCAACAGCCACAGGTGAAGTGCTGGAAGACTAGAGGTTGTCTAATATGGTGCACTATATAAAGGATTTAAGAAGGGTGATAAAATAAAACCAGTGAGCCTGATATCAGTAGTGGGTAAGTTGTTGGAGGGGATTATGAGGCACAGAACCTTCACTATTTTGAAAGGCAATACTTGATTAGGGATTTTCAACATGGCTTTGTGTAAGCGATATTGTGTCTCACTAAATTTTTTGAAGCAGTGACAAAGAAGATTAGTTGAGGCAGAAAGGCGTACATTGTCCATATGAACTTTGGTCAGGCGTTTAATAATGTCATGCAGGGGCATCTGGTTAACAAGATGGGTTCGTATGAAATATATGGAGAACTAGCCATATGGATACAAAATTGGCTCAAACGTAGGAGACAGAGGGTGGTTGTGCAGGTTGGCAATATACTGGAAAAGGTTTTCAATGGTTCTCATGTCGGGTGGATAGTCCAAGTTCGGGAGTAATCCACTAGCACCGTCCGCACAACTCTCCATCCTGGCTTTTACCTTGTCACACTTAATGGGGTCAGGGCTGGTTCTGTGTGGCAGATTCAGACTTTAAGTCAATGGACAATTTCAGCTGATCTGGCAATGTTTGCATTCTTGTCACTTGACTTCTCATTGTCTCCCTTCTCCAGTTACTTCCTCACCCCTTTCTCCGCAATCATATTTTCACGAAATTATCAGTAATTGTTTTATTTATTTTTCTGTATCTTTCCCTTCCCTTTGTTTATAGCTCCCTCCTGTATCGAGTGTTGACGTAGTGAAGCTCAGAAACAATGAAATGATGTTTCTTGGGCTGTTGCTCACTTCCCAGAGTGTCCCATGTCGTGCTCCATGTAGGGCAGGGAGAGATAGCAGCTTTGCCTCACGCCTTTGAAACTTGGTCTATGCCTGTCCATTGAACATCTGTGTTTGTCCCTCTCAGCTGATCGTGCAGTCAGTAACACGAGGAAGCCCGTCAAGCATTATTGTAAAGGACCAGTCATCGAACTTGTAGCTGAAGGGGTTCTGGCTGCCTCCTGTTATTGAAAAGCTAGTGAAACTGCTGAGGATGGTTTGCTGGAGGTTGTGCTGTGAGCTACCTCAGAAATTCAGGGAGATCTGAGGATTTGATGACCCAACTCTGGATGGAGCATGGGGACTATAGTTACAGTATCTGGGTCTGTAACATGAACACCAAATGGAGCAGAGGCTGCAGAGAGGGGAATCTCTGAAACCATGGAGTGAATGTGTGGGGCCGAAAGGAATATGCCGTATTTGTCTGTGTCTTAGCCTGGACAAGCACACAGTCTCACTCTACCCCTTACACACACTGATGCACAATCTCCCTATCCGCTACACACACACACACACACACACACACACACACACACACACACACACACACACACACACACACACACACACACACACACACACACACACACACACACACACACACACACACACACACACCTATGCACGTATAAATCCGTGAGGTGAATTTGCATTTGCATGTTTGTATTTGCAGTTACACTTAATTTTGTTCCAAAAACATATAATTTGGAGACAGTCAGTCAATGCGGTATTTTTTAAACTTCTACTTTGGGAACAAACCCAGTCTGACTCCAGGTGAAGACACAAATAGACTCCAAACAAGACCTCACGCCTGAAATTCATTGTCTGATAGAAGGGGTCACCTCCTTTACATCGATAATGCCTGAAGGTATCTCCAGGCAGTGACTTGAAAGAAATTCTGCGATTTGCATGTTAATCAATCAATACCTGCACCTCCATTCTGTTATTAAAGATTTAAGAGCCATCTTTGGTGCGTACCATTCGTGCATGTTAGTTGAACAATCCTTTGGTGTTTTCCTTATAATTTCTGTGTTTCAGGTATTCGTCTCTCTCTAACATCTAATGAAGGAACAGTGCGATGGAAGCGTGTGTTTTCAAATAAATCTGTTGGACTCTAATCGACTGTCGTGTGAATTTTGACCTTGTCCGACCGAGTCCAAAACCAGCGGCTCCATATTGTAGCTTTTTATTGCTAAGCCAATTATCTCTCTTAGCAAACAAATGTTTCCCCATGTGGTCTTGTGTTGCATATTAATCTTTTACAAAGCACGTTATGCACAGTTGTCTGGAAATCCAGATATAATACATTGATATGATCCACATTATCAACGTTGTTTGTCAGTTATTTAAGAAAGCTAGTCAAATCATTCAAACATGATTTATCCTTTATAAAAGTGTGTTGAATGAGCTGGATTCTGGCTTGAATTTGAAAATCTCTTGTTATCAATTTCTTCATAACAGATTTGAATAATTTGCCTTCAATACCAATAGATGTCACTAATTTTCATTCCCTAGTGAAGTTGGTTATTCCAAGTTCTTTGCTTTCTATAACCTCAATGTGCCCTATCACAATTCCCGTGTAACAGGCACAATGCTGTAAAAAATCTGCTCCAATTGCTGTGTAAGAGGCATGAATGGCTGATTTGACTCATTCTGTTCCTGCTTTACGCACTCACTATGCTGAATGCCCTCCTGGTGTTCCCACGTTATCGTCTCGATGGCTTGCATGTCCTGCTCCTGTTCCTGACCAAGCCATTCAAGATCTCAATGTCCTCCTCCTGTCGCTCAATGACATTTTCGGGGACTTATGGAATCTCCCTGCTCAAATGTCACTTCTCAAGAGCTGAAATATGCTGGCAAGTTGTATTGCTCACACGGGGTAGCTCAGTGGTTAACTACTGTCTCCAATTTCCTCTCACAGTCCCAAGATGTTCAGGTTAGGTGGATTGGCCTAGCTAAATTACCCATAATGTCCAGGGATATGCAGGTTGGGAAATCAACCATGGAAAATGCCAGGTTATAAAGACTGGGTGGGGTAGGTGGTGGGGATTGACCAGTATGGTCTTCGGAGGATCAGTGTGTTGGCGATGGGTCAAATTGTCTGCTTCGACTCTGCAGAAATTCTCTGATTAACATCTCAGTTGCAAAACTCAGTTGAGGGAACAATCTTTGAGTTAATTCCAATATCCTTTCCTCAATGAGGAGATTAACTCTGTACACACTCCTCCAGATGTGGTATCGCTAAGATTCTCTACAACAGCAGCAACACTTTACCAACGTGCTGTAAAGTTCCCATCAGGTGAGAACAGTCTCAGCTCTCTGGGGAATAACAGCATTGCTGAAAAATCATTGTCCTTCTTTACTCCACCAGAATAATGAGAGATCTAATGATAATGTTACAATGATACTAAAGAAGAACAGGTCAGATGTGGCAAGATGACGTCAATGCTGAGACACAGCGAAACATCTCGCCTGAATCGACCGTTAACCTCGCCAGACCCCACGTAACTCAGATTCCGTACAGTCTGGCAAGGTGGAGCTTAGAAACAGCAAGGAGAAGCAAGCATTGATGAGAGTTGTCTATCAAAGTCTAAATCGTGATACAGGTGTTGGGTATAGTCCAAAACAGGAAATTCGAAATACAAGTTTGTGAGTACTGCAGCAATAGTGGACAGCTTCAAGTAACATCTAAGCAGTGTTCACCCAAGTGAATATTAATGCTGGGAAAATGGATTTCATGAGCGTCTATGAGATGCGTGACTTTAACGATATGTTGACCACTGAGCTAGAGATCAGGGTGTTCTGGAATTGGTAATGTGATCAGAAGAGCTAATTGAAGACGTTGCTGTAAAAGAGTTTTTGAGAATAGTGATCTTAATATTTGGAATTTAAATGATACCTGAATAGAAAACTGTTTTTTTTTTATTACGTTATTGGTACATACCTCTGTCATGCAAGCCATTGCGATGTAAGGATAGAGATGCTTCAGTGAATTTGAAAAGTGCTTCAAAATGATTTAATGTAAAACAGGCAATGTCTGTCATTTACACAACCACTATAAGGTCTGTAAGGACATTCTCGAGATTAATCCCTCAGATGGAAAGATTGTCTGACGAGAGAACTCCGCCTGTGTTCCATCGAGTTTAAGAGAATGAGAGGTGATCATAGTACATTGAACGTAGAACATAGAACATAGAACATAGAACATAGAAAAATTCAGCGCAGTACAGGCCCTTCGGCCCTCGATGTTGCGCCGACCAAAGCCTACCTAACCTACACTAGCCCAATAACCTCCATATGCTTATCCAATGTCCGCTTAAATGGCCATAAAGAGGGAGAGTCCACCATTGCTACTGGCAGGGCATTCCATGAACTCACAACCCGCTTAGTAAAGAATCTACCCATAACATCTGTCCGAAACCAAGCTCCACTTAATTTAAAGCTGTGTCCCCTAGTAACAGCTGACTCTATTAGCAGAAAATGGTTCTCACTGTCAACCCTATCTAAACCCCTAATCATCTTGTACACCTCTATCAAATCTAACCTAAACCTTCTTTTCTCCAATGAGAACAGCCCCAAGTGCCTCAGCCTTTCCTCATATGATCTTCCTACCATACCAGACAACATCCTGGTAAACTCCTCTGCACCCAGTCCAATGCCTCCACATCCTTCCTATAGTATGGCGACCAAAACTGCACACAATACTCCAGATGAGACCGCACCAGAGTCTTATACAACTGCAACATGACCTCAGGACTCCGGAACCCCAGTACGCCATATGCCTTCTTCACTGCACTATTTACCTGGGTGGCAACTTTCAGAGATCTGTGTACATGGACACCAAGATCCCTCGGCTCATCCACACTACCCGGTAGCCTACCATTAGCCCAGTAATCCATCTTCTTGTTACTCCTACCAAAGAGAATCACTTCACACTTAGCTACATTGAACTCCATTTGCCACCTTTCTGCCCAGCTCTGCAACTTATATATATCCCGCTGTAACCTGTCACATCCTTCTTCGCTGTCCACAACTCCACCGACTTTCGTATCATCCGCAAACTTGCTCACCCAGCCTTCAAGCCCCTCCTCCAGTTCATTTATAAAAATGACAAACAGAAATGGTCCCAAAACAGATCCTTGTGGAACACTGCTAGTAACTGCACTCCAAGATGAACCTATACCATCAATTACTACCCTCTGTCTCCTTCCAGCCACCCAATTCCTAATCCAAACCTCGAATCCACCCTCAATGCCATACTCCGTAATTTTTGCAGTAGCCTGCCATGGAGTGCCTTGCTAAAATCCATATACACTACATTTACTGCTTTACCCTCGTCCACTTCCTTTGTCACCTTCTCAAAGAACTCAATAAGGGTTGTGAGGCAGGACCTGCCCTTCACAAAACCATGCTGACTATCCTTGATCACATTATTCCTATCCAGATGTTCATAAATCCTATCCTTTACAATTCTCTCTAAGACTTTGCGCACAACAGACTCACTGGCCTATAGTTACTAGGGCTATCCCTACTCCCCTTCTTGAACAAGGGGACCACATTCGCTATCCTCCAGTCTTCTGGCACTATTCCTGTAGACAACGACGACATAAGGCCAATGGCTCCGCCATCTCCTCCCTAACTTGCCAGAGGATCCTAGGATAAATGCCATCAGGCCCAGGGGACTTATCTATTTTCACCCTTTCCAGTATTTCCCAGACCTCTTCCCTACATACCTCAAAGCCATCCATTCTAATCACTTGTGACTCAATATTCACGTCAGCAACAATGTCCTGTTCCTGAGTGAATACTGACGAAAAGTATTGATAAAGTGTCTCTCCAACCTCCTCCGCCTCCACGCACAACTTCCCACTACTATCCTTGACTGGGCTAGTCATGCTTTTATTCCTGGCATACCTATAGAAAGCCTTTGGGTTTTCCCTAATCCTACCAACTAAGGACTTTTCATGTCCCCTTCTCGCTGCTCTTAGCTCTCTCTTTAGATCCTTCCTGGCTACCTTATAACTCTCAATCGCCCCAACTGAACCTTCACACCTCATCTTTACATAGGCTGCCCTCTTCCTTTTCCCAAGGGATTCCAACTCCTTATTAAACCACGGCTCCCTCACAAGACCCTTTCCTCCCTGCCTGACTGGTACATACTTATCAAGGACACCCAATAGCTGCTCCGTCAACAAGCTCCACATAATTTGTGTCCTTCCCTTGAATCCTATTTTTCCTATCCACGCTTCCTCAGTCATGCCTCACGCATCATAATTTCCCTACCCCCAGCTATAATTCCTGCCCTGCAGTGCACACTTATCTCTCTCCATCACTCGAGTAAAAGTCACCGAGTTGTGGTCACTGTCCCCGAAGTGCTCACCTACCTCCAAATCTAACACCTGGCCTGGTTAATTACCTAGAACCAAATCCAGTATAGCCTCACCACTTGTTGGCCTGTCCACATATTGTGTCAGGAAACCCTCCTGCACACATTGGACAAACAGCGACCCATCTAACGAAGCTATAGCTTTCCCAGTCAATATCTGGGAAGTTAAAGTCCCCCATAACAACCACCCTACTACTTTCACTCTTCTTCTGAATCATCCTCGCAATACGTTCCTCTACGTCTCTCGGACTATTAGGAGGCCTGTAGAAAACTCGTAACAGGGTGACCTCACCTTTCCTATTTCTAACCTCAGCCCAAACTACCTCAGATGGCAAGTCTTCCTCCATTGTCCTTTCCACCGCTGTAATACTATCCTTGACAAGCAATGCCACACCTCCTCCTCTTTTACCCCCACCTCTGACCCTACGAAAACATTTAAACCCTGGTACCTGCAACAGCCATTCCTGTCCCTGTTCTACCCACGTCTCTGTAATGGCCACAACATCGAAGTCCCAGGTACCAACACACGCTGCAAGTTCACCTACCTTATTTCTTATACTTCTGGCATTGAAGTATACACACTTTAAGTCACCTTCCTGTTTACAGGCACCCTCCTTCGCGATCGATGCCTTGTTCCTAACCTCCCTACACTCAAGGTCCTGTACCCTAAAGCTACAGTCCAGGTTCCCATGCCCCTGCAGAGTTAGTTTAAACCCTCCCAAAGAGCACTAGCAAACCTCCCCCCAAGGATACTGGTGCCCCTCAGGTTCAGGTATCGATCGAAATGAAACGTTTAAAAACATGCACATAGAGGAGAGTGACGGACATGTACATTAACAAGTGACAGCAAGATTAGCGAGAATCCCAAGATATTCACAAGGACATCAAGCAGAACAGAATAACCAGAGAATAATCGGGTCCCATTAGAAACCAAGGGGACTATCTGTGTGTGAAGCTGGAGAAGATTGATTGATTGTGACATGAAAGCTTCTCATCCATTTTCCTTGGAAGACAAAGGAGGCAACTGCATATTTCAAGAAGACTGGACTGTGAAGCTGTTAAACAGATTGATAGGAGATGGGAGCAGGAAATGGTGGTTTTGGCTGGTATAAAATTGGACAAGTCCCCAGCACTGGAAGGATTGTGTCACAGGCTGCATTGGGAGATAAGTGAGGAAATACCCTGACTCAAATGTTTAAGTGGAATCTGGTCACAGTGGAGGTGCCAGAGTAATGGAGAGCACCCTTTTCAGGAAGGTTTGTTGCAGTTAAACCAGACAGCTATAGATCAGTGAGTATCACATCAGTATCAGGGAAACTATTGGAGAAAGCAGGAAAGGAGACAATTGATCTTCATTGAGAGAGGCAATGTTTGATCAGGGATAGTCAGCCTCAGGTTCTCAGAGAGTAGTCATGCCGAATGAATTTTATTGAATTTTTTCAAGCAGGTCGTTTATATGGTTTTTGTTTCTTTTCAGCAACACCTTTGACAAAGCCTCACATGTGAAACCTATAGAGAATGTATAATCTCATGGTATCAAGGGTAACTTGGTACGTGACATTCAAACAGTCTTAGAGGCAGGAGAAAGAGGGTGGTGGGAGAATACTGTTTGTATGAATGGAGAACAGTGACCCGTGGTGTACACCAGGGATAAGTGTTCTATCCCTTATTGCTTGTGATATTCATAAATAATGTAGATGTGAATGTGGAGGGTGTAGGGAGAGTGTGATAAATAAGTGTATCTTTGACACAAAGATTGGCGGGTGGTTGGCAGTGAGCAGGAAGGTCTTATGTCTAGAAAGATGAAATGGTCAAATGGGCAGATAACTGGCAGATGGAATGTAACCCTGATAAATATGAGGTGATGGCAAAGACCAGTGGGAAACTAAAAGATTGGGAAAAATTTTAAAGGTAGAAAAAAAGCAACAAAAAAGCTATCAAGAAACTTAAGACAGATTGTGGGAGTAAACTACCTGAGAATATAGACATAGCAAAAGATTCTATAAATATATAAATGAAAAGAATTACTAAGGTAATCAGTGTGCCTTTAGTGGGTGAGAAGGTGTATCCAATAGTGGGATATGAGGAAATGGCCGATATTTTATCTGTCTTCACTGTGAGGGACATGAATAACGTGGCAGTAATTGTCAAAGAGAAGAAGGTAGATGAGGACCTGGAAACAATCATTCCCAATAGAGATAGTATTGGGCAAGCTAATTGGTATAAATGTTGGTAAGTCTCCTGGCCCTGATGGAATGCATTCTAGGGTACGAGCAGAGGTGATGGGAGAAATAGCAAATGCAGTTATGGATTTTTTTCTAAATTCGCTGTCCTGTGGTGCAGTTCCAGCAGATTGGGAAACAGGAGATCAGAATCTCCTGTTTGAAAAGGGAGGTAGGTAAAACGTGGGGAATTATAGACCAACTAGCTTAACATGTTTAGTGGGGAAAATACTTCAATTTGTAATCAAGGAATGAATTGTACGCATCTTGATAGTAATTGTCCCTTTGGGCAGACACAGCATCAGTTCGTGAAAGGCATGTCATGCTTAACTAACCTCCTAGAAATCTATGAGGACATTATGAACACGGGGACCCAGTAGTTGTGGTATACTGAGATTTACAAAAAAAGCATTCAAGACAGTGCCGCCAAAACGGCTGCTGCATAAGGTAATGATGAGTGACGCGATGGGTAATGCATTAACATGGGTAGAGGATTGGTTAACTACTAAGAGGCAAAGCGTGGGAATAAATGAGTGTTTTTTCTGGCTGCTGTTCAGTGACCAGTGGTGTGCCTCAGGGATAAGTGCTGGGACCGCAATTATTCACAGATTAAATGGACGAATTGGAGTTGGGGACCCCGTGTAGTGTCTAAAGATTGCAGGTGATACAAAGATGAGTGGCAGAGCAAAGTGTGCAGAGGACTGATAAACTTTACAAAGGGATATAAAGAGTTTACGTGAGTGGGCAAAGGTCTGGCAGATGCAGTACAATGATAATAAATGTGAAGTCATCCATTTTAGTAGGAATAAAACTGAAAAGGAGTATAACTTTCATGGCAAAAAAACAAATGGAGCATGCATATTTGCAGAGGGTCCTGGATGTCTTTGTGCATGAATCGCAGATGTTCGTCTGCAGGTGCAACAGGTAATTAATGAAGCAAATGAAATTGTGTCCTTCATTGCAAAAAGAATTTAGTTCAAACACAGGGAAGTAATGTTTCAGCTGGACAGAGTGCTAGTGAGGTCGCACCTGCAATACTGTGTGCAGTTTTGGTCTCCCTACTTGAGAAAGCATGAGCTGGCATTACAGTGGATGCAGAGAAAGTTTGCTAGGTTGGTTCCGGAATTGAAGAGTTTCGCTAATGAGGAGACGCTGAGTAGACTGGACTTATACATTGATTGGAATTTGAAAGAATGAGGAGGATCTGATACTTACATATATATTTATGAAGGGGAGAGTTAAGACAGAAATAGAGAGGGCATTTCCAGTAGTACGTGAAATTGCACAAGAGGGCAACATCTCAAAATTGGATGGAGCAGATTTAGGACTGAATTGCGAAGGAACTTCTTGACCAGGAAGGTTGTGAATCTGTGGAGTTCCCTGCCCAGTGAAATAGCGGAAGCTTTCTCATTGAATGTTTTTGAAGCTCAGATAGATAATTTGTTGTGCAGTAAAGGAACGAAGGGTTATGGTGAGCGGGTGGGTAAGTGGAGCTGAGGCCATGAAGTGATCAGCCATGATCTTTTTGACGCTCCTAGTTCTTATGTAATGGGTCAACATGAAATGGGAATCATATTTGAGAAACTGACGGGTCGATACACTGGGAGAAGCAATGTATTCAATGCATTTGGATTTTCAGAAAGATTTGATAAAGACTTGTATGCAAAGTCAAATGTTACAGCATTGGGGATAAAATATGAACATAATTTTAGAATAGGTGAGCTGACAAGAAACAGTGAAGAGGAATAAAACCATCTGTTTTGAAGTGCAAGGATCATTGGGTGTCGCTGGGATAGGCGCTCGGGCCCCAGCTATTCCCAATGCACTTTAACCATTTGGTTATCGGAATCACATGCAGTGTATCCCTGTCTGTCGACATAATAACACGATGCTGGATTGTGTGTGGGTGAGCAGGATGGATACACACACACACACACACACGCGCACACACACACACACACACACACACACACACACACACATATATATAAGGTCCAAGGTGATTGAGACAAGTAGAGTGAATTGGCAAATATATGTCAGATGAAGCACAATGAGGGTATATGTGACGCTGTGTACGTTGGTGGGAACAGCAATAGAACAGCAACCTATCATTTGAAAAGTGATTGGTTGAAACATGCTGATCTTTATGGGTTTTATGCTTTTGTTTTGTTTCTTCTGCTCAGACTTCTGAGGTCCATGCAGGGCAGTGCGTTCTGAAGCGAGAAGTCAATACTTGGAATGGTATTGGCAACTAACCAGTGTACATAGACACAAGTAGGTAGCTGTAACATTGAAAAGGTTCTGGATCTCTCTGTACACCAAGTCATGAAAGCAATATTGCAGAAACACAAACCAGGTGGGAAGATAAAAAAATGTGCTGACCATCATTTCAAGAGGACATGAGTACAGGAGTAAGGATATCTTACTGAAGCTGTACAGGAATTTGATGAGACCCCATCTCTGTCATTGTGTAGTATTTATTATGCGCGGTTTTGGTCTCCTTATCTAATAAGGGAAAAACCTGATATTGGAGGACAGCAGCGAAGGATGACCAGACGGATCTCTGGGATGACAGGCCTGTTGTGGGAGCACAGTTTGGGGCGATTGGGCCTGTATTCCATGGGATTTTGGTAAATGAGTGGAGATCTCAGTGAAATGTATAAAACACTGACCGGGTGAGACAGATTGGAAGCAGAGATGATAATTCTGGTGTGGACATCTAATACAAGGGGGCCACAGTATTAGATACAGGCAGTGTAAACTGTATTGAGATAAGAATGCATGTCTGCACTCACAGACTGGTAAACCTGGGGAATGTTCTCCTACATAAGGCTGAGGAAGCCAAGACACTGAAGATACATAAGGATTTTTAGACACTAAAGAGATCAGGAGACAGCTGGGGTACGGTTGTCACAAGCTAGGAGATATTAGGAAGGAGGTTTCTGCAGGGTCAACAGGAATGTGTTTTCCGAACCCTTTTCTCAAACTGAGGCTGCAGCTGGGTGTTCCGTCAGTTTTACCCTTCCAACCCTCGGAGCAATTCAATACACTTTAGTATCTTTCTTGACCGGTTTAGAGACCATTGAAAAGTTTATCACATGCCTGTGTGTCTCGAATCACTTTTAGGCCACATCAGGAATATATAGAATTCACCAGACCAGAATTCACTTCCTGAAAGTACATTGTGGCAGCAAATTGAGGTTTTCTATCGACATTGATTTCAGGGTCACCGTTACTGACACCAGATTTTAGATCTAGATACTTTATTAGTGTTTTTTTTAACTTCCACCAGCTTACAGAGCATTAGCCTGCCCTGGATTAGGAATGCAGTGACATTTGCACAACAGCACCATATCCACATGGGGGCCAATTGGAAACCACACTGAGCTGGTTATTTCTGTGCTGCTTCACAGATATGTCAAAATAAACTCCAAATAATTTGACTCTCGTGATGGGATTGAGGGAGTGGTAATTGGTCAGATTGCAAGTATTCCGCTATTAGAAAACTGAGGTAGCTGAGGAATTTCCCACATTGACAGGGAAATGTCAGAGTTGAAGCTGGAATGAAACAGCTTCCCCCAGGACAAGGCTTGTTGTGCAGCACAAGTCTTCAGTCAGGAATGGGGTCAGGGCCCATTGCCTTTGTCGAATCTACTGTGTTCAGCTGTTTCTTCGTGTCACGTGAAGCAAATTGAATTGGTTGAAAACTGGCATCTGTGATTCTGTGGGTATCATGATGAGAGTGAAGTGGATCATCGACTCAACATTTCTGGCTGAGGATGATGCAGATACTACATCCTTGATTTTTAAACTGATGTACAGAGCTGTTCCGTTATTTACGATGACGATATTTGTGGAGTTCTCTCCTCCAGTGAGTTGTTTCATGGTCCATCGCCACTTATGACTGAATGTGGCAGGACTGTTGGTCTCTTGGTCCTGGGATCATTGCACCTTGTCTGTTCGACTGTTTTAATGCAAACAGTCAGTTATGGTTGTTTTGGCGAGTTGTCATCAGGTTTAGATGCACATGGTTCTGACATTGGCAAGTTCATTCATCCATCACTGAACCATAGATTTGCTTGGTGGTAATGATAGACTGAAGGATTATCCCAGGCAAAAAGTTACGGATTGAAGTTGAATATAATTCTGCTCCTGTTGCTGCTGCTACAGTGCTCTACAACACCGCATCAATGTCAGGAATTCTCTGTTTAAGAAAGTTCAGAAAGTTAGATCATTGAAAATAGTTACAGAGAAATTTTGACTTGGAAATGAACTGATGGCAATGAAGAATTAATGAAGAAAGAGGAGGTATAAGGTCAACAACTCTTAGAGTCATACAATATGCAAACAGACCCTTCTGCCAAACTCGTCCATGCTTTCCAAGTTTCCTAAACTGAAACTGTGTTATTGTCTTTGAAATGTTGTAATTATGCTCACCACTACAACTTCCTCTGACAGCTTGCTACATATATACACCACCCTATGTGAGAAATAACTGCCTTTTCAATCTCTTCCCTCTCACCTTAAACCGATCCTCTCTGATTTTGGACACCCCCACGCTGGGGACAAGACCTTGGATATTCATCATTAACATGCCCCTCATGGGCCCTCACCATATATATGAACACCTTGCGTCTCCGTCGCATCATTTTAAATATTTTTGCTCCCTTTCCAGTTTATGAAATCCTTCTTATAGCAAGTCGACATGAATTGTACTCAGTACTCCAAATGTGGCCTTACCACTTTCTTGTACAACCAGGACATGATGTCCCAATTCCTAAAATCAATGATCTGACCAATGAAGGTATAGCGTCCCTAATGCCTTCTTCACCACCGTCTACCTGTGACTCCATTTTCAATGAACTTTCTACCTGCACCCTGGGTCTCTTTGTTTGACAACAGCACCCTACCGTTTAATGTGTAAATTCTGCTCTGGCTTGTCTAACAAAATTCAATACCTCACCTTTATCTGCATGAAGCTCCATCTGCCAATCCTTGGCCCACTGGCTCAGTTGATCGAAATCTCACTGTTCTCTAAGACAACCTTCTTCACTGTCAATTTGGAGGATTTCGTCTACAAATTTACTTTCCATGGTTCCTATATTCGAATCCAAATCAATTACAAAAACAATGAACAACAGCAGCCTGGTCCTTGTGGCACACCACTGGTCACAGGTCTCCAATTGGATCAAGAAATCTTTCCTAGCATGTTCTCTTTCATACTAATAAGCCAATGGTGAATCTAATTGGCTAACTCTCCCGGATTACCTCTGACCTAACTTTATTAACCCGGCTACCGTGTGGAACGTTTTTCGACCTCACTCAGGTCATCGTAGACAACATCTGCTGCTGTACCTTCATCTAGCTTCCCGATCATCTGTTCAAAAACTTCAATTTAGTTTGTGAGACACGTTTTCCAGAAACAAAGGCGTACAGACTATACCTAACCAGCCCTTGCCTTTCCAAATATATTTACTTCCTGTCTGTCAGAATCTCATCCAAAAACTTACCCACCCTTGACATCAGACTCGCCAGTCTGTAGTTCTCTGGCTTTTCCTTGTAGGCTTGTTAAAGTAATGTAACGACATTAGCTGTTTTCCCATTCGCCAGCACCTCACCGGTGGCTGTCAATGATAAGAATAAGAAAATGAAGAGAACTGCAGATTTTGCAAATCCAGAAACAAAGACAGAACGTGCTGAAAAAGCTCAGCAGGTTTGGCAATATCTATGCAGAGAAATCAGATACAATGTGTTACCACATGATGTAAACACTGTACCCGCCATGCTAATTTAAACCTGCAACACAGAAAATCCGTAACCTGTACTGTAATCTGCTAAACTTCGAGAGGCCAAGTATTATCCTAGAGGAAGTAAAAATTAACAACTTTATTATTTTAAATTCTAAATGAGAATATTAAATGAGCAACTATTTGCAACTTCTTTCTCTGAACTTCTACTTGCCCTTCCACAATACTGGTCCAATTAAAACGCCCCAATTAAGATTTACCAAAAGATTCAAATTTCAGAACCAGCGAGTGACAAATCCTCTCTTTGAGTCTTCCTCTGTCTTCTCTTTTTCTCCTTAGCGTTTCTGTTTTACAGCTCATTGATAAATAAAAGTGAATTTAAGAGAGCTATTCTCCAGGCAGTCTGCAGATGTTGGTCGCTTGGCAGCTCTTTCGCAACTGTTCATTTTTTTTTCGACTTTATGCCCCCAAAGCATTGGATCGCTTCATCTTTTTTTAAAATATCATCAAAATGCCAAATTCAATCTCGATTGGAGTTTAATATCTTGGAGCACAATAAACTCCAAGATTGGTCGAATTTGAATTTTTTGTCTTGTAAGAACACAGGTACTGCCAGCTGCTGTTCCAAATGTTACATTATAAATTTTCCACAATTCGCTGTGTTTGCTAAATCCTTAAACTCTATTAAAAGTACAGTACCCTTTTACCGTTCATAACACCTTCCCCTTCAAAAAAACCATCATAATGAAAACATGCTTTTTTTTTGTTTTCTTTAAACACATTACCACAACATAGAGATAACTGAAATCTGAGTTTACTTTAACTTCTTCCCATATACCAAGATATAACATTGGATAACTGCAAATCTCATCTCAACATCATCAATTCAGTCCATGATAAGGTATCTGCGAGTACGTTCTGACAACACGCTATATATATGATTTTTAACTTACAAGTCTGTAACAAAAGACTCCATTGAAATAGTCTTGCAAGCATTCTAAGCATGAAAGCAGATTGGGATCTGTGTACACAACCATCTCCAACATATTATTCATGACATACACAATAAAATGTCATAAAGCTAGAACAGAACTCAATAGTTATTTTTCAATCATGGAATATTTCCTCTGATGGATGTTGATTTTCTTTGAAAAGTACAATCCCATCCGCATCCTCCTGTAGCAGTACAGCTCCAACTCCGATGTCACCAGCATCGTTGGCAACTTTGAAAGGTTTCAAAGCGTTTGGTGCAGCTGAAACTGGTTTGGTGGTCAATATTGCTTTGGAATGTTCGAATACCTCCTGACATTGTTCTGTTCACTGAAACTTTGTGTTCTTCTTCAGCAAATCGGTTAATGATGTCAATACAGTGCTGAAGTTTGGAACAAACTTCTGATAGGGTCTCCTGAGTCCTAAGAAGTTAAGCACCTTGTTATTCGAGGTTGGTTGCGGGAATTCCTCCCTAACTTTGTGGTCAACATTCCATGACCGATATTTTGTCCAAAGAACGCCACATTTACTTTCGCAAATTCAGTTTTGTTTAATTTTATTACCAGTTTTCCTTCTTATATTCATTTAAAGAGCTCTTCCAACTGTACCAAGTGATCTTTCCAGAACATAATAAAGATCACTACATCGTTCAAATGAACTATACAGTTTATTAACCCAGCCACAACTCTGTTCTGAATCTTTTGAATGTGGCAGGCGCTTTATTCATTCGAAAGGGCATCGCTTTAATTGATACACCCCATTTGGCATTACAATTCAGAATTTTTTTCACTGTCTCTGATAAGGATACCTTCCAGTAACCATACATTAAGTCCAACTTGGTGATGTAACTGACTTCTCCAACTTTCTCAATCTGATTTTGTAACATTGTTGACCTTCTGATAATCCATGCAGAAGCATTGGGTCCCGTTTCGTTTGTGAACTTAAGACAATGTTGATCTTCACTCGCTCGGCCTTGGTTCGATGATGTCCTCGTTGAGTATGACCTCCACCTCCTTCTGGACCTGTTTGCCTTTGAATGATTAAGCCGATATTGTTATTGTTTTATCAGGACAGTATTCCTTACGTCTACTTCACGTAAAATAACATTATTCCTCCGTAAATGATTCTTTGGTATATATATCCTCATCTTGCAGTATCAAACATTGCAATTGTGTTCTGTGCTCCTGAGGCAGATCGTTTACAAATCTATCCCACTGATCAAAGACTTCTTAATTTTTAACATATTTTGAGGCACATCAAAACCCACAATATTTGGATTTGATTCCTCACTCTGAGAGGCAGTAACTAATAACTGTTTTCCAGTTCTTTCTCTCCTCTACTTTTCTGAAGGGGTTCAACACATTCTTTTATAAGCCACATGATGGGATGTTCCAATATTGGAATTGGTAACAGGAATGCTAGTTTCATTACTGCCTGTGGCCTATCTACCATTTGGCATGAATGAAACGTCGGTCGAAAGTTAACCACATTTTTTTTCTGAATTCCAGGTCAATAAAAATGTTTTTGTTATTTAGCCTGAGTCTTTCGTACACCGAGGTGACCTCCCACAGGTATTTCATGTGCTCCATAACATTTCCTGTCTCTATGCTACCGGCAACACAATCTGGTGCACGTCGGCAAATTTCTCCTCTGCACTAACCTGCTGTGGTCTCCATTTCTGTCTTAGGATTTTATCTTTCAGGTAGTAACTGTCAGGAATATTTCTGCCTCCTTTGCAGAGTACGCATCCACATACATATCTTTTATTGTCTTGTCTTTTTGTTGCATGCCCCTTCGCGTTACAGGACAAAACATCTCTGCCTGACCCTCTGTCTGTTCAGGGTTTCCCTGCACCATTACATCAAAAAGCGTGTTCGCTAACTGAACCTCAACTCCTTCACTTTTGTCTTTAGTTTGCACTTCGTCCTGTGACTAATAAGAATGAGATCTGGTTACTGCACAGTCTAGAAAAATACCATGATATTTCTGTTTTAACTCCTCCGTTTCTTGGTCTTCCTTGGGTTTCTCCACAACAAGAGGTGTTGTTCCCAACTTGGACCCTGCTAAATGACTCTCAAGAACAAACTGGATTCCTGGGACTGACACGCTGTCAGTCACTTCCTCTATTACTTTCCCTGACTTGGGTAGGCACTCCAACCTGATCTTATGTCGAGGAACTCTAAATTTCTATCCATCTATCCCACAACCTTTGGTACTCTCGAAACAGATCAGAAAGACTGCAAATTTGCTCATCACTTACCATTATTTTCTGGTTAGATCCGGTACCTCTCAAAACTATAACTTCTTCTCTTTCCCCCCCTCCACTGTTGTTTCTGAGTGAACTTTATTCACAGAGGGAAATTCTTTGTAGAGATCAGATACTAACTCCATTCTCAGCCTCTGCTTAGGCTGTGCACAATCGTATAATTCCTTGGCTGTTGTTGAGGTTTCCTTTAATACGTTCGCTAATGATACTGACTTAGCTGCTTTTAACACCTCTTTACCCACAGTGCCTTTCTTAAGGACCAGACTGCTACCTTATGACAGTAATATACCTTTTCCCAGTGCCCTTCTGAAACCACCGGCACTGTAATTTTCTGTGTCCCACTCTATTTCAGTGAAAACACCTGAGGCCTTTCACCTCCTGTCCATCCTCTTGGGCATCTGCTTTAACCTGTGGTAAACTATCATTCTCTATTCTTTCTTTTAGAGTGCAGTATCTCCACTTCTCCCAAACTCTGGTGGGAATTCTGGAGGACAAAATTCTGGTGGGAATCTTGGCTTATGCAGCAACATGTATTCAGCTGCTAGTTGTCCTGCCCTTTTCAATTCCTGAAGTTTCTGTTCTTCCACGTGAATTCTTATCATCTCTGGAATTGAGTTGTTCAACTCCTTCAACAGAATAATCTCCATTAGAGCCTTATCGATCATATCTATCTTTAAAGCAAACATTCATTTTTTTCAAACTCAACCGAAGACTGATCTGGTCACTTCTTTATGTTTCTGTACTGCTGTCTATATGCTTCTGGTATCAATTCGTGAGCACTTAACATAGCTTGTTTGACGTCTTTGACCCCTCGTCTGACAGCGGAGCAAATACCTCACTCACCCTGCCTACGAATTTAGTCCGAACTAACATTGACCATATATCCTTGGACCAATCCAAATACACAGCCAAGTTCGCAATGAAATAAAGAAGGCTTCAACATCTTTCACACCAAAATGTGGCAGAGTTTGACTTAATTTTATGTATCACTAACTTCCCTTTTAATCTCCATCCTAGTAACTTGACTTTGCTGACTAAATCGCAACCTCTAAAGTTCAAATTCTCTCTCTTTTTGCTCAGCTAAATTCTTCCTCTCTCTTTTTCTCCCTTTCTTCTCTCTCTCTTTGCTCAGCTACGAACCTTCTCTTTCCTTTTTATTCCTCTCTCTTTTCTCTCTTGCATTCTGCTTCTTCTCTATCTCTATTTCTCTCTCCCTTTGTTTATGTTGAAGCTCCTTTTTCCTCAATTGTAAGTCAAGTTTTTCTCATTCTACTTACAGCACTTATCTGTATCTCTGACACACCTTAGTGTTTGACTAATTCCCAGATAGATTCAGCTTTACTTTTGTCCTTGGTTAAACACAAACCTAAGGTCTTTGCTAATTCTAAAAGTTTGGCCTTCATCTTTCTTTCCAAACTTTCTTGGCAAATTTGAGAATCATTTTCAAACCCCTCTTAAAATTTTTAAGAGCCATTTCTTTCACTTTTAATTTAACCAACCATTAGTCATCAACATGAAACGAATTGTCTCACTGACGTTTTATTTAAATATCTCAGACACAAAAATGCAAATGTTTCGTACCTCAAATCTATGCAAATCTGCCCAAATCACAGACTGGATCTGTCTAAACCTGCTCAAATCGCGGACGAAAGCCCTCAAACTGTTCCAACACAGGGTTAACTCATCTCCTAATTTAAAACAGCCACACAGAAAAAGTTCACCTCATGCCGTAATCTCATAAGTGTCGAGAGGCAAAGATCCATTTACAGAGTCACTACTGAATGTAAAATTGACAACTTAGTTATTTAACAGAGAAAAATAACGTGAACAACTATTTAGAACTCCCTTCTTTTAAACGTATCCTTTACCTCCCACTTTACAATACTGGTTCGATGATTTTTTAAAAAGCTGATAAAGGTTTACAAAATATATAATCATGTTTCAAAACCACTCGATTTTCCTTTGTACATTTTGCTCTCTACATTTTACTGTCAGTCGGATTTAGTGTTCTCCTGTGCGAACTTCTTGTAGACAGGTACCTTCATAAAGCTCTTCAGCTAGCAGTCGATCTTTGTAGATGTCCTTAGCAGTTCTCATCCCAGATGTTCAAGGGGCCCGGTTTTATACCCCAAAGCATCGGATCATTTCATTGATATTGCTGTCATCAAATACGTTATATTTCATTCTCGATTTGATTTCAGTATGTTGGTGCATAATTAAAACTGACGTGAATTGTTTTTTTGGTCCGTGGCAACTCATTTTCACAATTGGTTCCACAGTCAAAAGTTATATTTTAACTTCTTTCAGAACACTTTGTGGCAGCTTCCTGTCTCTCTTAACGGTAAAGATTCCCTCTACACCTTCATAACAATATCTTGTTTCGCCCTACATAGCTTTTCATAAATTTGATCAACTTAGTAAGTTCACATAAAAGTCGTTGCTGTTCCAAAATAAAACTATTTTCTCTTAACCTTCTTTTACTAATTTCGTTCTTTTCAGTTATCATTCGACTTAGTTACAATGTTACTGTTATTCATCGCAAAAGTGTTACATTGATGTGTTTGTGTGTGTATGTTTTGTGAATAATCCTCTGCAATTGGACTGAGATGAAAGAATGAGATGTAATCACATTGAAGGAGATGATGAAGGAGGAAATGTGCAACGTTTCCCAGTTTTCTGGCATCAAAAAAGATGTCAAAATCTCCTTTATTCGTGGATTGGGAAAGTAACACACAACATTCATTGACCAAACACCAGTAATGTAATGGACTTTTACTGGGATCATTGAATGACCAAATATTTAGTTTTCTCTTGAAGCTTTAATTCAGCTTTGTTTCAAGTCTGAGTTGCATATGTTTTCATCAACATGCAATCATCATCTGTGACAAAACCAGAAGTGGCTGGAAATGCTCAGTATTTCTGGCAGTATCTGTTGTGAGAAAACAGATTCAACATAGGGTAGTGGTATGGGTTTTGGGTTGTTTACTTTTTGCTAATAATGTTCAAATATATTCAAGTTAGGTGCATTACTCAGGTATAAATGCGGAAAAATAGAATAGGGGAATGGTTCAGGTTGGGTGACTGTTAGGAGGGTCAGCGTGGACGTGCTGTGCGAAATGGCTTGTTTCCCCACTGTAGGGATTCTATGATTCTATGATTTCTTTATAAAAAGGGCACTCAGTGCCAGGATCAAGAATGTATCCGAGCATGCTCAGGACGTACTGAAGTGGGCCAGCGGTCTCGGTTCACATTGATACCAATGACATAGGTAAGAAAAGTGAAAGGTTGAAACGTTCTGCCAAGAAAGTTCTGGGAGATAGGAGTGAGTTTAAAAACAGAATCTCCAAGGTTGAATTCTTGGATTTAATACCCATGCACCTGGAAGTGAGAAAAGGAAGAGGAAGACAGTCGAGTTGAATAAGTCGGTAAAAAGCTGATTTGGCAGGAGGTTTTCTGATTTTTGGATGATTTGGGTCGCTTCCAGGGCAGGTGAGAACTGTACAAAAGAAAAGTGTGCACTTTAACTGGAGAAGCCCCAACATCCTGGAACGGAGGTTTGATCGTGCAACTCGGGTAGATTTAAATTAATAATACAGGATGTTGGAAACCAAAGCAGCAGGTCAGAAACTGAGCAGGAAGTTGATGGTGGTCGAATAAATAATCAGAGCCAGTTTAATGACCATGCTGAGGGAAGGAATCATAACAATTTCAAATTTTGAGCAGAAAGTTCGAGTAAATGATAAATTCACTAGTATTGGGGATCCATATGTAAGGATGGAGTTACTGTGCACAAAAGTATTAAACGAGAAAGATATATCAATAGAACTTATGTAAAAACCTTTCAACTGAATGTGTGCAATATTTGGAATGAAATGAATGAGCTGAAAGCTCAAACAGAGAGTTATAGGTATGGCCTGGTGGGGATTACTGAAATTTGGTTACATGAAGTCAGGACTGGAGTGCTAAATGTGAAAGGGTACACAGTATTCAGGCAAGAAGGAACTGCAGGTGGAGTGTCTGCATTGGTTAAGGATAATGTCAACGCTATATAAAGAAATTATATTAGCATGTTGGACGAAAATGATGAATCAGTCTGGTTGGAAAAAAACACATGGAAAGAAATCCATTGGTAGCAGCATTTCCAGCCCACAAGCTCCCACTCAGGTAAACTACCTTCAAAGTCGGGAATAGCATGAACCAGGGAATAACGATAGCTTGAGACAAGGGCACAAGAGTGGTTACGGATAATTTGAACATGAATATTGACTGGATTAATCAGTTTTGAAAAGGGAGTCTCAAAGAATCATTCACCGAATGCATGAGGGATTATTTCTTAGAGTAACATGTCATGGAACCAAACAAAGAACTGGCTTTGGTAGTAATGAGGAAGTAATGATAAATCAACTTGTGGTACAGGATCATCTTCCAAAGAGTAAACACAATATTGCTGGAGTTTAAATTCAGACTGAAACAGTGAAGACAGAGTCACATACGAAAGTTTTAGCGTTTGGCAATGATGATTTTACTGGCCTGAGGAAGGGATTGGACTGATTGGACTTAGCAAGTCATTAAAGGGCAGGACAGCTGAAGAACAATGGCAAGTACGTGGGGCGATGGTCAAAACCTCTCAATTAAAATGTAAACCTGAGTGGAACAGGAATTGCAAAAAGGTGAAAAGTGATCTATGTCTTAACAAGGAAGTCAAAAACAACGTGAAGGTGATGACCTGGTGGTATAACGACGAACTGCTAATCCAGATAATGATCCGGGGACTCGTTTTCAAATGCCGCCATGGTAGATGGTGGAATTTATATTCAATATAAACCTGGAATTAAGAGTCTATTGATGATTATGAATCCACTGCTCATTATTGGATACACCCATCTGTTTCATGAATGTCTTGTAGGGACAGAAACCACCATCCTTACCGGGTCTGACCTACATGTGACTTCAAACACACACACAGAAATTTGGTTGACTTTTAACTGGTCTTTGGGCAATTAAGAATGGACAATGAGTGTTGTCCACCAGCGACACCCTCAGCCAATGAATTATGGTTTTGTTTTTAAAAAAATACTTTAAATGTCAGCTAGCAGTTACTAAAAACAAAATAAAATTGGTTACGAAGTGAAATGAATAGAAAGCATAAGAATTGATAAAGAAAACTCCTCTGAGTAGACAAAAAGTAAAAGAATGCTGAAAGTAAATCTTGGTGTTTTAGAGGATGAAAACGGCAGGGTAATAATGGGAAACTGAGAAATGGCAGAGGCGAAACCAACACTTCCTGTTTGCACAGTGGAAGATAAATCTTCCCAAAATTTACAACAACAGCAAAAGATCTTGATGGAAGCACGATGATGAGGAAGAAGGCACTAAATATATTGATGGTATTAGAGGGAGGTCAAGCACTCACGCCTTATGGCCTGCACTGTGAAAGCAGAGATAGGGGGTGTATTAGTTGAGATATTCAAAAAATCCTTGAACTCTGGAAAAGTATTGGGAAATTAATAATGTCACACAAGTACTCAAAACAGGAACTAGGCGAAAAGTGACAAACTGTACAGCAGTGGGTTTGACGTCTGTAGTAGGGAGGTTTCTTCAGTCAACCGTAAAGTAGGAAATAATTGAACATTTGGAAAAAAGCAAATATCAATTCATCAGTGTCAGCTCAGTTTCATGATGGGCAGATAGTGTTTGAAATGTCTGTTGAAGTTCTTGAGAATGTAACCAATTAAGTGGATAATGGGGATCCAGCAAACGTGGTACATCTAAACTTTAGAAGGCATTAGACAAGGCGCCACGCAAAGGACTGATCTAGAAGGTGGAATCCCAGGGTATTAACGGCAGAGTATTGTATTGGAGAGAGGATTGGCTGGCTGACGGAAAACAGAGCATCGGGATAAATGGTCTTTCTCTGGCGAACTGTAACTAGTGAGGTGCTAGAGGGTTCAGTTCTCAGACCTCAACTGTTTAAAATCTCTCCAAATGACCTTGAAGGAGAGACAGAGTGTAGCAACTAAATTCACAGATGGTACTAAACTAGGTGATAAAACAGGCTGTGATGAGGAGATAAATAGTTTACGGATGAGTATTGATAGGCTTGAAAAATGGAGCAGATTGCTCTTTGGCAGATGGTGTTTAATGTAGATTAGTGCAAAGTTTAATTTCCTAACGCCACTCCTAATTTCTATGTTTTTGTGTTGCTCCACCTGCAGTTCTTTAGATTGTATTCACCGTTGGTTGCTTGGGAAACAGGAGGAGAGGGGTTTGATTAAGGGAGATGCAGGTTGCTCTGTGTGTCGGGAATCTGACATTGTTTTGGAGAAAAGACCGCAGTCAGTCCTTGTTGATTCCCATAGCATGTCTGGCAACCAGATGACCTGTCCATGCTCTTCATTCCTGATATTTAATTGTTTGGAGTAAACCAAACCAAAATGTTACAGTCAAAGAGACAGTCTGTAATTAATATGTACGTTTCATAATAAAGGAGCAAATGACAATTTAGATCAGAAATAAAGACTTGGCAATTGTTTTGAGAATTATATGCTGCACCTGCAGTGTGGGAAGTGGGTGACGGGACTGCAAAACACTTTAGTATTGTTGCAACTTTGTAGTTTAGATATTGATTAAAAAATTACATTATCAAATCTTTTGAAAATTGCCCATAATCTATATCTTTTGAAAAAATTATTTGAAAGTATTATGGAAGAATACAGACATTAACAAGTATAGGAAATGCAATTGTGAAGAGGATAAACGTCCTTAAAGAGCTGTAGGCGTATCAAGGGAATGGTCAAGTATTGGTCTTTGGTTCATAGTTGGGAAAACGTATTTGCGTTTGAGAACGTTAGTGAGTTGAATGGAAAAAAAACACTATAATTTCAATGAACAGATTGTGAAACTGAGGCACAAGGAACTGGCCACCGGGTCACAAAAGAAAACCGCTGCATCAGCATCACATTTTTCCGGGAGACAATATAAATCTTGAACTATTGTAAAACCAAATACATTTAGAAATAGGAAAGTTTTTCTTCAGTTTAAAGATTAATAGTGAGGCCAAATTCACTTTATCAGTGTGTTTCCTTATTATTGAGCCTTGGAGTAAGGTGAATTGCTGCTCTCTGTTCATCCTGTCCATACTTCTCATGCTGTTAACCACCTCCATCAGGAGCACCTCTCAACCTTTTTTACTTAAAAGTACAATTAAATAAATCTAGCCTCTCTTCAGTTTGAGTTCTCTCTTGTCTTGTTACTTCTGAAATGTATCACATTTATCAGTGTTAAATTTGATCAGTGATTGTCATGTCCACCTGAAAAAACAGTTTATCCCCTCCTGTAGCCACACACCTTTCTCCTCACTGTGAACTACCTCACCTCTTAAATTCATTCCGTAGTACTTAAATATTTTTCCTGAAAAATGTATTCCTACCAATATGTGCAATTATTTCTGCCTATTCAATCTCACCTTTATCAATGTGTTGAAATGTTTAGAGTCGTTCTTGATCCTAGCACTAGGAAACTCACAAAACATTCTAACTTCACGTTAACTGCTACAGAATCTCCTGTTGATATCCCTGACAGAGGAGTCCACTGTAGCAATAATTCTTCTGAAACTTTTCAAACACTGCCTAATATAAGAATCGTTCCATGTGTCTCATAACCGACGGCTCAGCCCTTTTTGTCAGAGAGTCAATCCCGTTCAGCAGTTCAAAAAACTGAAAATCCTTTTGATAGAGGAATAAACAATGAACTTGTTTCAACTACTTCCTGATCTTTCCTGACAGTCGCCCATCTATCTGACTGATTTGCTGGATATTTCTTCTAGCCATCCTCTCTATACCTTATGTGAGACCTTAATAGCATTAAGTTTAAAGCAGGATTTTTCATGACATCTTCTATACATTACCTTTCATTACCTATGGACAATAATATCAAAATGGAAAACAGATGTACATATACATAACGAACATATATAACTTGAATAAAATCAATCATTTGGCTAATTAAATTAATAAAAAAGCATTTCTCTTCAATAAATTCCTAGAAGTGAATTGTCTTCTCTGGAGTTGAAAACGTGTAAGACTCTCCAGAATGAAGGCACAACTCCGTCTTTCCAAAAACAGTTTAGCTTTTCGAAACAACAAAAAATCTTCTGTAGCGTAATGAAAGAAACCTTTTAAAACATAAGTAGACTTTTCTGTCCTTTTTTAAACCATCCTTAAAAAGTTCTTTTAAAAAGATGTTCGTTTGAAGGAAAATCGTGATTTTTTGCTTGTTTTTTTTGTTTGTTTTTGAATGTTAACAAAACAATATAGAAAAATGTTATATTAATATACAATAATAACTATATCAAATGCAAAATCACTATAAAAAGACTAACTGCCTGCAATCAGAGGATCCGTACCTCTCTACGAACAATTTGTGAAACTATTTTTACAATACGGAGTAACAAGGCGTATGTATTAATAATTTGTTTCCAGTTTAAGATAGACTTGATGATATGGTTGATCTTCTGCTCTGAGTCTTTATGTAGAATTTAATTGGACCTTTATCCCCATCACTGTAGCCCTTTCAAACAAAGTTATAAGTCTTGTCCATCCTGCAGACGAAAAGTTCCTTCAGCTCTGACTATTGCAGGGAATGTGACAAAAGCCAGGTCCACATAAAATACAAATGTTTCAGTGAAAGACACCTAAACCTAATTCAATATTACTTGTGTACAAGCCTGACAAATAAAGCAAACAGAGGCACATAGTCTCAAAGGAGAATTCAGCTTCATGTCCAAAATGAAATCTGCGGCTTCCTCATAAAACATTTTCAACTGCATCACACTGTAAATTCACCAAATTGGAAAAAGCAAAAGAATTGAATTCTCATTTTTTCCCCCTGTGAATACCATCTGAAGAACAGGGAGAAAATCAAGGCTTAGTTTTGAACTTCATAAACTTTGATGATGAGAATAGGAGGAATAGAGTTTGGGGACAATGAAGAATAATGTTGTGGATGACACAACATTAGAAGATTCAAGTATTTTGACACCTCACCTGTGGAAATCAATGATACATATATATCAGCGAAATGCAGAGCAATCTCTTTCCTAGCTTCCCACAAACTTCTGGGAAACAACTGATCAGACCCAGGCATTTGTTCAACTTTGTGTGGTTTTTCAAATGTCCAACACCTCCTTGTAGTATAAACACGTTTCAAGATATCACTATATATTTCTTCATTCTCTCGCTCTTGTAACCGCCTCCACATTAAATGCTGAGGAGAAATACTTGTTTCATATCCCTCCCATCCCCTGTGATTCCACGCATAGGTAGCCTTACTGATCTTTAAGGGGCCCTATGTTCTCCCTAGTTAATCTTTTGCCATTAAATGATTTGTAGAATTTCTTCAAAGACTCGTGAACCCTATTTCTAATGCCATCTCCTGTCCACATTTTTCTGGTACGATAGCCTTGTTGACTATACAATTTCTGTCCTTATTCTCCTCTCGGGATTCACTTGATTTCAGCTCTGTTTACCTGACATATTCCCCCTTCCTTACCTTGACAAGAGCATCAATATATCTAGCCATCCAGCACTTCCAAAACCCACCAGCCTTGCCCATCTCACTAATAGGAACACGTTGGCTCTGGACTCTTTGAATCCAAGTTTTGATGGCCTTTCATTTTCCAACCATCCCTTTACCTGCGAGTAGGGTATCCAAATCAGCCTTTCACAGGGTGCACCTAACACTTTCAAAATTGGGCTTATTCAAGGTTAGAACTTCAATATTTACATCAGGTCTTTCCCATTCCATAACTAGTTTATAACTAATGTTGATGCGTAACAGACTTGGACTGTTAAATACACAATTCCTGTCCCACTGTAACAGGCTCGAGAGGCTGAATGGGCTCCCCCTATTCCTCAGTAATAGACGGGAGAGGCTGCATGGCCTGCTCCTGTCCCTCTGTAATAGACTCGTGAGGCTGAATGGCCTCCATTTGTCCCTCTATAACAGACTCGACAGGCTGCATGGTCTTCTCATGTCCCTGTATAACAGACAAGTGACATTAAATGACACAGCAAACTCTGCATTACGAGCATCCGGTTAACTGTATCTGATGGAGGTCCATCCATTCTCAGTTACAGAAATACAAAGAACACAATGTACTCCAGGTGCCCTCTTACAGCTTCAGTGACGCATCTCTTTGTTTTGAATGGTTCTGTTGGTAAAATGTGCCAACGTTCCAGTTTTCGACCTCTTCAAGTAGCAACAGTCTAATATGAGCAGAATGGTCTTCTGTTATCCCTCTGTAGGAGGCCCATAGGGACAGAATGCTTTGGTCTGTTCCTGAGCAGCAGCCTTAGTGCTCTGTCTCAAGGTTATGAAAAGATTTGAGAACAGGGCACTTAAAACCAAGAGTAGCCTCACACTGGTCAATAAGTATCATAATAATTGTTAAGGTATCTAGAAACTTGCCCACCCAACTTTTTGTACGTAGCCAATCTGTTATTTTGTAACTGCCTCCTTTCATAAGCAGAGTGGAACGTATATAGACCCCTGCAGTGGTCTGTTAATACTCTCATATACAAGGAAAATACAGATTTAAAAGATTGAAAGATTCATGCTTCATCCCTTAGCTACCCTCATCCATTCCATCCAAAGCCAGTAAATGTTCCCTTTTACAGTGATTTGAAAAGTGATGCATGGAACTGGTTAACTGAGCCTATTTGTTCTGTAACTGTTATAATGCCAGTCTTCATGGATTCTAATTGTCCCAGTGGAGGGTTTCCAAATTTTCATGATAAATGAGCGCCAGTCAATGTGTTATCCCGCAACACGAGCAGGAGCATCACCAACAGTACTGACAGGGATTAGCAGATCCAGAGAGAGGGGGATGAGAGATCAGACTCTGAGAACATTAGACTGGAATGTTCCAAAAATGGATCAGAATCTGAGAAAATTGGACTGGAATATTCCAACAATGGATCAGAATGTGAGAATATTAGACTGGAATTTTCCAACAATAGACAGGCGCTTATCCGATTATGTTTGGTATCTTTCTGTATTTTCTTGGCTGTCATCATCATTTCAGACCTATTACGCTCTTCTCATTATTCAATATTTTTATTATCCCTTCTTGGCTATCGTTGGCGTTCCTGGTAAATGTCACTCTCCAGACTTTTTCTATAAACTAGTTATGATTATATTACTGTTCTCTCATATAGTCCACACTTCTTGCCACTCTTATTGTTCCTGTTGAAACTCTGATTCCAGATATTACTCTACCGACCACTGCTAACTACATCAAGGAATGTGTTCAATTACTGCCTCCCTCTCTTCTCTGGCAGAGTTAAACACGGGTTTCTATGTTGACATACTCAGTTTCAGCAAGAACCACAATGTATTGAATCATTGTCTTTGTTGTTTAAATATTAAGAGCGTGGAGGTCACTGTCTACTCTTCTGGTTACAAACTCCAATTCCTTCTACTGTTTCCATCCCATGCCTGGCTATTATCAGCGGCTGAAGCAGACGATTCATAACTGTGGGTGAACCCTTTGACTATGAGCTGATTCCTGACACCATTCCCTGACCATTTCTAACGTGAAATACTCACTACTCCAGAATATATCTCACTGGCTTATTCCATCTGCTGTTTGAATCTTGATCTATGAAGTACAGTCTTAAGAAAGCCAATAATCTGCTGCTGACACTCTCGGCTTCAAACCTTCCAAAGCAAATCTGTTTCGATCTCACACTAAATTATCATCCATCTATTATTCATGCGCACACGGATGCATATTACTATTGTGTCTGGCAATGCCTTTATTTTAGCATTCTCAAACCCTTTATCTCATCTATCCATGAAACTTCTTTCGTTCTCTCTGTCGATTAACAAAATCGCTGCCAATTGTTCCTACTTAAAATACTTAGGCACACATACACGCACTATCCCTCAGTCTCAGATGAACACACGCGTGCAGGGAGAGCAAATCTTCCCATTATAGGCAGTAATCTGATGCGAGTATAGTTGGCATATGATAGCAAAGTTTGCAATACTCTCCATGCTGGGCGGAGAGTGCTGTTTGCTGGGCAATACACGAGCAAGGTCTGCACAGCTCTCCATACGGGGCTGTCATCTTGTCCCAGTTTATGTTGTTCGTGATGTTTTGTGAAGCAGATTCAGAATTTGATGTAACAAACTATTTCAGCTGATTTAACAATGCATTTATTCAATGTTCTCATTCTTGAAATTTTACTCTCGAAGATCTCACTTCTCCAATTAGACCCACTTCCCTGTCTTTTTGCCCGTATTTCCACAACATATTTTCAGTTAATTAACTGTCTGTTTCTGTCTTTAACGTGAACCTCTCTGTCCGTCTGTATCTTTCCCTGGCCTTAGGTTTTGACTCCCTAGTTTGTCGAGTGCTGCCATTGTGCAGCCCAGAAATAATGAAATGGGTTCTGTCACTCTATTGTTCACTTCCCGATATGTCCCATTGATGGTTCATGGATAGACGTGTTTCAGGAGTTATGAGACACATCCTTGTAACTTGGTCAAGACCTGTGGTTGTCCCTCTCAGGTGACCTTGCGATAAGTAATACGGGGAAGTAAAGGACCAGGCATAGAAATTGTGCGACAATGCTGTCACTTTTATTTAAATGTTATGTTCTTCTTTATTTTGTGATCAGAAGTCTTAAAGGCCAAATTGCCGACTGAAAATGGATCTAGTAAATAACTTTAGAGGTTTTTGGGTTTTTAATAAATAGTAGTAACAATGCCCAGCTGGCACAGACCAGGCTTTCTAGTTTTTTCCTTGTGTCTGTAACAGCTACCTGGTGTTTGGGGTCCCAGAAGGGTTGGAAGTTTTAATAAATTATCCTTAGCTGTTATTCTCTCTGAAACTTCACTTGATGCTGTTTCCTCCTGGACTAGATAACTGTGTGCAATAATGTATGTCTGAGTGTTCCTTTTTGCCAAGGGGTGTGTTTTGGTGATATTAATGTATTGGACCAGTTTATTTGTAGAAGGTATTGTATCCAATATTCTGTTAGGTTTCCAATACTCAAGTTATTCTAAATTCATCTTCGTTTTGTATGGATTTTCATTAGAGTGATTAAATGCATTGTGTTTTGTTTAATGGTGAGTGACTTGACTAGTAGCATCACGTCTGGAACACCCACTTCACATCTACCTTGAAAATAAGAAAAAGGTGGCATCCAAGCTACCTTCTTAAATGGTTTGAGGCACTCTAGTTGGTCTATGGTAAGCTAGGGACTCTTGTCTGTTCCTGATTCGATAATAACAAATGAGGTTTACAATTACAATTTCTACAGTGTGCAAACAGGTCATTAGATCCAGAAAGTCCACACCGACCCTTTGAGGAGTAACCTATCCAGAGCCATTCCTTTACCCTATTATTGCATATTTACACCGACTAAGGCTCCTATCCCACACAACCCTGAAAACGATGAACAATTTAATATGGCCAATTCACCTGATATGCACATCCTTAGATTGTGGGAGGAAACCAGCGAATTCAGAATAATCTCATGCAGACACAGGAGAGTATGCATCGGGAGACTATTGCGTTCAAAGGTCGCATATGGTCTTGTTAGTGTCATTTGTTAGGGATGTTGAATTCGGTTGGTTTAAGCAGTATTTTGTGTATAAATATTCTTTCAGTCACTAAGAATTCTCTGGGTGTGGAAGAAGTGAAGTAGGGGGGTTTTGCAAAAAGTAATGAAGGCAAAGCTACAGGAATTGGCAGACAAGCAGGAGTTGGGGTTGCTTTTGCCTGTGAGAAAATGATAGATAATTGCAGCTACAGCTCGGCAATTACTTTTGGTGGAACTGCCATCAGAATCTTTGGAAATCGATAGAATTCAGTTTCAAATGAGGCACCTTGAACATGAGAAGGAATTCAAACAGTTTGACTTATGATGAGAGATAGGGAAATGAAGAAGAAAAGGAAATGAAGAAGAAAGAGAGAAGAAAAGCAGAGAGATTCAACTTCAAAAGTTAGAAATTAGAGAGGAAATTTGGCATAGAAGACGGAGATGTAGGTAGACGGTAGGCTGGATGAGGTGGTTAATAAGGTTGAGCAACCCTATAGCCAGCAACGGCCTGATGTGGATCTTTTAAAATACATCCAGGCATTTTCTAAATTTGATGAGAAGAATGGGGAGCCTTTTAAATTTCATTTGAGAAAGTGGGTAAACAAATTCAGTGGCCAGTAACCATGTGGAATTAGTTGAATCAAACAAAGCTGGTAGGTATTTGCATCCCTATCGGATGAGATATCTGCGGAGTATAAGGAGGTGAAGAAAGCCATCTGAAGTGCGTATGAGCTTGTGCCAGAAGCCTACTGACAGTGTTTCAGGAATCTAAAATAGCTCCCTGGTTAAATGCACACTGAGTTTGAAAGGATCAAACAAAGTGATTTTGAAAGATGGGTAAGGGTATTAAAAACAGATCAAACCTATGACACTCTTAAAGAGATTCTTATTTTGGAGAAGTTCGGCAATTCACTTCTTGCAGTCGTGAGAATTCGTGTGGAAGAGCAGTGAGTTACAATGGCAAGATTACAAGCTGAAATGGCTGATGATGATGATTTGTTTCAGAAATCAATTTTTGGTTTCTGTGATAAGAATGTGCAAGATTTTCTGAAAACATAAACCTGTGAGAGTAAGGTTTACTGACATAGGTCAGGAGTAGCAGGTAAAGAGGTTACAGCATTAAGAGGTACAGAAGGATGTAATTCTTTCATACTGAGGCATGAGGAGCTGTGTCATTCAGAAGGACTATTGGAGAGATGAGAAGTGCTCCATTATGTAAAGTATGGTTCGAGTGTCCTGCGAAAACATCAACGGATTTATTCCACAATGGGGAAGGAGGCCTTGAGCTTGGTGTTGTCGATAAAACATTTCAGAATTTATATTGCGAATAACATACATGAGCCAAATCTTTATCACTGATCTTGACCCCTTCAAGTGTATGGAGAAGTTTAGGGAGAAAACTACAAGTCTGTTTCAATTGAGCTTATTATGGCTGCCATTCAATTTGAAATTACACAGGTGACAGGGCGAGAAAACCTAAGTTTTGTCACGTTGTGGAAACTTGCATGAAGAAAGACAAAGGCATTCTGTTCCAGGAGTAAAATGACTGAAATTGAAATGTGTTGTGAACATTTGTATGCTCAGAGTTAATGTAATATATAAGCATTGCAATGTACGAATAGAGGAAGATTAGGAGGACTAAAATGAATCCACTTTTTTTTATTAATGTATTATTTTATTAAAGGTGGAGTCATGAGGATACTATCACTGTAAAAAGGTTACTTTCTCTTGGGATTTTTTGAAGAGAGGTTTTAAAGGCAGAGATGCAGAACTGCTGTCTGAAAACAGTTTAAGTAAATAACTGAAAAAAGCCTTTTGGGTTCATTAAAACGGTGGTAGCGATGGAAGGGCAGTGGCCAGTTCTCCCAGATCAGATTACCTGGTTTGTTTTTAGCTGCAGCATTCAGAAGCTGCTGGGTATCCCAGAAGGGTTGGAAGTTTCAACACATGATCCCTAGCTGTTTTTCTCTCTGAGATCTCTGTTGACGTTGTTTCTACTGGATTGGAAAACTGCTGTAAGGATCTGTATTTGAATATATCTTTGTGCCATGCAATGTAAACCAAGAATGTACAGTATCTAATATTTGTATCAGTATTCCAGCATATAAGCTATCCCGAAATATTATTTTATTTGACTGTATTTTAACTCAAGCATTTCAATAGATTACATTTTGCATTATATCGAGTGGTTTGACCAGTCACAACATATCTGGAACGCACACTTCACATCTATCTTCAAAATAAGGAAAGGTTTAGATCTAAGCAGCCTTCTTAAAATATTTTGCGGAGATCTGGTCTGGTACACAACATTTGTAGCCGAGGGGTTCCTGACTGACTCCTGTAATTGAAAAGTTAGTGGAGGGGCTTGGACTGTTTTGCTGGAGGTTGTGCTGTGAGCTGCCTCAGACATTCAGGGAGACTGAAGGATTTGGTGACCCAACTTTGGATGGACCTTGGAGACTGTAGTTGCAACATCTGGGCCTGTAACATGAACAACAAATGAAGCAGAGGCTGCAGTGAGGGGAAGCTCTGAAACAACGCAGTGAGTGTGTGTGGGGAAAGGGACCTGCTGTATCCATCCCGAGTATTCCAGGAACAACTTCCCAAGCTTCACTTAACCCAGGAACAAAGTATGAGGGGACAATGATTGAACAAGGAGCTGGTCACAGAGTGGCGTCACCACCTTTAACACGTCCTGCAATTTCACACCAGTGGAAGGACGGTGCTGCCAGTTGCTGTTCTGGTCACAGTTTAATTCAGCTTCTATGTTCTGGAACTTTCCAAACACACTGGGTGTCATATCAGTCATCCCCCAGTTTGTTGCAATCAATGTAACCATTCGGTTACGGAGGATATATACGGTGGATGAGGTAAATACATTGCTTCTCCCTTAGCAGGGACCTGCTGAGTGTATCCACTATGGTGGGATTTCCGATGGTGTACATGGCATCTGCGGAGTAGCCATGTCAATGGGGAGAAGTAGAGGAACTGAAGGAGCTTTCTCTCTATTAATCTTGCAGAGTGCCCATCACAGTACATCATATTGTTGAATACCGCTGTCCTTACAGCAGCCACGGCCATTTCATTCAGAAGCAGGCAACCATTCCTATCGTCTTCGGGTCTCCATGTAGAAAGGAATGAATGTATCTTGGATAAAGGCCGTCCTCTTGACACATGTTTGAAAACAGGATCCCCATTCCCCAAGCAAACATTTCAAAACATTCCATGTTTATGGAGAGCAAAGGGGTCACTGGGAGTGTCTGGGAGCAGACGATCAGGGATGGTTATATCATGTTATATTGCACCTGCCAAATTATTGTCCATTGCCGTTGCCCCATTACTGTGTAACGCAGACAAAAAGCTGAATATGAACGAGGAGAATCAGTCAGAAATCCAACCCCTCGAACCTGCTCTGTTATTGAATACAAGCATGGCTGATATCATCGTGGCCTGTTACACATTCCTGCCTCTCTGTATCTATCTGCAGAAACTCCACCCTCTCTTGATAATTTAATCTCTTGCTTATCACAACAACATGACCAAACTCAGTACCTGTATATCTGTTCCATCCTCCTGATCATTGATACAGATTGTAAATAGTTGAGGACCCAGCACTGGTCACTGTGTGACTCCACTGGTGACGTTCTGTCAAACTGATTAAGCCTGATTCATTCGGAGTGCCTGCTTCCTGTTTGATACACAATCCTGCCCCATTACTGTGTAACGCAGACAAAAAGCTGAATATGAACGAGGAGAATCAGTCAGAAATCCAACCCCTCGAACCTGCTCTGCCATTGAATACAAGCATGGCTGATATCATCGTGGCCTGTTACACATTCCTGCCATCTCTCCTTCCTCAACCTCTAGTCTCTTTTTGTAGATTGCGGATCATGAAAAAAAAATGCACCCCACATCTACACTTTCAATTACGTTTAGCATTTTACAGAACTCAATGAGCTCACCTTTCATTCTTATAAACTCGAGAGTATAGGCTTGAACTTATCAATTTCTCTTCATAAGACAAACACCTCAAATATGGAATCAATGTAATGAAGCCCTTCTGAATTTCCTCCAATGTAAATATCTCATTATACATCATGTTTGTCACATCTTTAAATAACTCAAGACAAGCTTCGATCACGATTTATCCTTTGTAAAGCCATGTTGAGTCCGATGGATGTGGTTAAACGTTGCAAATGTCCTCAAAATGGATTCTGATAATTTGCCTTAAATTACAATACTTCATTGTTACATTTTATTCGCTAATGTATTCAGTTATTATAAGTCCTTCCCTTTCGAAAACCTTTACGTTTTCTTTGAATTCCTGTTTAATGGCCAAAAGGTTTTAAGAGATGTGCTCCAATGGCTGCAGAAGAGGTATGTGTGGCTGAATGGTTTCATCATCCTGATGGTGCACAAAATCGATGGGATGACGTCTTTCGGGTGTTCCCATGTTGTCGTCTCCAAGACCAGAATGACCTCTTCCTCTTGAAGCGTTAGAGGGGTGGGGGTAATGGAATCTTCCCGTTGCTGTGTAACAGTTTGAAGGGCTGATGGGTCTTCTCATATTTTTCCATGATAGGTGAAGACACTGAACTGTCTCCTCATGTATCCCAGAGATCGGACCAAGGGAGTGATTGGTCTTTTCTTGTTCCCACACAACAGACACGTGTCTGAATTACCTCTTCCTTCCTCATGAATTAAGTCTCAGATAGTATTTAATCTGTATACAATTCCCTTGCAGCAGGCTCGGTGGGTATGAATGGCCTCCTGTTATCCCAGCGTAACAAATCTCCAGTCACTGTGTGATCGCTTTCAGTTCCTATGCTATGGATTTGAGGTGGTTGAATGGACTGATCTTGTTGCAATGTAACAGGATATTGGTGGCGCGTGGCCTACTCTGGGTCCAGTGTTATAGAATCGAGGGGCTGATTGGCCTTCTCCTGTAAATATACATCAGGCTCCAGGGGCTGAACAGCCTCGGCCTATTCTGGGGTAACAGTGGCCTGAATATCCTTCTGTTGTTCCTGAGTATCACGCTGGAGAACGGAATTGATTCCTCCACTATCTGTGTAATTCGCTTCAGTTGCTAACTCCTTCCTGTCATCTATGTTGAAATAAGATCTTCTTTCATTTTTGTAAACTCTAATGTCCATTGGATCAACCTGATCATCCTTTCGTTATAAGTTCGCACCTTCATTGCAGGAATCAGTTGAGGGGAGCATCTCTGAGCTGCTTCCAATATAACAACAACCTTTCTTCATTGAAGAGACAAAATTTGCACACACTACTCCAGATGTGATCCCAATAAGATCCTGTACAGCAGCAACAATGCTTTACCATCCTGCTGTAAGGTTCCTACCCAGGTTAGAGCAGTCTCAGCTCTCTGGGGGAAATACAGAGCATTCTTGAACAATCATTGTCCTTCTCTTCTCCACTAGCATAACGGAGATCTGGAGAAAATTCACAAAGATGCTTGAGAAGTTAGATGGCTTGCATTAACATTTTGTCAGGTTATTTAGGAATTGGTGTTGGATGATCAGAAGTGCCAATTGAAAGCTTTGCTGTGAATGACCTTTTGAGAACAGTGACCACAATGCATTGGTTTTCTTTTATGCTGTTTGAGTACATGATCGTTTTTGTTTTATTTGAAGTAACCGGTATAAATCTGAATCATGCAAGCCCTGAAGGTGTGAGGAGAAAGTGAGGACTACAGATGTTGGAGAACAGAATCGAACAGTGTGTTGTTGGAAAAAGCACAGTCAGGCAGCGTACTAGGAGCAGGAGAATTGATGTTTTCGGTATAAGCCCTTCATCAGGAATGAGGCTTATGGGTCAAGGGGGCTGAGAGATAAATGAGACGGGGGTGTGGCAGGACGAAGGTAACTAGGAATGCGATAGGTAGATGAAGGTGGGGTTGAAAGTGATAGGTGATGAAGGGAGACAGAACGCCTCATCTACTGCATCCATTAAACCCAGTGTGGTCTTCTCTACATTGGAGATACAGGTGGATCATTTCAGAGAACATATCTGGGACAGCCACATTGACCAACTCCACCACCATGTGGCTGAACGCTTCAACTCCCCTTTCCACTCTGCCAAGGACATGAGACTCCTGGGCCTCCTCCATCGCCAAACCCTAACCACCCGAAGCATGGATAAAGAAAGGCTCCTCTTCTACCTTGGGTCCCTCCAACCACAGGGGATTAATGGAGATTTCACTTGTTTCCCCGTTTCCCCTAACTCAACCTTATCCCAGTCCAATCTTCCAACTCAGCACACTCTCCCCTTTTGAACGTTCCTCTGTGCTCATCTTCCTTCCCATCAATCTAGTCTACCTTCCTCTCCGAGCTATCACTTTAACCTCACCTTCAACTACCTATCAGATCAAATGAAGCAGCTTCGAAAAATGCCAAGTGTTGTAGTAAGCCAGTGGATTCCGAGAAATGTAGGGCCTAGCAACGGATGACCAAGAAACTGATAAGAAAATAAAAGAGAAAACGCATGCAAACATAGAAAAACATAAAGACTGGTTAAAAAAAACGTATATCACTATATTAAACAAAAGTAAAATGTGGAATAGTGGGTGTGTGGACAGGATAATTTATTGTAGAGAGCAGAATAATCATAGGGGAAAGAAGCAGTTTCTTTGTGTCTATCTGCAAGGCAGAATATCCAGAAATTCTCCTAGAAATACAAATTGACCATGTAACTTGTGTAAGTAAAATCTAGGATCATTCTTATCAGTGTTGACGTCATCTTTTAAAAGAAAGCTGGATTGTGCATTCACAAATCTGACAGATCAGATGTACTTCATACAATAATTTCAGAGGAAGCAGCAGTAGACATATTGATTGCATCGCAGATTTTCACGTTATTTTCCAACACATTCCGAAAGATATTCAGCCAATCTGGATAAATCAAAGGTTATAAATATTATCCAACAGTTTAAGAAAGGATGAAGATGGAGAGTGGTGAACTACATATCAGTAACTTATAATCCGTAGTCGGGTGCCTGTTGGGCTCGATTACAAAGAACGTGTTACTGGAGATATAGAAGGTAATGACAAAATTGGGGAGTAAGATATTGCCTCGGTGAAACGAAAACGATATGTGGCAAAAATTTTTGGAATGGTTTGAAAATGATTCTTGTGGACGTAGGCAATTGAGGACCTAATGGACAACGTATAGTTGGATATTCAGGAGGATTTTTTAAAGCACTCTCACACTAATATCATAAGAAAAGTTAAAGTGAAAGCAATTGGGAAGAATACGAGAAAATAGGAAACACAAAATTAGGTTTACATTCACGTGAATGTAATTGGAATATAGAAAATGTCGTGCACCAGCTGCACAGTGTTGCTGAAACTAAATTTACAGTATTGTGTACCATTTGGAGTCCCAAGCTAGGATAGAGTATACTGACTACACAAGAACTGCAAAAGGTATTCTCCAGATTAATCCCTAAAATGGCAAGATTGTCTGAGGTGGAAATTTAGCCGGCGATCTCGAGTTTCAAAAGATCAAAGGTGATTATAGTGAAACTTAGAAACATAGAGAGGAGACAATAATAGAAGGACATGGGGAAGCTCAAGCAGGCAAGATTAGGGAGAATCCCATGATATTCTACACGTACAAGTACAACAAATTAATCAATAAACAGTTAGTGCCCAATTAGAAACCAAAGGGACAGTCAGTGTGTCAACATGGAGAACTTTGATAGATTGTTACATGAGACCATCATAGCTGTTTAACTTGAGATAAGGAGGATGCAGGCACAGAAGTCGAGAAGATAGCCTGGAAAGCTCTTGAAGAGTTTAATGTAAAATACGAGCAGGGGTTTGAGGCTTTGTCTGATCTAAAATTGGACCAATCTGCAGGTCTGGATACTGTTGGTGTGAAGGGAGGAAAGACACTGACTGGAAATTTTAATTAGAATCTGACCATAGGGGAGGGGCCAGAGGACTGGAGAACAGCTAATATGATTCCAGTTCACAGTAAGGGTGGTAGAGATAGACCAGGGAACTATACACGAGCAAGTATTAGATCACTGCTCGGGAAGCTACTGGAGAAAATAGGGAAGGTGAAAATTGAACTCCAATCAGAATGGCAAGGCTTGATCAGGGATAATCATCATGCCTTTATCAGAGTGAAGTCGCATCTAATGGATTTGATTGAATTAGAATGAGGAGATCACTTATTTAGTTTTGCAGCAAGGCCTTTGACAAAGTTCCACATGAGAAACTGAAAAAAATGTTAAATCTCACAGTATCAACGATAAGTTGACAAGTGACAACGAAAATTGTCTTAGTGTCAGGAGGCAGAGGGTGGTGGGAGAAGGCTGTTTGTGTGATTGTAGACGTGTCCCCAGGTACAACAGGGATCAGCGCTGTGTTTCTTATTATTTGCAGCATTCATAAATTGTATCGATGCGAATATGGAGGGAATGGGTGGGTGGAGGGATGGGAGTTGTGATAAATAAGTTTGTTTTTGACACAAAGATTGGTCGGGTGATTGGCAGTGAGGAGGAAGGTCTCATTTTACAAGAAGATACAAGTGGAATGATCAGATGGGTAAATCAATGGCAGATGGAATGTAATCCTGATAAATATGAGGTGATTTACTTTGGAAGGAGGAACCAGACATGGGGTGTACACAATGATTGGCAGCACATCAGGAAGCTCAGAGGGTGTTTCTGCACACACCCCTGAATGTAACTGAACAGGGTAATGGACTAGTTGAGAATTGAACCCTGAGTGTAGCATTTATTAATCAGGGCGTAGATTATAAGTGCTATACAGTACTTTGTTCAGCCAATGATGGAGTACTCTATGTAGTTCTGGGAGCCACATTACAGGAAGGATGTGATTGTATTGGAGGGGTTGCAGAGGAGATTTACCAGGATGTTCCCTGGGATGGAGCATATCAGCTTTGGAGAGAGACTGGAGAAGCTCGGGTTGTTTACTTTGGACAGAGAGGCTGAGGGGGTTGAGATTAAGAAGGATAAGATAACGAGGGACATGGACAGGTTGGATAGATATCAGCTGTTCCTTTTAGTCAGATGGTCAAGAACAAAGGAGCACACTTTTGAAGTGAAGGTATTGAGATTCAAAGAGGATTTAAAGACTACTTTTTTTTCACCCAGGGAGTGTTGGGGTCTGGAATGTACTTACTGAGAGGGGAGTTATCACGGGTAACCTCTCAACCGTTGAAAGTACTAGGACGAGCACTTGGAAGTGTCATAACATTCCAGGCTATGAGCCTGGTGTTGGAAAGGTGGACTAATATAGATCATGCTGTATTTCTGTTGGCACAGAGACTATGCTGCTGTGAGTGTCTGGTGTAGAAGGTCAATTATTGAGCAGCTTAAGATAGGAACGGATGGGTTTCTAAAGACAATGTTCACAAAGGTTATAGGAATGAAGTGTATAGCTTGTCAAATTATGTCAATGTGAGAAGTATGAAAAAAAAGCAGTGCAGGTTCCTTCCAGTTTGAAGCTAGAGAACGGAGAATGGGAAACAGGGAAATGGCGAAAGTATGAATCCACTACTTCAGTTCTGTCTTCACAGAATTTTCTGACAATACCAGGAAAACTACGTCTGCTGTGGAAAACGAAATATTACATGAAAAATAGAACATAGTAAGTAAATGGTTTGGCAGAAATTATTGGAACTGAAATTAATGGTCACAGACAACACTAACATAGATTTATGAAATGGGAATTATGTTTGAGAAACAGACTGGTCGACAAATTAAAGAAAAGCAATGGATGTAAAACAAGTGGATTTTCAGAAAGATTTTGGTGAAGCTCCAAGCATAGTTGGCAAAATCAAACCTTAGTGGATTGGAGCGAATATATGGACATGCTTCTAGAATGGGACAGCTGGCAGGAAACAGTGAATAGGAATAAACAGACTCATGGAGCAATGCCCTGACATTGTCTTTAAGGTATGATTCTCTGATTATGACCATATCCCAGACACCTCATCACCTTCTCCGGATATCTCCTGTCTCACCAGCAGGACATACACAGCACAAGTGGTGGCACAGTTGGATACAATTGAAAGGGAATTGTTCTGGGTGTCCTCAGCAGTGTCTCTGTATCCCATAAAATCTCATGGCGTTAGTATACACATGGGAAAGGAAAGCTCCTGCTGATTACCATGTAGCAGCCTCTCCCAACTGATGACTCAGTACTCCACCATGCTGACCAACACTTGGAGGAAGCATTGAGGGTGGCAAAGGCACAAAATGCATTCTGAGTGGAGATTTCAATGTCCGCAAAAAGAATGGCTAGGCAGCAGATTACTGGATGAGCTGGTCGGGTCCTAAAGGATATAACTTCTCGACTCGGTCTGCAGCAGGTGGTGAAGGAACCAATAAGAGGGAAAGACACATTTGAACATAGCCTTACTAAACTGCCTATTGCAGAATTATCTGTCCATGACAGTGTCGGGAAAGAGTGACTCCCGCATAGTCATTGTGGAGATAAAGTCACACCTTCATATTGAGAATAACCTCCATAATTTTAGGTTTCATTATCACCGTGCTAAATAGGATAGACTTCGAACAGATCTAGCAGCTCAAATCTCGATTTCCATAAGGTGTTGTGGGTCAGCAATAGCAGCAGAATTGTACTCCCGCACAACCTCATGGCATAGCACGCCCCCCCACCCCCCACACACACCTCACAACAATTACCATCAAGCCAGAGGATAAGCCTTGGATCAATGGAATGTGCAGGTGGGCAGGAGCATCACCTGGCATACCTGAAAATGTCGTGTCAGCCTGATGAAGCCACCAAACATGACTGCTTGTGCACCAAACAGCATAACCAGTAAATCTTAGACAGAGCTACGTGATCCCACAAGCAACGGATCAGATCTAAGTTCTGCAGTCCTTCTACTTCTAGTTGAGAATAGTTATGGACAATTGAACAAGTCATTGGAGGAGGACATTCCACAAGTATCCCTATCCTTAATTATGGAAGAGTCCTGCACTTCAGTGCAAAAGATAACATTCATGCATTCGCAATAATTTTCAGTCATAAGTGCTGAATGGATAATGCAACTCAGCCTCCTCCAGTCATCCTCAGTAATTCAGTTACAAGTCATGAGCCAATTTGATTCACTCCAGACGATATCCAGATTCAGTTGAAGACACTGGATACCCCAGAGGGTACATAACATGACAACATTCTGGCAACAGTACTGAAAAGTTGTTCTGCAGACCTTGTCATTGCCCTAGCTAAGCTGTTCCATTACCGTCATAACAACCACATTTCCCCCAATACGTGGAAAATTATGCAAGGATCTCCGATACATAAAAAGCAGAACAAGTCCAATCCGGCCAATTACCACCCTATCAATCTACTTTCGATCATCAGGAAAATGATGGAAGGTATGAGTGCCTTCAAGCAGCACCTGCTCAGTAATAACCTGATCAATGACGCCTAGTTTTGGCTCCACCAGGGTGACTCAGCTCCTGATCTCATTACCTTGCTTCAAACATGGTCAAAAGAGCTGAATTCCAGAGGTTGGGTGAGATTGACAGCCCTTTAAAACAAGGCTGCCGTCGACCAAGTGTGGCATCAAGGGGCCTTAGCAACACTGGAATCAATGGGTAACGGGACAAACTCCCCGCTTGTTAGAATCATACCTGACACCTAGGAAGATGGTTATGGTAATAAAGGTCAGTCAACTCAGCTCCAGGACAAATCTGTAGGAGTCCCTCGGGCAATGGCATAGACCCAAACATCTTCAGGGCTGCTTGATCAATGACCTTGCCTCTATTATAATGTCAGAAGTGGGGATGTTTGGCAATGATTGCACAATGTTCAGCAACATTTGTGGCTGTTGTTGTTCTGTTCACAGAGCTGGGAATTTGTGTTGCAGACGTTTCGTTCCCTGTCTAGGTGACATCCTAAGTGCTTAGGACCTCCTGTGAAGAGCTTCTGTGATCTTTCCTCCAACATTTGTTGTGGTTTGAATCTGCCGCTTCCGGTTGTCAGTTCCAGCTGTCCGTTCCAAAGGTCGGAAACCATGAACACCAACTAGCCACGAAATGACACGACCTTAGTAGCCACTCACGCAGATGACAAGCAACATGAATTCGACTGGGACAACATTACTAGTATAGGACAAGCCAAACAGAGAACAGCCAGGTAATTCCTAGTGGCATGGCACTCATCCACAGATTCAATTAATAAGCACATTGACCTGGACCCAACATACTGACCACTGCAATGGACAGGTGGAATTGATAACCAGAAGCGGCAGATTCAAACCACTGCAAATGCCAGAGGAAAGATCGTAGAAGAGCTTCACATGAGGCTCCTAAGCACTGAGGATGTCACCTAGACAGGGGGCGAAACGCCTGCAACACAAATTTCCAGCTCGGTGAACAGAACCACAACAACGAGCACCCGAGCTACAAATCTTCTCACAAACTTTGAACATTTGTGGCTCCCCAGATACTGAAACAGTCCATGTCCAAATGCGACAAGATCTGGACAGCATCCAGGCTGACAAGTGGTAAGTAATATTCACGCCACACAAATGCCAGACCGTGACCATCACCACTAAAATGCAATCTAACCACTGCTTCGTGGCATTCCATGGTGTTACTATCACTGAATCCACAGTGGACTGCAGCGGTTCAACAAGGCAGCTCACCACCACCTTCTCAAGCGCAACCAGAGACAGGCAATAAATACTTGTCCAGCCAGTCACAACCAGATTCACGAAATACATCAATTGAAAAACAACACTTTTTTCTAACAAAGGAGGTTGCTGAGGTATCACCGGGATCGGTGCTCGGGTTCCAGCTGTTCACAATACTCATTAAACATTTGGTTGTGGGAATCAAATACAACATGTTCCAACCTGTTGACAGCACTAAAGGATGTTGGATTGTGAGTGGGTGAGGAGGTTGTAAAAAAGCTTCTAGCTGACTAAGACAAGTGGAGTGAATGGACAAGTACATCGCAGACGCAGAGCAAGATGGGTAGAGGTGACGGTGTGCCCTTTGGTGGGAAGAAGAGATTGGCAGCCTGTTGTTTGAAAAGGGATTGTTTGAAACATGCTCCTTTTTGTTGTTTCCTTCTGCGCAGCCCTCGGAAGTCCCTGCAGCGCAATGAGGTCTGAAGCCCGAAGTAAATACTGGGAATGGCATTCACACGCTGCCCAGTGTACGTAGACCCACCAAGTGGGGAGCTATAACATTGCAAAGTATCTGGATCTCTATGTACACCAGTCACTGAAAGCAATATTGCAGGAACAGAAAACAATTAGGAAGGTAAATGGTGTGCTGACCTTCATTTCAGGGTGATTTGAATCCAGGAGTAAGGGTGTCTTCCTGCAACTCTACAGGGCGTTGGTGAGGATTCATCTCGAACATTGTACAACATTGTGTGCAGTTTAGCTCTCAGGACTTAATAAAGGGCAAACCTGGAATTGAGGGGAGCAGTGAAGGATGGCCAGACTGATCTCTGGGATTAAAAGCAAATTACTGCGGATGCTGGAATCGGAAACCAAAACATTGAAAACATGGTAAATCTCAGCATGTCTGACAGCATCTGTAAGGAGAGAAAAGAGCTGACGTTTCAAATCTAACTGACCCTTTGTCAAAGCCTCGGACAAATGGTCAGTTAGACTCGAAATGTCAGCTCTTTTCTCTCCTTACAGATGCTGCCAGACTTGCTGAGATTTTCCAGCATTTTCTCTTTTTTGATCTCTGGGATTACAGGCTTGTTGTGGGGGCAGAGTTTGGGGCGACTGGGCCTGCATTCTGTGGAGTTTAGGAAAATGAGTGGAGATTTCAGTGAGATATATAAAACTCTGTCAGGGTGAGACAGATTCGAAGCAGGGATGATAATTCCCCAGGCTGTGGTGTATATGGTACAGACAGGCCATTCTGCATGAGAATAGAATGTATGTCTGCACTCAGAAACCGGTGAACCCGGGGAATGCGCTCGAACCTGGAAGCCGAGAAACTGAATCTAAATAAGGATTCAGAGAGAGTAACGGTATGAGGGGAGAGCAGGAGTTTGGTGTGGAAATAAAGGTCCAGCTATCATTATGTTGAATTGTGTAGCAAACTCAACAGACCAAAGGGACTACGCAATTTTCATTTTATAGCTTCCCAAGGTTAATCACATTAACGGATATGTTCATTGTATGGGATAAGTACATTTTGGAGATGTTTGAACATGAACGACAATGAGGAAGGCTCAATGTGTTGAATGGCCTACTCCTTTCCTGATGTTTCTGTGCAGTCTGTAAATGTTGTCACAAGCTCTCGGATGTTAGGAAGGAGGTCTCTGAAGGGTTAACAGGAGTGGGTTTCCTGTTCTCTTTTCCAATAACGAGACTGGTGCTGAGTGTTCTGCCAGGTTTATCCTTTAAGAACTTAAAGTAGTTTGAGAAAATAGAGTCTTGCTTGGCCGATGCAGAGACCATTGAGGAGTTCATCACATGTCTGTGTGTCTGGAGTCACTTTCAGGCAAAGCACGGGAGATTTACTTGCTGAAAATACATTGGAAAAACAAATTGGTGGTTACAATCGACATTGACTTCAAGGTCACTGTTAATGACACCAGATTTTGCATCTTAATATTTTATGAATTGTTTTTAACTTCCACCCGCTGCCAGAGCATTGTCCTGGTTTGGATTAGTAATCCAGTGATATTTCTACCAGAGTGCCATCTCCACATGGGGAACTATTGGAAACCACAATGTGCAGGTAATTTGTGTGCTGCTAGACAGCTCTGTCAAAAAGAACTCCCACCAATTTGACTATCGTGATGGGACTGAGGGTGTGGTAATTGGTCAAGTTGTAATTGCTCCTCTCTTAGAGAACTGTGCATAGCTGAGTACGTTTTCACATGCCAGAGTTGGAGATGGAATGAAATAGCTTCCCCAGGGGCACGACTTGTTGCGCAGCACAAGGCTTCAGTCCTATTGCAGGAATGGGGTCAGGGACCATTGCCTTTGTCATACCTTTTGTGTTCCGCTGTTTCTTCATGTCACGGGAAGAATTTCGAATTAGTTTAAGACTGACATCTGTGATTCTGTGGATAACATGGTGAGAGTGAAGTGGATCATCAACTCCACACTTCTGGCTGAGAATGGTGCAGATATTACATCCTTGTATTTTGCACTGGTGTACAGGGCAGTTCTGTTATGTAGTATGGGGATATTTATGGAATCCTGTCCTCCAGTCATTTGTTTAATTGTCCATCACCATTTATGACTGAATGTGGTAGGACTGCAGAGCATCGATCAAATCTATTGGTCAAGTCCAGTCGCTTTAATGTGTTAGCACCAGGTTTAGAGCCACATGGTTCTGACCCTGACATGTTCACCCACAGTCATTACTGAGCCGTTGATGGTAATGATACACTGAGGAGATTATCCCTGGGCAAGCATGTTACAGGTTGTGGTTTGATGCTGTTCTGTTTCTCCTGCTGCAGTGGTCTACATCACTACATGAATACGCAGTTTTGAGCTGTAATATCTGCATTGCAATGCTGCTGTCTGTTCCCTTAGTTCATATCGAAACCCATTCACCCATCAGCCCTGCACTCAGTGACTTACCCTGGTTTCTGATTTCCATATTCTCATTCTGCTGAGGGTCTCTCCCCATGTCAAGTTTCCAATCTGACACATTCTGCAAAACTAATTAATTGATTTGAATTCAATTGTTTAATTCATCTAAATCTTTATTTCCTTGAGTAATTTAAAGTGATTTAAAGTGAATGTGTTTCCCTCTGTTTCTCTCCCTGACCATGATTAAGAGCTCTGCAGTGTCACTAATACTAGTCTTATGTAATTTCAGAGCCAACGAATTCTTTGAATTCCCAATCATCTTCACTAGATTGTATGTTTCGTCTTTTAGTTTGATGCTTTATCACTCTTGACTGCCTTGTCCTCCCCTGAGTATCCTTCATCTCCTTTGGGATAAATTTCTGATATCCGCCGAAATATCCACAGAAATTCCTGCCTTTGCTGCTCCATGGTCTGCCCTGCTCGACTCCCCTTCCAATTAATTCTGATCAGCTCCAGCCACATGCCTTTGAGCTTATGATACTCACTTATAATCATATTAATTCGAGAAGAGAGCAATATGTATACACCGAAAGAAGGAGTTTTGAGAGAAGGGACGCGAACAATACTTGGTAAATTTCTTAACGAGATACAAAGAGAGAACGAGAGTGAGGATATAGATGGGGAAATGTGAAAAATGAGAAAACGTGATTATTGAAAGAAGTAGATGTATATCCCTCAATGTTTTGGCAATGCCTGTGTGCTGTGATCCTTTGTATAGTGCATGTAGAACAGAGCAACGTGTGCAAATGCTGGGTCTGATGCCAGAATTTTTATCTCCAATAATATGATAGACACTAGTTTTGGGAAGAACCCAGCAGGCCGATGTATTGAAGTTCCGGTAGAAAGGGGATTAACTGAAATTAGTTGGACAACAGAAGCAAGAATTTATAAAATACTTCCCGATAAGAATGAGCGATTAGAGTCTAGAATTCTAGAAAAGGGCGGAACATTGAGGGAAGGGAAACATATCACTTTAGATGAGCATCAAATAATGTTTTATAAATTTTATACATCATGTGCTTCATTTTTCGATAACTGTCTCCGTTGTTCACTTAGACTGTTGTGCACACATGAAAAGTATTTCTTATCTGCACACACACATTGAGTAAACAGTGTATAAAACATTATTTTTCCGCCATTGAAATGGTCCTGTCGTCGTGTTACGAGGATACATGAACACCAACTGGCCACCAAAAGAAACGACCCATTATCACTATGTTCCATACATACAGACAAAGAAGGGCACCACTTTGATTGGGACCACACACACACATACGAAGACACGCAAGGATGTTCTTAGAGGAATGGCATTCTAACGCGAAGTCCATCAATAAACCAATTAATTTAGATCCTACCTACCTTCTCTTGTAAAAAAAAAGGACCGGAAATGGCAACAGGCACCTTAAGAAACCAAGACATATAATGATAGAGGCGGGACATACCAGCAGCGCTTCAGCGGAGACTCTCACTGATTATGTCACCTAGTCATAGTAACGAAACATCTGAAAACAAACCTTGAAACTCAGCGAGCTAACTTGCTTACATATAAATTGATATTTTTCGTTTATTAGTGTGATTTGGAAGTTCTCTCACTCATTTTTAACAGACTATGATGTGAGTTGAGATTTTTTGGGTGTGTGGTTTTAATTAACGGAGGGGATCGACATTGATTTCATAGCAGTTTGGGGCCTTGCCATATGGGACTTGAACAGATTTCGGGTACAAAAGGTCCCAGCAGATTCCAACACATGGCAATTAGTGACTGAGATCTTCCAACAAAACCAGTGGGAAAATTCATGTAATTTTGTTTACTTGTGGTTGGTTAAATTACAAGTGAGAGAAATGGCTTTTAACATTACTAAAGAGGTTCCCAAATTTGCCTAGGAAGACTAAAAATGCAGAAGACGTATTTTTAGAATTCGCAAATGGGTTGGAATTGGGTCTAACCAGGGACAAAATAAAAGTTTAAATTGTGATGGAGTTGGTCAAGAATGTGGATGTGACAGAGAAACAGGCAACTGCAGTAGAGTTACAAAAAAAAACTTAAATTGCATCCGTGGCAACTGGAGTTAGAAGATGAAAAAAGGTATGGAAACAGAGAGAAGAAAGAGACAGTGAAAGAGAGGAAAAAAAGAGAGAGAGAATTTGCAATTCAGAAGTTGGGAATTAGAAAAGAAATTTAAGTTATCAGGATGGAGATGAAGGGAGAACGTATGGACCTATACAGCTATGTTAATACATTGCCATATTTCGGTGAGAAAAATGTGGAAATCTGCTTTTGCTTCATTTGAAAAAAATGGCTCAGAAGATGGTGTGTCCAGTGAACTTGTGGGTAATGCTAGTCCAGACTAAGCTGGTAGGCACAGCTAGTGAGGTATGTGCAGCGCTGTCAGATGAGGGATGAAGAGATTATGGAGATGTCAAACTGGCTACTTTGAGTGTTTATGCATTGGTACTGGGAGAATATAGACAAAGGTTAGGAAACATAGAGTCGGAATCAAGTCAGATTTACGTTGCATTTGAAAGAATTAAACACAGACATTTTGATAGATGGGTGCTGACCTTTAAAATGGCTAAGACCTGTGAGGCTCGAAGGGAGATTTTTCAGCTAGAGGAGTTTAAACACTCCCTTCCAGACATGGTAAGAATTCAGGTGAATGAATTTTCAACAACTGAGACGCGCGTCAGAAATGGCAGGTAAATACACCTTGGTGCTTGAGATGAAATTTAGCTTCTGGGAGGATTTTCATCCTGTAAGGGATAGCAATTAGGGAAAGGGGCGATCCTACACTACAAAGGTGGCACAGTGGTTAGCACTGCTGCCTCACAGCGCCAGAGACCCGGGTTCAATTCCCGACTCAGGGGACTGACTGTGTGGAGTTTGCACATTCTCCTCGTGTCTGCGTGGGTTTCCTCCGGGTGCTCCGGTTTCCTCCCACAGTCCAAAGATGTGCGGGTCAGGTGAATTGGCCATGCTAAATTGCCCCTAGTGTTAGGTGAAGGGGTAAATGTAGGGGTATGGATGGGTTGCGCTTCGGCGGGTCGGTGTGGACTTGTTGGGCCGAAGGGCCTGTTTCTACACTGTAAGTAATCTAATCTAATAATAAAAAAAAGCAAAAAATAGAGCACACTGGCAATTGTTTACCACAGGTGAAAAAATAAGGCCAAGCTGGTTGAAAGGTGATGAAAGGCCTCAGGTGTTCTCACTATAAGGGAGTGAAACACATAAAATTACAATGCTGCTTGTTTAGGAAGGGCACTGGGAAACGATATTTTCACGGCTGTAAGCTGGGACACACAGTGCTGGGCGTTGAAGGAAGACACTTTGGAAAAAAGATGTGTAGAAGAGGCTAAGCCAGTGACATTAGTGAAACAGGTAAAGGAGACCCCAAGTGGAGCCGAGGAGCTGCAGGAGAGTGCACAGCCTAGGCAGAGGCTGGGTATGGAGGTAGTGCCTGATCTCTGAAAGAATTCGTCTCTGTGGATAAAGTTTACTCAGAAAGAACAGGAGGAGAAGGACGAGCAGTTACAATTTTGTGAGATACGGGATCTGTTCAGTCTCTAAAAGTTGAGAAGTGAGGCACTGGAAAGTCACAACAGGTCAGGCAGCATCCGAAGATCAGGATAATCGACATGTCAGGCAAAAACCCATCGTCAGGAATGTAGTAGGGGAGGGGGAAAGGGGGCTGAAAGATAAATCAGAGAGTAGGAGCTGGGCTGGCGGGCGGGTCACTCGAAGGGCGATAGGAAGATGTAGGTGGCAGTGATAATGATATGTCGGAAGGGAGGGTAAACTGGATAGTTGGGAAGGCAGATGGACAATTATGGCAGGGCAAGAGGGAGGCACTAAATACAACGGTTGGATCTGGGATGAGGCTGTGGTGGAGGAATTTGGAAATTGGTGAATTCGATTTTAATGCTTTATAGTTTGAGGTTTCCAGCTGTCATACCATCTATCCACTTCAGTCTCCTCTCCGACCTATCACCATCACACCCCACCTGCATCTATCTATCGCCTTCCAAGCTACCTCCCACCCAGCTCCACCCCATCCTCCTATTTATTTCTCAGCCCACTTCACCCCCCTTACACACTTCCCTGATGAATGACTTGTGCCTGAAATATCGATTCTCCTGCCCCCTGGATGCTGCCGAACTGCTGTGTTTTTCCAGCCACGCACTTTCCAACTCTCATCTACCGCATCAGCAGTCCTCACTTTCTCTCGGTCTTTAATAGTAAGAGATTGAAGTATTTTCACTTTTTCTGAAATGTTAAGAGCGTGATAATGTTTGGAATGGGGACAGAAATTAAGCATTCCCTTGTGTAACATCAGGTTGAAGTGCCAAATCAAGTTTGGGGAAGTAACAGTGAGAGTGAGTGACAGAGTGCCAATTCCAGGAATGCAGTTTGTTCTTGGGAACGATTTAGCAGGATTAAAGGTGGGAGAAACACCCCTTGTGTTGGAGAAGTCAAAGGAAGACTATGGAACTAGCGAGTTAAAAGAAAAATACGTTGGAAATTTGCAGATTGTGTAGTAACAAGATCCCACTGGCATAAGGTACAGCAGGAAGAAAAAACGAAAGTAAAAGCCAAAGGAGTTGATGTGCAGTTAACTGACACCCTGCTTGTTATCACGGTTCAGGAAAAACCTGAACAGGCAGAGGGTCAGGCAGAGGTTTAGTCCAGAAAGACTAATGGTCTTACAACAGATATCTATCTATCTATCTATCTATCTATCTATCTATCTATCTATCTATCTATCTATCTATCTATCTATCTATCTATCTATCTATCTGTCTATCTGTCTATCTGTCTATCTGTCTATCTGTCTATCTGTCTATCCGTCTATCTGTCTATCTATCTATCTGTCTATCTATCTATCTGTCTATCTATCTATCTATCTATCTATCTATCTATCTATCTATGTCTCTCTCTCTCTCTCTCTCTCTCTATATATATATATATATACACACACACATGCACACACACAGAAAAGAAATCAGAATATATTATCGAACGTTAGTAATTTAAAGATAGAATCTTAATATTAAAATGGAGACCACGACAGGTTAGTGCAGAAGGGAAATGTACCAAAGTGCACCAGATTGTGTTACTGCTAGCATACAGTGTTACGGGTAGCACATTAACTAACTGCAGGTGGTCACCTAGATGCACAGAAAACTCAAGCTAAGGTACAGAAGCATTTCAAGTGGCCTGGAATGCACAAGGACGTGGTTAATTTTTGTTACATGCCAAATGGTAGGTAAGTCACAGGCAGTAATAAAAGCAGCACCTTTGTTGGCAATTCTTGCATTCGAAGATCCTTTCACGTGGGTTATGATCAATTGTGGAGTTCTGCTTTCTAAAATAAAAGTAAAAACCAATATTTGCTAACCATAATGTAGCTATCAGATTTCCAGAGGCAATTCCATTACGGAGTGTTAAGGCAAAAAGGAGGTGAGGGGTTGCTCGCTTTCTTTTCTCGCTGTTGCCTACTCAGAGAGTTTCCATCAGAACAAGGGTCTCATTTTACCGCTCAGCTATTTGATGAAGTCCTGGATAGCTTAGATATACAACACTGCAAATCTGGTGCAGCCCATCCTGAATCCCAGAGAGCCTTGGACAGTTAGCATCAGACACTGAAGACCGTGTTAACAGCGTACTGTCAAGATTTGCCAAATGATTGTGATAAAAGTGTCACATTAATTTTTTTGACTTTAGAGATGTCCCATATAAATCAACTCAGTTTACTTCCTTTGAGTTTATATTCATACATGAAGTGAGAGGACTTTTGAAGTTAGTTAAATATAAACTGACAATCGAAGTCGGAGATCTCACAGTTATATTATGTACGTGAGGTGAGGGAGAGACTAGATGGAGTAGGTAAGTTAGCTAAGCAGCACCGGAAGAGGGCACAGCATAGAGTGAAGCAGGTGGCAGATAAAAACTCTGAAACTTTGATGATTTCCGTGGGGATGACGAATTAGCATTGCCACCAGTGATAGGAAATCCCTTCAAAGCCAGGTTTTATGGCCCCTTTCAAATTAAAACAAAATGTTGAGTCAGTTAAACTATCTGGTAAAGATACCGGATATGACAAAAGCGTTATCAAGTATGTCACGTGAATGAATAATGCTCCAGACACAGTTAAGACTCAGGAACAGAGTTGTGGACAGATGTACAAATTGTGCAGTTTATCTGTATGATGTAGTGATCTTGAACAAGTGATTAAAAGCTCACATGTTACAGTTGGCAGAGCATGTTGAACGAATACAAGAAGCAAACTTGGAAATAAACTAAAAGAAAACAGAATTAGCGAAGACAAAGGTGACGTTCTTGGGACATTACATTTGACATTGAAGGCTGAACCCATGGAACACAAAGACGAAAAGCTTTGAGGAATTTCCATGACCATGCTCGAAGGAAGAGGTGCTTCGATTTTTGGAACTGAGTGGATTCTATCGGAAGTTTGTTGCAAACTTCAGCAGTGAATTGGCACCACTGATGGATTTATTGAAGAAGAACATATAATTGTGGTGGACAAACAATGCCAGGAGACATTTGAGAATTTTAAAGCTGGATTAATCATTTTTTGATACATCGAATATTTTGAAATCCTTTAAACATTGTGTTAGATGCTATGGATATAGGGGTTGGAGATGTATTGATACAGAAAGATAATGATGGAATTGAATGGCCAGTTGGCTACTTGTCGAAGAAACTCAATGTGCGCCAGAAAAAAATGCAAAATCTCCATTATTGAAAAGGAATGATTAAGTTTCGTACTGACCTGACTATATTTTAATGTTTATATGAAAAACAAATTATTGGTGATGGTTGTGGATAACGACAAATCTCTGGCATTTTTTGGAATATTTGAAGACCAGAATATGAGACTATTTCATTGGGGTATCATGTCACGGACTTTACACTTACAAAATGTACGTGCTGTGGGTCTTAAGGATTTAAAGGAAAACGTTTCGATAAGATTTGAGTTATCCCAGTGTTATATATGTGTGCAGAATTAATATAAATGGTATAGCTGAGATTAATACTTTTGTATTTCATAATAATGGGAGTAAAAAGTAGAGGAAAAGGAATGATGACATCTTTTCATTCTGATGGTACATTTCCTTTTCTGAAAGGGGGATGTGTTATGAAGCTGAAAGCATGTCTGGTCACTTTAAGAAAGAACGGTATTGGCTGAATAGAAAGTACAGCCGCAGATGCCAGCTAAAGGTCAGGCTCTTTCATATGTCACCAGTAGCTGGGAAATGGATACCTGGGTTTTGGTTGTTGTTTTGACAGCAATTCAAATGCAACCAAAAAGTTTAAATAATGCTCAGGAAACCAGAAGCCAACAAGATTTGAATATTATTGTTTGCACACTTGGAAAGCAATCAATTTATGAGAAATACTGTATCATGGGGAGTATATAAACCCAGCATTTTGAACACTAGAGGGAGAGCCACTGCTATCCAACAACAGAGTTACTACTGTACAGCAGGAGTGCCAACTGGCCATCTCAAACACTCTCTATCAAATATACATGTGTATGTCAACTTGCAGTAAAGAAAAATGACGCAGGCAGATCAGCAGTTGGAAGAGTGAATACAGCGGGGAAGATGGAGACTATGCGGTCTTGAGATTGTAATGTTTAATATATGGGTTGTTGGAACAGCATATTTTTACAGAGTTGGAGTGAGATAGTGAATAGTTCAGAAAAGATGAGCTTGTGTTTGTGAATAGTCGTTGTATTGTGTTCAATATTAAAGTTAAGAAACTAACTTGTTAATTTTTGTTTAAATAATGGAGTGTAGGAGATGTGTGTCACTCATATTTTAAGAGACTATACGGTGAAGCAAGCTTTTCTGGGTGTTTGGTTTTAATTAAACTTGGAAATGTCCACCCACGTTAACCCAATTTCTCTGCAGTTGGCCCATATCCTTCTAGTCCTTTCCTATCCACATATTTATCCGAATGCTTTTGAAATGTTGTTACTGTACCCCCTTCAACCACATCTGCTGACAGCTCATCCACGTACCAGCCCTCTGTGCAAAGACATGGCCCCTCAGGTTCACTTATATTCCTTCTCCTCTAACCTTAAACTGATCCCCTCTAATCCTCAATTCTCTAAATCTTGGAAAAAGACTCATAGCATTAACCCTATCAATAGCCCTCGTGATCTTATGCAGCTCTATAAGGACCCCCCTCAGTCTCCTACACTCTAAAGAAAAGGTTCTAGCCTGTCCGACTTCTCCCTATAACTCAGACGGTTGGGTCCTGGTAACGTCCTTGTCAATTTCTTCTGCACTCTTTCTAATTTCACCAACATCCTCCCCATAACAAGGTGACAAAAACTGAACACAGTACTCCAAATGGGGCCTTGCCAAAGTCCTGTGTAACTGCAACATAACTTCCCAACTTCTGCACTCAATATCCTGCCTGATGAAGGCCAGTGCACCAAATGCCTTCTTCACTACTCTGTCTACCTATGAGTCCACTCTCAGAGAACTGTGTACCTGAACGCTAAGGTCTTTCTGCCCACTACACCCCCTCAGGCTCTCCCATACACCGTGAAACTCCTACCTTGATTTGAGTTTCCAAAATGCAAGACCTCATACGTCTTTTTGCCATTTCCCAACCTACATCCCCACCTGATAAAGTTCCTGCTGCAATTTCTGATAAACGTACTCACTGATCACAATACCACTTATTTTAGTGTCATCCACGAGTTTAATAATCATGCCTTACACATTCTCAACCTAAACATGGATAACAAACAGCAATGGACCCAGCCTCCGATCTGATAAGCATCCTTCCACTAAACCCTCTGCTTCCTAACATCAAGCCAACTGTGTATACAATTGGCCAATACCGCCAACATTCCACACGATGGAACCTTCCAGTGCAAAGGAGAAAGTGATGACTGCAGATGCTGGAGGTCAGAGCTGAAAAATGTGTTGCTGGAAAAGCGCAACAGGACAGGCAGCATCCCAGGAGCAGGAAAACCGCATCTTCAGGAATGAGGTAGATGTACCAAGCAGGCTAAGATAAGAGATAGGGAGGAGGAATTTGTGGGAGGAGCGTTGGGAATGCGATAGATGGAAGGAGGTTAAGGTGAGGGGTGTGGCGGCGGAGAGATTAGATTACTTACAGTGTGGAAACAGGCCCTTCGGGCCAACAAGTCCACACCGACCCGCCGAAGCGCAACCCACCCATACCCCTGCATTTACCCCTTACCTAACACTACAGGCAATTTAGCATGGCCAATTCACCTGACCCGCACATCTTTGGATTGTGGGAGGAAACCGGAGCACCCGGAGGAAACTCACGCAGACACGGGGAGAATGTGCAAACTCCACACAGTCGCCTGAGTCGGGAATTGAACCTGGGTCTCAGGCGCTGTGAGGCAGCAGTGCTAACCACTGTGCCACCGTGCCACCCATAAGGTCACGACGAAGATTGCAGGTCGAAGGCATTGCTTAGTCCGAGAGTTGGGACTGAGATAAGGTGGGGGGAGGGGAAATGAGGAAGCTGGAGAAATATGCATTCATTCCTTGTGGTTGGAGGTTTCCTAGGCAGAAGATGAGGCGCTCTTCCTCCAGGCGTCGTGTTGCCATAGTCTGGCGATGCAGGAGCCCAAGGACCTGCATGTCCTTGGCGGAGTGGGAGGGGGAGTTAAAGTGCTCAGCCACGGGGCGGTTGGGTTCGTTGGTACGGGTGTCCCAGAGATATTCTCTGAAGCATTCCGCAAGTCTCCACAACATAGAGGAGGCCACATCGGGTGCAGTGGATACAGTTAATGATGTGTGTGGAGGTGCAGGTGAATTTGTGACGGATATGGAAGGATCCCTTGGGGCCTTGGAGGGAAGTGAGGGGGAGGTGTGGGCGTAAGTTTTGCATTTCTTGCGGTTGCAGGGGAAGCTGCCGGGAGTGAAGGTTGGGCAGGTGGGGGGTGTGGACCTGACGAGGGAGTCCCGGAGGGAGTGGTCTTTCCATAATGCAACTCCCTCTAGTTCCACCTAGGAACCCTCCAACCACAAGTGATGATTGCATATTTCTCCAGCTTCCTCATTTTCCTTCCCCCCACATTATCTCTGTCCTAACCCTCGGACTCAGCACCGCCTTCTTGACCTGCAATCTTCTTCCCTACCTCTCCGCTCCCACACACTCTTCAGCCTATCACCTCACCTTAACCTCCTTCCACCTATCGCATTCCCAACGCCCCTCCCCCAAGTCACTCCTCCCTACCTTTTATCTTAGACTGCTTGACCCACCTTCCTCATGCCTGGAGAAAGGCTTATGCCCGAAACGTCGATTCTCCTGCTCATAGGATGCTGCCTGACCTGCTGCGCTTTTCCAGTGACACAGTTTTCAACCTTCCAGTGCTGCCTGCCCCTGTGGTACCTATTCAAAGGCCGTAATGAAATCCATAGAGACGACGCCGACCGCTCGGCCCTCATCAGCCTTCTTGGTCATTTCATCAAAGAACGCTAACAAATTTAGGAAGCATGATCTCCCACTCAAAAGTCTATGCTGACTGCTCCGAATCAAACCCTGTGTAAGTAATGAGTGCTGTCAGTGGTATGCTGTCCTTCATTGTATGATAATTCAAGTACATATGTAAAGCTATCTTCCTGCTGTTGTAGCGCCTTGCTGAGAGAGTGGTTGGGACACTCTCTACAGATTTGATCTCCTTTGTTGGGAATGATCTCCTTACCACAGACACGGATGATGGTAACATGAGGATAGAGTAAAGAAGCTGCGTGTTTAATCTCTAGAGCTTGAGAGACGAAGAAATGTGTTGTTGAAACACAAGGAGTGGCAGTGATTACTCAATTCCAAAAGAGACATTGATAGGGTGAGAAATTCCATACTTAACACATGATTGTTTGGTTTGGTTTGTTGTCACGTGTACCTCAGTACAGGGAAACACTTTATTTATGAGCAGTGGAGGTAGATCATAGTAAGGTTGGGCAGGTAGATCATAGGGTGGAAATAGACTTGTGCAGAGTAGGGCATACAGGTTGCACTGCACAAGATAAACACTCGACCAGATCAACATGAACAAGATCAGCATTATTTGATCTTAGAGAGTCCATTCATCAATCTAACGAGACTTTCCTAATAATTTATATGCCTAAATTAACTCTCCCCACATTATTGTACAGTTGGTGTGTGAACCCGTACTGAACGTCATGTTGTTCACAATCCACAACTGCAGCCACAATACCTTTCATCTGAAACAGGTAGCTATTCCCACCAGCTTATGCCCAATATATAGAACGCCAGGCTGGCTTCTCGGAGATTGAAGGTGCCTTCTTGAGACTTCACACAGACATATGGCTTCCCTGTTCACCGCGAGAAAACCACGTTAAAGTGCCACGTGTGTATCATGAGCAACAGAGCCACGAGGAACAACATGCAGAAGTCTGTCTGTGCAGCCTCTGCTCCACTTGTATATCATGTTAGAGCATCAATTCGGAGACAGTGAGGACTGCCCATGCTGGAGATTGTAGTAGAGAGTGGATTGCTTGAAAAACACAGCAGGTCAGGCAGCATCGGAGGAGCAGGAGAGTCCACGTTTTGGGCATCAGCCATTCATCAGGAATCAGCGTCAATTACCTCATTCTGTCCCTTTTTAAGTGCGTTGAGGGGGGAATGGCCTCCTCATGTCCTGTGTAAGAGGATGAAGGGGCTGAATGGCCTCACTCTCTTGCTGTAGAAGTGACTTAAGGGGCTGAATGGCCTCCTCCTGTCCTTGTGTAAGTGACTCCAGGGGCTGAATGGCCTCATCCTGTTCCTGTGTAAGAGACTCAAGGGGACGAATGGCCTCCTTTTGTTCCTGTGTAAGAGACTGAAGGGGCTGAATGGCCTCATCCTGTTCCAGTGTTAGTGACTCAAGGGACTGAATGGCTTCTTCCTCGTCCGATTGGACAGGGCCAATGGCCTGACTGAGTTACTCCTGGTTCCTCTTTGACAGCTCGATGTGCTGACAAGTGTGCTGATGCTGCAGCTTTAAGAGATTATTTTGTCCTAGTTTCTTTTCAGAGAGAGATTGAATGATTGGTACCAAGCTGGATAGTTAAGACCACTGAGTAAACAGCGAGGGAGGCCTTGTGTTTATTTTAATGCAGACTGAATGGGTGTGGCCAGCTCTCACAGATGAGGATCTCTGGGTTTTGGTTCCTCAGTAACATCAGAAACTATTGGGGTCTCCACAGAGCTGGAAACATCAGTGACTATCTCCTGGCTGCTACTCTCTCTGAATTTTCTCTTGATGCTGCTTTTAAATCCTGGATTGGAGAAATGTTTGTGACATTCTGTGTCTGAATATTCCTTTTTGCCAAGGTCTCTGTTTATGAAATTTTCCTATATTGGAACAGTTCATTAGTAATAGTTCCTAGATCTATTATTCTGTTACCTTGTCCAATAGAATTATGTTATTCTAAATTCCTCTTTCTTTGATTCATTTTATCTTTTGTGTTTAAGTAAATGGTGTTTTGCTTCACACCGAGTAGTTTGATCAATCACATTGCATCTGGAACAGACACTTTACATTTCCTTTAAAATAAGAAAACATTAGAATCTAGGCTACCGCCTTCAAATATTTTCGAGGGGCTTTCGTGTGGTCCATCACACTAGACTCCTTCTGTTCATGAGTAATGTGCTGGAGGCACTGAATGGGCTGTCCCTGTTTTTCTCCAATAGTGTCAATGGGCTGAACGACTTCCTCATATTCCTGTGAAACCAGCGTCAGGTGCTGAATGAACTCTTGTTTTACTGTGGCAATATGCAGTGTCCGGCAGTGCTGTTGCATAAATGTTATGGACCCTCCAACAGCACACGCCTCAATGGAGTCTGGGTCTTGCTGCACATGTTCAAAGATCAGTTCAGGAGTTGATGGGTACAAAGAGTTCTGAACATTGTGGAATCTTCAGTGACCATCCGCAGATTCTGATCTTATGGTGGGGAGGATGGGGGCGGGGAGACATTGGTGAAGCTGCTGAAGATGCTTGTGAAGAGGAAGCTAAACTGAGGATCTCCCACTGAGGTGACCCAGGACTGAGATGATGAACACCTCCCTTTGTGCCATGTTTGACTCCAAACGCTGGAGAGTTTACTCTGATTCCCATTAAGTCCAGTTTTGTTAAGCTCCTTCATGCCAACAGAAGTTTACAAATGCCTTGATATCAGGGCCAGTCATTTTTACCTGGAACCTTGTGTCAACCTCTTTTGTTCACATCAATAGGCCATGGTAGAGGAGCAGCAAGTGTTTTCTTCAAACAGGTGGTATTGAATGTCAGGATTTCTCTTCTCAAGAGTGTTGGGGTAGCTGGATGTCTGAAAGTATTTGAAAAAGATATTTACCTGTCAGAGGCACAAGTTGGAGAGGGGGACGCTCTGTAAGCTGAGATGAGCAGCCTCTTTCAAACCCGTGCCTGGATTTTCCAATTACATTTCCCAAATCCCCTCAAAGCGTGTGTGGCAGTCTTGAGGGGCTGAATAGTCTCCTCTGTTTCTGTGCACCAGTTTACAGCAGTAAGTAGCCTTCAACTGCTCCTGCCGAGCAGTTTTGAGGGGCTGAATGGATCACAGAAATATGGGACTGAGGAGCAGGAGTGGGTCGTTAGACACTTTGACCCTTCTCCGCCAGGCATTAAGATTGTGGCCGATCAGGTTGTGGACTCAGCCCCACTTTCATGTCTGTATCCCACTATCCGTGACTCACTTCCCTGTCAAATATGTAACTAACGCAGCTTTCAATCAATATGAACATAGAAGCACGATAAACTTCCAGTGAAGTGAATTCGCACTTGAAAGGTCCTTTCATGATTTTTCGATATTCCCTCTTATAGAATCAGAGAGTCATGCAGAACAGAAAAAGACCCGTTAGTCCAAATTGTTCACTCCGATATGATATCAAATATGATCCAGTTCCATTTGCCAGCATTTGGCAAATATCCCTGCTCTTTCAGACACTTTTTAAAAGTGTGATTGTAAATTCCTTCACCACTTCCTCTGACCGCACTTTCTGTACACACACCACTCTCTTTGTGAAACACCTGTCTTCAGGTCCGTTCTAAATCATTTGCCCTTCCGTCTTCAGTCTATGCCCTCTTTTTCTGGACTCCCTTATCCTGGGGACAATAACGTGGCTGTTCAGAATATCCATTCCCCTGATGGTTTTATAAACCTCTATAATGTCACACCTCAGCCTTTGCCACTCCAGGGGGAAGCACCTCAACCTAATCAACCTCTCCATAAAGCTCAAAGCTCCAGTCCTGGAACATCTGTGTGTAAGTCGTTTCTGCAAAAAATCGAGTTGTACACAATATTCTTAAAGTGGCCTCACCAACATCCTGCACGGATGTAACATGCCACCCCAACATCTATACTCAACGCTCCGACTAATTAAGGCAAATGTGCCAAATGTGTTCTGTCCCACACTGTCTACCTGCGACTCAACTTTCAAGGAACTATACAACTGCAGCCCCATGTCCCTTTCTTCCACAGCACTCTCCATGACATTACGATCAAGTGTATAATTTTTGTACTATTTGACTTCTGAAAATGAAAAACCTCGTATTTATATTAAATTAAACTTCAATTGTCACTCCTTGCCTCTTTGCCTCATGTAAATGTGGTCTCGTTGTCCTCTGAGATAATCTACTCCACCACATTTCTGGCGTAATCTGAAAACTTCCATTTAAATCCTTTACATAAACGATGAAATGCAGTGAACTCAGTACGGATTCATACGACACACTGCTGTTCACAAGTCTCCCGTCTGAAAAATACCCCTCTTCCTTCAAGTCAATTGTGACTAGCTTCCTCTGTATCCCATGGGACCGAACCTGTCTACCAATTTGCCTGCCAATCGGACTGTTATAAATACCTTGCAGAGGTCCATATAGACAATGTCTACCAAACTGCCTTCATCAATCTTCTTTGTAATCTCTTCATAAATCTCAATCAAATTAATGAGACCTGATTTCCCATGCAGAAGGTCACGTTGACTAGCCCGATCAGCCCTTGCCTTCCCAAATGTATGTAAATCCTGCCCCTCAGAATCCCCTCGAAAAACTTTCCCACGACTCATATAAGGCTCACCGGTCTATAGTTCTCCGGCTTTTTGGGTCACTGTTTTCTTTTCTCGTCCCACTCCTCCACTACTCACAACAAATGTTAAATATAACCAGATTTGTGATATGACCAATGATATCGGTCAAAGACTGGGTCAGGGTCAATTTTCGGGACAAGTCAGGCTAGTTTCTTTAATCTGCTAAAATCGCACGTTTATGATTCAGAGCAATGTGACTCAAACTATGATGGAATAATGAATTGCAAACTCTTTGGATATTGAGAATAAAGAATCGATATTTCCCTTTCTAAAAACATACACACACACACACACACACACACACACACACACACACACACAACCAATAAACAAAATCTCTGCAATTTGAAGGTGAAACAACTTTGTCCAGACATTAGTGGAACTCATGTCAAAAAGGAAAATTGAGAGATTGTCCAAAATATTATTCTGCTTCTGAAGACATTATACTCACACAAACTGTTAGCAATGGGATTTCATCCTCGAACAGTTGGATTTGGCTGAATTCCCTTTACATTACACAATGAGGAGATTCTAATGAATTCTGATCACGAATCGCCCAAAGGGTGGCACGTTGACGCAGTGATTAGCACTCCTGCCTCACAGTACCAGGAACGTGGGTTCGATTCCAGCCTCAGGTGAGTATCTGCGTGAGATTTGTCCCTTTGTCTGTGTGAGCTTCTGATGGGTGCTCAACTTTCCTCCCACAGCTCAAACTGTGTACTTTGAGTGAATTTGTCATGCTGAATTGTCCGTAGTGTTCAGGGATTTCAAGTTTAGGTGCATCAGTCGGGGTAAAACTCAGGGAACGGGCCTGGGAAGGTTACTTTTTGGAGGTTTGGTATGGACTTGTTGGGCCGAAGAGCCTGTTTCCACACTGTATGAATTCTTTAATAATGAGATTGGTAATGATGACGGTATAGGTGACTTTTTTTTTAGCTCACACACATTGCTGTGTTGAGGAATAAAGAGGGAGAGAGACCATTCCTTCTCAGACAGATGACATGTTATTCCTCTCTGAATTGAATCACACAGTAATGTCAGCCTTTCCCAAAGTGGACCATGTGAGAACTCCGTGTACATTGTCCAAACTATGTCTCCATCACATTCCGTGCTCCATGCAGGTGCACCATTGTTGCTGTCATGCACAGATTCATACCCTTAGCAGAATATGTTCTTGGTCGATTTAAAAAAGAAAATATTTAATGTATTCAGAACACCTGTGTTAAAATGAATGCATTTTTTAATCAAATACAGAAATTGCTGGAAAAGCTCGGCAGGTCTGTCTTTACCCAGATGCCTTTTACATGCTGTAGTTGTATCAGCCTCCACCACTTCCCCTGGCAGCTCATTGCATACGTACACCACCCTCTGCGTGAAAAGGTGCCTCACATTTTCATCCAATGCCCTCTAGTTTTGGACGCCCCTATCCTGGGGAAAAACCCTGACTACTCACTCTATCCATGAGCATTCTGATTTTATAAACCCCTACTGCTACAAAATGTGACTCCAATCAACACGAATGGCTGTACTTTCAAGTCACCCCGGGCCTAAATTCTGAAATTCAATACTGACACCTCTTCCTTCTCCATCAAGTCACAATTATAAAAGCAGCTTAATCATTTTGGTCAGATGTATTATGAAACACGTCTGTGGGATTTACACCCAGACCTTTGTGCGTGGAAGTAGGGACACTAGCATGACTTGGCAATACCCATAAAGCTGCAAAATTATTCTCCTCTGTGTTTACTCAACAGCCGGTTCTGACACGCTGTGACATATCTCTGTAACACGCAGGGCTTGAATCCAGTCCTACTAGTCCAGAGCTACGAACGCTACCACACAATTTCAGGAATTGGAATGAAATACAGAGTTCTGGCTCAGAGGCAGGGACACCACCCACTACACGATCATGCCCAGATTTTAGGTCATATTTGAAATGTCAGCTTTCAACTCGGTGGATATTTATTATAATCAGGTTACCATTACTGAGCTACACAAAATACTTTGTTTTGTTAAACAAATGCAAAATATTTGTCTCAATTGTAGGTTACTGAGTGTACGTGCTGCGCCATCGAAATTAAATTTGAACGTCTTTAATCGCTATTATCTGTAGTCTGAAATGTTAGGGAAAGAAAACCTTCAAAAACAATCAGCCCCATGAAGTGTCTCGAATAGATTTTTATCACTGAACACCAGACAAAAAAAAAGCATAATTTTACGCCCCAAAACACCAAGCGGAATTACACAACTCTCACGTGTGACTGCCCGCTTCCTAAAACCATGAAATGATTCCAGGCCGCTGATTACTGTCCAGAGCCTCCTCCTCACTGACTGTGTCTGCAATCTGTCCTTCCTCCGCCAGCTACACAAGGCAAACCAAGCTCAGAGTCTTCGTGAAAATCAAGGCCGACTGGAGACGGGGAGGATATTTTAAAGGGGGAGAGTGAGGAGGTGATAATATCACACACTAGACTGAGGGGTGGCAGATGGAGTTTAGTTTGCATTAATGCGAGGTATTGGATTTGGTAAATCAAACAAGAACAGGACCAATACAATTAAATTACTTTGGCAGTGTTGTAGAACAGATCTGGGCCGTCAGGTATAATTCTTTAAAATTTGCATCTCATATAGATAGTCTGGTTACGAAGGTGTTTAACACACTTGCCTTCATTGGCCAGACCTTTGAGTATCGGAATTGGGACGTTATGTTGAGGTTGTATAGGATATTGGTGAGGCCTCTTCTGGAATACTGTGTCCAATCTGGTCATCCTGCCCGCTCGTTCTGTAGGCACACCACCCTCTGGGTGAAAAAGCTGCCCCTTAGGTCACTTTTAAATGTTTCCCCTCTCACCTTAAACCTGTACCGTCTAGTTTTGGTCTCCCCTGCCGTTAGAAAGTACCTTGACTGTTCACTTCGATATTACTGACCTTGATATTATTAAGATGTAGAGGATTGAGCAGACATTAACCTGGATATTGCTGGGAATGGAAGGAGTGAGCTATAAGGTGAGGCTGGATAGACTGGGGCTCTTTTCACTGGAGAGTATGAGATTAAGGGGTAACTTTACAGAGGTTTATAAAATCATGAGGGGTACAGAAAAGCTGAAGGGCTGATGTCTTTTCCCTAGAGTTGGGGAGTCAAAACTGAGGGATATTTTAAGGTGCGAGGAAAAAGATTTACAAAAGTCATGAGGGGTAATTACTTTTGGTAGAAGCTGGTTTGTGCGTGGAATGAACTTCCAGAGGAAGTGGTGAAAGCAGGGACACTGACAATGTTTGAAGCATATTTAGATCAGTACATGGATAAGACATCAGTTTGGATGGTGCTGTGAGCAGCTACCTTCTCCCTCCCCTTCTTTGAATTAATCCCTGTTGGTTTTTGCTCTCTGCCAATGTCTGTGCAGTGGTGTGCGGAGGCCAGTGGAGGGTGGCATTGCATCACTTTAAGCAGCACAGAGACTGCCAGACCCACCCCACACAGACACACAGACACACAGATACACACACTCGGGAATTGTCAGGGCGCAGCGTGAAGCTCATTTGGTAACTTAAACTAAACATAAAGAAATTCTCAATTCGCCTCGTAAACTGTTAAAATATGAGTGACAGAAAACTCCCAAATTCCACTGTTTAGATGATAACATCAATTGATTGTTTTGACCCTGAAAGTGAACATTTTACATCAAGCATCCTGAACTCTGAGACCCCCTTTCTCTTAACTGGTTATTATGCAACTCCATCTCTATAACGATATACTGGTTCAATAAGAGACTTATTAAACTTTCAGTAATTTAATTTCAAAATCACACAGCAGCTGTTGTTACTGTGTCTTCTTGTGGCCATAGATGTCCCTGGGTCATCTTCTTTCTTTTTACTGCGAATATGTTCCATATGAAAAGGTACCTTTGATCGAGAGTGCTTCCTGATCTCTTGGATCTGTGTTGATGGCATTTACTCTGTCTGCAATCCTCTAAATGCCTGCATTTTTAATATCCACAACGTCGGATCATCTCATTGGTTCAAATTTCGAAAACCAATAAATTCAAACTTGATTTGATTTTAGTATCCTGTTGCATAATTTAAACTGATTGGTAAAATTCGAATTGTTGTCCAAGGAGCAACCATCTCAGGGATCTATTTCACAGCCAAATGTGACATATTTTCAGTTGTCCTTCACATTCTGGGTCTGCCATCCTTATATATCACACGTGCTTGGAAGCTCTCAGTTCAGAACAGCTTTCCCTCTCTCTTAAAAGTACATACACACTTTCAATTTCATTACATTAATACCTTGATGTCAATGCAGATACTTGGAGCCAATCCGGATTTTTCTTGCTCTATGGTTTGTCAATGTTTCATTCACTCCGTCTGGTTTGTATCAGGAATTTTGTTGCTCCGTTGACAGCAAGTCATTATTCGACTCTGTCAGTGGGAATATATCAATATTTCACTTAATCACACGAATGAGTGGGGCTGGATTTCAGTTGTTGCATGGGAACTGCGACGCCATAACAATCTAAATGTTTGTGGATAGCACCAAACCTGGAAGAATTGTAACGTTGATGGAGGACTGTGGAACTCAAACAGGGCAATCACACGGTGGTGTCGTGTTCAGGTGTATGACAGCTGGGGACCAATGCAGAGCAGCGTGAAGTGACGCACTTTGGTCAGAAGGACATTGAAAGACAATATAAAACAGGCTGTACCATTATAATGGGGCTGCAGGAGCAGAGGGTCCTGGGTGTATATGCACATAGATTGTTGAAGATGGCAGGACAAGTGAGGAGAGCAGTAACTATCACAGATTAGTTTCAATATCCCAGCTGTTTACAGGAGGAGGTGGAAGAGGGAGCCTCTGTGCTCACTTCCTGGAGATGATGTGTTGTGAGCCCACCCTGCTGTCCACCGATACCGTGGAGATTACATTTGTACCAGCTCGACACAAAAGGGAGATGACATCAGGGCCACAGCTTCTAAGTTGTGCCGGGGGGGGGAAAGGAACTGCCAGTGGAGTTAAAGTGAGAATTGCCCTTCACTGAACATTGCTCCTTACTCGGCTGGTGGGACGTGGATGTTTCAGAATCTCCACACGAGGTGTCCCGATCCTCTCCAACTCATACCAGGGTCTTCCCCACATGGCGGGGGGCGGGGGGTGAGGGAACGGATATCGGGCACTCCACCACCCGGCTTTGCCCTTTCTGTCCTATTCCAAGCTGTTTCTCCTGGAATGGGAATAAGGGCGGGAGGGAGTGGGTGTCCCTGCTGTTCATACTGGTGTAGGTGAGGTGCGGGTGAAGGGTTTGGAGGGAACCAGTCCACAATGTTGTATCCATGCAGTGTTGTTAGAGTGTGGGGATGGACAGGGTAAAATGGAGGAAAGGGGGGAAATTACTGCATGCAGTAGTGAGAGTGTGGAGCAGGAGCCTTGTTTGGGAATCTGTGCTATAACAGATATACAGTGAGTGTGAGGGAGCAGAGAGAGTACGGTGATCCTTATCATGACAGAGCAGGGAAGGTTATTGATGATGTGGTGTATTGCTGGACATTTCTTCGGACCGCAGATATTGCACTGAGCTGGGTGGGGAGCTCAGACCATGCTCAGAGGGTCTGGTGGTTTGGCCTACCCTGGAAAGAGAATGGTTCCCCTCTGTACTAGCCCATCCACCAAGACGCCCGTGCCCCTGTCGACAAACCGTCGTGTAATTGTCTCTTATCTGCCATGCTCGGGGTAAACTGTGCAGGACAGCTCCAAACTGAGAAAGCTCAACCGTGTGCCCAATGGCCTTTTCAAGAGGGCACCAGTGCCAGGGATCACGGAATATCCAGAGGCATCCACGCGATGGTAATTACCTCCAGCCACGATGGGTGGGAGAATCGGGCTGATATTGAATGAGAGGGACACCATGGAGTGGGGTGGGTAGTTAATGAGGTGAGTCCGGTAAGGTAGCACCAGGAATCTAGCTCCGCCTCATATAGACAATCCAAAGTTTGTGCGAAGATCTGTAGCTCGGGTGCTTGTTGTAGTGGTTCTGTTCGCCGAGCTGGAAGTTTTTGTTGCAAAAACTTCCAGCTCGGCGAACAGAACCACTACTACATATAGACAATCCCTCTGTCATAGTCAAGGAAAATCAAACAAAGATAAATTATTGTTAGAATCTGCCCAATGAGTCATAGACTCTGTTGAAACCAATTTCAGTTACAAAGATGCTGAACAAATGTTCATCTGACCTCACACCAATACCCCTTTTCCCCATCTTTTCTTGGAAGACAGGGTCATATTACAGGATGCTATCAAAGTGTCAATATTGCAGCATTCTGTAACCTGGGAACACAACCTTCCATAACACTATCTCTCAGTCTCCCCCTTTCTGTCTATACCACAAAACACTCCAATGTGGTGATATTTAAACTGACACCCCCGCCGTCTCGCTCTGGCAGTGATGTTTACAGCCACAGTACCCCCTTGTCATGGTACAATGGAGATATGAAGCTGTAAACGGATGGGAGCTGCAATCCTGTCACTTCCAGCATGGGATGCAAGTTTCCCCACACTGGGCAGGGATCTAACACAGTATTACTAAGCAATGCACGGTGGTGGAGTACACAGTCCTACGTGCTGGGAGGGTAACTGCTCTTGGTTTACAGACCAATGCACTGGGGTCGGGTACACTGTCCTACAGGTTGGGAGGATAACTGCTCCTGACTTACAGATCAATTCACTGGAGTGGGGTACACAGCTCTACATGCTGGGAGGTTAACTGCTCCTGGGTTACATATCAATGCACTGCCGGGTGTACACAGTCCTACATGCTGGGAGGGTAACTGCTCCTGGTTTGCAGATTAATTCACGGGTAATCACTGCACAGGTCGCGGTGCTGGTCAGACTATCTGGTTGAGGCTTATAGATAATGCAACGGCGTGATCTGTGCAGCTCCCAGTGCTGGACAGATATATAGCCTGTGCACAGTCCATCATGTTGGTTGGGGGGGGGGGTGGGGGGCAATAGGTGGGAAAGGTGATGGACAGGTCAAGGAGTTCCGCAGAAAGTTCTGTCCCCAACATTCTATAACTGACATTCCCGGAACGTTCTGTCCCTGACATTCTATAACTGACATTCCCCAGAACGTTCTGTCCCCAACATTCTATAACTGACTTTCCCTGTAATGTTCTGTTCCTAAAGTTGCTTGTCAACGGCCGGACGTCAGTAAATTGAACAAACGATAAGATCCCGAGGGAAGAATTCCCATTCCCGGGAGAAGGAGACACTGTTCCGAAGGCCCTTTGGGAAGTGAAAGGAGTGAATAAGTTTTCCCTGCATTTACATTTATTCACGGCACAGGATCGACCAGAATTTAGACCAAAATACAGGAAATTCCAAACTCCATCTGTCTTCAGCAAACTGGGAGAGAATACTTCAGGACAGCAACGTTTCCACCCTCCATATTAGGAACTAGGAAGGAGTGACCTGTGTCTACTCTCGAGTGATTGAGTGTGTGGAATGTTCTAGAAACCATCTGTCCTTATGGATGTGTTTGCGTGTGTTTGTGGAGGGAGGGTTTCTTGTGGTTTCTGTCACATTATTGTCAGTAATTCAGAACTTGCCATTTGTTTTTCCAGCTCCAATTATTTTAGTAAATCCCTGAATACAGGACACATTTGAAAATCTCACTGAGTCCCCAATCAAACGGGTCCCTTTGCATCCAGGCTGACGGATAATGAGTTTGTTTTCCTTCCTCACAGTTAACGTACTCACCATCTACGTCCTGCTTTATCAAGATTGTGGATTACCTCCATGTGTCAGACGTTATCTGGGGGCCATGGCAGCGGCGGATCTCCTGGTCATTATCTTCGACCTGATACTGAGGCACATTCCCATTGTTTTTCGGGCAGAGTTTTATTTCCTGATGGAGTCCGTCCCCGTATGTAATATTCACGCCATCCTGCTTTATGCAGCCACTGACTGCTCTGTCTGGTTCACCGTAACTTTCACTTTTGATCGGTTTGTGTCGATTTGTTGCCAGAAGCTGAAAAGTAAATATTGCAGTGAGAAAACGGCGGCTGTGGTTCTGGGAGTAGTGACTGTGGTGAACTGTTTAAAGAACATTTCCTGGTATTTTATGTTCACAGCTCGGTATAAGCTGATGAACATTCCCTGGTTTTGTGATGCAGCAGACGGTGTTATCGTCTCTATTGTCTGGATCACAATCGAGTTCCTCCAGCACATTCTAACCCCGTGTGTCCCATTTCTCCTGATTCTCCTGCTCAATGTTCTCACTGTCAGACACATTTTAGTGACCAACAGAGCCCGCAGGAGACTCTGCGCTCACACCAATGGGGACGCTCAGTCTGGCACAGAAATGAGAAACCGAAAAAAATCCATAATTTTACTGTTTGTGGTCTCGGCCAACTTCATCCTGTTATGGTCAACATTAATGCTGTATGCTATATGGAGACGGATGTATAATTTTTGGTATCGGTCTGTGTATCTCGATGAATTTGTGCAGGAATTGGGCTTCATGCTGCAGCTCCTCAGTTGCTGCACAAACACCACGATTTATGCCATGACCCAGAATAAGTTCAGGCAGCAGCTGAAGAATGTGCTGAAATATCCCTTCACCCAAATCCATCCATCAATCAAATTCCCTCATTAATCAATCCATCCTGGATTTTCTCAATTCAGTTCAGTGTTTCAGCGATGGAGCAGCCTGTCACTATGGGAACAGACTGAGGGTGGTGCTGTTTTTTTCCGTCCTTATCCCACAGTGGGGCGGCGAGGGTAGGGGGGGAGGGGGTTATAGGGACATGTTTCAATGTTTCCCACAACTCAGAGGCCAGTGAGAAAAGGCACCGTCCCACTAACTGTATCCTTCACTTCCATTTGTAAACAAAAAATTTGTTCATTAAAGCGTGTCGAGCAGCAGAGTAAACGATGATGTTGTGTGTCTTTGTTTTGGAGAAGCTGAGCTGGAGAGAGACAGACTCAGTTCCAAGTCCTTGTCCTCAGGGAGGGGAAGGGCACCGCGCCCTGAGCTCAGGAGCTGGGGATAACTCCCTCTGTCCCCCATTCCAACATGCCCCCCCATTTCCTCTCCCCTGTCCTTTCTCATTAAGTCTCTCCCTCTCGCTCTCTTTCTGCACACTGTCTCTTTCTGACCTCCTGTCCCTTTCACTCTCTCTCTCTTCCACTCTCAGACATCCTCCCGCCCCCAATCATGGTTTCTCCAACTTCCTCCACTATTCTTTCTCCCACCCCCTCCCCTCTTTCCCCTACCGTATCTGTCTCCCTCCTGCAATTCCGTCTCTACCCCATTTTCCACTCTTCTCACTTCACATAATGCTCTATCGTCTCACCCCCACCCCCCACACTCAACCTCACCACCACTCCCAGTCTCTAGGGTAGAGGGAGGGGAAAGGATCAGGGAGACAAAGTGTGTCAGAGAGAGAGGAAACGAGGGTCAGGAGGGAGAGAGATTCAGTCAGACAGAAACAGAGTGAGGTGGGGAGAGAGAGAAACCGATGGAGGAGGATCGAGAGTGAGAGAACGGGGAGAGAGAGTGAAGGGGCAGGGAGAGAGAGTGGGGGCAAGAGAGAAGTAGGTAGATGGAGGGAGGGAGAGAGAGACGGCGAGGAGATAATGAGAGACAGAGGCGAGAGAGCGAGAGAGAGACAGTGAGGTGCAAGGGAGGAGGCGAGAGAGAAAGGGGGCAAGTCTTAGAGACTGAGGGACAAAGAGAGAAAAATTGGACGAGAGTGGTGGGCAGGCGAGAGAGAGAGAGAGAAGAGGAGAGAGGGAAGAGAGAGAGAATGAGCGGATGAGAGAATATGGGGATGAGAGAGAGGCAGGAGTGAGAGATAGAGGGAGGGGCAAAAAAGCGGAATGTCAAGAGAGAGATAGAGGCGGAAAGAGAGAGAGGGTGGCAAGAGAGAGAGGGGGGTCGAGGGAGAGAGGGGCAAGGAAGAAGGCGAGAGAGTGAGTGAGAGGGCGAGTGAGGGCAAGAGAAAGTGGGTAAGAGAGAGTTAGAGTGGGTGAGAGAGTGATGAGGTGAGTGAGAGAGAGAAAGATGGGACCGGAAAAACATAGAGGTGAGAGAGAGGAAGTGAGAGAGAGGAGTGCAAGAGAGATTGAAGGAGGGGCAAGGAGAGAGGGGGTGAGAGAAAGATAAATCGAGAGAGGGAGTCGTTAAGAGAGCAAGAAAGAGAATGGGCAAGAGAGATTGAGGGCGGATGAGAGGGAGAGGGAAAGGGAGCAAGACAGAGAGAAACAGTGTTCGAGAGAGAGAGAGGGAGGCAAAAGAGAGAGACAAAGGGGTTGAGAGAGAGAGGTGGGAAGAGAGAGAGAGCGCCCGAGGCAGGAAAGAGCACAAGGGCAAGAAAGAAAGGGAGGGCAAGAAAGAAAGCGAGGGTGAAAGAGAGAGAGGACGAGAGAGAGTGATGGGCGGAGAGAGAGGCGAGGTCGAGAGTGACGAGAAAGAGAGGAAGGGCAAGAAGGAGAGAGGTCTCTGTGAGAAGGTCTTTGACAGAGAGGGGGCGGGAGAGACAGAGGGTCACAGGGAGAGCGCAGGGGCAAGAGAGGGCAAGACAGAAAGAGAGAGGGAGAGGCAGAGACAGAGAGAGAGAGGGAGGGAGAAAAGAAACGAGAAGGAGAGTGAATAAGGGGACAGAAGAGAGTCGGTGAGAGCAAGGTAGAGAAATAGAGATACGTTCTGAAGTAGGCGTGCGTGTGTGAAAGAGAGAGAGAAAGGGAAGAGAGAGAGAGGGCGAGTGAGAGAGAGAGATGGATAGATGGTAAAAGAGAGGAAAGAGAGGAAGGGTGAGAAGAACAGAACGGTGCGAGGGGTTGTCGAGAGACAGAGAGAGAGCGAACAAGGGGGCAGCGGAAGAGAGAGGATGAGAGCGATGGAGCGATGGAGCGAAAGAGCGGAGAGAGGGGGGCTAAGAGAGAGAGATAGCGAGAGAGAGAGACATACGAGGAGAGAGAAAGAAGGGCAGAGAGAAGGCGAGCAGTAGAGAGAGACAGAGAGAGAGAGCAGGTGAGAGAGAGGATGAGAGAGAGGGGAGAGAGAGGGGGAGAGGGTGAGAGAGAGATCGCGAGAGACAAAGGCTTATCGAGAGAAAGAGATTGGCTGAGCAAAACAGAGAGAGGAGAGAGGGATGGAATCGAGAGAAGTGGCAAGAACGGGAGGGGGGTGGCGGCAAGAGAGAGAGAGACAGTGGGCAAGAACGAGAGAAAAAAAGGGGGGAGAGAGAGGGAGATGACGTGATAATGAGTTGAGAGAGAGTGTGAGTGAGCAATTGGTCCAGAGAGAGACACAGAGAGAGAGAGAGAGAGACAGAGGGGCGGCATGGTGGACAGAGAGCGACAGTGTGAGAGTGGTCGAGAGAGAGAAAATGTGCAGGGAGAGTGAATGAGCAGGGAGAGATAGGGTGAGGGGGAGAGAGAGGGGCGCAAGAGAGAGAGAAGGGGCAGAGAGAGAGGGGCGAGAGAGAGAGGTGGGCGAGAGACAGGGGGACGAGAGAGAGGGTGAGAGAGAGGGGGCAAGTGGGGGGCAAAGGAGGGGGCGGATGACAGGGGAGCGAAAGAGTGTGAGCAAATGAGAGGGGGGCGAAAGAAGGGGCGAAAGAGGAGGGGGCGAAAGAGGGTGGCAAATGTGGGGGTGAAGGAGGGGGCAAAAGAGAGGGAGGCAAAAGAGAGGGGGCGAAAGCGGGAGCGAAAAGAGGGGTGAAAGGGGTGGAGAAAGGTTGGACGGGGGCGAAAGGAGGGGTGAAAGAGAGGGGCGAAAGGAGGGGAAAGGGGGGTGAAAGGCGGGCTGAAAGGCGGGCTGAAATGGGGCAAAAGAGAGCGGGCGAAAATTGGGTGCGAAGGGGGGTCGAAAGTTGGTGCGAAAGGGAGGTGCAAAAATGGGGGGAAAGATAGTGAGCAAAAGTGCGGGGCAAAGGGTGGGCGAAAGGTGGGGCTAAAGAGGGGGGCTGAAAGAGAGGGGGGAGAAAGGAGGGGCGAAAGTGCGGGGCAAAGGGGAATAAAAGAGGGAGGGAACAGGGAGTGAGAAAGAGAGGGAGCCAGTGAGAGAGAGCAAGTTGGGGTGAAAGAGAGAGGGGTTGAGAGAGAGAGGGAGCGAGGGGGCTCGAGAGGGGGTTTGAGGGAGAGATAGTGGAGTAGGGGTCAAGAGAGAGGGAGGGGCGCAAGAGAGAGGGGTTGAGAGCGTGGTGAGAGAGAGGGGGTAGGAGAGAGATGGGTGCAAAAGAGACAGGGGTGAGAGAGTGTGTGGAGTCCAGACAGAGTGGGCGAGAGAATTAGGGCGAGAGAGAGGGCAAGAGAAAGTTGGGGAGAGAGGGGAGCGAGGGGGTGGAGAGAGGGGATAAGGAATGGGAGAGATGGGGTTGAGGCAGGGGGCAGTGTTGGACGGGGTTTGGGGGTGTGGGGCGCTGTTGGACGGGATTGGGGAGGGGGCAGTATTGGACAGGGTTGGAGGGAGGGATTGGTATTGGACGGGGTTGGATGGAGGGGGTGGTGAAAGATAGGGTTGGGGAGGGGGCGATATAGGATGGGGTTGGGGAAGGGGCGGAGTTGGGGAGGGTGCAGTGTTGGATGGGGTTAGGGAGGGGCCGTGTTGCACTGGGTTGGGGAGTGGGCGATATTGGAAAGGGTTGGGGAGGGGGAGGTCTTGGATGGGGTTGGGGAGGGGACGATGTTGGATGGGGCTGGGGAGGGGTAAGTGTTGGATGATGTTTGGAGACGGAGTGGTGTTGGACGGGGTTGGGGAGGGGCGGTTTTAGACAGGTTTGTGGGAGGGGACGGTGTTGGATGTGGTTTGCAGGTGCGTGGTGGGATGGTGTTGCGGAGGGGTCGATGTTGGACGGGGCTGGGGGCATGACGGCGGTGTTGGGGAGGGGTCGATGTTGGATAGGGCTGGGGAGGGGGCAGTGTTGGACTGGGTTGGGGAGGCGCAGTGTTGGATGAGGTTGGGGAGGGGCGGTGTTGGATGTGGTTGTGGGAGGCAGCGGTGTTGGATGGGTTTGGGGTGGTGTTGTACGGGGTTGGGCAGTGTGCGGTTTTGGATGGGTCTGTGGGAGGGGGGTCTTGGCCGGCTTGGGGGAAGGGGGTGGTGTTGGACGTGGTTTGGGGGAGGGGGCGGTATTTGACGGCTTTGTGATTGAGTGAGTGCATGTAAGAGGAAGAGAGTGCATGTGTGTGAGATTGTGTGCGCATGCCAGAAAGAGTGAGTGTACGTGTGCGAGTGTGTGTGCCTGTGCACAAGAAGGAGGGAGAGTATGTGCGTGTGTAAGAGAAAGAGAGTGGAAGTGTGCGAGTGTGTGTGCGCATGCAAGAGTGAGTGTGCGTGTGTAAGTGGAAGAGAGCCCATGTGCACGAGAGTGTGTGTGAATGCAAGAAAGAGTGAATGTTTGTAAGAAGAAGAGAGTGCATGTGTGCGTGAGTGTGCGTGGGTGCAAGAAGGAGTGAGTGTGTGTGTGCATAAAAGAAAGAGAGTGCAAGTGTGCATGAGTGTGTATGGGTGCAAGAAGGAGTGAGTGTGTGGGTAAGAGAAAGAGAGTGCATGTGTGCGAGAGTATGTGCGCATGCAAGAAAGAGTGAGTGAATGTTTGTATAAGAGGAAGAGAATGCATGTGTGCGAGAGTGTGTGCATGTGCAAGAAAGAGTGAATGCGTGTCAGAGGAAAAGAGCCCATGTGTGTAAGAGTATGTGCGCATGCCAGAAAGAGTGAGTGTGTGTGTAAGAGGAAGACAGTGCATATGTGTGTCAGTGTGTGTGGGTGCAAGAAGGATCGTTTGCTCTTGCCACAGAGGAAGCCTGATACTGTGCTTGTGTAATGATCCACTGCATATAAGACAGAGCTGTGTTAATCTTGGAAAGTTCTCTTGTTGATGAATTCCCTTACAATATGAGCCATTGGCATCAACTTCGTAGGTCAATGAATATAGCAATCATGTGCTTGGGATTTGTGCCACTGTTCTGTTCTGGATATGATAAACAATAGGGAGCAAATCATCCCTCATGTCAGATGTGAACAGATAGGTGTCTCTGCAGGAGTGACGGTTTTCAGTTAGAGAAATCTCAACCATTTCTCACTGTAACAACCTGCCTCTGGCTATTAAAGCAAAAGGTTTTATAACCGCAAAGGTTGAATGCAGCGCTTACCAGTTAAAAATATCTGAATGACCTCCCTTCAGTTTGACAGTACAGTTGTGTCAGTAAATGCGATAACTGAGTGAATCATGTACTCGTTCAGCAGGCGAACACTCCACTTGTAATAAGATACAGGTGCAGTATGCAGCAAGAGGGATGGAGAGGTTCTTTAGCAGTTTGACAAATGGACTGAGAAAGTGCTCGAGGATATGACCTGCTTGAAATAGGCATATCCCCAATTCAGGACGGACTGGTATCTTCTGTTCATCTCTGTGACAAGGTACGAAATTACACGTGTTCTGACCAATGTGTTACTTACCTCTTTGAGTTGGTACAGGACTGCAGTATTACTAACGCAGTTCCATTTCTCAGCATGATTGGGAGAGATAAACCAAAGAATCACACAGGAGTGAGTCTCACATTAGTTGAAGGGAGGCAATGTTTCATCAGGGAGAGTCATCACGGAATTGTTAGAGAATGTCATGCTTACCTCACCGGATTAAATACATTTTTTGGCAAGTGATCAGGTGTTTTAACGAGGATAGTGAAGTTGATGTTGTTTGTCTGGATTTCAACAAAGCCTTTAACAAGACAGCACACTGGAGACTGGTAACAGGGTAAAAGTGAAAAGGGTTAAAGGTTTCCTGGCAAGTTGGTTCCAAACGCAGTTTGGTAGTGGTAGGAGATAAAGGTGATAGAAGGCTGGAAGCTAGTATTCAATGGTGTACATAGAACAACTAGGGGGAAATGATATTCAGAACTGCCAATGATACGAATATTGGCAACGTGGTTAACAGGAAGGAAGAAGGTCGTAGATTCGAGGAGGTTAGAGATGGATTTGTCAAAAGTCAAGTTCAGATATGGGGTTTTGAAATTAACCATGAAAAGTATGAGGTGATGCACATTGGAAGTAAACGAATTACTTAACAGAGGAACAGAGAGACCTTGCATTTTGGGCCACATATCCGTCAAGGCAGCAGAACATAGTAGTTAAGAAGACAACCAAAATTTTATCAGTCAAGGCTAAGATTATAAAAGCAGATAAAATGGTGTCATAACGAGACAAGGTGGTGAAGAAAGTACTTGCCACGCTTTCTGTCATTAGTCAGGAAGTCGATTATCCGAGTTGGAATGCAATGATGTGGCTGTAGAGCACTGGTGAGATCACATTTAGAATCGTGCTTGTACTTATAGTCAGCTTCTGCAGGAAGGATGTTGTGAAAATTGAAACTCTGCACGAATGATTTCCAAGGATGTCGCTGGGACCTGAGGCCTTGAGTTATGTGTGGAGACTGGATAGACATGGCCTTTTTCCCTGGAATTTTACAGGTAGTGCGTAAAGTTCTAATTGTTTATAAAGTCACGAGGGTCATTGAAAGGCAACTGGCCTAAATCGTTTGCCCAGGGTGGTGGAGTTCAAAATTAGAGGTTATGGGTTGAAGGTGACAGGCCCTGAGATACACTAAATAAGGTAATGAGAGTGACAGATTGATGTTTGATTTCCGACAGGCATTAGTTCAGCTCAGTCTTCAGTTTTAAAAATAAAAAAATTCTTCGCGAAAGTAGTTTGGTCGGTAAATCGTGAATGGAACGTTCGGGATACTAAAATAGAGTGATGTAGAGTTGAATAAATGAGTGGGTAAAACATTGTCCAACGCAGTATAAAATCGAGAACGCGATATTTATAAGGACAAATCAGTAAAGATCTTTTGAATTAAATGTGATGTTGGAGGACTCTGAAATAAACACCGATCTGACTGTGCTGGGATATGAGTCACATTGACTTTTCTGCAGGAGCATCAACTGATTCGGAAGGCAAAATCATATTTTTTAATTGTTCAGCAGTGGCGATGCCAATATATATTCACGCATTCCCAGCAGCACTTGACAAGGTGAGCGTGCATTGCCTGATCGAAACAGTCCACTTCGTGAAACTCATTTTTATCTTGAGCAACAGAATGTAGCAGTTATAAAATTGCAGAATATTATTTTTGTTCGCCAAGTTTAATATTCGGCGATTCAGATGAACTGAGAGAGCCGTGAATTCTCCAGCAATTATTGCTTTTCTTTCAGATTTTCAGCGTCTGCAGTAATCTTTTATTTAGAGATCTGAATTATCTGAGATTTATGGGGAATAGAATGATGCGATTTGCATGCGACAGAAGAATCAACTGAGTGCTGACAGGTGTTTCACTTAATTTTCTCAAGCAGATAAGCTGAGGTGGTGTTGAGTTAAAAGTGTGATTCCGGAAATGTACATCTGATATTGCAGCATCCATGGATGAGGAAAGTCGATGTTTTGAGCATAAGTCCTTCATCAGGAATGCTCGAAACTTGGACACTCCTGTTCCTCAGATGTTGCCTAACCACTGACTTTTTCGTGAGCTACACTTCCTTCCTCTGATCTCCAGCATCTTCAATACTCAATTTCTCAAGAGACTCAGTAGAGTCAGAAACTGTTCCTGAGATATACCAGGTTCATAATGATAGTTTGGATATGCAGTTGGAAGCTCACCCGTGATGCAAACTATTCTCCCTCTCCCAATCTGCCAAGGACATGGAGTTCCTGCAACTCCTCCATTGCTAAACACTAATCACCTGACGCCTGAAAGAAGAAGGACTCATCTTTCGCTTGGGATCTTGATACCACATGGGATCACCACTTACCACATTCGCCCTCCCCTCACATTATTCTAGTTTCATGACTCCAACTGAGCACAGCCCTCATGACCTTCACATCATCATTCCAACCTACACGCTCCACCTTCTCTCTGAATGATTATCATATTCTGCACCCTCATCTCCTCATCGCATTCTCAGCTATCACGCCCCCAAACTCACAAACCGCTCCTTTATCTCTCAGCCCTCATGGCCACAAACTTCATTCCTGATGAAGGACGTATGCCCAAAACGCCAGTTCTCCCGCTCCTCGCATGCTGCCTGACCCACTGTGTTTTCCATCAACACACTATCGACTCTGATTTCCAGCATCTGCAGTCCTCACTTTCTCCACGACTCAGTATTGTGTAAAAGGCACTTTATTGTTAAAGTCCAGTTTCTGTGGCTTTCCATGTCATTAATATCATTTGCACAATCTCGGCTCGAGTTGGATTAGTATGTCATTCTGCAATGACTATTATAGCAGGAATGTGATAGCATTGGAAGCGTAGCAGAACAGATTATCAGGATATTTTCTGTTCGAGGAGTTTCAGTTATGAAGATAGATTGGACTGACTTGGCTGTCACAAAGGTGTTCTCTTTATTAAAAAAAAACGGAGCTCTACTTTTTCTTAAGGATACTGTATCTTGATTTCTGTTTATCAGAGGCGTTGTAATATAGTTCAGGCTCCGAATCGTATGAAGTGGTACGGAGATTAAAGTTTTCGTTGTGAGGCCTTTTGTTTTTTCTCATCAACTGCTGAGGCTTTAGGCCGAAACTTTGATGCTTTAGAAATAAATTGCATAATGATAGAACAGTGGTCATTCTGGAAAGCTGAATTCTGTTTTTTAGTTCGTGCAGCAGCGGTGCACTAACTAAAAACCTCTTCTACTGCCCTTCTAATTTTGACCTGAGAGCCTCTGTTTCATTTTTATGGTGTTTAAGGCGCTTGTTTTTTGGGAGAGTTGTGTGTTGTCAGAACAGCGTAATAAGTCTAGTTTGGATGTGGGTATTCTATATTCTCCTCTTTGTTTTTCAATCCATCATTTTGTGAATAATATTTGGTCAACTTATAATGCTACGGCGTGGGGTGCCTGCTTCATAATATTTTGAGTGGTTTAGCCTCGTCCATCACAAATTTGGATGTAGTTGATGGATTAAAAGGCAAGTGATTGGTGCTAGCGTCTTCATTTTGGGTGTTGATTTGGTTGGCGGAAGCCAATGCTTGGGAAAGTAATGCCTCATTTAGTTACCAAGAGTTGTGTGGCTGTGGACGAGGTAAAGTTAGGAGTTTTTCAAAAAAAAAAGTGGATCAGGCCAGGCTTCTGAGATCAGCAGAGAAGTTGGGGTTGTATTTGCCTTTTTCTGTGACGAAAGGAGAGATCATTCCCACAGTAGCTCAACATTTAACCCAACTGGAAAATCCATGAGAATCTGTCGAGATGGATAAAAAAAAACTAATTTGAAGTTAATCAACTTGAGTTCAACGCAAGAGATAAGGAAAGATTTGAATCAGTTTGAGTTACGATTCGAAGCAGAGAGAGGGAAGAAGCGAGAGCAGCAGAGCACAGAGAAAGGGAGACAGAGTTTGAACTTCAGAAATTGACAATTATTAAAGGTATTCACGTTAAAGTGCAAAAGATAAAGGCTGAAGGTAAGCTTAGTTTGGAAGAGCAAAATGTTAAATGGCTGATTATTATGAACTGGTCCATAAAACACGGATTGGTTTCCAGAAGCATTTTAAGTCTCTGAGAGATAGAAATTGTGGCAAACAGAAATCCTCACGTGGAAAGCGAAATCCAAGTCTCAGTGAAGATCATAAGGATAACTTATCACAGGGTAAATCGGAAACCCTTGAAGGGAACAAGATTTGGGGTTTTCATTGCAATAAAGTAGACCAAATAAAATCACAGTGTTGTCGTACTAGTGAACGTACTGGAAAGCCAGATGGAGGAAAACAAAACAAGCCTGGATGTTTTGCTGGCATGGTAACAGAACACACAGTGGAAGCTAGAAAGCTGCATCAGAGAGCACAAGCTTTTCCGAGGTTGATAAGGAATGAGTGCTAGATCTGCTTTTAAAATATACCTGCAGAGGTAAAGTTTATTTACATTGGCCAGGAGTAGCAGGTAGAGAGGCAAAAATATGTAGCACACAGCATCCTCTCAGTCTGTGATGCTGATGGCTGGGGAAATTTGTACTCCTGAACTACTATTCTGAGAAAAGGTGCTGTGTATGGGAATTCATGGTGAGACGAAAAATTGCTTAATTATGTAAAGTGAGATTAGAGTGTGCAGAAAATAGCAGAGGCGTTGTGGTGTGCGTTCTGGACAAACTCTCATCTTCCGGAATACAATTTGTTTGCAAATATTATAGCTCATTCACCGGAAAGCGTGTTGCCTACTCTGGTTGAAAAGCCAGTGGAGATGCAGGCAAGTGAAACAATGCAGGCCGTTTATCAATGAACTTTCCCAGATGGTGCCTTAACGAGATCACAGGGTCACTAGCTGAGGCAGGAGAAATAAAAAAGCACAAATAAGGAAGCTGAAATAAGATTACAAAATATTTTTGATTAGTTGAGTGGGACACAGCAGAGCCAAATGTTAAAAATGTAAGTATCTTTATCTCTGATATGCGACTGAGTTACAATAGAAAGATGAAAGTTAAAGCAGCTCCATCAGAAGACATGTACATGGAAGGAGAGTGAATGCATCCCTGTGTGATATTACTTAATAAGTGATTTATTAATGAGGAAATGGAGACCATCACACATTGAAGCAGATTTGAAATGGACAGGAATTATTTTTCCAGTAGGGTACGGAATAGTGGTACTCAGAGTGCCGCATGTGATTCAAATTGGAGGTCAGTTAGTCGTGAGGAAAACATAAGCTAAAATTCAAAGACATTTTTACTGGCCTGGACTGCACAAGAATGTAGTTGAATTTTGCCAGATGTGTCATACATTTCAACTAATCGGAACAACCATGCGCAATAATAAAGCCTGCACCTTTAATACCTATTCCAGCTTTCGAGGAATCTTTCGTAAGTGTCTTCATTCATTTTGTAGGTTCCCTACTTCCAATAAAGGTGGGAATAAGCATTTATTAACATTAATGGATGTATTGACGAGATTTCCAAAGGCTGTTCAATTGCAATATTGCACCTAAAAGGAATGTGGAAAATTACACTTTCTATGTGACTGGATTAAGAATGCCATCAGAGATACAATTATATCTTGGGTCAAACTTCACATCCAAACTTTTCAAGGAGTATATAGACAGCTAAAACAATTCATATCTACTGTGTACCGTTCAGAATCACAGGGAACACTAGAAAGGTGACGTCAAATGTTAAAGACTATTGTGAGGTTTTATGGTTGAAAGTAGCCAGATCACTTCCATAAGGGAGTTGCATTTGTGCTGTTTGCGATAAGAGATGTACCAAACGAATCCACCAAATTAAGTCCATCTAAAACGAATTTTGGACATAAAGTAGGAGGACCAATGAAATTGATTATGGACAAATTAATAAGTCAGATTGGACGATGTGTCAAATTTTTGAGTTCGACGAAATAATGCTAGAAAGTTGGTGAGACAGCATTTAAAATTATCGCAGCATATGGTGAAGCAGGAAGTTATTGAGAAATCAAAAATTCACAATTTTGCCACGAGGAATAATGTATTTGTCTAACGTTCAGTAATAGATGAAGTATAAAAGCAAGGTTTAGAAGACCTTATCAAATTGAGAGGAAATTGAGTGAGGTTATCTACTTGATAGGGTCTTCAGGCATAAAGAAAGCTCACAGAGTGTGTCATGTGAATATGCTGCAAAGGTATTTGGGCAGAGAAATAACGCAAGAGGAGAATGTGTTATTGACGACAACACAGTGGGAAGAACCAATAGCAGGGGATTCTGCATTGGACGTTTCTTAAATAAAATTGGACAATGCAACAGTTGTCAACAATTGGTATAACTATTCAGTTATCTTCCAGCAGAAAATCGAAATGACCTGAAATACTCTTGCATGCGGAGATATGCCAAAATAAAATATGAATTACAAACCGAATTATAGATGATGCAAATATAGGAGATGCTGTTCTGATTTCATAGAACATAGAACAGAACAATACAGCACAGAATGTGCCTTTGGCCCATGATGTTGTGCCGAACATTTATCCTAGATTAAGCACCCATCCATGTACCTATCCAATTGCCACTTAAAGGTCGCCAATGATTCTGACTCTACCACTCCCACGGGCAGCGCATTCCATGCCCCCACCACTCTCTGGGTAAAGAACCCACCCCTCACATCTCCCCTATACCTTCCACCCTTCACCTTAAATTTATGTCCCCTTGTAACACTCTGTTGTACCCGGGGAAAAAGTTTCTGGCTGTCTACTCTATCTATTCCTCTGATCATCTTACAAACCTCTATCAAGTCACCCCTCATCCTTCGCTGCTCCAATGAGAAAAGGCCGAGAACTCTCAACCTATCCTCGTACGACCTATTCTCCATTCCAGGCAACATCCTGGTAAATCTTCTCTGCACCCACTCCAAAGCTTCCACATCTTTCCTAAAGTGAGGCGACCAGAACTGCACACAGTACTCCAAATGTGGCATAACCAAAGTCCTGTACAGCTGCAACATCACTTCACGACTCTTGAATTCAATCCCTCTGCTAATGAACGCTAATACACCATAGACCTTCTTACAAGCTCTATCCACCTGAATGGCAACTTTCAAAGATCTATGTACATAGACCCCAAGATCCCTCTGTTCCTCCACCTGACTAAGAACCCTATTGTTAACCCGGTATTCCGCATTCTTATTTGTTCTTCCAAAATGGACAACCTCACACTTGGCATGGTTGAACTCCATCTGCCACTCCTCAGCCCAGCTCTGCATCATATCTAAGTCCCTTTGCAGCCGACAACAGCCCTCGTCACTGTCCACAACTCCACCAATCTTCGTATCATCTGCAAATTTACTGACCCAACCTTCGATTCCCTCATCCAAGTCTTTAATAAAAATTACAAACAGCAGAGGACCCAGAACTGATCCCTGCAGAACTCCACTTGTAACTGGGCTCCAGGCTGAATATTTACCATCTACCACCACTCTCTGACTTCGACCGGTTAGCCAGTTTTCTATCCAATTGGCCAAATTTCCCTCTATCCCATGCCTCCTGACTTTGTGCATAAGCCTACCATGGGGAAACTTATCAAATGCCTTACTAAAATCCATGTACACTACATCCACTGCTCTACCCTCATCCACATGCTTGGTCACCTCCTCAAAGAATTCAATAAGACTTGTAAGGCAAGACCTACCCTTCACAAATCCATGCTGGCTGTCTCTAATCAAGCAGTGTCTTTCCAGATACTCATAAATCCTATCCCTCAGTACCCTTTCCATTACTTTGCCTACCACAGAAGTAAGACTAACTGGTCTGTAATTCCCGGGGTTATCCCTATTCCCTTTTTTGAACAGGGGCACAACATTCGCTACTCTCCAGTCCCCTGGTATTACCCCCGTTGACAGTGAAGACGAAAAGATCATTGCCAACGGTACTGTAATTTCCTCTCTTGCGTCCCACATAATCCTAGGATATATCCCGTCAGGCCCGGGGTACTTGTCTATCCTCAAGTTGTTCAAAATGTCCAACACATCTTCCTTCCTAACAAGTATCTCTTCTAGCTTACCAGTCCGTTTCACACTCTCCTCTTCAAAAATACGGTCCCTCTCGTTCGTAAATACTGAAGAAAAGTACTCATTCAAGACCTCTCCTGTCTCCTCCGACTCAATACACAATCTCCCACTTCTGTCCTTGATCGGACCTACCCTCGTTCTCGTCATTCTCATGTTTCTCACATACGCATAAAATGCCTTGGGGTTATCCTTGATCCTATCCGCCAAGGATTTTTCATGCCCTCTCTTAGCTCTCCTAATCCCTTTCTTCAGGTCCCTTCTGGCTATCCTGTATCTCTCCACTGCTCTGTCTGAACCCTATTTCCTCAACCTTATGTAAGCCTCCTTCTTCCTCTTTACTAGACATTCAACCTCCTTCGTCAACCAAGGCTACCTTACACGACCATTTCTTTCCTGCCTGATAGGTATATACATATCAAGGACACGTCGTATCTGTTCCTTGAAAAAGTTCGACATTTCCACCACATCCTTCCCTGACAGGCTATGCTCCCAACTTATGCACCTCAAATCCTGTCTTACAGCATCGTAATTTCCCTTCCCCCAATTGTAAAATCTACCCTATTGTGCGCACCTATCTCTCTCCATAACCAAGGTGAATGTCACAGAATTGTGGTCACCATCGCCAAAATGTTCACCCACTAACAAGCCCATCACTTGTCCCGGTTCATTACCGAGTACAAAATCCATTATGGCCTCCCCTCTGGTTGGACAATCTACATACTGAGTTAGAAAAGCTTCCTGGACACATTGCACAAACACCGCCCCATCCAATCTACTTGATCTAAAGAGCTTCCAATCAATATTTGCGAAGTTGAAGTCGCCCATGACTACGACCTTGTGGCTTCTGCACCTTTCCAAAATCTGTTTCCCAATCTGTTTCTCCACATCTCTGCTGCTATTGGGGGTCCTATAGTAAATACCCAACAAGTTGACTGCATCTTTCCTATTTCTGACATCAGCCCATACTACCTCCAAAGGCAGATCCCCCTCAAACTTCCTTTCTGCAGCCGTTATACCATTTCTAATTAGCAATGCCACCCCCTCCTTTTTTACCACCCTCCCTAATCTTACTGAAACATCTGTAACCAGGAACCTTCAACAACCATTCCTGTCCCTCATCTATCCACGTTTCCGTGATGACCACAACATCGTAGTCCCAGGTACCGATCCACGCCTTAAGTTCACTCACCTTATTACTGATACTCCTTGCGTTGAAGTATACGCACTTGAGCCCATCTCTGTGTTCGCAAGTATTCCCTGTCAGTGCTACCTTCTCCACAGCCTCCCTACATTCTTGGACATCCTGACAAACAGCTAGCTTACTTGCTGGACTACAAGTCCGGATCACATCCCCCTGCCAAATTAGTTTAACACCCCCACGAAGATTGCTAGCAAACCTACCCCCCAGGATATTGATGCCCTTCTGGTTCAGGTGCAACCCGTCCTGTTTGTACAGGTCCCACCTTCCCCAGAATGCAGTCCAATTGTCCAAATACCTGAAGCCCTCCCTCCTACACCATCCTTTCAGCCACGTGTTCAACTGCACTCTCTCCCTATTCCTTGCCTCACTGTCACGTGGCACCGGCAACAACCCAGAGATGACGACTCTGTCTGTCCTAGCTTTTAGCTTCCAGCCTAACTCCCTGAGCTCTTGAATGACCTCCCCACTCCTCTTCCTACCTATGCCGTTAGTGCCAATGTGTACCACGACTTTTGGCACACCCTCCCCCTTAAGGATTCTGAAGACACGGTCCGAGACGTCTCTGACCCTGGCACCCGGGAGGCAACAAACCATCCGAGAGTCTCGCCCATGTCCATAGAACCGCCTGTCCGTCCCTCTAACTAGAGAGTCTCCCATAATTAGCGCTCTCCTCCTCTCCCCCTTTCCCTTCTGCGTCTCAGAGCCAGACCTCACGCCACAGACCCCGTCACTGCAGCTTACACCTGCAAGGCTGTCCCCCTCAACAGTTTCCAAAGCTGTATACTTATTGTTTAGGGGAACGACCACAGGTGGAACCCTGCATTGTCTGCTTCTTCCCCTTCCCACCTCTAACTGTTACCCAGCTACCTCTGTTCTACGGTGTAACTATGTCCCTGTAGCTTCTGTCAATCACCCTCTCAGCCTCTCGAATAATCTTCAGTTCATCCAACTCCAGTTCCAGTTCCCTAACTCGTTCGGTGAGGAGCAGGATCTGACTGCATTTCCTGCAGACGAAGTCAGCAGGAGTATCGGTGGTCACCTCAAACATCCTGCAGGAGGAACATTCCACTGACTGCGCTGCCATGACTGTACACTTTGTCTCCAAAACAAGAACACTGAGTCAATAACACTGAGTCGCTTACCTGTGGACTTTAAAGTTAGGTTAGAGGAGGAGGATGGAAGGGAGGCCCTACGAAGTAGGGCCTGGTGTCCAGAACACACCCACTCAAATACCAATCACTTACCTTCCCGACCAGCTCTGCGCTCCAACCTCACTTCTGTCCAGCTCCCGCCGCTCTCTGCGGTGAAAAGACCGTTGTCGTCCAACGTAACATCCTTGTGAGCATAACCCTCTAAACTTGGTATAAGTCCATAAGTCTGCTCTAGGATGGCATAATTGCAGTGAGTTTCAATGAATGAAGTTCACGCATCATCATGGTACCAAACCTAGATTAGACTCAACAGTTATGTGTGGACTACCACAAAGTCAATGCTGTTAGAAAGAATGATGCATATACATATCTGTGGTTGGAGGACTGTGTGGAAAAGATGGGAAGAGCAACTTATATTTCTAAGTCGGTCTTGCTCAAAGGTTACTGGCAGTGAACTTTGTCAGAAAGATTAAAGTCAACTTCAGCTTTTGTTACGACAACTGTACTTCAGCAGATTAAAGTAATGCCATTTATATGAAAAACACTTCAGCCACATTTCAGAAGCTAATTAACAAGGTGATTGCCAGAACACTCAACTGCATGGGGTATATTGTGCGTGGTGACTTTCAGTTACTCATGGATTGAACATTTGAATCATTTATCGGACTTGTTTGATCGCATTAGGAAGTCAGACTGTCTGCTCAACCTAGCTGAAAGTGAATTTGCCAAAGCCCAAGTCACCTTCCTGGGCCATGGAATTGAATACGGTCAGATAGCCTCAGGGGACGCGAAAACGAAAGTTACAGGGGACTGTTTCATACCATTGACGAAAAGAGCAGTACTACAGTTCCCCGGATTGCGTGGTTTTTACGGAAAGGTTGTGCTGAATGTGTGCAGTGGGAGTGCTTCACACAACGAATTTTTAAAAACAGGCAAGAAGTTTCAGTGAAGACAAGACTATCAGAACGTAATTGACCCCCTAAATACTATGTTAACCATTGCCAAAGTATTATCTATATCAAATTTCACAAAGACTTTCAATGTGCCCATCGATGCCAGTGATGTGGGCATTTACCTTTTTTTGCCTCTCTAATTTCGACCTGGAAACCTCCGTTTCATTTTTCCTCTGTGTTTATGGCGTTTAATTATCGGGACTGTTGATTATTTTTGAAAAAGCATAATTAAGTCGAGTTTGGACAGTTGGGTTCTGTGTGTATTCTATAGTTTGGTCTTTGTTTCTAATTCCATAATTACGTGAATAATTTTTCATCTGTTTAAAAACCTGGAAGTCAACCTAGCTAACTTATTCTGAATAAATTTCACTGTACATATACGGAAACAAATTGGGAAGTTATGCTCTGGACTGCCTACTTAAGAATGATTTGAGTGGTCTGGCGTCGCCAAAACAGGATTTTTTTTTCTCAGAGCAAAGTTGACTGTGAGGATACACAGAGTCATAGACATGATTCAGGTGTACAAATGAACGAGGGCAATAGAATTACAGATTGAAGAAAACGGTTCCTCCAGATCAATCACTAGTGTTGGTAGATTTTAGATAAGAGGCAGAAAGAATTGAATAGATATACAGGAAAACTTTGTCAGGAACCGAGTGGGAGACTCTGTAACTCATTCTCTGCAAGGAACACAGAGGTCGAAACCCATATAACATTCAGAAGTATTTCAATGTGAATTTCTGACGCTAAAACAGGCAAGGCCAAGTGATGGAAAATGGGGTGAAGTTAGTCTTGTGGTTGTTTGTGACAAGAGCACGTATAAGGAGAATGAGTGGTGTCAACTCACCCGTGCACTTGTCTCCGGTCATCATCTCTGGTTCCAGTAGTTAGGAATAAGCTGTTTTTTCTCCCGTGGTCTGGGATTGATACCCAGCAGGGGAATAGGACTTTTTTTTCTCCTTACGTTCCTGACAGTGACCACAGCTGTGCAACAGCGAAGCCTCTGTGTCGGGGGTTGTGCAAGGTTTGTAGTTGAGGTTCACGTTGAGGGTATATGTTTGCTCGCTGAGCTGTAGATTTGATATCCAGAAAGCAGGAGACAACTGCTTCGTTTCTCTTGGAGGTCGCCACCTAGCCAGGTAATAGACAATAGACAACAGGTGCAGGAATAGGCCATTCAGCCCTTTGAGCCTGCACCGACATTCAATATGATCATGGCTAATCATTCCTAATTAGTATCCTCTTCCTGTCTTATCTCCATAACCCTTGATTCCACTATCTTTGAGAGCTCTATCCAACTCTTTCTCAGATGAAGCCAGAGACTGGGTCTCCATTGCTCTCTGGGGCAGAGCATTCCACACAGCTACCACTCTCTGGGTGAAGAAGTAATGAAACGTCTGGATATCAAATCTATAGCTCAGCGAGCAAATCTACATCCTGACGGGAGTACTTTCAATGCCTCGGATCAATTAATGTCCCCCATAATATTAGACTCAATATGCCAGCCTCTGACAGAAGAAGAATGTTCCTCGACAGTCCCTGCTCAGTTGTAAAGTTAACCCTTCATTCTCGTCTAATTTCACTGTCCCAAGTGTTTCCAAAGATTATCAAAACTGTGAATGAGCGATTTAGATCTTTTCTTTACTATTCGCGCGAGACACTGTGATTGGATAAGTGGGCTTGTGAAATGAAAATGTAACCATGAGCAACGTACACGAATATTTCAGCTCCGTCTCCTGTGCTGACAGTGGAACAGTGACTCTCATGTTCTCGGAGATATTTCAAGAAGCCATACTCGTTCCTTCAGAGAAGGATCTCAAACCTTATTTCGGCTTCAGAACAACAAGAAAGTTGGCATGTGTAAAAGAAGTGCATGCTTCCCTCGAGCCAAGTATGAGCTGATACTGCAATCTCCTACCCGTAGTCAGGCACGTTGCCCAATGCGCTACTGGCCCTATGCACAATTGCAACTTTCAGAGCTGTGCTGTTAAAACGGACATGAATAGTAGCAGTCATGTTCCCACGTTGAAAAACCAATAAAGATTATCATTGTCACTGCCTCAGTCCAATGCTCATCATCTTGTGAAGCAGCGAATTTCCCTAAGAAATCACATATGCCCTCATGTATCTTCCATTCAACATTTGCTCCTCAGCCATTCAATGGGCTCAGTGCTGATCTGATGCATTTTGCTGATCTGATGCATCTTAAATCCATTTTGTGGCTTCTCCACTAAAACTGACGTGAAATTGAGACTGATCACCACATTGCATATACCAGAATTTTGTCGGAAATCTCGATTACTTTAACGACCTGTGTGATTATGCAAGAAATTGAAAACTTAGAACGGAGCAAAAAGAATCCTTTATGCGAATTAATCCAGTGCAGAGGCAGCCATATCAGGGCGGTCAGATAACGTAAACATTTCCTCTGCTTCTCCGTGCACGATGCTCCTCCATGAGTTGAAAATTTGCAGAATACTTCTTTGTATTTGAGATATTCTCTTCATGCACAAACATGTGTCCTGCTGAATTCCCTGAATTTAGGATTAAAACAGCTGACTATCCTTTCCTTAACCGATGTCCCAAAGTTCCCTGCTCCATGCCAATAGAAGCTCTTCAAAGTGAAGATGGAGCTCACAGCTAGATTCCCTAAGGCTCCCTGCTACATGTGAATAGAACTGATCCAGGTGAGATTGGAGATCCCAGCCTGATGTCCCACTGCTTCTTCATGCACGGCAAGAGAATCTGCTCGAGGTGAGGTTTGAGATTTTAGCCTCGATATTGCACGTGCCCCTGCACTATCAAAGAACGACACACTGTTCACCAATTGCCTTACTGCAGCCATAACCTAGCGCTCATCGCCATCTCCATTTCCACTTTGTTTTCAGGGCTGTGCGATTCACTTTTTCTGACTCCACTCCTGGGAATTCGAATTATATGATAATCCACAGCAAAGATTACGAGGATGAGTGAGGAAATTTGTGAAGTAACCGATGTTAAACCACGTTGTTATTGAGAAATACATTTCAACAATACCCCAGAATCTCCCATGACTTTTGGAAGTTTTGTTGAAATCGAGCAAACTTAGTTTTCTACAAAATCAGTGTTGGAATCTCCACAGTCTCTCGGGACATTAAAGTTTAACCTGAGTTCCCACATCCATGTCACTGTTTGGCAAGTCCTCCTTTGCGCACGTGGTTCGGTTCCTGGTATAACCTCTACCACGATCCGTATTGCCTTTTCGTTCGTGCTTTCCCATGCAGCTCCGGGATCATGAAATAGTTCATCCTTGGCACTGTGGCCACAGCAAGTTCTGCTCGAATCGCAGTGACAGCAGTCGGCATTCTTCCCATTTTAATCCATGTAATATGTGCTTAGCAAATGTGGGAAACAAAACTTTTTTTTAAACATGAAAATACTCTTTCTGGTGATAAATTTACTTCTTCAAACACCTGCTCTCTCATATTTTTGTGTTTCAAATATCATAACCATCTGTTATCGTAGATTAACCTTCTTCTCACAAGCACTAACTCTCCTATACGTCCATCCTCCCATTTCACTACACAATATAACACTCCATTGACACTGTTTAGTCTGTGCTGCTGTGGTCAATGTTTTGGCTGCAAGTGGCCCAATCCCACCGTCGGGACGTTTAAGCAATGCAATCCTTTAAAGTGTTGTAGTTGACCACAAAAAGAAGCAGCACGGGCATTTCACAATAAAGCTAATAGTATGATAAGAGAAACTGGATAAAAGAACAAGATGTAACAAACAAGGAACAAAGAATGCAAACAAACAAGGACAACGGGGTGGCCAGATCAGAAAATAACTAGAGAGAAGGAAAAACAAGTGAGGTAATCGGCTTATGATGAGATGGGGAAGGTAGGTGTGGTTCCACAACTTGTAAACTGAATAAGGAAGCTAACATGCTCTGTTTTCGCGCTCATTTCTGCTTGATTGCAGAAGTGTATGGTACTTGCAAGGCTGTAATAAATCGTTCTTGTTTCCAAGGTTTTGTCTCAGGCTGATTTATGAGTGAGTTCTGTTTCTCACAGATTCAATGTGCAGATTTAATGGGCCGAACGGTCTTTGTCTGCAGTGTAGGGATTCTATCAGTTCTTTCCCTCCGAGGTTTTGTCATTTGTACATTTTTTTCTTCATTATTAAACACCCATCCGAAAATGTGACTTGCAGATCTTCACACAAGATTCTTGCTTGAGCCAAATGAACAAATGAAACAAGGTTAGGAATTGTAAATTTTTCATTTCATTCCCAAACGGGGGTTACTTAAACATTTGCTTCCATTATCGATGTGATATGTTTCAGGGAGGACGGTGCTGTATGAGTTGTGGTGGGGAAGGAACGCAGCTCCCGGAGAGACACAGTGTCAGTGAAAGTGAAAACACATTGGTTCTGCAAGCCATTTGCTAGATATGTTCCGAATTGAAATGATTACCGGAAGCAGGAAGCGGTGGAAGGTATGCATTCTGTTCCAATTTCACCAATATCCAATGCCATTGAACTCCACACCTTGCCACCACAATGCAGGGCAGTTTCTCGCGACCTCCTGGTCCAGAATTCCTTGCACCCCAGCAATTGCCCATACAGCACCATTCCAAAAAATCACAGAAGATGTGGCTTGAACACCTGGTAGGGCTCCATCTGGACTATTGCATGCAATTCTGGTTACTGAATTTTGAAAAGATGAGAAAGCTCTGGAAATGGTTCAAAGGAGGTTTACTAGGATGTTGACTGGTGTGGATCGAAGGTTTTACGAGCAAAGTCTGAGGAGCCTGAAGTTGTTTTAGTCGGAGAAAAGAAGGTTGACAGGTGAATTAATCGAGACTTTTATGATTATCAGAATGTTAGATAGAGTGGACAGTAAGAGCCTTTTTCCTCTGACGGTGAAGGCCAACACAAAGAGGCATAGCATTAAATTGAATGGTGATTGCTTTAGGACAGATAAGTGTACGGGCGTGGAATACCCTGCCTGCAACAGTCGTAGACTCGCTGAGTATATGGGTATTTAAATGTGCATTGGACATACATATGGATAATAATGTAACAGTGAAGGTTATATGGGCATCACATTTTTATTCACAGATCCGTGCAAGATCGAGGACAGAAGGGCCTGCACTGCGCTGCAATGTCCTATGCTCTAAAAAATAAGACCTGCTGGTTTACGATACCTCGCCTCACTGCGTAACTTTCCAGACACACCTTTCAGTGCTTTGTCTGCAATTCATTCAATCCAGGCAACTGTATTACCTCCTCAGAATGTTATCTCGCCACAATGGGGAGTCAAAAACAGAGTCAGTGACAAAGCTGAGATCACCTACGTTCTGTATTGAATTAACAAAAGTTATGCTGATCTTCCAGTCTCCTGTCACTTGAATGCTGAACTGTGTTCGGAAGGCACGATTTCAGACTCTGGTCTGCTGCAGTGATACTTCAAGGCACAGCACAAGCTGGAAGAATCGCACTTCATTTTATATTGACAGACTATGCAGTCTTCAGGACCCAGCAGCGAGTTCAATCATTTCAGAACCTGTCCGCCTTCTTCCACATTCTTTACCCACCCGCACGTCCCATTAGTTCCAATGACAGATCATTGGATTCGAAACATTAACTCTCTTTTTGGTCTACAGATTTCCAAGAGCTAATGGTTTTGTTCATGCATTTTGGCTTTTCTTCAGAGAACGTTTTTCCATTGTAGGCTGCAGGAAGCGTCTGAGTGCGGGAACTGGTGTTCATGGGAGATGATAAGAAGGACAATGGCTGGACATTCTCGTTGTGAAAGTAGACGAGCCAGGTTGGCGCTGAATATGTAAGTGCAGAGAAGGCTTTGTGAGAAATAGATAAACATGCACATAGTATGAAGAGGACAGATATGTGTGACAGAAATGAACATGTTTTTGGGAAGTAATAATAGCCAGTGGCACAGATTAAAAGCAAGAGACAAGGGATTAAGAGGAGATTTAGGATAAATGTTTTCACCCAGACGGTGTTGTTTATCTGGAATTCACTATATGAAAGTGTGGTAAAGCCAAGTGTCAGCATAACAATTCAGCAGTATATAGCCAATCATTCGAATAGCCAGAGCACACTAGGATAAGCAGCAGGTGCTGGAAATTGTGACGAAGGCAGACATACGTGAACTGGGAGTCCTGAGTCAAAGGCAACCCTGTGTGCTCCAGTGCATCAACTTGTGTGGCTGTGTGGAGCAATGGTAAGCGCGTGTGGTTGTTGAAGTTTTTGTTCAAAGGTCATGTGTTCGAATTCCACCGAAGTCGAGTTTGGTTTGAAACATGAGCAGACTCGGTTGTTTCTCTGCAAAACTGGTATCACACGTGCAGAATCCCAACTGTGTTGAAACAAGACCTCCTTTTTTTCACCAATGAACAACATCGATGTCTGTTGAAGGTGGAGTTCGATAAATATCTGTTAGCCAGTAACACGATGATGCTGATAGGTTGAAAAAAGACATTAATATGCAGGCTCAACCATGATGATATTGAATGGCTGGGCCGGGAGGCGTGACCTCCTCATGTTCCTTCCTGTCTTTGCTGCTTCTGGCCAAGGCTTTTAAACACGAACATATTGAGGACAATGTGAATCTACATCATCAGTGGCACGGTGGCCCAGTGATTAGTACTGGTGCCTCACTGCACCAATGCCCCAGATTCGATTCCAACCTTGGGCTACTGTCCGCGTGGGTTTGCTCTGTGTACTCCGGTTTCCTTCCTCAATCCAAAAATGAGCCGGTCAGGTTAATTGGTCATGTAAAATTTCCTGCAGTGTTAGGTGCATCAGTCAAAGGGAAATGGGCATAGGCGGGTTATTCTTCGGAGGTGTGGACTGGTTGGGCCGAAGGGTCTGTTTTCACACTCTAGGGACTGTAATCTAATCTAAACTGAAATTCAATTTGCCCCCTGCATAACGTTGCTCCAACTCTACTATTTATACAATCCATCCACGTGCTCTTGGATGTAGTAATGCTGAAGGTTGCTGACGTTGTGTGCAATGTGGGTCATTTGCCGTATGAACTGACCAAAGAAACTTGGAGAAGTGTCAGTGAATCGAATTCTGTGACGAGTTGAAACTGATGGAAGGAAAGTCCCATTACATTGGCGATGTAAAATTGCCCGCGATCAACACAGAAAGGCACGGTATACTTATATTCAGTAACATCTGTTTTTCGCCATATTTTTCTCTGTCTTTTTCCTGAATCTGATGCAACATGATCGATGAACATTTTCAGTACAATTACCACTATGCTTGGTTTCATTTCAGATCCACAGCAAAAAAATTGAGTAATTGGATTCATGGCCTCAGTGGCAAGATGAGGAGCCGTTAGGCGTCCTCTGGTGCCAACTCCAGTGAGGCAATTGATCAGGTACCCGTGCTTCTCATAACAGATTAGAAGTGTGTGAGCTGCCGAAATTGCGAGATTGATTCTCGCCAGGCGCTCATTTCACTGATAGTGACCAGGAATGATTGCAACATCAGGCTGAAGAACAGTTCGAGAACTGAATATTACTGTGCAATAAAGGGTATTTGGCCTTTGATGTTGCAAACAACCTGCGATATTATTCAGAAGTCCAGCTTAACGACATTTCATCATTGTAACTCAAATGATTATCCCCTGATCATTTAAAAACCCTGAAAGTTAATGAGTCTACGACTGTTAAATGAAGGCATTCTGCAACTTTCCTACTCACTGAGAAAAGAACCTACCTCGGCATCTATCCGTCTCAACTTTAAACTGTGTGCCCTTGTGCCAACCATTACCATTTGAAGAATAAAGTCCTTCACTGTCCACCTTAAACAAATCTCTGATCATATTGTATGTCTCTATTAAATCACTTCTCAAACTTCTTATCTCTATCATAAACAATCTCAAGTCCCTCAGTCTTTCCTCGTCTCTCCATACAAGATAGCCTCGTTGGAAATCTCCTTTGCACCCTTTCAAATACTTGCACATCCATCCTATAATGGGGCGACCGGAACTGTACGCAACTTCACAAGTGCAGCCACACCAGAGAATTTCTGGAGTGCAACATAACCTCAAGGTTGTGAAACTCAATCCCTTTCCCAATAAATCTAACACAACGTGCTCCTTCCCAACAAACCTATCAACATGGGTGGTAACTTTCAAAGTTTATGCACTTTAGCACCAAAATCTCTCTGCTCACTTAATCTTCCAAGAATATGACTTTTAGCCCAGAACTATTTCTTCTTCTTGTCCCTTCCAAAGTGAATGACCACACTTTCTCACATTAATCTCTATTTGCCACCTTTGAGCTCAGCTCTGCACAATGTACATGTCCGACAGCAACCTGCAGCAGCATTTGAAACAGTTGACATCTCCATCGAGCTTCGTGCCATTGGCAAATTTACTGGCCCATCATTCCATGCCCTAATCCAGGTTATTTATTCAAATGACAAACGGCAGTGGATCCAAAGAAGCAACTTTCTGATATACCAGAACTCCAGGACGAAGATTTCCCATCAACTAACTACTCTGTCTTCTTTCAGGTCGCCAGTTTCTGATCCAAACAGCTAAATAACCATCAATCCAATGCCTGCGTATTTTATCAATGCCTTCGTGAAAACCATATCGACCATTTCAATCGCTTCACCCTCATCTACCTATTTGCTCACATTCTCAATGAGCTCAATTAGGTTTGTGAAGCACAAACTACTCTTCACAAAATCAATTTACTATCCCAAATCAACTTCTTCCTTATTAGATAATCATAAATCCTATCTCTCATAACTTTTTCCGAAACTTTACCTGCAACGAAACAAAGACTCATTGTTCTACAATACCAGAAATTTCTCTACTCCTCATCTTGCAGAAGAGGACAATATTTGCTAAATTTGAGTCTTCCCGTGCTAATCACATAGACATAGACGACACAAAGTTCATAGTTAAATGTTCAGCAATCTCCACCCACGATTACCAGAGAATCCTAGGATACGTCCCATCAAGCCCAAGGGACAGGTCTATTTTCACATTTTCAAAAAATGCCAACGCAAACTACCTACGAACATCAATTTCGCATATTCCAATAGGTTGTATCCTAATATTCTCCATGACATCATTCTCTATTTTCGTTTGTGACACTGATGAAAAATATTCATTCAGCGCCTTACACTTCCTCGGACTCCACAGACAACATCCCAGGATAGTTCCTGACAGGTTCTAATCGTATCCTAGTCATTCATTTGTTCTTGAAATGCCAATAAAAAGCTTCAGGGTTTTCCTCTATCCTGCCAGCCAAAGACTTCTCATGTCCCTTCTTAGATCGACTTAGGTCTCTCTTTAGGTCCTTCCTGGCTAGTTTTTAATTCTCAAGCACCCGATATGAGCCTGAACATCTCATGTTCACATCAGCCTCCTTCTCCCTTTTGACAGGAGATTCAACTTTTTCTGTAGACACTGCTGCCTGAAACCATCACATATTCCCTTCATGACGCATGCATGCTTATCGTGGGCACGCAGTAGCTCCTCCATGAGCAAGCTCCAGAGTTCAGTTGTACCCAACACCTGCAGATAATTTCTCCAACCTCTGCATCCTAACTCTTGCCTAATCACGTTTCCCCATCAATACCTCTTGCCCTACATATAAACCTGTTCCTATCACAAAAGTGCTCACTTCCCTCCAAATCGAACACTTGGCTTGCATCATTACCATTACCAAATCCAATGTGGCTTTGGTTCTTGCTGGTCTGTCTCTATGCTGTGTCAGGAAACCCTTCTGCACAAAATGGACAAAAATTCACCGATCAGATTTACTCAAACTATAACCTTTCCAATCAATATTTGGAAAGTTAAAGTTCAACAGAACAACAACCCCGTTATCCAGAATCGTCTTTGCAGTATTTTCCTCTATATCTTTGGAACGTTTCAGTGGGCTATTGAAAACTCCATTCGCAGGGATCTCTCCTTTACTGAGTCTAATATCAGACCACTCTAGCTCAGTAGACTCCGTGGAGTGCTCATCAAATATCCTTTCTGCTGCCATAATACTGTCCTTGGCTTATCATGCCAATCTCACCCTCTTTAATCACCTTCCTGCTCTTACTGCAAAATCGAGACTGCAGCACCAGGACCACCCAATCCTTTCACTGCTCTATTCATGTCTGTGAAATGGCCACAACTTCGAAATCCCAGTTAACAACCCATGCTATAAGTTTTCCTACATTATTCCAGATGCTCCTGGCATTGAAGTCAACACACTTCAAACCATTTTCAGCCTTGCCAGTACACTCTTACAAACCTGAAAACATAATTATGTCAAAACTACTCAAAACCTCGTGTACATTTGGCTACAATTCAGGTTCTCATTCGGTTGCTGAATTCGTTTCCTAAAGAGCATTAGCAAATTATCCCCGCTCCCACCCCGCAGGATATTGGTTTTCCTAAGGTTCAGGTGAAAATCATCCTAATTGTAGAGGTACCACCTACTCCAGAAAGAGACACAATTGTCCAGGTATCCGAATCCCTCCCCCCTGCACCATCGTAGTAGCTACTTTGTCAAAAGCTCTGTCCGTATTCTTCATCTCTGTACGATGTGTCATAGGTCACATGTGATTCGAGACCTCACAAACTCTGTGAGCTGGGAGGGAATACACCAAACGTACGTGTGTTGCGTACACACTGAATCTGCAATCTGTTCCCCTCACTATGATGTCTCCAAAAAAAAGTCTCCTCATCTCTCCCCTAACGTTCTGAGCAAAAGTGACAATCTCTGTGCGAGAGACCTGTACGCCATGTTTAACCCCTGGTAAGTCATTCCCCTTCAAAAATATCAATAAAGGTATGCTTGATAATTATGTTTTGCATGCATAATTATGCATGCACTGTCTGGCAGTTTCTTTTTCGTTTCCCGAATGAAACCAATCGACCTTTTTCTTGTACCTGAGGTGTTACGGCCAGCCTATAACTCATCTCAATTACCTCCTCAGTCTACCGAATGATCCAACATCTAGCATCAGTTCCCCAACACATTTTCCGAGGAACTAGCTCTGGGTGTACTTCCAGCAGATGCAGATATCTGGGGCACTATTGGTGACTCTTACCTCCCAAATTCTACAGGAAGAACATTCAATTGCCTGACCATCTATGCCCAACCATCTCAATTCTTATACACACACACTCGCACACACATAAATATAAATAGGTGTGAGCATGTATGCAAGTATGTGTGTGCATATATACATTTAAACGTTGCAAAACAGCTTTTACTCAAAAAATCTAACTTCTGATTTTGTGGAGTCTTCTGACCTTGGGAAATGCCTCTGTTACTTACAAACAGTCAGAAATACTCCCCAGGAGAATATCCATCTCGTGACGTTTGAGATGGATTCTCTACCTCATAACGCTGATCCTGCACTATGTTGTAATGTGGAGAAAGTGAGGACTGCAGATGCTGGAGACCAGAGTTGAAAAGTGTAGTTCTGGAAAAAATACAGCAGGCCAGGCAGCATCCGAGGAGCAGGAGAATCGACGTTTCGGGCATAAGCCCTGATTCAGGAATTCCTGAATCAGGGCCTCTGCCCGAAATGTTGATTCTCCTGCCACTCGTATGCTGCCTGGCCTGCTGTGTTCTTCCAGCGCCACACTGTTTAACTGCATTATACTGTGGAACGGACACGAGGCTCGTTTCATATTGTTGCAATTGCTGTATACACATACTGGTTATTAAAACAATGCAAAAAGAATGATACTTATCTCATTGGACATTTTGAATGTTGTTGGAAAATCTTGAATTGAAATGATAAAGTTTTTCAAAATTACTGCTATGAAGTTTAGAGAATTCAAACAGGAATATGTTTCGAGCCTTGTAACTGGATATTATGGGGGAAGATGAATGTGCAGCAAATGGACTCAATTCATTCTCTGTGATTGCAGTGAAATGTCCAAGGCAACAAATGAAAAAAAAGTGGTGCGTTATATCGACAGATCAGTACAAACTCACTATGGTATAATTTCTCTTTGATTCTCGCCATCTAATGGATTGGGTGAGTGTGGATATCAGGATCAGAATGGTAAACTGAGACGTTGCGAGAATTAATCCCACACTGTTGGTATCACTTTGTATCGTAATCAGTTTTGTAACGGACTGAACTAACCAGCTTTCCTTTAATGCTGAGTTAGCACAAACAGTTCAGTTCTTACAGAATTTATAGAAGTTGGCTTAGATCAAGCTGAAAAACCGTTCATAACAATCGGATATTTTCACACTTAGTCGTATTTAGTTGTAGGTGTTATACATTTTTTTTCCAATTAACGTTAACAAATTAGAGAGTGTGCTCTTAACACAACCCCATCCGTAGAGCGAGACTCTGTCCAGTTTAAATTCATTCTTTGTGTTTCCGTACGCGTCTTTATAAATGCTTTAGCATTAGGCATTGAAACTACTTTTCTTTGAAAAAAACATTCCCGATTTCAATAACTATAGAATGAAAACAAAATAAGCCATGCTCCAAATTTTTCTTTACAATTCATCACTGGTTTTGAGGTTCTAAACTCTAGTTATAGATTCATTTGCCTGAGGGAAATTCCTTTCTGTTTATTCTCACCAAATTCACATCATCTGGAAAACGTCCATATGGACACAACTGTGTTTTTCACACCACGTGATCTATTGGTCTGTTCCATCACCCCATGAAACCCCGCCTTCTTTTTTCTAATTATTTTTCCACCAGGACCTCAGTGGCTTCCTTTGCAATGTTTTTAACCATTTGACTTCTTCTTCCTTCACTTTAGACTTTAAAACTAGAGTCTGTTTATGTCAGCAAAGGGATAAACCAGTAGCAGGCTGCCATAGGAGGACATGGCCAGCCATGAAGTGTTAATACATGCTGAACGCATACCTCCTGAGGCAGTCTGTCTTCCAGTGTTCTTCCAGCCCCTGCCTGTTTTGTTTGGATTCCCGTAGCTGTTTTGTCACTTCGTAAGGAACAGAAGCATTAAGCCGCTTCTCTGTACTTTTCCTCCCCCACTGTTTCCCCGTTGCTCTACGGCTTCTACTGTCTCACGTTGTTCTTCCTGCCAAACTGGAACATTCTTCGCATTAGCTGCTTGTTATCCTCATGTTCCTCAAAGGAGAAACACAGAAGTGGAATTCCAAACTCAAACAGATTAGCCCTGGAGAGAATGACTTCATGCTTTTTCATCAGAAATAATTCTGAATAACAGTGAGAAAGCACGTTTGGATGTTTGCTGCAGTATATGTGAGAAATGCAGCAAGGCCCCAGTGGCACTTTTCACAACCACTAGCAAACAAGCCTAGAGCTCTAATCACTGAGCCGCAGATCCATGCGCAAATGCATTGAATTTATACTGACAAGAAAATGATGACCTCGAGCAGAACAAACTCCATGACCCGAGGGTTGTGACGCAACCAGAGTTTTGTGGTTTGAACTTCTGCTTAAAACCTCCTTGTCTGATCACTTGTTTGATATAACACTTTGTCAGCTTCCCAATATCTCATTATGTGACTGCGATAAAAATTTGCTTGAACTCCTTTCAAGTTTCCATTATATGAAAGGCATGATGCATTATTGATACAATTTACTGCCGTTGATTTCAACTCGTATCACATTTTTTCTACATCATTTGGTGATTAACTCCTTTCCTAACGGCATTCTGGGATCTGTTGAGTGAAGAGATTTCATGCTTTATGACCTTGATACATGAAGTTTCGGGCGCCAGACATGAACCACTTAATATCGACCATGAACAAAAGGTTGGAATTTGAGTGAAGGTAGATATCTGAGAGAGTGATTTTAAAAAAGAAATAAAAACTTGGTGTCGGGTTTGCTGGCTGGGTTGAAATTTATTGACTATCTCTAATTGTTCTTGAGTGGCCTGTAGGACATTGCAACGACAGATGGAGCGGAGACAGTTTAAAAATTTGAATAGTATGACGACAACTTTGAGAAGTAGCTGAGCAGTGATCGGTGAAGAACCCCTGTTGCGAATACTCTTACTTGCAGCAGAGTTGTTCGAAAACCTGAGGATTGCATCATTGGTTGAACAGCCCAAAACCCCTTCCCTTCCACCAAGTGAGAGACCATGTGGAAAGATAAAGCTGCGAAGGGCAGCAGCACGTGTTTGGGAAAATGGGCGGTGCTAAAAACCTCATTCAAATAAGTTACAATAAACGCTGAACAGAGATCAAGTGCACGCATGAATAGAGGCAGAGGATGTTTGACTACAGTAGAGAGGGAATGTGACAGGAAGGATGGAAGTGCATTACAATAGTTTGGTCCAAAGGAATGGAAGAAAGTTTGAGCTGCAAAAGAACAGAGATGTCGAAGAGCCATATGATGTTAATGAGGTGAAGTATGTCTCCATAGTCATGATGTAACTGGTTCATATTCAGACAATTGTCAAGGAGAGGACTGAGTCAGTGGTGAGGCAATTTTTCCACCAATGTTGCCTATGCTGCACTCCAGCGCATCTCATCCACTTCCAGCAAATCCGCACTCAAGACCCACCTCTCCATCTATGAAAAAGGCAGAATCCCCCGGTCATCACCGTCCACCCCACCACACTCCGTTGACATCATATCATCATCCGCCATTTCTGCCATTTGCAAATGGACACCACCAGTAGAGATGCATTTCCATCCCCACCTCTAGCAGCCATCTGTGAAGATCATTCCCTCCGTGACTCCCTTGTCAGGTCCACGTCACCCACCAAACGACTCTCCCCTCAAGGAACCTTCCCATTCCATCACAGGATTTACAAAATCCACCCACATCTACGCCATCAACTCCGTCCAAAGACTCAAAGGATTATTCCAACCCATCAGAGCTTTCCTGCATTTCCACACATGACATTCACGCTATTCGTTGCTCCAAATGCAGTCTCCTCTACATCTGGGAGACAGAGTGCCTAATTGCAGAGCGCTTCAGAGAACATCTCCGGGACACCCACACCAAACGACATCACTGCCCTGTGGTCGAAGACTTCAACTCTCCCTCCCACACAGCCAAATGCATGCAGGTCCTGGGCATCCACCATTGCTACACCTTTTCCACCCGACGCCAGAAGGAAGAAGGCCTCATCTTTCACATAGGGATCCTCCAACCACACAGCACGAATCTGTACTTCAATATATTTCTCATTTCCATTCCTCATTTTATCCAAGTTCTAATGTTCCAAGTTGCCATTGATCTCATGATCTTTCCTATCTGTCCATCTTCCTTCTCGCTGATCTGCTCCACCCTGCTCTCCGACCTATCACCATTACGCCCACCTCAACCCACCTATCACACTTGCAGCTACCATGCCTCCTCCTATTTGTCTCTCTACCGCGTTGGCTCACAAGCCTCATTTCAAATGAAGGGCTCTTGCCTAAAACATCGATTCCCCTACTCCTCGGTTTTTGGCATTCCTGCTGTCCTTTTCCAAGACCACATTCTGTACTCAGTGGCGAGGCAGTGGATTTGTTTTGGGGATTGAAGACAAAGGCCTCACTTTCCATGATTCAATTGGAGGAAATGTCTGCTCCAACGGACAGGATGTCAGACAACTTTGTACAGTGTTGTGTTTTTTTTTAGATTAGAGTATTTACAGTGTGGAAACAGGCCCTTTGGCCCACACCGACCCGCCGAAGCGCAACCCACCCATACCCCTACATATACCCCTTACCTAACACTACGGGCAATTTAGCATAGCCAATTCACCTGATCCGCACATCTTTGGACTGTGGGAGGAAACCGGAGCACCCGGAGGAAACCCACGCAGACACGGGGAGAACGTGCAAACTCCACACAGTCAGTCGCCTGAGGCGGGAATTGAACCCAGGTCCCTGGCGCTGTGAGGCAGCAGTGCTAACCACTGTGCCACTGTGCCACCGTGCCACCGTTTATGAAAGATTCTGGCAGAATTTCGGTAAAATTGTTGGTGTTTAAATCACTTAACTTCAATCCTTATCTTCAGGCACAATCCAGAGTCTGTGAGAGACGTTTTCTCATTCTCCTGATTTTTTAAAAAATGTACAACATCAATTTCGGAGCATATGAGAAGGGGAAGATTTAAAAAAAAAACAATCACTCCACCATGACCTGATCAAATCGCGCATTTTATCCCAAATAGAACTTGATCAGAAATTGAACATGGAATGAAAAGGCTCTGGTGACAGTGGGAGAGAATCGTTCACTTGTGTGTGTGGACAAGGCTTCTGCTGTCATCAGAGCTCACAATCTACAACTGCAGATGAGACTGTAGACATGTGAGAATTCATTACTCCATCTGACCTTGAAACCCATGAAAGCAATTATACCTGGAACAAGCTCTGTGTGTGTGAAGGCATGCACTCATTTTCTGACCTGCTGCGACCCCTGCTCGATCACATTGAGGTGAAATCATCTCAATGTCTGGATTGCGTAAAATGAATTAAAGCATCCGTAGATTTGATTATCCAAGACAATGTTCACACTAATGAGAAACATTTTATCTGTCCAGGCTTGGAAAATATTATCAGACCTCTGTGCAGTTAATGCATGGGAAATGTGCTCGCACGATTGAGAGTCCTTTACAACTTCTGGGGACCTGACGTCCGATCGACGTGCTCACCTGGAGGACAGACATTTTCAATTCCATGACTGTAGGATATGCTGCAAATGTCCGAGCGACCTGAAGTCTTATGAGCAAGTGAGAAAACGTCTATTCCGTGAATGCAATCAGCTTGAATTTCCAGCAGGCATTTGTCAAGGTGCAGAATCGGAATTTGTGAAATAAGAGTCTCTGGTGTTAGGGGCAAAGTACTGGCATGGCTTGAGTTTTGGTTGACTGGCAGAAGGCAGACAGTTGGGTGAAAGGGACTTTTCCAGAATTGTTGGTCCATTTGCAGAACACACAATGACGGTGGAAGGACAGATCGTATTGAGGAAGCGGACAGGCTGCAGAATGACGTGGATGGGCTGACTGCTTGGATAAAAATGTTTGCAGAAAGAACGCTGTGTCAAAAGAGTGAGGTCATAAAGTGATGGCCTCGACCATTTTGTGATGGGGAAAGGCTTCAGAGATCTATAGTTTAAAGGCACCTGAGAGATCTAGTTGAGGTTTCTCTTATGTTTAACATGCAGGTTCTGTTGGCTGTTAGGAGCGTAAATGCAATGTCAGCATTCATTCACATGGTTAAAAACCAACCACAGAGGTTTGCAACAGACACGATAAGAGGCTCTCGTCAGACGTATTTGGATAATCGGGAGTAGCGTTTGGACCCATGTCTAAAGGACATGGGTTTACAGTGGCTGACTCAGTGGTGAGCACTGCTGTCTTCCAGCCTCAGCGACCTTGGTTCAATTTCATCTTTGGGCGACTGTCTGCAGCTTGCACATTCTTTCCGTGTCTGCCTGAGATTCCTCAACATAGGAAAGATATGACGTCATTTTGCCATGGGAAATGCAGAGTTACAGGAATCGGGTAGAGGTGTGAGTTTGTAGAAAATGATCTTCGCATGTTTCATGGGTTCTTCTTGGGCTGAATTGCCTGTTCCCAAATTGTCGAGATTATATTAGAACAACGTTGATCGCAGGGATGAAGGACTTGTGGTCTCAGAACTTATTTTTTGAAAAAGTCACAGTTTCCATGCAAACATGCGGTCTCAAGTCAATCCCTTGAACAATATAAGGCGTGGAGGAGCAAAGGAAATCATGAAGGCAATGTGAGCATATTAGATCACCTTAGCACACAAAGTTAAAGATGATCGAAAGAGATTTTATAATTACATTCAGACCTGGACACCAAATAGAATCCCTGAAAGCTGTAAGAACTCATATTTGGCTGGACGTCAGCAGGTGGGAGAGATATTAAAAGTTCATTTAGCATTAGCTTATACTGTGGAGGGCAAAATGGTGGCTACAAACATTGATGTTTTGGAAGTAGTTCACATTGAAAAGAGGAAACTCTGGAGGACTTGGAAAATATAAAGTTGGATATTTCTCTGGGATATGATCTCGTGCACCCAGAGCTTTGTAAGAAATCAGGGAAATAAACTGTTGGGCCCTTGTTAGAAATATGTGCATCATCTATGACTGCGAGTGATGTGCCGAATAATTTGGGGGCATTTTTGTTGAGGAAGGGATGAATGGAGAAAACTGAAAACCATAGACCAGTGAGGCTGGCTAAACTCGTGGCAAAGTTGTTGGAAGCAATTCTGAACGATAGGATTTATAAGTATTTTGAGCGACCAGTAATGAATAGGGATAATCAGTACGGTTTTGTGCGAGGTAATTTGGGTCTCAAAAACATGGTTGTTTTTTTTGAGGGCGTAACCAATAATAATGATGAGAACTAAGTTGTCGGCATTGTTCAGTTGATTTTTTAATAAATCCTTTTAAAAGGTTCCACATGGTCGATTAGTTTTTAAAGTTAGACCATATCGAATTCAAGGTGAGTTTTCCGATAAGACATAAAATTAATTTAATGGTAGTTGGATGGGAACGGTGGTGGATGGTAGTTCTCAGACTCAGACTCAGAAAGATTTTTGCCAGCTGCGTTCCACAGGGATCAATGCTGAGCCCACTTCCGTTTGACATTCATACAAATTATTTAGATTAAAATACAGAAAGCATGATCAGTGAGTTTGAAGATGACATCTGGATTGGTAGTAGAGTGGACAGTACAAAAGGTTATGTCAGATTGTTAAAAAGGGTTTCTCATCAGATCAGTTTCTCTCTGTCCTCGATATTTAAAAGCGTGGGAGAAAAGGTTCATTCGTCCACTGTGCAGATCAAGTCATCAGACGTCCATATATTCTAGTCCCAGTTTGTAGCATTTGGCCCATAACTGACGCGTTTTGATGTTTCCAGGGAAATTGTCAATGATATTCTTTCTGCGATCGTAAATGTCTCAACAATGGGACTGAAATTTGACATGGTCATACTGCGTTGTAACCCCGTTGAGGAACTTATTCTCATGTTCACACACAAAGGCAGATGCATCAGCACATTCTGGACAGTGACTGAAGCCTCAGCATTATGTGTTTCAAGTCTGTAAGTTTCTCTGGAAAAAGGAAGCTTCACGTGCAAAACTAGCCAATTCCACAGAAAATGTGAACCGTTGCTGTGAGCTGGAGTATGAAATGAAAACTGAGTCGAAATAGTCCAGCGCACTGCTGGTGTGTAACTTTAAATTTCCACATTCCACCCAAACAGTCCCTGCGATTCTGGGATCTGACAGGATCGCGTTCAGCAGACATTTACCACTAAAAACAATCGACACACGCAAACTAGAAGCATTTTCAAGTCTCGTCTCTTCCTGTTGTTGCCCGTGCCACCTTCCAACTTCCTCTGAACATCCTCCGTGCTCATTGAGCTGCTTGGTACAAAAAGAGACAGATAATGCAGGCAATCTTTATCTTGAAAGCAGAACTAGGAAATGTTAGACACAAGGGCTTGCACACGGCCGGAAAATGTGACACAACGATGTTATCTTCTTGATTATCCTGTGGACTCATTCCAGAAATGTGCACCATGCCAGTTATTACCAATGGAAATTTCCCAATGGATGCCGTGACTGACAGACAGATCAGGAGAGAGTAGTTCAAACCCTTCATCATTCCGGGACATTTTGCAAACAATTTCCTGTTACTTCCCAAACTGAGTTCCCCATGAATGGTCATGGTCATCACTAGCACAGAAAATGCGCTTTGGCCCACTAGGTCTGCTCCAGTTCCACAAAATCCCCTCACTGTTCTTATCTCGTTTTGCAGCGTTTGATGCAGAGGTGCAAATGAAGTCAGTAATGGAAGTGTACAATTAAATTGGTCTCACCTCTTCTGAACGATTCTGCTTGTTCAACTCTGAAATGTGATGGTTTCCAGATTCCCAACATTCCTAATCTGGGTTATGTGCGTTTTCCCTATTCAGTGTTTCGAATCTCAAACATGAAAGCAAAGAACACACTCTCTTCCAGTTTACTCGCGGCTCTCAATTACAGTCAACAAGATGTGAAACTGCACGAGAAAACCGTAGTGGATTTAAAGCTCATCACCTTACCCACTTGGCAGCAACTGTAGAAGCACACGACTGAACTGGTTTGCCAGTTCTCTCTCCCTGTGGAGCTGAGGGACAGTGAACTATTGTTAGGTTTGTTTCGATTCAATCAGTACAGTTTCGACAGTGTTAAACGTCGGTGAATCAATGATCTGTGTGATCCATCCCGATAGTTGGAATGGATATTAAGTTAAAATCAAAAGCAGATATATCAGAGAAACTAAACACGTCTTGCAGCATCTGTGGAAAGAGAAGCAGAGACAACGGTTCAGAACTTCTTCAGAAGTTTGTTAGACCTCTGTTTTCTCCCACAGTTACTGCAAACCTGTTGAGTTTCTGCAGCAGTTTCTGCTTTTGTTTCTGATTCAGGGCATCCACAGCCCCTTGTTATCCCCAAAAACAATTTGGAAACGCTTTTATGGTTCCTCACTGGGTAAGGTGTCCGTTTGGGGAACATATCCCTGACCACATGGAAAACACAAAACTACGCAGCAAAGGAAACAGATGGAGTAGGTACAGCGACCATTCCATCCATGACTGGGTGCAACCCACCACCGTGTCGATTAACTGCTGAATGCGCTAACCCATGCACCACAGAGACTGGGGAACAAGCTTCTTGAAGCATGTCATAAAGCAGGCGGTTAGTGGATCCAAGTTTTTGTATGGCCCTCGTAGAATAACAATTGCCATCTATCGGTTCTGCTTTTCCATTCTAAAGTCTGGAACAGTAATTGTGGAAACTAGAGACCAGTCTGATCCCACTCTCTGAAGGCACCTCCATGTCACTGGGAACAGCTCTCTTACAACTGGGACCATCTTCCTTCAAAAATTTCAGTGTCTTTTCTGTTCCTATGTTTTCTCATTGTCCCGGAGCTGAGATGAGTTTTGAATTTCTGACGTGCAAACACGGGAGTTTATTCAATGTTTCGAATTAGTTCTTATCCAGAGAATATCAGAGTCAATGTGTCGGCCTCTTAAAGCATGGGAAGGTGTCGGGACTGCCTCTGCTCAGTCGGACAGTTCACCCTTCATTCTCCTCTGAATCCGTTACGCAAGGAATGTCTAAAGATTCACAAAGCTGGAGAATGGAATTTCTGTTTGCCTCTTGATCATTTTTCTACATTCCACTTAGCAATATTTTCCCAGCATCCTTTTCACAATCCTGCTTTGCACCAGGTCAGGAGGTAAGGAAATCGTCTTTTGTGGAGAAATTCCCGTCTCTGCGAACGGTCCCTTTGAAGCAAATAAACTTTGCGAATTCTAAATAAACCACACAGGTCTGGTATTATCTGTGGTTGGAGGAACAGAGCAAATGTTTTGAGTCAGGTCCGTTTCCAGTTCACAACCCAGGTTTCCTACATGTCAACAAATGAGCAGACCTGACAAAATGTAGGGTTATTGAGATGGGTTTCCTGTAGTTTGAGGGATTACGCATCCACCGGAAAGTCATTTAAAATCAACAGTGAAGGAATTGTAGTTGTGATTGAAATCTGTGCGGGCAACCTCTAATGGATATCTAATACATCGCCTTATCCACTCAGCCGCAACTGTTACCCTGAGATGCTGCTTAATATTTAAATTGGGGCTTCCAAGAGAAAACGTGAGTACACGACTCAGTTTGTTCTGCGCAATGACTCCAAAATTTGGGGTTCCCCTGTAATTGATTAGAATGGAGGAGGTTGATAGGAAATTGGATTGAACGACACATATTGATGGGAGATAGAGTGCTTGGGAAGATGCATTTGTATGACCAGAGAGATGAGCAACAATGTAATGGATCGAGAAATGAAGATGTCATCGTATTTTGAAAACGCCTTTGAGCACTATCTGTGTTCCAGGTACTGAAGAAAAGTTGAAGCAGATGTGTCGTTTTCAAATCTAATGTGAAAATCCGGGCAGTTTGTTCAACCAGAAGTTAAAAACAAACTGCTACAAATACTGAGAACTGACACTGGAGACGCCAGTGAGTTTATGCCTTACACTTAGAGTTTGTTCTGCTCTGATTGCTATCCGGGATAGTATAGGACTGGAGGTCCTAATATTGGAGACGAGTTTAACCAATTAAGACACAGATGAGGAGGCTGTTGTCACATTCTGAGGGGAGCAACTACGTGTACTTATTTACAACAGAGAAGTCTGTCAAGATTGGGTACATTTACGGCTTCAATTACTTATCTCTCTGTTAATAGCATGGAACAAGTGGCATTATGAAATGTGTCCAAGTTTGCTGACGAAAGACAATAATGGGAAATCATGTTGTGATGAGGACGTGGGAATCTGCAAAGGCCTATAAATAGTTTCAGTGGGTGGGGGAAAATCTTTCCAGATGATGTTTCATGTTGGGAGTGTCAGGTGGGAAGAGTGAAAAGGCAGAGCACTATTAAAATAGAGGGAAAGTAGAAAAAACTTGTAGCACAGAGGAATCTAAGAGTTATTGTGCCTGACGCAAACAAAGTTTTGTGTCATCTTTTTTCGGACAAAACCCCCGTATGACCTCGTTTCCGAAAGGTTGCAATGAAAGAGATGGCTTCCCGAAAAAAAAACTATGAATCGAAACTATAAAACGAAGACCAAGAAAAGACTTGTGCCGTTCTTTTGGCCAAGGTTGATGTGTATAGTTCTGTAAAATTTGGTTACAATGGACTCGGGACTTGGAATTGTGGGAGCTGGGGAGTGGAAGTCGGGAGATCCATGATTACTGCCATCCTTTATCTGTCTGCTTCAATTTTTGGACGTTTTAGTTCGCATTGTGGTTCCTGTGAGTGAACTTGTAAACTACACGCTCTGGTGACTTATTTCCCTCACTGTTTCTCGTCACTTCACGAAAGGATTCAATGTTCTTACCTCCTGCATCTAGGTAACGTCTAAACATTGTACAAATGTCATTAAAACCTCGAAATTTCCCACAACTGTCTGGCTGTTTACAATATCAATTGATCCATCACTCTGTTACTAATGCACGCATGAAGAGCAACGAAAAACAGCAGCAATCCATACTGGGTTACAAACGCAGATGACTGCAGCCACATCTCAGAGTACTGACAACTGTACGATCACAGAAGCACATATCGAAATGCCAGGAAACTCCTTATCAATACACTGCCAGAGGCCGTGCTAGGCATAGCACATGAAACACAACAGAAATGCTCTTTTAGGCGAGGGACCTGGTTGTGTTTCTCAATCAGCAATCAAATTTTACACTGGTGATATCAACAGTTCCCTCAAACAAAGAACTAACTACTGATGCAGAGAGGAAGGGAAAGTGAGGATTTCATATGCTGGAGATCAGAGTCGAGAGTGTGGTACTGGAAAGAATAGCTGGTCAGGCAGCATCTGAAGATCAGGAGAATCGACGCTTTGGGCATAAGCCTGATGAAGTATTCGTGCCTAAAACGTCGATTCTCCTGCTTCTTAGATGCTGCCTTACATGCTGTTCTTTTCCAGCAACAAACCCTCCACTGCGACAGACTGTCGTATAATCTGTGTTCCCAGGTACGGAATCAGAGAGTCCGAGTGCCCTGAGTGCACCTACTGGGGACACCTCGCGGTGGCGTTTGGGGGCAAGTTGTTCTTCATGAATGCGGGTCTCGATTTGCCTTCCTCTTGGTCATTTACATTGCTTTCTGCACTCGTTGCGTGGAGCATTATTTGTCCTGCACATGCTTTGTATTGGTCATTTGTTCTGGTGAGTTGTTGGATGAACGTGGTTTTCGATTTATGTTCTCTCATAAATGCGAATGGTGAAAGGAGTGTGGCTGTCAGTTCTGAGATATTCTCTTCACATATAAGGTAGAATGCTTAATATATCGGATCATAGCATGTCCTCTGAACGTTGTTTCTCTGTAAGGATTCTGCGGGAATATCTATTTTTGACAAAGCATTTCTGGAGGAGCCTTTGAACACAAAGACTAGCTGCCCCATGTCGCAATACACACAGTCGACTGGAAAAACAAGTTGGACTGGGTCAACACAAAAATAGTAGGAGAAGCCAAATGGAGGGCGGCCAGAGAATTTCTAGAAGGACAACACGCATCCATGAATTCCATCAACAAGCATGTTGAGCTAAACCCTACATACTGGGACCTGCAACGAGCTACCAGAACCAACAAACGGAAGCAGTGGAAACGAACTCAAATCAATTCCAAACGCCACAAGATAGTCACGCTTCACAGGAGTCTCAGCACCCCTGAAAATGTCGCCGAGAAAAGGGAGGAAACGTCTGCAAACCAACTTCCCAAAACCGCCAAATTTACCCACAACTGCATCCTGCACTAGAATTACAAATCTTTACACAAACCTTGAAACCCCAAAACAGTCCGGGCATGGCAGCAAGGAAATGAACTCTAGACTCCCACGTGATAGGTCAGGATATTAAATATCACACTCCGGAAGAGGTCACACCTAGCCAAGCTCCCAGCTCCTTGTTCGTAACCTCATTAAAAATAACTGGTTGACTCTCCTCATCCCATTCTCCATACTTTGGTCTTGTGTGCTGTAAGTATTACAAAATCACAAGTGAAGACCTCAGGAGGTTAATAGGGTTTCTGCTGCTCTGACACTTGGAGACAGTGAGTTCCAGATTCCAAACACTCGCTGTCTGATTAACTTTTATATACATCTACTAAAACATTCTTGCATCTTACTTTAAATCTCCGGTTCACTGGTGATTGACATTTCCATTATAGGGAAACGTTTTACTCAAAGTGCCTCATCCATACCCCCCCCCCATTTTTTTTACATAGCAATCATGTCTCCTCTCAATCTCCCCTGCTTTCAGGAAAATAGCTCCAGTCTGTCGAAACTCTTCAATAGCTGCACTCCTTCAATCCAGACAATATCATGACAATATCACTTCTGCACCTTTTTGATAGCTGTCATATCGCTTCTATAATGTGACTTGCAGAATTGAAATCAATACCCTAGCGACAACCGAATGATGATATGAAACAAATGTGCAAAACCACCGAAATTGGTCTTTTTCAATAAAGTCTCTTCACCTCGATTCTGTTCAGAGCCTTTTCGGGAACCTAATGCTCCAATACTCTCTGGTCCATTCAAATAAAACATTATACATGAGGATTGATCATGAAACCAACTTATCTGAGTGTATTAAGTGGTTTGAAGGTCCTGATGGTGATATTGGGGCACGTTCACCGAGCAACAGTGACTTAATAGTGTCAACGTGAAAGTGAGTGTTAGATGGTGGAATGCATCAGTGACATGTGACATGGCAGGACTGACGGAAAGGGGGGATAGTGATTGTGAAAGAGAAAGAAGTTTCCGATATTGGGTGAATTGGAATTAGGTTAGATTACTTACAGTGTGGAAACAGGCCCTTCGGTCCAACAAGTCCACACCATCCCGCCGAAGCGCAACCCACCCATACTCCTACCCCTACATTAACCACTTACTTAACACTACGGGCAATTTAGCATGGCCAATTCACCTGACCCGCACATCTTTGGACTGTGGGAGGAAACCGGAGCACCCGGAGGAAACCCACGCAGACACGGGGAGAACGTGCAAACTCCACACAGTCAGTCGCCTGAGTCGGGAATTGAACCCGGGTCTCAGGCGCTGTGAGGCAGCAGTGCTAACCACTGTGCCACCGTGCCGCCCACTGATCCTGATATATGAATCGCAATTACGTCAGAGAGCTGACTGAATGAATAAAACCATCACCTTGGAGATTACTTTCCCATTAAAAATGGATTGATTCATTTTGGTGTTTATTTCGGTGTCAGGTGAATTGGCCATGCTAAATTGCCCGTAGAGTTAGGTAAAGGGGTAAATGTAGGGGAATGGTGGGTTGCGCTTCAGATGGTTGGTGTGGACTTGTTGGGCTGAAGGTCTATTTCCACACTGTAAGTAATCTAATCTAATATAATCTTCACACAGGTTACGTCGCATAACATGGAACACTCATGGAAATGAGTGGAGTTTGCTGCTGACACAGCGCAGAGTACGAACCATTATATGATCGTGTGAAAAAAAAAACACGATGTAAAAATCAAAAAAAAGCAATGGCAGAGGTAGGTGAGGAAAAGCACCGCATGAACAACAGGAAAACTTGTCATATACTGGACTGAGGTGTGGATACTGAGATGGAGTTGAAACTTTTTCTTCAATATCCCAGCGACTGTGAATATTCAGTCATTGAGAATATTGAAGACTGAATCCGATAGGTTCCTACAAAAGATAAAATGTACAGGGAGCACCGGGTTGGGAGGTAAGATCCTGAACTATTTTAATCAGACTTGAAATAGTTCCTAGCAGCACACATGATTGTTGATTGAGAGAGGATCTGCCCCAGGGAAATGTCTCAGTTGTAAATAAACATTTTGCAAAGATTGAGCTCGTGTACAGTGAGAAAAATGATTTAATGATATGCTCTCTGACATTTCTCGTATTCTGACTCAACAGTCGGTTACCTTTCTGGGAGAGTTTTTTAAAAATCTTTTTCCAGACTATTCAATTTCCTGCAAGCTTGTTCAAGCCATTAAAATAATCTAAAAATCCCAACATTAAAGGAGATATATGATGCTGGGATTCAGCTTGAGATTCCCTCGAATAATGGAGGAACAACAAGAGAGAGGAGGTGAAATTTATCAGATTGGACATACTCAAATTCGATATCTGGGCAGATAGAGGGTGAAAGAAAGTTTCATGTGGACAAATGTGCTTTCTTTACCAATGAAACTAAGAACGTCATAAAGTGGTGACGGCATCTGTGACAGGATTCCTTTCGAAGCCTCGGTTCCATTAATCACCCCGAGAACATTAGTGTCAATGTGTCTGACTGAAGGGGAAGATGCCTGGATAGTCCCTTCTCTGTCAGACATTTCAGCCTTTGTTCTCCTTCAGTTCCGTTTCCAAAGGAGTTTCTGAGGATTTTGAGATTATGTATTTGTTTAATTTCCTTGCCATTCCCTGGAGCTGCAGCAATTGAGCAGCTAGGTTTGGTAAATACAAAGTAGTGAGAACAAACTATTTCAGATTCCACTTCTGTGGTGACCATGGTATACTCAGGGGATTTATGGAAGCGATCCTGATATCCACCTGAATATCAGGAATTAAATCCACATCCTAGCCTTGCAGCAACTCGTCATCAGTTTGGTAAAGCCAACAGGCCTTGCTGTCGAGCCAAACAGGATTCCGCCCTACAATTCCTGACCCGTCGACAGTTGCATTACCATAGTGCCATTGGCCAGGAGATTACGGCATGTATCCAGGCTGCAAAGCAGTGTTGTTAACACTAATATGAACAACAATGTTCATGTTCACAAGTTGAATAGCCAGCAAAGATAATCACCGTCACTGCTTCACGTCAATTGCCCCCGTTTGAAGCAACAGACGCCAAGAAAACTCGTCTGCCCCCATGAAGCTGACATTCACCCGATATCTGCGCTAGCATTCAATGGGGTCACTTAATCTGATACATTTCAACACTAGTTCCCTCATTTTGGTCCACAAATTGAGGTAAACCCGAGTGTAATCACAATGGATGTTACCCTTAATTTTTGTAGCTTTAGATTTTTTTAACAATCTGTGTGAGTTCGCAGGAAAGTCAATAATATGACACAAGCTAAAACTCGCTTCTTTAAATTTAACTCCGTGCAGAGTCAGCCATATTAGAAAGGTCACAGAACGTAAAGAATGCCACTGTTTCTCTCGGCACAGATTAGGTTCCCTCCAAATTGGAAACAGGCCATTTGGACAAACAAGTGCACACTGACTGTTCAAAGAGTAACCCACAAGATTCACTCCCCTCTGAGTAATGCACCTAACAGTATCGGAAATTTAACATGATCAATGCTAGTGAACATTTTATATTGTGCAAGGAAACCAGAGAACCCGGAGGAAACCCGCAAATATTCGAGGAGCATGTTCAAACTCCACAGAGACAGTTGCCCAACACTAGAATCGAACCCGATCAATGGCGCTTTGAGAGTGCAGAGGTAACTACTAAACTCCTCCACGAGTCGAACCTTTGCAGGTTTTCTCTTTATAACTGAGACATTTACTTTTGGAAGCATATTCCCTCAGTCCTCAAATATGTATCCTGCTAAAAACTGTTTCACTTCAGATTAAAATAGCTGAGCATCCTTTCCCTCAGCCTGATGTCCCAATGCTATATGCTTCATGTCAATATAAGGTTTGTTTTAATCTCCAAGCTTGATGCCCAAATTTTCCCTGCTCCATGCCAATAAGAACTGCACTTGATGAGGTTGGGGCTTACAGCCTGACGTCCCAGTTCTTCCTTCTTAATATCAATAAAAGCTGCAGTAAGTGAGGTTGGAGCCCTCGGCCTGATATTCCAATAATTCCCGCTGCTCCATGTCAAAAAGTTGGTCTACGAGAGGTTCAAACCCCCAGCCTCATGTCACAATTCTCCCTGCTCTATAACAATTGAAGGTGCTCCGGGTGAGGTTGAAGATTCCAGTCTCAGCATTTCACGCACCTCTGTACCGTCAGAGAAGGAACTTATCCTCATAGATCACATCACTGATGGTCTTTTCCATTCGCATTTCCAGCTGGATCTTCGGGGTGCACCACTCACTATAGCCTCACACGCTCTCTCGCCTATTTATCTAGATGTAGGTTTGCTCACTGAGCTGGAATGTTCATTTCCAGACGTATCGTCAATCTCCGAGGAAACATCTTCAGTGGGCTTTCCAGCGAAGGGCTGCTGCTGATTCCTGCTTTGTATATATATGTTTCTTTGTTCGAGGTGAAAAAACGTGATAATGTTTTTCGTTCTTTGTTCTCTCTCTCTCTTTCTCTCTTTCACCTGAGTTGTTTTAACACCTCTTGTTGATGACTGAATCAAAGAGGTGTTTCACCGGAGCTGCATGTGCCTCTGTTTCCTATTCCTCCCTGTTTAGACGTTGCTGACATGAAGGAAATAAAATTGATACGAAGTAATTCGTAAGAAAGTCTAGTATTTCCTCATTTTCTGTTCCAACATGGCTTAGATTTCAGAGCGACGATAGGAGAGTGTGAGTCAAGCAGTTCATCTGAGGAAGTAAATCTTTTCATTCCTGTTGCTGACCGAATAAACGGCAAATATGCCCTGTATTGAAAAACTCGAAAATGTGAATTGCTGCAAATCATGATTAAGGATTTCTGGTTTTGGTTCGCAAAACTTGTGAAACAGCAGACAACGTCCAAAACAGACATTTCATACTCTAGCTTTGAATGCAGTTGACAGAGTCCATACTTCGGTATCCAGTGTTCACTGTGACATCGGCAATTGCGAGTTCCTCTTGATACTGAACTAGGCCACCTTTGCATGTAAAGCAAATGCAGTATGACTGGTACAGAAAGGATCAATGCCAGGTAACTGGCCTTTTACAGCACGGCCATCGAAGGTGTACAATTCGACGTATATTTAGGAACAAGGAGGACAGAAACTTAGAAGAGAAAGTGCTGCTTACAGTTTAATGTAAGCTCTAGATTGTAAGAAGCCTAATGTTTCCTCAACCCTGGGAGTGCTTGCTGGGAACACTGGTTAACCTCTCCAATATAGATTAGATGAGTATTGATGGGAGACAGTGCAAATGGAATTGTCAAGGTAGAGTTCATTCATGTGGATTAGAAAAGGTCTCCAATTGGAATCGTGAGAGAAAAAAAAGATGTCCACGAGCCTAAAGGGTCAGTAGCAGATGCTTAAAGCTGTTTTGATCTCATTTCAATTGTAATTTTTCAGTGTTGAGTTGCAATAATCTGATGTATTTTCCTCGCTATTATCCTATAATCCCTGGTAAAATCTGCTCACGCACAATTTTCTCTTCAAACTGTTGAATGCAGCAGAATGTTTTGTCTTTTCACTTGAAAACCCCTGATCTCCTCCTCACAACATACTTATCAGTCGCTGTTTTCCACAGCATATTTCAATCTAAGCCTGTCCTGATCTGATGCCATCTGGAAATTCAAATCTCCTTCAGCCTATTCCTAGCTCTTGTACATTGTGGGAATGTCTGCATTTTTTTTTGACAGACTCCAAGAAAAAGAGAGAACTTTAGCCTGGGGGAAAGGAAATAGACTGTGTCAAGATGCAGCAACTTCCTCAGATGAGTAGCTCTGACAACACAACAAAGATGGAGCACAAATACTCACTCATGCCCTCTTTCTGAAGTGCAATTCCCTTTTGCTCTCTCTTTCTCTCTCTCTCTCTCTCTCTCGCACACACACACAAACACACATACACAAAGTCTCTATTTCTCTCTCTGTGACGCACACTGTCCCTCTCAGTCACATTCATACTCTCTGATAAGCCCTCCTGCTCTCTTTCTCTCTCTCTTTGTCTTTCTCTCTCACACACCACACTCCCACCGTTGCACATTGTCCCTCTGTCACACATCCTCACACTCACTGTCTTTCTGAAGTACACTGTCTCTCAGACTCACATGCTGAAACATACAGACACACTCTCACACACACAGAGACGAACATATGCTCTGACAGGAATGAGGAAAGTGTGTCCAACAGGCTAAGATAAAAGGTAGAGAGGAGGGACTTGGGGGAGGGGCGTTGGAAATGCGATAGGTGGAAGGAGGTCAAGGTGAGGGTGATAGGCCGGAGTGGGGGTTGGGGCGGAGAGGTCAGGAAGAAGATTGCAGGTTAGGAGGGCGGTGCTGAGTTCGAGGGATTCGACTGAGACAAGGTGGGGGGGAGGGGAAATGAGGAAACTGGAGAAATCTAGGTTCATTCCTTGTGGTTGCAGGGTTCCTAAGCGGAAGGTGAGGTGGTCTTCCTCCAGCCGTTGTGTTGCTATGGTCTGGCGATGGAGGAGTCCAAGGACCTGCATGTTCTTGGCGAAGTGGGAGGGAGAGTTGAAGTGTTGAGACACGGGGTGGTTGGGTTGGTTGGTCCGGGTGTCCCAGAGGTGTTCATTGAAACGTTTCGCAAGCAGGCGGCCTGTCTCCTCAATATAGAGGAGGCCGCATCGGGTGCAGCGGATGCAGTAAATCATGTGTGTGGAGGTGCAGGTGAATTTGTGGCAGATATGGAAGAATCTCTTGGGGCCGTGGAGAGAAGTAAGGGGGGAGGTGTGGGCACAAGTTTTGCATTTCTTGCTGTTGCAGGGGATGGTGCCATGAGTGGAGGTTGGGTTGGTGGGGGTTAGGCACCTGACGAGGGAGTCACGGAGGGAGTGGTCTTTTCGGAGTGGTGATATGGGAGGGGCAGGTAATATATCTCTGGTGGTGGGGTCCGTTTAGAGGTGGATATGACGGATGATACGATGTACGTGGAGGTTGGTGGATTGGTAGGTGAGGACCAGTGGGGTTCTATCCTGGTGGCGATTGGAGGTGCGGGGCTCAAGGCGGAGGAGCGGGAAGTGGGGGAGATGCGGTGGAGGGCATTGTCGATCACGTCTGGGGGGAAATTGCGATCATTCAAGAAGGAGGCCATTTGGGTTGTACAGTATTGGAACTGGTCCGCCTGGGAGCAGATGCGACGGAAACGAAGGAATTGGGAGTATGGGATGGCGTTTTTACAGGGGTCAGGGTGGGAGGAGGTGTAGTCTAGGTAGATGTGGGAGTCGGTTGGTTGGTAGTAAATGTCCGTGTTGTTCCGGTCCTCCGAGATAAAAATGGAAAGGTCTAGGAAGGGGAGGGAGGAGTCGGAGATGGTCCAGGTAAATTTGAGGTCAGGGTGGAAGGTGTTGGTAAAGTGGATGAACTTTCGAGCACCATCTACAAGGCTGCGTTTTCAATACTGTGTGCAATCTGGTCTCCCTACTATAGGAAGGACGTTGTTGAGAGTGTGTGTCAGCGTTTGTGAGTGTATTGGCATTTCTGTGTGAATATTTGTGTGTTTGTGCATGTATGTGTGGTAGTGTGTGTACATCAGCTCACGTGTGAGATTGTGTGCACATGTGTGTGTATGTGTATGAGACACAGAGAGAGAGAGAAAGTGCGAGAGAAAGAGAGCGAGAGTTAGGGATTCCACCTTGGAATCATTGACACTCAAATTGTTCAATTAGATTGACACCCACACAGACCAAGCCACTTGCTCAAACAGATCTGCTCTCACACACAGACACACACACCCACACAGAGATTGTAGAGCCTTTGCCTTTGATCTTCATGTAGTCATTTTCTGCAGGAATAGTGCCAACAGGCTGTAGGATAGCAAATTTTGCCCCCTTGTTGAAGAAGGGGAGTAGAGACAATCCTGGTAATTATAGACAAGTGAGCCTTACTTTGGTTGTGGGTAAAGTGTTGCAAACAGTTATAAGAGATAGTATTTATGATTATCTAGTTGATTAGGGGTTGTCAACATGGTTTTGTGAAGGTTTGGTCGTGCCTCACTAACCTTATTGAGTTCTTTGAGAAGGTGACCAAGCAAGTGGATGAGGGTAAAGCAGATGATGTGGTCAATGTGGATTTCAATAAGTGATTTGATAAGTTCCCAGGGTAGGCTATTGCACAAAATACGGAGGTAAAGGATTGAGGGTGATTTAGTCGTTTGGATCAGAAACTGTCTAGCTAAAAGAAGACAGAGGGTGGTGGTTGATGGGAAATGTTCATCCTGGAGTTCAGTTACTAGGGGTGTACCACAAGGATCTGTTTTAGGGACATTGTTGTTTGTCATGTTTAGACATGACCAAGATGAGGGCGTAGATGAGTTAGTAAATTTGTGGATGACACTCAGGCCAGTGGAGTTGTGGCTAGTGAGGAAGGATGTTGCAGTTATAGAGGAACATAGATTAGCTGCAGAGCTGGACTGAGAAATTGGCAAATGGTGCTTCATTCATAAAAGTGTGAAGTGATACATTTTGGATGGAATAACAGCAGTAAAGTGTACTGGGCTAATAGTAAGATTCTTGGTATTGCAGGAGAGCAGAGAGATCTCAGTGTTCATGTACATATATCCCAGAAAGTTGCCACCCAGATTAATAAGGTTGTTAAGAAGGCATACGACGTGTCAGATATGTCAGCTATTATTGGTAGAAGGATTGAGTTTCAGAACCATTTGGTAATATTGCTGCTGTATGAAACTCTGCTGCAGCTGCACTTGGAGTATTGCATGCAGTTCTAGTCACCGCATTATAGGAAAGATGCGGAAGCTTTGGAACGTTTTCAGAGGAGATTTATTAGGATGTCGACTGGTATGGAGAGAAGGTCTTATGAGGAAAGGGTGTTTTCACTAGACAGGAGGTGGTTGAGAGGTAACTTCACTGAGATTTAGAAGACAATCAGAGGGTTAGATAGGAGAGTAATGGCTAGCACGAGGGTAAATAAATTGAGGGATGATAGATATAGGACAGACGTCAAAGATTTTTTTTTACTAAGACAGGCGTAGAGGTAGGAATGCACTTGCTGCAACAATAGTAGACAAGCCAAATTTAAGGACATTTAAGTGGTCTTTGAATAAACATATGGACGAAAATGAAATGTTGTAGGGCAGATAGACCTCAGATTGGTTCCACACGTCGGCGCAACATCACAGGCTGAAGAGCCTGTACTGCACTGTAATGGTTCATGTTCTGCGTTCTATGTGCATAAACGCAAAAATAAAGACGTTTTTATTTTATTTTATAGATGTACAGAAATAGAAGACAGACAGTGAAAGTTATATCTGGGACAGACAATGCCAGCAACTATGCTCTGAGAACGACCTCAGAAATACATCTGCAAATAAACAAAGCTGTAGGATGCAACTTTGTGTGTTTGTGCGTGTGATTGTACTTACACAGGATTGAAGATAAATGAGACAGTGTGAGTTAGGCAGGATAGTATCCAGAATGATAGTGTCAGGATAACAGGATACTAATATCTTCAATCAATGGGGAAATGGGGGGAGAGAGAGAGAGAGAGAGAGAGAGAGAGAGAGAGAGAGTCTTAGATGTACATGCACACAGTCTCTCTTTCTCACACAGAAATGCTCGCTCACACTCAGAAACATAGAGAAACACACACATACGCACACAGACATGCAGACGCACCTATTCTCTCTCACTCACAGTCAGAAACACACACACATTTGTTGGAAATATAAAAAAAAGAAGGTAGACAGAAAGAATTACATCTGGGAGTCACGCACTGGCAGCAGGAATATTCTGAGACAAAACGTCAGCAATTGTCTCCAATTATCTGCCCAGTCCTCTGTGTCAGAGTGTGTAGGGTCTGAAAATCTTTCATGTTCGTATTGGACCAGTGTTCAATATTTTCAAACTGCATTAATGCTGCCAGTCTCTCGTTTTTCCTTTATTTATAGCGACAATGTCAGTGTTGTACTAGCATGAAATGGCTGCCAAGAACAAAGCTAACATATCTTACTGATTCATTTGGGTCTGGAATTCAGGCAGCAAGGGAGAGGATTATTATTGCATTATAGAGAAAAATAATTCTCTTTGCAGAGATAGGAAATCTAGACAGCTTTTTTGAGGGTTTTTAAAATGCAAAGTCCAGAAGTAATATACTGTGGACGCCTGAGAATATGTCACATTGCAACAATATCGTTCTTACTTTCCCAACTCCAATTATCTGAGAGACTGAAATCTACAGAAAAAACCTGAAACAGCTCAGCCACTCAATTGCAAATGTGCAGCTTTGTTCAGTGTCGGCCACAGAGTTTGAATCCTGAGTGGCTATGCAAAATCTCAATTTTTTATTAAACCAACTACCAGTCTGAACTGCTGGGAGTTCAACTTTTGTGTTGTTCACGAATAAAGGAAAACAATGCATCAACAAATAAACATTATAAAATCTTCAGTGAATTGGGAAAAGAGAGGGGGCAATTTCAAAATGGTCAAGCGGGGAGTCACGAAAGTAGCGTAGTTTATGACTTCAACATGTAAAGGTTTATACAAGGTTTTGAATTGTTTTCAGCAAAGGGAAACTGATCACAGCTCAAATAGAAATTTTCAGTGCAGAGTAACAATAATCATATGCGTTTTATTCACTTTCCCACTTCAATCTCTGGTAAAATCTGGGAACACATCATTTGTTCTAAAATGTTGTTTGAATCAGCAGGTTAACTTCCTGTGATTTGTCCTCTTTCCAAATTCCTTTGCAAGCTATCTCAATGTTTAAATTAAGACTGTCCTGATCTGATGCCATTTCGAAATCTGAGTGTCCTTCTTTCCCTTCCTGACTGTGACTCATTGTGTGAGTGTCTGTTTGTTTCTCTCCCATCTTTCATAACACATGGAAATTTCCACATGCAGTATTGAATCCTGTGTGGCTCAGCTCATTCTTGAGTTGGTCCATGGTCGGTACATTCTCGCCTGTTTCCACCCCCCTCCCGCCCCGGTTGCTTTGAATTGAAGTTGCCCACATTCCTCAGTTAGATTCCAGTCTGTACCTCATTCTCCAGCTTCTGCAGTTCCATTTGCAAAACACCCTATCACCTCAAATAGATTATTAGCTATGCCTCACTTTTGAGTATTTTTTATTCTTCTTTATAAACACGCCGAGCCCCTCGATTAGATTCCAATCAGCAATTGACTTCCATTTATCTGGCACTCTGCATATAAACCACGTCAAACCCCTAATCAGATTGCGATTTGTTACTCACTGCTGGGTATTTGCTCTTCTGTAATATTTGGTACCCTGAAACCTCTCGATTAGATTCCAGTGTGTAACTCACTCCCATGTATTTGTGACTTTCTATATAAACCACTCTGAAATCTCCAATTATACTCCAGTTTGTGGCTCACTCCTGGATATTTGTTATTCCCTTTATAAACTAACCCAAACCCCCCAAACGTTTCTATCTATAACACGTTCCTGGTTATCTGTTCTTCTATGTATAAACCACCAGAAATTCCTCAATTAGATTCCAGTCTGTAACTCACTCGTGGCTATCTGTTATTCTCAATATAAAACACCCTAAACCCCCTCAATTTAATTTCAGTCTTTGCCTGACTCCCATGTATCTATGACCCTGTACACGAACCATCCTAAACCCCTCAATTAGTTGCCTGTCGATAACTCACCCACCAGTATCTGTAATTCTATTTGTAAACCAAGTGAATCCCTCAACTGTGAGTCTGTGTGTACATTTCCCAAATCTCTTCATTATATTTCAGATTGTAATTCACTTCCCACTATGTATTATCATACATTTAAAACTCCAGGTCCTCTTCATTATTTTGCTGTCTATAACCTTACACCCTGCTGTTTTATGCTCACGTTCTCAACACAATCTTCAGGAAAGAACGATCAATGTATCATTTGACCTCCTATTGTTGTCACTACCATTATGTTAACTTTCTGATATACCTGTGCAATGTCAACCGAACCCCCGGACAATAGTGTTGCAGAATTCCTCACCATTTTAAACAGAAACATTCTGCTTTTTCCATTCTTCCTGCAAACACGAATCACATTATATTCCACTGTCAGTTTTAAATATAATTCACGCAATTCAGATGGCAAAGTAGATGACGTGGCGGAATGCAGCAAACTCTGTTACACTCAGTACTTTCATGTTGCAATTTTGTAATATCCAATCAGAATCCTGCTCCCCCTAAGGGAGAAAACCTCCTTGGCAGTGGAAGTGTGGACTGGACAGGAAACTGCCAAAGAGAGGGCGAATAAGAGAAAGGAAGGCAGAGAAGCAGGGCTAGACAGATGGACAGAGAGAGCCAGACAACGAAAGAGAGAGAGGTTAAGACATTGACAAAGAAACAGACCGAAAAAGAGAAATAAAAAGTCAGAGAAAAAAAGAGAAAAAGACTGAGATATTGATAATAAAAGAGAGAGAAAAGAAAGAAAGGTGAAAAGAGTGAAAGAAATATAAAAGATAAGGCGGGAGAAAGGAAAAAGAGAAAAAAAACATAGGATAGAGATCATTAAAGCACAGTACAGGCCCTTCAGCCTTCGATGTTGCATTGGCCTGTAAAAAGCATCTGAAACCTATGTATCCTACACTATTCCCCATGTCCATCCATACGTTTATCCAATGCTCATTTAGATTCCTCTAACCAGAAGAAAAAGACTGTGTAAGGTAACGCTTTTATTTTTTTTTTCTTTTTCTTTTATGTCATATATTTAAGTGCACTGTTTGGTTTTATTTAGTTAATATAAAGCGAAGGCTTACAATGGCAGGGGATCTCAGACCCGTGGCATGTGCCTTCTGCTTCCTATGCGAGCTCAGGGACATGGCTGACGTTCCTGACTCTTACACTAGCAAGAAGTGTGTTCAGTTGCAGCTCTTGTTTGACTGTATGATGGCTCTGGAGCTGTGGATTGACTCACTGTGGAAAATCTGCAATGCTGAGAAGGTTGTGGATAGCACGTTAAATGAACTGGTCACACAGCATGTTAGAATTGCTGAGGGAGCCAGTGTATGTGTGACCAAAAGGCAGAAAAAAATTAGAATGAAAGGGCAGGTGTCCCCTGCAGTCATCTCCCTCCAAAACAAGTACACAGGAACCTCGATTATGCAAACGTGATGGACAGGCACTATTTCATTTGGTTAATCGATTATTTGGTTAATCAATTAAATGTCTTTGCTCTGGGGCTAGGAATTTTTAAAATCCGATCCCTGTTTAGGAGATTGAAGCAGCATGCATCGTGCGAGGCTCCGCCCCCAACCCCGCCCCAACCTTGCAACACCGCACCCCCACCTCGAAACCCATGCAACACTGCCCCCGACCCCGCCCACCCACCCAACCACCCCCAAACAACACCCCTCCACACCCAACCCCGCGCAACTCTTCCCCAACCCGAACCCCGTGCATCATCGCCGCCAACCCCAAGCAACACCACTTCACACCCCCAACCCCGCTCACTCAACCCCATCCAACACTGCCCCCCGCCCACCCCCAACCATGTACACTTCCACCTCGCCCCCCCCCCGGACAGCTGGACTGTACAGAAAAACAAGACTGCTGCTGCCTTTTGTGGGGTAAGTCTTCAAACAGCGTGCACACACACACACACGCAGCCGCAGCCACACACACAACTTTTTACTGCCATGATTTGGCAGGTTCCACCTTTGCCCTATACAGGACAAGGTTGGAGAGAATACCTGGGGAAGGGGGGTGTTTAGGGTACACCCCAGTGTAGAACTCCAAGGAAAGTGAGGGGACAGAGAGCTTAGTCATCTGGAGATGCTGCCTATTTGATCATTGTCAACAAAAGACGCGATCGGTGTTGGAAATGTGTCTTTGATGCAATGTTTCTAACAGGTTCGCGGGTAATCCAATTTTCGGATAATTGGTATTTGGATAATTGAGGTTCTTCTGTATACTGTGATGGATACTGTTGGGGAAGACAGTAGTTGCCAAGATCATAACACCGTGGCGGGCACTGCTGTTCAGAGGGGCAGGAAATCGACTGGTAGGGTCATAGTCAAGGGGATTCTATTGTAAGGCGAGTAGATAGGCACTTATGTGGTTCAAAACTGGATTCCCGGATGGTATGTTGCTTCCCAGGTGCTCGGGTCAGAGATGTCACAGATCGGCTGCAGTGTATTCAAAAACAGGAGGATAAACAGCCAGTTGTGTTGGTGCATATAGGCACCAACGATATAAGTAAAAAAACAAGATGAAGTCCTGAAAGCAGAATTCAGGGACCTAGGAGAGAAGTTAAAAAAAGGAGGACCTCAAAGGTGCCATGTGCTAGCCAGCGTAGAATTTAAAAAATAGACAAAATGAATAGGTGGCTTGAGCGATAGTGAAGGAGGGAGGGTTCAGATTTGTTGGACATTGGGGAAGGTAGGAGAATTACAATTTGGATGGTCTACACCTGAACCAGACTGGAACTAATGTCCTGGGAGAAGTTTTGCTACTGCTGTTGGGGAGGTTTCAAACTAATGGGGGCAGGGAACCAGAAGAGAAGACAAGTAGACAGAGAGGTGGAAACTGGAGACTGTAAGAATCTTGAAGTTAACATTAATAAGGGGAAGAGCAGACAGAGAACAATTCAACACAAAAAGAACAGTTGGCCTGAAGTGCATATATTTTAATGCAAGATGTATAGCGGGTAAGGCAGATGAACTTAGAGTTTGGATTGGTGCTTGGGGGTGCGACGTTATTGCAATTACAGAGACTTCGTTGAAAGAAGGGCATGATTTCAACTCAATGTTCCAGGATATAGACGCTTTAGACAGGACAGGGAGGGAAGAAAAAGGGATGGAGGAGTTGCATTGCTGGACAGGGAAGATATCATGGCTGTGCTAAAGGAAGACACGATGAAGGGCTTGAGCACTGAGGCATTGTGGGTGGAGCTGAGATAGAAGAATGGTGTAGTTACATTGTTGGAGCTATATTACAAGACTCCCAACAATGAGCATGAGATAGAAGAACAAATAATTATGGACAGATGGAGAGGCAACAGGGTAGTGGTGATGGGAGATTTGAATTTTCCCAACACTGACTGAGATAGGCTTAGTGTCAGAGATCTGGGTGGGGTATAATTTGTAAGAAACGTCCAGGAGAGTTTTCTAGAGCAGTATATCAATAGTCCGACGGAAGGGGCCATACTGGGTGTGGTGTTGGGGAATGAGCCAGGCCAGGCGGTAGACGTTGCAGTGGGAGATTTATTTGGAACAGTGACCACAATTCTGTAAGTTTCAGAATATTGTAAATAATGGTGAGAGTGGTCTAAGGGAAGAGTACTAAACTGGGCAAAGGACAATTATATCAAAATTAGGCAAGAGCTGGGAAATGTGCATTGGAAACAGCTATTTGAAGGCAAGTCCACATTTGATATGGGGGAGGCTTTCAAAGGTAGGTTAAAGCTAGTTCAGTATAGGCATGTCCCGTTGAAAGGAAAGGATAGGAAAGGCAAGATTCGGGAACCGTGGATGATATGAGAAATCGTAAAATTAGCCAGGAGGAAAAGGGAAGCGTAGATAAGTTCCAGGCAATTAAGAACAGAACGGGCCCTGGAGGAATATCGGGAGAGTAGGTCCAATATTAAACGAGGAATCAAGCGGGCTAAAAGGGGTCATGAAATAGCTTTAGCGAGCAGGATTAAGGAGAATTCCAAAGTCTTGTATTCTTATATATGAAGCAAGTGGGTAACGAGAGAAAGGATTAGTCCACTAGAGGTAAAGGAAGGCAGGCTGTGCATCGAACCTGAGAAAACGGATGAGATTCTGAATGACTACTTTGCATCAGTGTTCACGGAGAAGAGGGACATGACGAATGTTGAGATTAGAGATAGAAGCTTGGTTACTCTGGATCACGTTGACATATGTAGAGACAACGTGTTGATTATGCTAAAGGTTATTAAGTTGGAAAAATGCCCAGGACAGGATGTGATCTATCCCTGGTTGCAGAGGCAGGAGAGAGAGGAAATAGCTGACAGGTATCTTGGAGCAAGCTTAAACACAGGTGAGCTGTTGGAGAACTGGAGAGATGTTCATGTTCTCTCTGTGTACAAGAAGGGTAGTAGGGATATTTAGGGTAACTACAGACCAATGAGCCTGATGTGGGTGGTGGGAAACTTGCTGCAGAACGTACTGAGGAATAAAATCTATTTATACTTGGGGGAAAAAATGGCTTATCAGTGATAGGTAACATGGTTTTGTGAGGGAAGATCGTGCCTTACGAAGTTAGAGTTATTTGAGGAAGTGACCGAGTCGATATCTGAACGAAGGACTGTAGATGTCATATTTATGGACTTTAGTAAGGCGGTTGACAAGGTTCCCCATGGTAAACTAATGGAGAGAGTGAAGTCACATGGTGTGCAGGATGTACTAGCTAGATGGATAAAGAACTGGTTGAGCAACAGGAGAAAGAGATAGTTGTTGAAGAGAGTTTCTTGAAATGGAGAAAGGTGACCAGTGGTGTTCCACAGGGATCAGTGCTGGGTCCACAGTTGTTTGAGATATACATAAATGATCTGGAAGAGGGCATTGTTGGTATGACCAGCAAGTTTGCAGATGACACGAAGATTACTGGAGTAGCAAAACGCAATGGCGACTATTAAAGAATACAGGAGGATATAGGTAGATGGAGAACTGGGCGGAGAAGTGGCACATGGGGATCAATCCAGGCAAATGTTATGCATTTTGGGAAGTCTAATTCTAAAGCGAATTATACAGTAAATGTAAGAGTCTTGGGAAAAGTTGATGGGCAGAGATAATCTTTGAACCAGAGTGAAGGATTCAATACCAAGAGGTCATGCTTTCAAGGTGAGAGGTGAAATGTTTAAGGGGGATATACGCAGCAAGTCCTTTACACTTAGGGTGTTGGGTGCCTGGAATGCCTTGCCAGCACAGCTAGTAGAGGCAGACAGTAAATTCATTTGAGATGCGACTGGACAGATGCACGAGTAGCTGGGAAGCAGAGGGATACAAATGCTTAGGAGTTGGTCAATAGCTTTACACAATGGATTTTAATCAGCTCAGTCTTGCAGGGCAGACGGTCCTGTTCCTCGGCTGTAAATTTTCTTTATTCTTTGTTCTAAATGCCCTTGAATTTCGGGGTCTGCGACTGTTGCAGGCAGTGCATTCCACGCCCCTACTACACTGAGTAAAGAAACAACCTCCAATATCTATCACCGCCCAATTTACAGCAGTATTTCCTCGTGCTAGCCATCGCCAGCCAAGAAATAGGGTTCTCACTGTCCACCCTATCTAACCCTCTGATTATCTTATATGTTTCAATTAAGTCACCTCTCAACCTTCTTCTATCTAACGAAAACAGCCTCCAGTCACTTGGCCTTTCCTAGTAAGATCTTCCCTCAATACCAGGCAATATCCTAGTCAATCTCCTCTGAACCCTTTCCAAAACTTCCATATCCTTCCTGTAATGTAATGACCAGTAATATACGCAATACTCCAAATGTGGCTGCACGAGAGTTTTTTTTACAACTGCGGCATGACCTTATGATTCCGAAACTCAATCCCTCTTCCAATAAAAGCTAACACACTGTATGTCTCCTTAACAACCCTATTAACCTGGGTGGCAACTTTCAAGGATCTAAATACCTCGACACCGAGATGTCTCTGCTCATTTAATCTAACAAGAATCTTAACATTAGTTCAGTAATCTGCATTCCTGTTTCTCCTTCAAAAGTGAATCACCTCACAGTTTTCCATATTAAACACCATTTACCACCTTCCAGTCCCGCTCTGCCTTCTTAACAACCCTGTCAACCTGCGTGGCAACTTTCAGGTATCTATGCACGTGGACACAGAAATCTCTCTGCTCATCACACTACCAAGAGTTTTACCATTAGCCCAGTTCTGTTTATTCCTGTTGCTCCTCCCAAAGTGAAGCACCTCAAACTTTTCCATATTATCACCCATTTGCCACTTCTCAGCCTAGCTCTACAACTTATCAATGTCCCTCTGTAACCTGCAACATCTTTCAGTACTGTCCACAACCCATCGAACTTCGTGTCATCTGCAAATTTACTAACCTATCCTTCTACACCCGCATCTAGGTCATTTATTAAGATAACAAACGGCAACAAACAAATCTTTGAGGTAGACCACTAGTAACTGAATTCCACGATGAACATTTCCCATCAACCCTTAACCTCTGTTTTCTTTCAGCTCACCAAATTCTGATCCAAACCAATAAATTACCCTCAATCTCACGCATCTGTATTCTCTGCTATAGCCTACCATGGGCAACCTTTTCAACACTTTAATGAAATCAATATACACCACATCAACCAATTTACCTTCATCCTCTTGTTTGGTCAAATTCTCAAAAAAAAAATGGGGTTTATGAGGTATGACCTACCCTTCACAAACCGTGTTGACTATCCCTAATCAAATTATTCCTTTTCAGATGATTATTCCTGTTAACAATGATGACAAAAAAACTCCGCCAAAGGTTCTGCAATCTCCTCTCTAGTTTGCAGGGAATCCTACAATAATCCTGTCCGGCCTAGGGGACATTTTTTTCTCACACTTTCCAGAATTGCGAACATCTTACTTTATGAACCTCAACCTCTTCTCGTCTAATAGCCTGTATCACAGTATTCTCCCCAACAACATTGTTATTAAATAGAGGATTTCCATTGCAACAGAATGCAGACGCCTTCCAGTTAACTATTTTTTAGGAGACATGGTAAATTTGATTGCACACTCTGCAATTCTGTAGGTATTATCATCTACGCTCTCAGGTTCTTAGTGGGAAAAGTATTCAAAACTGGAGTGCATGAGACCAGCACTGGGTTTGTTCATCTCATTCATCTCATATGTCAGTGGGAAAATCGGGCGGACAAAATTGTGCTGTTTCTCCAATTATATTGCTTAATGATCGAAACAACTATACAGCCTGAGAGTATCACAGACTGATGTTTTCTTCAAAATGAAGTCTGCCGCGGCTGTAGTGGAGTGGGGAGGCCGCCAGATGATGGCATTGTATCAATTTAAAGAGAAGAGGGAGAGGAAGAGGGACAGAGACTCTGACACTTTGAATCATCACTTTTTTTTAAATTTCAGTTCAACCTCCCTCTAGTGATTTCTATTGTTGCCAGAGATGGACATTTAGATACAAATGCATAGAGACACACGTTTTGGAGACACACATCAACATAACCATTGTACCACTGTAAACCCAAGAGGGACATACAGATAGAAAGGGGAGAGGGGGTACAATAAAAAATAAATGGATTCAGCCCCAACACTGCGGCTTGCCCACTGCACAGAGACACAGGCACAGAGATTCACTCAGATCTACAGACACTCACTGACAAATTTCAAACTGTTGCAGTGACGGAGTTGAATGTCCAAGAATTGATATTTTATAAGCGAGCAAGAGCAAGTACTTGAACAGCCTCAACATTAGGGGATACTGGATGGCAGAGGAAACCTTGATTGGCCAGTATCAATGTAAAGGAATGTGGCATGACGGTGAGATCGAATGGAATGTTTCCAACTTTGGACTCAGGATTTTGTTGTAATTCAATTTATTTGCAATTGTCGGTCATTATTTTCTTGTATCTACTACTCTACCAAATGAATCGTATTGTTTTGAGTAAATTTTTTATTTCTGTAAATGCCATCTTCAACTAAAAGCCCAATTTTATAGAAACACTCGTTCAATGATGATATGCCCTCGTTATTTGTGATGACAGCTTCCTGACCCCAGGGAACTGAAATTCTGTCATGAAATTTATATAAATGTGAGGTGTTGCATCTTGGAAAGGTGCATCAGACAAGAGTTACGCAATTAATGGTAAGATCCTGGATAGTGTGGTGAACAAAGCGACTTTGGAGTGCAGGTTCATCGTTCCTTAAAAGTCGAGTCACAGGTAGATCGGATAGTGAAGAAGGTAGTTAGTGTGTTTTCCTTTTTTGGTCCGAGCATCGAGTATAGGCATTGGGAGGTCTTGTTGTGGTTGTACGGTGGTTAGTCTACTTTTGGAATACTGCTTCAATTATGTTCTCCCTCCTATTGGGAAGATAATGTTAAAACTTGAAAGGATTCCTGAAAGATTTACAAGGACATTGTCAGGGTTGGACGATGTGAGCTATATGGATAGGCTAAATAGGTTGTGGCTATTTTTCCTATAATATTGGAGGCTGAGGTATGATCTTATGGAGGTTTATAAAATCATAAGGGGCATAGATAGGTCAAATAAAGAAAGTCTTTTCCCTGGGGTGGAGGTGTCCAGAACCAGAAGGCATATGTTTAGTGTGAGAGGGGAAAGACTTAAAAAGGACGTAAGGGGCAATTTTTTGGAATGAGCTGCTGGAAGAAGTGGCGGAGGCTGGTATAATTACAGCATTTAAAATGCATCTGGATGTGTATTTGAATATGTAGAGTTTAGACAGATTTGGGCCAAGAGTTGGCAAATGGGACTACATTACTTTAGGCTATCTGGTCGGCATGTTCCGGTTGGAGTGAAGGTCTGCTTCTGTGCTATACATCTCTATGATTCTAAGTTCCCTTCTAAAGTTTTAGAACACCTCATCATGAAAAAGGCTGGAATTGTTGTTTCTATCCAGTTTTAGCAAACAAGAGGTCATTATTTATATGTTGATTTTAAAATAAAACACATGCATAAAACATACATAGAAAATGATGTATGAAGGACGATTAATAACATTATAACGTCGATACATTTATAATTGGAGATTAACTCTCCTCCAACAGTTACTTTGAGTTGGAAATTGTGAAGGGAAGTGCAAACCATTATGCAACAGGATTTGAGATGAACAACAATTGTATTAAGGGTATCTGGTGCTCATGAACACTCATATCGCCTTCATGTTTCCAAATTGTCAGCTGAGCAGTGAGCCTCTTTCACTTCGAATTCGATATTGGAGCCTCCTTGACCACTGACCATCGTTCGTATCTAGACCATAAACGGAGGACAGGATGAGTGCTGTGTCACAACTGCACAGAAATATAGGAGAGGTAAGCTACAAACGAGGCATACAGTCCACCTTTGGCACGAAGCTGATTTGTAGTTACAGAGAGTTTTCTGAATTTTGATGTAAACTAAGAGGCATACAGTCCACCTTTGGCACGAAACTGATTTGTAGTTACAGAGAGTTTTCTGAATTTTGAATGGAAATGCTGGAAGACGGGATGTTCTTAAATAGGTACATGCAGCAATTGGCTGTTAAATTAGTACCTGAGTTTTGATTGCTGTTTTGACAACATTTCGAATTTAACCAATTAACGTAAATTGTATATAGGATACGAAAACCCAATCTAGTTTGAATTTACTCCTTTGACAACATCAGACTGAGACGTATAATGTTGGTGGGTATAAAAAAAAAAGGGCATTTTGAAAAGAACGATTGCCATTGACAAGCCATACAGCTGGACAGTGAATTCCCCATCTTATACTCAAGGAAATTAGATGACGCTCTGTATCAACGAAATCCTTTCATGCAAAACATATGTGCAGTAAAAAGAAAGAAATAGACGCGGAGAGATCAAAAGACAGAAGACAGGGGAGAAGGCAGAGACTGTGTGAACTTGAGATTAAGTCAGTATAATGTTTAAAAATTGTCGTTTTGGAGCAGCATTGTTATTGAGTTGGGGACAGATAGGAAGCAGTTGAGAAAAGGGGGCTTGGATTTTGTGAAGCGTTTTGTTTAGCGTTTATTATTAGAGTTAGGGAAATAACTCGTTACTTTTCTTTAAATAATGGCCATTAGGAGTTCCCTGTTACTCACACTTTAACAGATCACGAGGAGTAGGGAGCTTTTCTGGCTGCTTGGCCTTAATAACAGAGTGGTTAAACTTCCACATCACAGATATTAGATTTAATTTCTTTCTCTGAGACTGCATCTATGAACTTGCTATTCTATGTTCTTGTGCCAGCTAAATATTTTTCTCACCTTGAAATTTTCCTCTGCTTGTTTCCCTTGATTTCCACGGATGCCAAGTCAGTTTAATGCCCAATCAACAACACTAGTTAAATACCTTGCAAGAAGTCAATCCTAGATCTTTTCAGTTGCAATCTGCCTGGACTGCCCCAGGAATCATCTTCGTCAAAGCCAGTGTCCCTCCTGCAACATCATTCCCGCCATGCATTCATCTGTCTTATTCTCCTATTTCACGACTCACTCGTACATTGCACTAGGAACAATCCAGAGTTCGTTACATTTAAGGATCTATTTGCTTTTTTTAACCAAGTGCACTCAACTCAGAGTGCAGGACCACATATTCTCTTTTTATGCAAGTCAGTATTACCGGTGTGGATCATGACTCTGGCTGTGAACACGGCCCCAGAAAAATGTACTCCAGCCTCTCTATGACCTGACAGCAGAGAAGTAACACACCGTCCTGCAGTCACATCTACCACCACAGAAATGCTTGCCTGTTCACCAAACTAATGAATCCTCAAACACTTCTGTTCCTGTTTTATTGTTTCTCAAAGTATGAAAGTGAAGAAAGAGACAAGTAGAAAGATGGACATTGTGTACAGACAGACATATCAGCAGAGAAGAAAGAGACAGGACAGGAGAGGCAGAGAAAGATGTTGGCCAGAGGCAGAATTCGCAAGTAACGAAAATCACCGTGAGAAACATACGGGGTAAAGACTATGGGGAAAGTTACTAAACTTTAAATACATTTTTAAAGTAGATTTTTTTTAGAAAAGGAAAGGAGACAACAAAGACGATGAGTCCGTTCAGCTGAGAGAACCTGTTGTACAGAAAATGGAGGAGGAGAATATTCATTGAGTCCTTTGCAGAAGAGCACGGGAGCTGATTCAGTTCCGATTGAATCTATTACAAGAAAGAAGCAGACACCATTGCATAAAGCTTGAGACTGTTCCACAGCACAGTGATGGGGACATTCAGCCACCTTTAACCGTCTATACAAGAACAGGAAAAACAAATCAATTAATGTGGAGCCTGCACGCTGGATGGCCTCAAAACTGTTCAGTCCCTGCAAGGTTTCTCCCCCTTTGCTCACTGATTTTGCTGGCCAGCAGACTACACCATAAGCGGTAGGGAAATAAGAACTGCAATAGGGTTAACACTGACTGGGAACCAGAGACAAGATCAGAGTGGTGCTGGAAAAACATAGCAGGTCAGGCAGCATCCGAAGAGCAGGAAAATCGACGTTTTGGGCAAACGCCCTTCATCAGGAATGATGCTTGGAGCCACCAGCGTGCAAAAATAAATGGGAGGGGTTGGGCCTTGGGAGAAGGTAGCTATGAGCGCAATAGCTGGAAGGAGGTGAGGATAAAGGTGATAGTCAGAGAGGAGGTTGGAGCGGATAGGTGGGAAGGAAGATTGACAGATAGGACAGGTCATGAGGATGATACTGAACTGGAAGGCTGGAACTGGGGTAAGAGTAGGGGAGGGGGAAATGAGGAAACTGGAGAAGTCCACATTGATGCCCTAGGTTTGAAGAGTTCCGAGGTGGAAGATGAGGCGTTCTCCCTCCAGGTGTCATTGGTGAGGGAGTGGAGGTGGAGGAGGCCTAGGACCTGCACGGCCTCAGCAGAGTGGGAGGGGGAGTTGAAATGTTTGACCATGGGGCAGTGGGGTTGATTGGTGCGAGTGTCCAGGAGATGTTCCCGAACGCCCTCTGTGGGAAAGCGTCCAATCTCCCCGATGTAAAGGAGACCACATTGGGAGCAAAGGATACAATAAATGTGGATGAGCAGGTGAAACGGTTATGGATGTGGAAGGCTCCTTTGGGGCCTTGGCTCGAGGTGAGGGAGAAAGTGGGTTGTTAGGCGGTATGGACCTGACGAGATAGTCATGGAGGGAATGGTCTTTGCAGAAAGCAGATAAGGGTGGAGAGGGGAATCTATCCCTAGTGATGGCATCCTTTTGTAGGTGGTGGGAATGTCGACGGACAATGCAGTTTATATGGAGGTTGGTGAGGTGGAATGTGCGGACGGGTATTCTATCCTTGTTGCGGTCGGAGGGGTGAGGTTTGAGGACGCAGGTGCGGGACGTGGATGATATGTGTCAGGAGGGCATTTTCAAACACATGGGAAGGGAAATTATGGTGTTTAAAGAAAGAGCCCATTTGGCGTGTTCAGTGGTGGAACTGGTCCTCCTGAGGGCAGAACTGGGAACTGGCTGATTGGGGACCACTAATCGGTGGTTGGAGAAATTCAGAGGAATGATCTGTGGTCTCCTGTGATTAGTGTCAGTTCAGAGTCATATCTCACCTTTTCCTTAGCGATGTTCTTTGCTGTTTCATTATCGAGCTCCATCGAGGAAATGATGTTGATTTTAATCCAAACGTATTGCGCATCTAAACACAAACATGAAGTGGCCAAACACACCCAGAGTTAGCACAGGGCGTAACATGCTTCACTTTCACACCTAGATACATCTAGTACATGCACCTTTTCATGTTTTATCATATCGCTTTTCATTCTTCCTCTTCACATATGTGTTATAATCCCTCTATCTTAGTTTTAACTTACCTAACCAATTATAAAACCTTTATTACTCTATGCATTATGCACTTTGCTTGTTCTAAATTATTTTAAAGCCATACTTTATCTATTCTCACTCCACTTTTATCAGGCAGAAAAGTGCAGCCGGAGAGAAGGATATAATGATAAGCATCATCAGAACATTAGATTAATGGCGAGACAGATATATAGAGAGAGATACTGTGAGAGTGAGATAATGAAAGGAAGAATGAAATAGAGATTGACAGAGAAGATGATAGAAAAGGCAAGGTGAAGGAGGAAGTCAGAGAGTAAAAAATGACATAATGTCAAAGCAATGGAGAATCGTACAGATGGAGGGAGAAGCTGAGAAAGAGAGTGATAGGAATTCGCAAGGTTTGTGAAGGTTTGTATCATTAAGATAGGTATCATTAAGACATAGAACGAAAGAAGAGTAGAAAGAGAGAGAATCGCTTGAGAGAAGAAAAGACTGAGAAATACAAGGAGTTGAATAACAACAGTCATATAGGTCATAGCAACTACTTGATTTAAAAAACACTGAAAAGATTAGGGAAGTCATGTACAAATAGAGGATTTAAGCTTGGAGCCCAAAACTTCTAAGTTGATATGCTCTGGTCACAGGTAACTGAAAAATAAATTTGAAAATGTTTTGACCAGTCTATTGCCAATTAAATTTGATAACACAATGGCATTGTTTTGCTGAGCCAATGGTGGCATTGTGGAATTGCCCTTGGAGCCCTTGGAGCCTGGGAAGGGAAATGGTCTGAATCTGACCGAAGAGTTTAAGTAATTTACAAATAAACTGCGTGAGTTACAACTATGAATGATACTAGTTCTACAGAAGATGAAAGCTGAGGCGAGATTTGAGCAAATATGTGATTAATGTCGAAAGAGTAGTGAGAAAAGTAACTATTTGGAAAGCATTAAGAACCAAAGCATACAGTTACAAAATCTTCTGCAAAGGATCGAATTATGATGCAATAAATATTTTTTGCACAGTGCCTAGGGTCAGACCTAAGCTGCCTGGAACCATGCAGGTCGTTTTGACTGTTGCATTTAAGAGGGAATCAAGTAACTGTTTTCCCTGTTGTGGGGAAAAAGTCAGAAGATAGGCATCATGTCAGAATGAACAAAAACTGATACAAACAAGATGAGCCAATGGTCGTCTTCTTAACCGTGACAATTCTGTGAACTGAAACTCAGGAGGGCAGAAATAATCACTACACAGACTGAGGGCTATAAAGGCTCCTGCAAAAATAACAATTACACTCCTGTTTCAATTGCAGCTTTGTTTTACACTGGGAAAAGTTAAAATTTACTTTTTCCAGAATTTCTTAAAATGTCTACAGCTCTGACCATCTTCAATATTGATCAGAGAGTTAGATGTTTGCTCTGGAGGTCCAGTTGATTCCGAATGAGCCTTAGAGTCTGACAGGATCAAGTGAATACACAAACGTACAGGACTTAGGAGCAATTGACCAATAGAATTAACCAAATCATACATAACCCATTCACATTCCGTTTGATCTGTTATCTCACGTCCAATCAGTCTGGACCACCTGTTGCTGGAAGGTGCATCAACGACTTGGGAAACATTTACATTTTCAACTGGAAAATCCAACATGTTAGAAGTAAGCAAATTGATCGCAAAAATTGAACATCAGTAAAGGTGGAAGAACAGCCACAAACACATAAGAACTCTGGATAAGATTAGCAAACGAATAGAACAGAGATAAGGCATAGTGGTGGGGTGCCTCTATCTTCTAGGAGAAAGTGAGGTCTGCAGATGCTGGAGATCAGAGATGAAAATGTGTTGCTGGAAAAGCGCAGCAGGCCAGGCAGCGTCCAAGGAACAGGAGATTCGGCGTTTCGGGCATAAGCCCTGAAGAATCTCCTGTTCCTTGGATGCTGCCTGACCTGCTGCGCTTTTCCAGCAACACATTTTCAGCTGCCTCTATCTTCTAACCAGAAAACCCAGTTTCAACTCCTACTTGCTGTAGAGATGCATTCTTGCACATCTAAATCATGCTACGAGTCAGGCCAGACTCCTCAAAGCTGTCAAGGAAGTAACCCGGGCCCTAATGTTTCTGGTTGTTTCACGCAGATGCAGGATGGAAATTCCAGGAATGCTGCAGCTGGTCAAATCACTCAGTTTCAACCAAAACAGAATTTATTTATGCACTACCGAATGAAACACAAGCAAAAGAATTTAGAATGACAACTAGAGGAACACCTGACCGACATGAGATCTCTCACAAATTCACAACGAGCTGTTCCAATTTCCTTCAACATCCCTTAAACACACTCCTTGGCAAAAAAGCAAATTCAAACGCAGGTTCTTACAGGGGAGAGAAATTGCAGAGAGGATCAGCCAGGGATCATCGGCTGAAAAATGTAACCTCTTCTTTTTCACCCAGAAGCTTCTCAGGGTCCGTAGTTAAAAGTAAACCAAACGAGAATAATCTCAGAACTGGGAGAACTGACCACCTCCACTTCATTGTACAAGTGTTTGTTTTGAAAACTAAAAGCCATTTTCCCTGATTGTTTCCTAAGGCAGAATTTACTAACTAAGACAAAGTGGCGTAATACCAGACAAATGAGAACTTCTATGTTGTGTACGTTTGCTAATTTTATCCAGAGCTCTTAGACGTTTCTTGCTCTTCTTCCACCTCCCAATTGATGTTCAAGTTTTGCGATCAACTTGAGAATTTGCTTACTTCCAACATTTTGGATTTTCCAGTTGAAAGTTTAATGATTCCCAAGTTGTTGATGCACCTTTCAGTAACAGGTGGTCCAGACTGATTGGACGTGAGACAACAGATGAAACAGAATGTGAATAGGTTGTGTAGGCTTTTCAATATAAAACAAGAACACAACCATGTTAAAGGAACAACATTGTCGCACTATAATCATAAGCTCCACCTAATGCGCCTGCAAATTTAATCCGTAATTTGATCCAAAAATGCAAGGCGCTATGACAATTAAAGACAAATATCTCATGCACATTACAAGCAACGTAAAGGTTGAAATGGTAGTTTCCTTCTTTATATGGAAATATTTCAGCTGATCATCGATAGTCATCTTGAATGATTTTACATAATTGTCGAACATTGGGCTTAAAGCTTTCAGTTTGTCAAGACCCTTTCCACATTCCTCTGTGCAGTGAAGCTTTCTGCAATTCTCCAAACAATTCACTCAGTGGAAATACCATACTGCTGAAACACTCCAAAAATTTGTTCCATCAATGAATCATTACTAAGTAATTCAATCTCCTTCAATAGCTAACCGTTCCAGTCAACTAAATCACCTACGTCTTGTTGGCTGTGTACCTTTACTCGTAGTTTTTGAATTTAACAAATGAACTCACTTTGGCTTATACCTGAGTTTGCAATTCCTGTGGGCATAAGTGACATCGGCTGAAAATATTCTCGAGCTGATTGTTCCTCAGACGAATGAGTTGAAGCAAAGGATATACATCGAATAGGCATTCTGGATTTCAGATCAATCCAACTGTCAACCATCTAATTCAAGAAAAAAGTAATAACATTCCATATCTTTTTAAAAATCTTTCTTGGGATATGGGCTGCACGTGTTGAATCAGCCTTATTGTCCATCGTTAGTTGTCTTTGAGAATCTGATGGTGAGGTGCCTTGATGAACTGTTGATGTCATTGCGCTGTATAACTTGAAATCCGGTGAGAAATCCATTCTGCATTTTATCCTACTACTAAATCGAATACCTGTAAATTAATAGAGTCCCTGAATTTCGGACACTGTGAATCTCAAATTTATGTCATGAATTGTCTCAGCTATTCCATTTCACTATTTTCAAAGGCGACGTGACACTTCTCTAAGAGACTGAGCTACGTTTTCAGAAACATCATCATGCTCTGTTGTTATGAACCAGACTAAACCACTTCAAAAGATGTGAAAAAGTTAGCATCGACTCTAGTCTTCTCATATTTTAAATGCAAGTGCCAGATGTTTGCATACTGGATGAAAGCATGCCGTATGCCTTCTTGGCCACTCTATTGACCTGCGTTGCCATCTTCAGGGTACAATTGACCTGAACACGCAGATCTCTCTGTACATCAGTTTTCCCCAGGGATTTCCCATTTTCAGTATATTGTGGTTTATTTTTTGAATAGGATCGTCCAAATTGCATTATATCGCATTTTCATGGATTGAACTCGATCTACTATGTCTCTGTCCAACTGTCCAATATGTCTATATTCTGCAGCGTTCTCTGGCAATTTCCTCCACTATCTGCTACTCCATCAATCTTAGTGTCATCTGTACATTATAAATTCTTCCAGATGACTTATGGAGCTCACAAACATCGGTTTTCCCAACATATATCGCCGTGGAACTCGACTGGTCACTCCTCTCCAGTTTGAGAAACTCCATTCCACTACTCCTTTCAGTCTCCTGTTGGCCAGCCAGTTCTCTATCCATCTAACTAGCACACCCTGGATCACATGTGACTTCATGTTCTCCGTCTGTCTACCATGGGCACCTAATCAAACACCTTACCGAAGCCCATGCATATGACAGCCCTTCCCTCATCAATAAACTTCTACTCTTCCTGAAAGAATTCTATTAAGTTGGTAAGACAGATCTTCCCTGCACAAAACCATGGTGGCTATCACTGATAAGTCCATTTTCTTCCAAATGGAAATCGATCCTATCCCTCAGTATCTTCTCTAGCAGCTTCCCTGCCACTAACATCAGGTTAACTTGTCGATAATTGCTTGGTTTATCTCTGCAAACCTTCATAAACAATTGCACAACATTGACAATTCTCCAGTCCTCAGTAACCTCACCCATGTTCAAGGATGCTGCGAACATATATTTTAAGGCCCCAGCCATTTCCTCTCTCACTTTCCTGAGGAACATGCGATAGATTCAATCCAGACCTGGGGATTTGTCCACCTTAATGCCTTTTAGAATATCCAACACTTCCTCCCTCCTTATGCAGATGTGACATAGAGTAATGAAATATATATCCTAAATCTCATCATCCATCATGTCCCTGTCCTCGGTGAATACCATTGCAAACTACTCATTTGGAACTTCGCCCATTTTCTCCAAAACCGCTAATAACTTTCTTTCTTTGTCTTTGAGTGTGCCAACGCTCCTCCTGGTTACCTTTTTGCTCCATATATACAAATAACAAGCTTTGGGATCTTCGTTAATCCTGTTTGCTAAATATATTTCATGACCCCTTTTCGCCTTGTTAATTCCACTTTTTGGGTTGGTCTGAATCCAAGTTATTTCTACAAGTCACGATGAGCAGAAGTACAGAACACATCCCTTCAAAACATCACTATTCACGGTGCTCCAGGCTGAATACTTTCCATCTACCATCACCCTCTGTCTTCTATGGACTAGCCTGTTGTGTGGCATGATGGCCAGACTTCTATGTATCCAATACTTCCTTGCTTTCTGAATGAGCCTATCATGTGGAACCTCGTTGCATGCCTTGCTAAACTCCATATGTATAGATTTCTCCAGCTTCCTCATTTCCCCTCCCCCCACTTTATCTCAGTGCCAACTCTAGGATTCATCACCGCCCTCTTGACCTGCAATTTTCTTCCCGACCTCTCTGCCCCCACCCCCTCTCCGCCTATCACCCTCACCTCCTTCCACCTACCGTATTCTCAGCGCCCCTCCCCCAAATTCCCTCCCTCCTACCCTTTATCTCAGCCCGCTTGGCACACAAGCCTCATTCCTGAAGAAGGGCTTATGTCCAAAACGTCGATTCTCTTGCTCCTTGGATTCTGCCTGGCCTACTGTGTTTTTCCAGCACCATATTTTTCAACCATATGCACCACATCCACTGCTCTACATTCATCAATGTGTTTTTTCACATCCTGAAAATATTCAATAAGGTTTGTTTGGTATGAACTGCCCTCACGAGGTATGTTGACTATCTCTCATCAAACTCTGCTTTTCCAAGTAATCATAAATTCTGTATCTCAGAATCCTCTCCAATATTTTGCCCACTACTGACATAAGACTGACTGGTCTGTAATTCCCAGAGTTATCCCTATTCCCGTTCTTGAACAAGGGAATATTTTTTGCCACCCTCCAATCACCTGGTAATACTCCAGTGGACAATAATGTTGCAAAGACTATCACCAAAGGCTCTACAATCTCTTCCCTCATTTCCTACAATATCCTGAAGTATACCCCATGTGCCCCAGGGGATTTATATATACTTATGTTCATCAAAATGTTCATCTTCCTTCTTAAGATCAACCTGTTCCAGGCGATCAGTCTATTTCGCATGATCATCAGAAATATCAAGTTTATTCTCAGTCGTGAATACGGAAGCATAGTATACATTAAGGATTTCCCATCCTTCATCTGTTCCCTCCGTAATCCCTAATCGGCCCTACTCTCACTCTGGCCATTCTTTTTCTCCTCATACGTGGAGAACATCTTAGGTTTTCCTTAATCCTACGCACTAAAGCTTTTTCATGCCCCCCTTCCTGGCTACCTCGTAACATTCCAAAGTCTGATCTTTGCCTCCTCAATGTTCGTAAGTTTCCTTCTTCCTCTTGATGAAATGTCCCACAAAACTTGTCACGCAAAGGTTTTTCAACGTAACATCCCTCCCCCGCCTCAGTGAGACAAACCTGTCCTACATTATCAGCAAGTGCTTCTTAACAACCTCCACATTTCTGTCGTGCATTTGCCTGAGTACATTTGTTCCCAGTTTTGGCGCCCCAGTTCCTACTGAAGAGCATTGTAATTCCCCCTCCACCAGCTGCACCTATCCTTCGCCATGAGTATAGTAAACGTCTGGGAGTTGTGATCACTGTCACCAAAATGCTCTCCCACTGAGAACTCTGACACCTATCATGGTTCGTTGCCAAGTACCAAATTCAATATGGCCTCCCCTCTAGTCGGCCTATCTACATATTGCATCAGGAACCCTTCCTGGACACACCTGACAAACACGTTCCTATCCAAATTGTTTGAACTAAGGAGGTTCCAGTCAATATTAGTGAAGTTAAAACCACCCATGCCAACAACCCTGTTACTTCTGCGCCTTTCTAAATCTGCCTCCCACGTCCATGCCCCACATTTGCAAGAGGTTATGTTAATTTTGCAATCTACCACCACGCACTGTTGTAATGAACCAGACCAAACCCCTCAAAATATATGAAGAATATCGTCTAACTACCAACCTTTTCTTATTTTCAAGGTAACTGTCAGGCATTGCATTTTGGTTGGAATTCGATTGGTCAAACTACAAGTCTTGAATTTAAATACAGTTTATTCATATACTATATTTCAAATACACTAAAAGAAAGACGAAATTGGGATAACTTAAAACAATCAGAACACTGAACAGAATTATGCTTCATTTAACTGCCGAACAGTATCTGTTCAATATGTCCATAAATGCCCAAAATAGTCCAATTCAGTAAAATAGATTGCCAGATATGCAATTGTTTACTCCAGAAGGAGAAAAAAGAAAACATGCAGAGAGAACGATTAGCGAGGAGAAATGCACCTTTGAAATGTAGCTTCAATACCCCAGCAACTGCTACTGAAGAGAAAACTAAAACTGAAAATCCTGGCTCGAGGGGAGTGCGATCCCACCCAATCAGGCTGCTTCTAATATTATAACTTTTAATATAATGCCCTCAAGGCCTCACAAGCAGTTTACCTTATTGGCTTCAAATACACAGCTTGACTCCTATATCTCAAAACCTCTCTGAAATAGAAAACATGACAAATTGTGTCTCTTAAAGTCAGACACATCCCTCCGTTACAAATTGAACCAACAATATACAAAAGATCGATTCATTTTTATAATCCTTATCCTTACCCTATTAATAGTCTGTAATGCATATACATTGTGTGACAAACAGTTCAACAGTCCATTACAGTGTTTATTTCTCCCTTCACTGAATGCTGCCATTTCATTCACTGAAGTGGCATCAACGCTTCAGCCACTGCATTCTGTCGTTCTGCCACGTGTATAATTTTCAAATTGAATGGATGCAATAAAAAAAAGTCCATCTAAATAGTCTGGAATTTTTATCTTTAATTTCTCCACACACACATAAAAAAAGTCACTATGACAAGTTCATGCAATTGTCAGAGAATTATTACCGGCAACATTAATGTTCAAACATTAGTTTCCTTATCAATCCTGAAAAAATTCTGTTGATGACTATTCAAACGTCGCAAAAAAAAAAATCCACAACTGGTCTTTCTATCCGATGATTGTGTTCTTGCTAGAGTGTAGCACCGACTCTCAAGTTACTTGCGTCGACATGCAACTTAAATGGCTTTACCTCATTAGGGCTGGCTAAGACTCGTTTACAGCTTTCAGGCTGTCCAATGCCTTCTGACATTTCTCAAAGCTGTGAAATTTTCTGCACCCATTTAAATAAGTCACTCAGTGGGAAATCACACTGCAAATCACTTCCGCATTTTTCTGTGTTAAGGACCAGACGCCTTTTAACATTTTAAGAAGGTAGCCTCAACCATAACCTTCTCCTACTTTAAAGGGAAACGTGTAGTGGGGTGTCCCAGATGTGATGCAACTGGGCATCACATGAGAAGCAAAACACAATGTATTTAAAGGTAACAGTTGAAATGCAAACTAAGGAAAGATGTATTTAGAATAACTAATCTATTGGAAAACTGAATCGCACTGTGGATACAGTCTTCATTACTCATTCACTGTTCTAGTCTCACAACATCCCACAAACATACCTTTTGTCAAAATGTTAAATTCAGGCACAGATTCTTACGTTAACATTAAGCGTGATTTCAGAGAATGTCACAGTTAGGAATTATTTACCGAATCCACTATTGGTCTGGCACATAACTTAGGATTGATTCAATAGACACTGCGGTATCTCAAACTTTACAATCTCCCATAAAAATAAGAACAAAACTATGTAGATTTTTTTTTAAAAAATGACAGCATCGTCACAATTACATGAAGGAATCATTACTCAATAACTACAGCTCCTTCAATACCTTACCACTTCAGACAGACCCTACCGTACTTACCGATTGTTGGCCTTGTGCCATTACTGACAGTTATTGAATTTAATAAATGAATCCAATTTGACTTATACCTGAGGTTGCTGTTCCTGTGGTCATAGGTGACGCCTGCGGAGAAGATTCTACAGTTGAATGTTCTTCATGCGAATGAGCTGATGCTGTGTCTGGACCTGAAGCAAAGGATAAACAGAGATGAGACATTCTAGATTTCAGATCAACTGAACTGGTTAATACCTGGTTCGGAAAATGTTATAAATTACCATATATTTTTTAAGGTTTCCTGGGAATTGGGCGGCGCTAGTTAAACCAGCTTTCATTCCCCGGCCCACAGTTATCTTTCAGAATCTGATGGTGAGCTGCCTTGTTGAACTGCTGACGTTATTGTGCGGTACCACTTGAAATCAGGGAAAAGAATCAACTGTGCCTCAAAGAGACTGAATCCCAGCACTAAATTGAGTATCTCTAAATGACTCACAGTCCCTTTATTTAGAACACTGTGACTCTCACATTCATGGGATCATTCTTCTCTGCTGTTTCATTGCATTCCTCTGAAAAGCCATGTCCCACTTCTCTAAGTCACTAACACACTCTTTTGTTATAAATCAAAGCTCATATCCTCAAAATATATGAAGAAGATAGCCTAGAACTTCATCTTTCCTAATTTCAAGGCAAATGTCAGGCATTGCATTTCACACGTAATTCGATTGGTCAAAATACAAGACGCACTTTATTCATACACTGTATTTAAAATACAATAAACGATTACGTTACAGGGATAACTTAAAACTACTGGAAAACTTACCAGAATTATGGATTGTTTAACTATCAAACAGTAAATATTCAACATAGTTACATTTCATAACCAACCCGCTGTTAACAGAAATTCAGAAAAATAAACAGACGGATATGCAGTTGTCCAGTCCACAAGGAAAACAAACATGAAGGGAAAACACTGAGAAAGCAAGTTTCAGGAAGAAATGTATTGTGGCTTTGAAATGCAGATTCAAGACTCCAACAACTGCGACTGAAAAGACAAAAACTGAAAATTCTGTCTCTCGTGAAAGTTGCCCCCACCGAGTCAGGCTGCTTCTAATATTCTAACATTTAAAAAAAAACCCTCAAGGTCTCACAAGTTTTTCGCATTTTTGGATTCAAATGGACAGCTTGGTAGCTTTGCCTTAAAGTCTCTCTTCAAAAGAAAACAGGACACATTGCACCTCTTAAGGGCATAGTATTGCCAGACTCTACCTCACAAAAAATGGACCATCCATGTGCAAAGATAACTTTATTTTTATAAATCTTTAGACTTGCCCTATGAGTACACCACAATGCATCTTCTTATACATATCCATTGCACTGACATTCAGCATGCAAACATTCATGACTATAGTCCAGTACAGTCTTCTTTTTTTCTCGTCACTTAACACCTCCCACTTCGTCATTAAATCGACATAATGCATCACCAATTCAGTTCTGCCGTTTGTACAATTTTCAGATTGAATGCCTGCGATATTAAGATCAATTTGAATACTCTGGAATTTTCATCCCGACAACAGCCACCCCCAGCACTCCCCCCCCCCACCAAAATAAAAGCAGTATTATCAGAATATGCAATTATCTCAGGCACGTTACTGGCAATAGGTTTCCTCTGATCAAAAATAAACTACGTAGGCTCTTTAAAGTGACAGCACCGTCACGATTGCTTCAAGGAATCATTACTCAATTATTCTGGCTACTTAATACCTAACCATTCTAGTCAATCAGTACAAGACCTACCACTTGTTGACCATGTACCATTAATCTCAATTACTGAATTTTAAAAATAAACTCAATTTGACTTATACCTGAGAATGCAGTTCCTGTGTGCATAAGCGACGACTGCTCAAAAGATTCTCGAGTTGATTGATCCTCTGGCGAATGAGTTGATGCTGTGTTTGGATCTGAAACAATTGAAAAATACAGAAAAGACATTTCAGATGACAGATCAACGCAACTGGTTAAATATGCGAAGTTGAGGACAGCAGATGCTGGAGATTAGAGTTGAGAGTATGGTATTGGAAAAGCATAGCGGGTCAGGCAGCATCTGAGGAGCCGGAAAATCAATGTTTCGGGCAAAAACCCTTCATCAAGAAACTGGTTAAATATCTGGTTCACAAAATATGAAATGATATTCCATATCTTTTTTATAATGTTTCATGGAAGTGAGCTGCACTAGTTGAACTAGCTTCATTGCTCGTCCTTCGTTGTGTTTGAGAATCTGATGGTGAGCTGCCTTGTTGAACCTTTGATATCATTGTACCTTACCACTTGAAATTAGGGAGTGGAATCCACTCTGCCTGAGTAGAATGCATCCTAGCACTAAATTGCATATCTACGAATAACTACAGTGCCTATATTTCAGACACTGTGAATCTCATATTATGTGATCACTCTTCTGGGCTATTACATTGCAGTACTCTCAAAGTCCATGTCTCACTTCTCCAAGGGGTTGTGTTACATTTTTCAAGTCAATATCTTGCTCGTGTTATGAATCAGACCAAACTACTGCAAAAATGTGAAGAAGATAGCCTAGATACTAATATTTTATTATTTTAAAGGCAAGTGCCAGGCGTTGCGTTCAGGATGCAATTCAATTAGTCAAACTATCAGTCTTGAATCAAAACACACTTTATGCATACACTAGATTTGAAATACAATAATAGATATAGATGGAACTGAGATGACTTAAAGCGTTGAGAAAACTTAATGGAATTATAACTTAATTAGCTGCCTAGGAGCAACTGTACAATATAGGTGCCTTCCATAAACACACCCATTGCAAAGAGGAATGCAGCAAAAAAAAAAGATTTTTGACCATGCACTTCTCCAGTCCACAAGAAAAAGACAAAATCAAAAGAAAATGCTGAGAAAGAGAGTAGCAAGCAGAAATGCACTGATGCGTGAAATGCAGCTCCAAGACCCCAATTGGCACTGAAAACACTAAAACTGAAAACCCTGGCCCTGGGAGAGCTTTATGCCGCACAGTCAGGCTGCTTCTAATATTCCATTTCTTAAAAAGAAAATCAAGGCCTCGCAAGGTGTTTTCATTTATAGACTCAACTGGAGAGCTTTCTACCTCTTTTGAAATCGCTCCTCAAATGAAAATCGGACACATTCCACCTCTTAAAGTCATAGTATTTCCACAAATCACCCTCAGAAAAAGACCATGGGCGGCACGGTGGCACAGTGGTTAGCACTGCTGCCTCACAGCGCCTGGAGACCCCGGTTCAATTCCCGACTCAGGCGACTAACTGTGTGGAGTTTGCATGTTCTCCCCGTGTCTGCGTGGGTTTCCTCCGGGTGCTCCGGTTTCCTCCCACAGTCCAAAGATGTGCGGGTCAGGTGAATTGGCCGGGATAAATTGCCCGTAGTGTTAGGTAAAGGGGTAAATGTAGGGGTATGGGTGGGTTGCGCTTCGGCGGGTCGGTGTGGACTTGTTGGTCCGAAGGGCCTGCTTCCACACTGTAAGTAATCTAATCTAAAAAAAAACCATCAACACACAAAGGTAGCTTCATTTTAAATCTCCTTTAGTTCTATCCAATGCGTACACCAAAATACATAGACTGATATGTATACATTGCAATGAGTTTATGCATGCAATATTTTGCTGCTACAGTGCCATTACAACACTTTTTTTTTCTCATCACTTAGCACGTCCCTCTTCCTTCATGAAAGTCATGAAGTCTACCTGCATAGGTTTCCTCTGGCAATTCAAAGTGTGCAGATTAGGTGGATTGGCCATGCTAAATTGCCCAAAGTGTTGCAGGGGTGTGTAGCTTAGGTGCATTAGCCATGGACAAATGTACAGTAATGGGGAATGGGTTTGGTTGGAATACTTCCGCGGATCGGTGTGGGCTTGTGTGCCAAAGGTCCTGTTCCCACACTGTTGTGATTCCATGATTCCAACTGTCAGTCTTGAATCTAAAAATAGATTGTCAGACGTGCTCTTCTTCAGTCCACAAGGAAAGAAAAACACTGAGGAAAGACCGAAGCGAGTAGAAATGCAGTGATATTTGAAATTCAGTTTCAGGACCACAGCACCTGGTACTGAAAATCCTGGCTCGAGAAGAACTACGACCCACCCAGTCAGGCTGCTTGTAACGCTCCAACTTAACAAAAACCTCAAGGCCTCGCAAGCTGTTTTCATTAATAGACTCAGATGGAGAGCTTGCTACCTCTTTTGAAATATCTCTTCAAACGAAACCCGGACACATTCCAACTCTTAAAGTGATAGTATTGCCTCACACAAAAAAACCCCATCAATACACAAAGACAGCTTGACTTTAGAAATTAATTCCTGTTATCCAATAAGTACACCGCAATACATAGACTGATATGTATTCATTGCAGTGAGTTTATGCATGCAAGCATTCACTGCTCGAGTCCATTTTTTCTCATCACTGCTCACCTCACTCTTCTTTCATGTAAGTCAAGACAACCATTTGGCAATTTCATTCTGTCATCTTGCAACTTGTACAATTTTGAAATTGAATAGCTGCAATAATAAGCTTAGTCTTATAATTTGGAAATTTCATCGTTAAATACTTCCCCCACCCCCCAACAAAACATGTTATTATTAGAATATGGAAATTTCCCACACACATTACTGGCAACATAAATGTTGAAACGTCAGTTTTCTTCTAAATCATGAAATATTCCTGCTGATGATTATTCCAATCGTCAGAAAAATATATAATTTGTCTTCATATCCTTTCGGCATGTTCTTGCAACCGTTCAGCACCGATACTCACATTACTCACATCGAGAGCCACCTTGAGGGTTTTGCCTCATGAGAGTTGGCTAACAATGTGCTCTTGATTTCAGGCTGTCACAGGCGTTTTGACAATTCTCTGTGTTGTGAAATTTTCTGTTCCTTTTCAATCAAATCTCCCAGTGGAGAAATCACACTGCTGAACGACTCCCAAATTTTACAGTGTTATTAATTAACCCAATACCCCTTTGAATCTCTTAAGAATGTAGCCTCAACCATAGGTTTCTCTTATTTTTAAGAGAAACGTGAAGTGAATGTTCCAGATGTGATGTGACTGCACAAACCACTTAATGCTAAGCAAAACAAAATTTATCTGAATACAACAGTTAAATACGAACAAAATAAAGATTAACTTAGAATAACTTACCTATTGGAAAACTGAATCAAAGAATGGAAACAGCCCACGTTACTAATTAACTGTTCTAGTCGTGCAGTATCCAATAAACAGACTCCTTGGCAAAATGTTCAATTCCGACATAAATTCTTGCATGCTGCTTAACATTAAGAGTGATTTTGGACAAAAC